>NC_092751.1:102996511-103693519 GCF_047496795.1 Chiloscyllium punctatum
TCCTCATCTTTGTGTTGTCTCACTGAAACAGTACGACATTTAAAGCGTACACTTAGTTGTTGTGTTGCCGTAGTCTTACCAGACCATAGGGGCTGCTCTCTCATTAGAGAGAAGCAACTGGTGGTGATTTAGCCTGAGGGCCACCAGACCTTAGACGAGGGAAGAGATTGAGAAGGAGAGTCCTTCATGGTAACCTCAAACCAGTGATGGGAATTGGACCTACGCTATTGGCATCACACTGCTGTAACCATCCAAGCCAATTGATTCCCAGATTTAGTTGTAATATGGGAATTGCAGTAACCAAATTGCTCACAACAGGGTCTATCAAACAGCAGTGAAATGAATAAACAAATCAACATTTTTTTGTATGTTGGTCGATGAGTAAATATTGTCAAATACTGTAAATAAATAAGACAATGTGAAAATGTCCTTGTTCTTTAAGATTTTATGTCGAGAGAACATTGATTTGATATTTCATTCAAAACACATCCCCATCAATATCTCTTTCATCCTCATTGCTGTTCCCAGTTATTATTTAAATCTCTGTTATCGACCTAAGACCACAAATTTATGACTTGGGCAGGAATGCTGTTTATAAACCAAGGTTAACGCCTAGCTATAATCCTGTAATTGAACTACTTAAAGGAAGTCTTTTGTTCAGAGGTAGAGTGTAACTTAATGACATTTGGATTGTAGTTATTGGTGAGTGTCTCTCATGGAATTTTCACTTTCAGAGCGTGGTTGAGCACTTGTTTTGAGAAGGTTTCATTATTATTGTACACGGCCAGAAAATTAATTGCTTGAAATTCGATCTATTCTGGAAAATTGACCAAGAACAGAGATGCAGCAACTTAACTGTAAAGAGCAGTTCATGCTTCATTGATAAGAAATTGTAATATTTTGTAGGATTCCTTAAGTGGGTGCCATGCTGCTCTTGAGAGCTAATCACTGTAAGAGCTGAAATCTGTATTTGACCCTGGCTAACGTGGCAGCGTTAACCAGATTATTCCCTGAATCTTATATGAGATGGCTGGCAAGCTAAGAACGAAACTTTGTCATTACTCTGAAAGATATGTACTTGAAACTGACTTCTTTTTTGTTTTGCTTGGGAATCCATGTCCTTGATGGCCACATGGAATAATTTGTCTGTCTGGAGTAAGAAGCGTTTGGCAGTTCCACCCACCCATGTGTCGTTTCTGTCAACAGTCCCCGCCCTCTAGGTGGGGGACAAAGAGAAACGAGTTATTGAATCTACATTTGCTAGTATTATTCATATAAGTACTGTTGTTTGATTCCTTTTGTTCTGTTACATGTTTAGAACAGTTGTATATTAGCCTAAGAAGTACAAACATTCATGAGTATATGACTTCAAGCTGTTGTCTTGAACAGGGTAATAGAATGCAGGTGGTAAGCATGTTGTCATAGTTGTATGAAGGGCTGTCTGCTGAATCTTCATAATGCACTAGCTTTAACAAACCATATTCTTTCTTCTGTTCAGTGCATGGTTGTCAGGATATGAAGACCCTGTGATTAGTCGGATTAACCAGAGGATACAAGACCTGACAGGGCTTGATGTTTCCACAGCAGAGGAGCTGCAGGTAGGTGTGTGCAAAAAGGTTTTAGGGTAAATTGAATTCTATTCTAATGAGTAGAGAAAAGCCAAAGAAAAAAAACACAGCAACAAAAGCAAAAAAATGCTGGAAAAGCTTGGCAGGTCTGGCAGCATCTGTGGAGAGAAGCCAACGTTAACGTTTTGGTTCAGTTCGGAGGAAAGGTCACTCAACCCGAAATGTTAATCCAGATTTCTCTCCACAGATGTTGCCAGGCGTGATGAGCTTTTCCCGCACTTTGTTTTTGTTTCAAATGAATAGAGAGATAGTTGTTTATTCCATTTGCAACTGCGATTCCTACCATATGGTTCTAAAGACCATGAGATATAGTATTAGAATGTAAAGGTTTCAATAATTAGGGCCGCATCTGGTTTGAAAAGAATGTGGCAGAGCCTTTGGAAACGATCTGTTAAAACAATCCGTGAAATTAAAACAAGGATTGGAACATGTCAAACTTTGGTAGCTAAGGCAAAGCAAAATAGTATAGAGGCTAGAAAACTAAAATCGAAGGAACATGGCTCAAGTTCTCCATAGAGGAGAACCACATCTGACAGATGAGAAAGAGAGTTTCAGGCAGATGCCCCTTCATCAGACCTGCACTAATAAAAGGTCCTTACTTGGAAGTATTAACTCTGTTTGCAACTCTCTTTCTCCCCGTCACTGCCTGGCGTATTTCCACCACGCCTCTCATATATAGTTCAGTAGCCAACATCTTGGCCAGTGTTATAAACTTCACCTGCTATGGAGTTCAAATAGTGTTTTTGCCTTTCTCACGCACAGCAGTTTTCGGTAACATTTTCACACCATTTTTAATTTTGAAAAATCAAGATGAACTGTAGAATCTACAATTCCAGGTATGATCATTTCCTTCTGAACTGCGGTAGCCAGGATGCTATGTGGTAAGTTAGGATTCTAATATGTCCTTTCAGGCTATGTGGTGCAGTCCAAATGTTCAGTTCTGTACCATTAGGTTTTCTGGCTAAAGCAATATGTATTTCCCTTCTGCTTGTGATAGATCTTTAATCAGTAAGAGAATAAAGAGTTATGAGGAAAACATTTTTTAAAAAAAAAAGTGGAATTGAGGATTATCAGACCAGCTATGACCTCAGTGTAAAGTGAAACAAACCCAATGAGCCAAATGGCCTGCTTCTGCAACTTATGACCTTTTGGGCTCCTCTACTACGTACAGCTTTACTCCAATGGGTTTTATATTATCTGTAGATGAGTTTTTCCCCTCCATTTTATTCAGTACTTAGCCAACAGTGTAGCTTCAGTAGTTAGCAGAAACTGGATACAAAAGTTTGTGATGCAGGCTCCAGAAGTTAAACATAAAACTTCTGCAGTGTTTTTTACAATGGTACAGCCGTTCAAGGGGATACATGACTTTCAATGTCAGTTGGGAAAATTGATTGATGCAGCAACCATGTTAATTGTGTTTTCTTTAAAAGGAAATGCCAAAACAATATGATTCAGGAGGAAGATGGGAATTGAGAGGGATACATTTATTCAGACCTAATTTTATTCTGCTGTATGTTGCTGCCATAAAATTGCAAGATATTTGATTTTATATAAACTGTGAATGTCATTTTGTTAGCTGAATCAATTTGTGAAGAACATACACTTCAGACAGCAGAAAGCTTTCAAAGAAATGCATGGTTGAACTTTTCATTTTAAGGAAAGTTCTCCTTAAATGAGCCTTAAACTCCATGTAATCCTGATAGAAAGTCATTTATCTTTTAGATAAGCGTAAAATGATTTTGAGGATAAAGTGAGGACTGCAGATGCTGGAGATCAGAGTCAAAATGTGTGGTGCTGGAAAAGCACAGCTGATGAAAAGCTTATGCTTGAAATGTTGACTCTTCTGCTCCTTGGATGCTGCCTGACTGGCTGTGCTTTTCCAGCACCACACCTTTTGATTGAGTAAAATTATTTTTGTTTGCCATAACACTATATTTACATTGGCTGATCGGGGTGTCCAATTCATCCCTTAACAATCGCTCCTATTGATGTGAGGATTTGTGGAAACCTTGGGAATGAAAAGGAACCGGATAAAGAGTATGAAGACATCGTATTTATTGTAGGCGTTTTGTTGGGAGTAAGCTGGAGGTGAAGAAGAACTTCAGATGGATTCAGGGCTATAAAAAATTGCTTCTGTATCAGACGATCTGAACTCAGCAGCTCAAAGCAAAATAGTCAAGTAATGAGTTGGGTTTTTGCAGATTAATAATCTTTTCCTTAGGATGATAATGACATTAGAACCATAAGCTTGAGAATCTTCAACTTTTTCACTGTACAGTAACATTCGCAATAACATTTGGTGCTTGTGAAATGTTGAGCATTTGACTGGTTCTGTCTGACTTCTCATTCCGCCATAGGTGGCCAATTATGGGGTAGGAGGCCAATACGAGCCTCACTTTGACTTTGGACGGGTAAGTGTGTCACTGTTTTATTTTTTCAGCCTTTTTTGTTTCCCCACAATTTGTTTCTTGTTTCAGGTGGCTAATTATGGCGTGGGAGGGCAGTATGAGCCCCACCATGACTTTGCTCGGGCAAGTAGTGACTTAGAAGTTGCAAATCCATTCCAAATTCTAAATCCTTCTGCTTTCTATAATGGGCTTGCATGGGTAAACTAGCCCTAGCATTGCATGATAAAAGCAGCATCTCATTTGGGAAAATCATGTTGGTTAATCAATAGATAATTGCAATATAGTTGATTCTTTTCAGTCGTTGCTTGCTGAGTGATGGATTCATCTCTCAAAATTCAGGAACCAGTATAAATCCAGATTTAACATCAACGTTTTTGGATAGCTAGGAATACAGCTTCTCCTTTATTTTTTCGAAGAGATTACTGGCAGTACGGAAGTTTACATATGTTATCCATGAAGTTGATGTAATTCTTGATTTATGTGTGTATTCCAATTTGTATTGTAGATCAGGCCTGCAAATCAGATCTCTGGCTAGTACATTCTTACACCCTCTTTCCTGGAATAGAGGTGTTACATTAGCAATTCTTCAATCCACTTGGACTTTTCCAGAGTCTAGAAAATTTTGGTACGCCGTGTCCATTGTATCAATTGTCCCTGCAGCCACCTCTGTTAGGATCCTAGGATGAATGCCTTCAAGACAGAGGATCATGACAACAGCCTTTTCTAATTGTTTTCCTGTGATCATGAATATTTTGAGTTCATTACTTTCAAGTATCATCTGGAGGTCCCCAACATTCCAATTACCAATCTTCAGCCAATTCAGTTAATTCCATGTGATGTGAAGAGCAACTGGATACCGCAGAGACTATGGGCCCCGACAATACTCCAGGAATAGAACTGAAGACTTGTGTTCCAGAATTATTGGCATCAGGCTATTCCAGGGCAGCACATGCTACACTGACCCCGTCCAGCCCTGTGAAAAATTGCCAGGTATGCCCTCTGCAAAAATGCAGGGCAAATCCAACCTAGCCAGTTACCACCCCCGTCAGTGATGGAGAGGGGTAGACAACAGTGCTATCGAGCAGCACATTCTTAGCAATAACATATTATCTGATGCTGTTTGCTTTCCTCTAGGGCCACTCACTCCTGACCTCTTTGTAACCTTGCTTCAAACATGGACAAAAGAGCTGAATTCGAGAGGAGATGAGAGTAACAAATATCAAGGCTGTATTAAACCGAGTGTGGCATTAAAAGGCCCTATTAAAATTAAAATCAATGCAAATTCAGGGAAAGCTGTTTGCTGCTGGACTCATTTCTGGCAGAAAGGAAGATGGTTGTTCAAGGTCACATGCTTCGGTTCCAGGTGCTCCCTGCAGCATTCCCTCAGGATAGTGTCCTAGACTCAACTAACTTCAGCTGTTTCATCAATGACCTTCCCTCCATCTCAAGACCAGATGTGGAATGTTTGCTGGTGGTTGGACCGTGTTCAGCACCATTCGCAACTCTTCAGATACTAAAGCCCATGTCCAAATACAGCAGGATCAGGGCAAACTCCGCACTTGGGCTGAAAGTTTGTAAGTAATCCACAGTACACATATACCAGCAATGACAATCTCCAACGAAAGAGAATTTTAACCATTGTCTCTTGACATTCAACAACATTACCATCATTGAGTCATCCACAATCAACATCCAGAGGATTACCGTTGACCAGATACTGAACTAAACTAGCCACATCAATACTGGTTGCAAGAGCTTGTCAGAGACTGGAAAACCTACAATGAGTAACCTGCCTTTTGACTGTATCCCTGTTCCTTCAGGGTCAAAATTCTGAAACTACCCCCCCCTTATAGACCTATGGGTCTACCTGCACCAAATGGGCTGCAACAATTCAACCTTCTGGCCTAGAAAAAGAAAATATTGTTTTGATATTACATTATTCTACTGAATAGATGTGAAATTGTTACGATGGAGATCAGTATTTGTATTGGATTGAGGAAGCTGTTCTTTGGTTCCTTTCTTCAGTTTTTGAACTAGGGCACAAAGCTTTTAAAAATTTAGTTGATCTTATGTGTCATGTGTAATGCAAAAGAAAGGTTTAGGTTGATCACTTTTATATTTTATAAATTATATAATATATTTGAAGAAAGATTTCAGTAAGAATTTTTATGGAGCAATTGGTTTTATTTGTTTAAAATGGGATGCATATGAAACAGTAGTTTGTAGCCAGGAAATTAAGTGGATTTGTGTTTTGTAGTCAAAGTGCAAATTATAATCATATTATGGCTTTCAGAGGTATATTATCGTCCTTTTTTTTAAAATGAAGAGAGGTTGAAACGAAGTCTCTGAGCAGTCTGAAAATGAAAAAGAAATGAAACCGTTTGAATTATGATTAAAAGCAGAAGGAAAAGAATGGAACGTCCGAGTAGAAAAGAAGGAGCTAGCTTTTGAATTTCAGAAGTTGACAATGAAAGAGGAAAGTTGATTTAAAATGGTGAAGGTAAAAAATAGGAGTAGTGATAGGGACAATGATGAAAGTCCATTCTAGCCAAAGGCCTGGTGGGGATCTGTTTTAAATATATTCGAGCATTGCCAAAGTTTGATGAGAAGACTATCGAACTTTTTCATTTGAGAAAGTGGCTAAACAAATGAAATGACCAGTGACCATGTGTTTTAGAAGTTGAACAAAATTGGTAGGTACAGCTAGTGAGGTATTTGCATCAATATCAGAGGAAGTATCCAGGGAGTACAATGAAGTGAAAAAAGCAATGTTAAGTACATATAAACCTGGTGCCAGAAGTCTACTGACAACATTTCAGGAACCTAAGGAGGGAACTTGGTCAAACGTGCATAGAAGTTGAAAGGATCAAGCAAAGTACCTTTGATAGCTGAATAAAGGCATTGAAAATAGATCAGACTGTTTATTTTGGAAGAGTTCAAAAATACGCTTCCTGAGGTAATGAGAACTCCCGTGGAAGGGCAGAGCGTTAAAATGAACTATCTGTTAATAAAGTAAGGAGGCCACAGCTTGAAGCAGGAGGAGAAATCAAAAATAGAGATAAGGAAGTTGAAGTTCAATTACCGGAGAGCATGTTTGATCAGATGATTAAGAAAAACCAAGAACAGGTGGAGGACAACGTGAATATTTTTAGTTGAGAGACGTTAACTGAATTACAATGGAAAGATGAAAAGCTAAAGCTGTTGTATCAGATATTATACACAAAAAAAGATGGAGTGTATCCCAGAATGTTACTATCTTAAAAATAACATCTTGATGAGGAAATGGAGACTATCTCGTTTTCAGGCAATGAGAAATGGGCAGTTGTTCATCAAGTTGTATTACCATGGGTTATAGAAAGGAGATATTGTGAGTAGTGCATGAATTACCAGTAGGAGGTCATGTGGGAGTAAGGAAGACTCGAGCCAAAATATAAAAACTGGCAGATACTTTTATCCAAAAAAGTGAAGGAAAGTTTGGGTTTTGTGACACCAAAAGGGCTGTACCAGTTTAAAGTCATGCCATTTGTATGAAAAATGCACCAGTCACATTTCAAAGACTAACCAATAAAGTAGTTTCAGGATTACCCAATTAGGTGGTGTATATCGACGATTTGCTAAGTTTTAGTCATGTATGAAAGAACATTTGGAGCATCTATTGGAATTGCTCGACAAACGTCTGGAGGCGGGTATGGTGATAAACCTGGCGAAGCGTGAGTTTGCAAAAACCCAAGTCATGTTCCTGGGCCATGTCATTGAACATTGAAAGATAGCCCAATGGACGTGAAAACAAAAGTTATTGAGAAATTTCCCATACAATCAGTGAAGAGGGAAGTACTACGATTCTTGGGACTGAGTGGATTTTATCAAAAATTTGTACTAGATTTTAGCAGCATCGTTGCTCCACTGACTGACTTGTTGGAGAAGTGCAGAAAATTTCAGTGAATGGAGGTCTGTCAGAAGGAAATTAACTGCCTTAAAGCTATGTGAACTGCCACCACCACCACCAACCTCCACACACACACGCGCACACACAGTGTTCGCCACACCTAATTACATAAAGTGGCTATTGATTGGAGTGTTGGTGCTCTACTATTGCAAGAAGCTGACAAGAAGATAAAAAGAGCTGTTGGGTATTTTTTCTAGAAAATTGAATATTCATCAACAGAAATATTCCATGACTGAGAAGGTGACCTTCAGTTTGGTGTTGGCATTATAACATTTCAACATTTATGTTGCCAGTAATTTGTCTGAGACAATTGTAAGTCACTGCAAAGATTGCCATGGAGTAGGACTCCTCAGTCAGTGCTCATTTTCTCCATCCATGTCTTTTTTTCTTCTTGTGATTTCTTTTCTTTCTTACCTACTGTTCTGAGCCTCGAGTGAAGTCAGCGTGGACTCTGGCCTCAAGGTGAATCCAGAGGAGACTCTTGGCCTTGAGAGGTGAAGCCCAGCACAGTCTGGAGGCAAGGTGCCTGCACGGGACTGGGTTGGACTGTTTGTTCTGAACTTTTCTTTTTTCTTTATTTTTTCTAATTCGTTCCTAAGAATTTGTACTTAAGAATCTGTACCCTAGGTACCCTTGTACCTAAGATGGTGCCATAAGTGGTGACTTTGTAAACTTTTCACTGTACTCATGTGACAATAAATCTAATTCTATATACTGATCATAGTCTTTTACCATTTTTGAAAAAATTTAAAGATAAAAATAGCACACTGCTTAAATGGAGTTTATTGTTACAACCATCTAATTTGAAAATTATACACGTGGCAGGACGAGAGAATGTAATTGCTGACACGCTGTCACAACTGTGATGAAGGAAGATTTAAGGCATTCAGTGGCAGAAGAAACTGATTGAAATGGACTGTAATGTAGAATGTTTGCATGCTTAGAGTCAATGTAGTGTGCATTATAGTGTATTAATAGGGTTTTACCTTCTTTGGATATTGGTGGTCTTTTTTTTAAGTGGGGAGGTGAGATAATATTATGGCTTTAAGGGGTGTATTTTGTTCTGGTTATTTTTATGAAGAGAGGTTGAGGTAGGGCTGCAGAGAAGTCTGTTCCAAGCCAATAAAGTAAACAGCTTGTGAGGCATTGGTTTTTTTTTAAGTTAGAACAACAGAAACAGCCTGAATGGGTGGAGTCAGGCTTCCACAGAACTTGAGGTTTTGTTTAGTTTTTAGCAGTTGCTAAGGTTTTGAAGCTGGCTGTGGAACCTGCCTTTCCATCTGTTACAGCTAAAAGTTGGAGTTTTCTCTGATGCCAGAACTGCACATCAGGCCAGTCCATTTTACTAAATTTGCCTTTGCCCAGGGTGCATTTATGAGATGTTTCCATATTGGAAAAGTTGCTGTTTAATCATTAAATAATGTATTATTCTTTCCCAATAGTTAATTAGATCAATACTTCTTTCCTTTGTAATTTAACAGTAGAGTAAGAATAAAGTGTTTTGCTTAAAGCCGAGTAGTATAACCAATTAAATTATGTCTGGAACACAGCACCTTATACTTGCCTCTAAATAAGAAAAAGTTAGAGTTTAGGCTATCTCTTCGATGGGGGTTTGGACTGGACCTTAACAGTATGTTATATTTCGTAGAAAGAGATAATTTGCATGCAAGTGCTTGTATTTTGCAGCTGTAGCAAGTTGCATGCACTTTATCACCCTCCCTTCTGTGTTCTGTCTATCTGTATTGTGGGCTTGAGACTCCTGCTGGCTATCTTATGGATTCCAGCCAGGTGATATTTTCCTGTCATGTCTCCAAGGTGGTGACCCTAGCAAAGGCTGGTGAGCCATTGTGACTATTTTTCACTCTTGAATTGAAACAGAGCTCCTTCAGCCAGCGTTTAGACCCAAGACCTGAAACAGAAGTGTTCATGGAGAATTACTTAAGTTTAAGATACAGTGCGCACATGTCATGAGAACAGAGATTGGGAAAGTACACAACGTGGAGTCAGAACGGGTCTGAGATGCACTCTGGGTGTATGGCCAGAAATAAAGTCTGATTTTAATTTAGTCTCAAATGTTACTTAGAAAACATGCCAGATCTAATGCATGGCTTGTTTGGCTTTCTCTGTGATGTACCACTTAGCAGAATCTCAATTATGTTCAAATTGAGATCTGCAAAACAATTAATGTGCACACATGTTTGTGGAATTGCTTTTGTCTGCTGTAATGTAGGAATGGTAAATCCATTGTCTCCGCATTTATGGGTTAGTGCTTCTGTTGAAATGGCAGAGAAAGGAATTGTACGTAAAATGCATTGTCATCATTAATGCTGGCACCTTAGAGTTTCATGTTCTACATTACTGACATTGCATCAATAGCAACTTTCTTTCCTCTAAATAGAAAGATGAGCCCGACGCATTCAAAGAATTGGGGACTGGAAACAGAATTGCTACCTGGTTATTTTACGTAAGTAAGATCTGTTCTTTCATTTGGCTAATTGAATCTGAACTATTAATTCAGCCATCTAGTTTGTGACCTGTTGGAGTAACTAAGCTCTGTTTCAAGCAACGTTGTTAGCCTGTAAAACAACTGTGTGTTCTATTACGTATTTGGGGAAAAAAGATTGAGGCACCTTAGCCACTTCTAAGAGGATAGACCATTTTAATCTCTCCTCTTTTTATCTCCCTCCCCTCCCAGAACGTCTAGATCTGGTTTTAACTTCAACACACAGGCATGGCTGAGAACAGAAGCTCCGTTGAATCCTACTGAACTTGCTTTGGTTTTAAGGGACATGAATGCTGCCAGTTACATACAAAAATGCATTTAAAATCATAGGACAAAACTCTGAAATGCTTGGTCGTCTTATGTAAAGAGATTATTACTTCATTATGAGGACTCACATTACATTCTCAACATTTCTTCAGCTTGCACTTCCATTACAACCCCCACCACCCCCTGTGACAGCAGTACAGAGCCAGGTCGTTTCACTGTTTGTTCAAAACAACAGCATGAAAGCCACTGCTGAAAGAGGGCTTTCAAACTCGAACCATCAGGCAGAATTCTCAAGAAAGTGTTGCATCTTACATGTTTAACTTTTGAATAAGATGTGGGGGACCAAGGAAAACAGGCACAGTGGCATTTATACAATATATGGTGTTGAGTCTGAGGAGTATGGTTTCTAAATGAAGTTTGATTAGAGGCTGTGGAATGTGAGGTAAGGGGACCAGAGCAGGCAGATATATTTCAGTCCCTAGACTATAATTATTTTGCTATTTAATCGAATCAACGTCATACTTCAAATCACCCTGATGCTTTCAGGAATAGCAGATATTTGTAATAAAGGATGACGTTATGGCTGTTTGTTAGATTTTATTTGTAGCTTGACATTAATTGTACGATCTGTTAAAGAGCCTTTCTTGCGTATTTGTTGCTGTTCTTTAGTCTTCAGTTTTGACTTTATTTTGCTAGATGAGTGATGTAGCAGCCGGTGGAGCCACAGTTTTTCCTGAAGTAGGAGCAGCAGTGTGGCCACAAAAGGTATTTGAATTGATTTCTATCTCTCCTTCTACAATCCAGTGCTCATTTCCCACACGTACTCTCACTTTGCTCATGCGTGCAGCCTTTTCCTTGCACTTCATGCTGTCGTAATTTCCTGATCTCTGGTTCTGCTCTGTCTTCACTATTCTTGTCTGTTTAACTCCATGTTATCCAAATGAGATGAGTAATATTTGGGATTTAACTAACTGATGAGACCACCATTTATCCCCTGGAACCTGTTCATCCTTCAAGGAGATTGCGACTGATCTGTGGCCGAAGCACATCTGTGGGAGAGAGGTTTTGTGATGCAGGTTGGGTGTCCGTACATAATTTTGGCCTGTATCCCTAAATGCCTTTTGCTTAACAAAGATTTAAAACTAACAATTGAACAGGCATTCTCATTTGTGGAAGAAAGTTCCAAACATGCGGGGGTAGCACAATGGCTCAATGGTTAGCACTGTGCCTCACAGCACCAGGGCCTTGGGTTTGATTCCAGCCTCGGGTGACTGTCTATGTAGAGTTTGCATATTCTCCCTGTGTCTGCGTGGGTTTCCTCCGGGTGCTCCAGTTTCCTCCCACAATCCAAAGATGTGCAGGTCAGGTGAATTGGCCATGCTAAATTGCCCATAGTGTGAGGTGCATTAGTCAGAGGGAAATGGGTCTGAGTGGGTTACTCTTCAGAGGGTCAGTGTGGACTTGTTGGGTCAAAGGGCCTATTTCAATACTGTAGGGAATCTAATCTATGATAATCTACCAGTCTTTGTGTGTAGAGGTGCTTCCTAATATCTCGTTTGGCTCTAATTCTCAGACTATGCCCCAGGTTCTAGAATCCTCAACCAGTCGAAATAGTTTCTCTTTATCTACACTGTCTTCCTGTTAATATCTTGAAGTCTTTGATCAGATCACCCCTTAACTTCCTAAACTCTAGAGAAACCGGCCTGATTTGTATAATGTCTCCTCATAATTTCACCCCTGAAGCCGAGGTATCATTCTTGTAAGCCAAACTGCACTACCAGCAAAGCTAACACATCCTTCCTAAGGTTCAGTGCCCAGATTTCTTTACAGTACTCCAAGTTGGGTCTAACCAGGGTTTTGGATACCTTTGTGTTCTTATAATAAGAATACCTTTGTATTCTTATAATCCAGTTCAGCATTCCATTACCTTTCGTGACTATTTTCTGCACCAGTTTGTGATATTTCAAAGATCTATGTACCTGAAACACCAAGTCTCTTTGGGCATCCATTGTATTTAACTTCACAGCATTTACTTCATGCTAAGGGTAATTTGCTAGCCCTGACAGGCACTCACTAAGATAATATTCTGTTGAATTAGGAATTTAACATTCAAATATCTATTTTTCTAAGGACTGATTGTTTGTTTTCCAGAGAGAGCATGAAAATAGTTTCACTGCCAGGGTAGCATTATATTACACCCATTAATTCCAAAGAATTGCATACTTTATTCAGAAAGGAATAATTTTTTTAAAGGTACAATTTCTTACATTATGTAAACTACGCCAGGATACTCATGTGTTTTACAAGATGGTCCTGCGTAGAGTTTGAGAGACTTAAGGGAAAGCTCTTGTCCTTTATTTTAGCAGATTCAGAGTTCAAATTCCACATCAGAGCATGGGCACGTAATAGAGGTCTTGTATTTCAGCTGAGATATTTAACTGATACCCATTTGCTTGGTCTGGAGAAAGTAAAGGGTTCCAAAGCCTACTTGAAGATAAAGGGCATTGGAGTTCTCCAGGAATCCTGGTCAACAAATGGATTCCCCAAAACACGCAATCTGGTCACTAATCTCGTAACTCTTTGTGGAGTGTTTGTTGGTTTCTAATGGGTTCTGTGGATGGATGTTAAATACCTATTAGTTCAAGGTAACAACTTAAGCAGGTATTAAGTATTGATTGATGAATTGTACTTGGCTGTGAGAGAGGGTTTTTGTGATGTCCCTACCTGTGGAACAGAGTTCTGTGTTCAAGTCCAACCTGCTCCAGAGCTGTTGCCTGAACAGTTTGATTAAAAATAATCACTTGGATATGTACAAGGGCTCTTGTAATGCAATGGTGGAGTCCTTACCTCTGGACCAGAAGGTCAGGGGTATGTCATAACATGTCCAAATAGGTTGAATTTAAAAATTTAGGTGACTTGTTTTTTAAAAGATGGCTTGGAAATCCATACCCCATAGTTTTCAATTAGAGTGCCCTTATATTTTTGTTTGATTTGGTTAACTTTGTTTCTTGATTATGAAAGTAAAGTACATAGGTATGTGTATATAAAGAAAAGCCTGCCAACCTTGGGTGGGTCTATTTAGAGTGACCATGTAATGTCTATGATGAGCAGTAAGAGTCTCCAGCACAGCATTCTAGTGTGTGTGTTCTTCACAAACCGGTTTGGGGGAGCACCAACAGTCATGCCTTGCATACATTACTTGTTGCATTTATCTAAATTGTACTAGTGGCAAACTTTTGGAAAGTGATTTATTGGCTTTGACATATCCTGAAGATGTAAAGAGTACTATATAAATGAAAATTTATTTTATCCTTAGTAACAAGCAACATCAGAGGAATCCTAACCCTATCGCAAGGCAACAATGAATTGAGAAACATTTCAAGGGAGCTTTAAATATGTAATCTTTCTTGCAGTGCAGTACTTAGCTGACTTGTAATTAGCATATTCAAAATCAGTCAAAACTGCTGTTATAATGCTAAATTAAACTCTCTACTACCAATTTAGACTTCTCTGGTTTGTATGTATGTTGGATAATTAAATATAAATAGAAAAGTAGGATTGCAATTTGTTTAGAGGTTTTAACCATCTCAAACTTTACAAAAGAATTCATTTAGAAAGAGCCAACCTGGCAGGCAGTGGTCAATGAGGTAGCGAGAGATGGAGGCAGTTTGATGGCAACAGTGGAAGGACCAGCCAGTTCAAGCTTGTTGGTGAAGTTTGTTGAGAATAATACCAGGAAACTCCCTGTTCTTCAAATGGCACAGCAAAATCTTTAACATTCATCTGATCCAACAGACAGAGATTTGGTTTGGCATCTCATTCAAAGCCCCACCAATGAAACACACCCTTCAGAAATGCATCGCAAGTGCAAGCCTAGATATAATTGATACTGACTGTGTTTTTGGTAGAGAAGTTAGTCATCCCTCCCTGCCTTGCTATCTACAAGAACATGGCGATGTTCATGGTTTATTAAGCTGTAAAATTGTGACCGCACATTTTGTTCAGAAACTATTGATGCTTTGTTGTAAACCTGACACTACTGATAGTCCCTTGATGTAAAAAGATCCAAATTTGGACCAATCTCCTTAATTTGATTATTCAGTATGAAAGTTGGGTGTAATTTTAACAAATGTAGGAGTGTGGGTTCCAGTTTGGGCTGCTTCCATTTTGATTTCAAGGTCGTTTATATAATTCTTCAGTTATCCTTCATGGACATTTGGCAAACGCTGCGGGAATGCTTTAGATCATTGTTGATTTAGATCATTAAATCACTGTGAGATTTAATCAGTTCATTTGCTTAATGTGTTGAGAACATATTGAATGCTTATATTGCAGGGCACAGCAGTATTTTGGTACAATCTGTTTCCCAGTGGAGAAGGTGATTACAGCACCCGACATGCAGCTTGTCCAGTATTAGTGGGAAACAAATGGGGTAAGTACAGAAATGCTGGACATCGGAGAGTAGTGGGTATGTGTCAGTCTCATAAATTATACAGCGTAATTATCAGGGGTAATCTCGCCCTCCTGATGAATTCACAGATTTACCATATTCTTACAAATAATAATGGAGAGCCAACAACTATGAAACACAGCACGCACTGTACAACACAGGCATTTCCTTTAGTACACATGACCTAGCACTGTTACTGACTATGTAACATAATGTTAGCCAGTCTTTTCCTGCAGAGCCATGCAAGATATTGCATTTATGTAAAAAAAACAGTTCATTGGGGCAAAGGAGGAGGTAGAAGAGTTGGGTTTAGGAAAGAAATTCCTGGTTCTTAGGGAGATGCAGCTCAAGAGATCAAAGTTAGAAGACCGTGGTTTTGTAGGGCTGGAGGCAGTTTATTTAAAATTCATTTGTGGGATGTGGGCATTTATTACCCATCCCTAGTTGCCCCTGAGAAGATGGTGGGAAGCTGTCTTTTTGAACAACTGCTGTTGGGAAAGGAATTCCAGGATATTGACCCAGTGACACTGAAGGATTGGCGATACGTTTCCAAGTCAAGCTGGTGAGTGGCTTGGGAAACTTGAAGGTGGGACTGATACCAGACCAGCGAGCGGTGAGGCTAAAAAGAAATTCAAACAGTTTGGCTTCTGGTGTCCCCAATGCCTCAACATAGATTCATCTAGATCTAAGGCTGATAAAGTGGATCATCATGTATGTAGCAAGAGTTTTGTATGAAATAAAACTAAAGTACTGGAGAAACTCAGGTCTGGCAGCATTTGTAGAAAAAGAAACCGAGGTAACTTCAAGACCAATGTGACTTCCGAACTGAAGTGTTCTGTATGAGCCACCTGTTTGGTGAACTGGGAAGGAAACCGGATCAAGTGAAACTAAAAGAGAAGGTGACGTAATGGACTTGAAGCTGAAGCAGCAACTCACTGAATGTTAAATTACGGATTGTCATCTTAAAGATTACTGCCTGCAGTTTCCCCAGAGCTTCTAGTTTCAATCATCACCTCCTGTCCAGTTTCCAAGTACATCCCAGGCATGTTGGATGGGAGGAAAATACAGAACGACTGGTAGTTTTTTTTATTGGTGGTGTGACACTGGTACACAGGACTGGATTATGATCCTGGAACTTCCTCCCTCACTGCACTGCAGCTGTATCTACAGTACGTGGATTGCAGCAATTCAAGAAGGCAACTCCCATGACTTTCTCAGTGACAATTAGGGATGGACAGTAAATGCTGCCCTCCCATGAATAATGAAAGTTAAAGAAGAGACTGTTGAAAAAGAAAGTGAACCCTATGCCTTCCACAGCACCTTGGGACCTGATATTTCCTGGGTCACAGTGTTCAATGCAGCCATTGGGACTGAAGCATGTAGGCCGCACAGTCACCTAAAATACACTGGAAACTGAAAACAAAAATTGTTAGATGGTGTTAACTGATTCTCCCGAGTTTCATTCTTCCAGCCCCCGTGTACCTAATAATAATATTTTTAGAGTGGCTCTTTATTGAATTTTACAGTGAGGAGGTTTTTATTCTTTCATTGGATACAGGTATCACTGGCGAGGCCAACATTTATTCCCAATGCCCATTGCTTTAAACTGAGTGACTTGCTACAGCCATTTGAAGGGACTGTTTTTAAAAAAAAACAACCTCATTGCAGGTCTAGAGTCACTTGTAGATCAGACTGGGTAAGGATGGCAGATTTCTTTCATAAATTAATAAACCAAATAGATTTTCACAACAATCAATGAGAGTTTCAAGTCTAGCTTCATATTCCAGTTTTCCTCACTGAACTTGAACTCGCAGGTTACCATGGTGGGATTTGAACGGATTAATAGTCCAGTGACATTACCAGTAAACCACCATTTATCCCAAGATGTGACTTGGCTCATTGCCCCTGTGTGGCACTCTGGAAGAACTCTCCATTTAGTCCAATTACCCAACTCTTTTTTTTTACTGTGCACTTTTATATTTACCCACTATCCTTTAAAAATCTATAATAGATTTCGGCTTCATCACAATTTCAAGTAGGATGTTCTACATTCTCACAGATATCTATCTAATGATTTCCTAACCATCGCTTTTTTTCATTTTCACCATTTTTAACTCACTCATTTACACACTCTGTGACCTGTAAAATGCTTGTTTTAAATTCCCTAATTAAAATTTCATAGTCTGCCCTAAATTTGAAACACAGCCTCCCTAAGCCTTTTCTCATGAGAAGATGCTACAGTTTCTCCTGATAATAAAGCCTCTCCCTGTAGTCAGTCAGGTGTAAACCCTTTCCAGTGAGATTATCTCTGCAGAACTATGGGGGGAAAGTGCAGGACTGAGTCGAACTGTGTTGTTTTCTCAGAGAGCCAATTCAAACGTGACCTTCTGTGCTACAACTATTCTCTATTACATATTTAATAAAATATCCTTCAAAGCTATTCAAACTGTGGCCTAATTAATAATTATAGAAATTTAAGCAACTTGTATTCTCTACGTCAATCGATAAAATAAACACACGTAACAGAAGCTTTGCGTAAAAAGACATGATATGGAACAGCCAGTGTTGGACTTGGGTCAACAAAGTCACAAATCACGCAACACCAGGTTATAGTCCCAACAGGTTTATTTGAAATCACATTCTTTGCTCCTTTGTTAGGTGACTTCAAATAAACCTGTTGGACTATAACCTGGGGGTCATATGACTTCTGACTTAAAAAGACATTTTTGGCAATTTGTCTTCCCTCTTGTAAGTATTGTGTGTCTGAGCATATACCAAACCTGCCCTTTTTCCCTGTTCTCCCATTTTGTTTTATGGTTACACACTTTTTTTGTTTTCCTTCCAGCGTACAGCACCTTGTATTTCTGTACATCGGGCAGATGGTGGCTGAAATTCAATCTGTATGTGTCATCCTGGAGATGCTTGTATATCTTCCCAGTTAGCTACATGCCTGTGTTTATGTTTTGTTGGCAATTGTTTGTTGTTTGCACACACCCATTCTCCCCTGCCAACTCACTCATCATTAATGTACAGCAGTAACCATAATATATTTGAAGACAGGAGTACAATCTAACCCATAGCTAAACTGATTATGAATCGAAAAGTGTGGCGCTGGAAAAGCACAGCTAGTCAGGCAGCATCCGAGGAGCAGGAAAGTTGACATTTCGGGCAAAGGTCCTTCATCAGGAATCCAAATCATCGATTCTCCTGCTCCTTGGATGCTGTCTGACCGGCTGTGCTTTTCCAGCACCACACTCTTCAACTCTGATCTTCCGCATCTGCAGTCCTCCCTTTTTCCTAACAGATTATGGATCGTAGACAAACATAGTAATAAGTGAGTCGAGAGCTCATGGGTGCCTTTAATATATGCTGCAATCTTTTAATATACTGCATAGTATGAAAATGTATTCCAATTTCAAGAGACGATGGTGTGCTGGTAATATCAATAAATTAGTAAGTCAAGGGCTAGGGGGGGCATGGTTCGAATCCTATCCCAGCAGCTGGACAGTTTGACAAGTCTGGAATTCAAAAGCGACTCTCAGTGGTGGTAACTATGAAACCATTATTAATTTCTGTACAAGTGCACCTCGTTCACTGAATAGGCAACAAATGTTGCTGAGCTTGCCAATAGTGTCTGTATCCAAATGAATGAGTAAGGAAAGAATAAATTACTATTAAGTTAAAATTCCTCAAATGAATGAAAGAAAATGCACATTTTTGCTTTTACTTTTGTAGTTTCTAATATTAGCATAAGGCAAATAATTCACCCCAGTTTGTTAATCATCTGTCAGTCTCTGTACATTCCTTGCATAGTTTGCAGTCTCCAAGGATGAGAACAATTCACATTTGTTCATAACATAATTATAAAACAATTTCTCTCGAGGTCAATTTCTGATTTCTATATTACCCCACTGAGTTTTCATATCAAAGACCATTTGGAATTATAATTTCTGTGATTTAATCATTTGTGAATGAACCATCTGGCAACAGAAGTATTGTGCATCTACATGGCATAGATCAGGTCAATAATAAGGGAGGCGCAATTTTAAGGTGAAAGTCAGGACATTTAGGGGGGATTTGAAGAAAAGCATTTTCCATCCACAGTGTGTCTGGAATGAACTGCCTGGAAAGGTAAAAACAATGACTGCAGATGCTGAAAACCAAATACTGGATTAGTGGTGCTGGAAGAGCACAGCAGTTCAGGCAGCATCCAACGAGCAGCGAAATTGACGTTTCGGGCAAAAGCCCTTCATCAGGAATAAAGGCAGTGAGCCTGAAGCGTGGAGAGATAAGCTAGAGGAGGGTGGAGGTGGGGAGAGAGTAGCATAGAGTACAATGGGTGAGTGGGGGAGGGGATGAAGGTGATAGGTCAAGGAGGAGAGGGTGGAGTGGATAGGTGGAAAAGAAGATAGGCAGGTCGGGCAAGTCCGGACAAGTCAAGGAGACAGTTACTGAGCTGGAAGTTTGAAACTAGGATGAGGTGGGGGAAGGGGAAATGAGGAAGCTGTTGAAGTCCACATTGATGCCCTGGAGTTGAAGTGTTCTGAGGCGGAAGATGAGGCATTCTTCCTCCAGGCGTTTGGTGGTGAGGGAGCGGCGGTGAAGGAGGCCCAGGACCTCCATGTCCTGAGGTGGGAAACCTCACAACCTTTTTAAAAAGTGCTTGGATGTACGCTTGAAGTGCCATAACATACAGGAAAATGGGTCTAGTGTCATTTTGGGTGGTACAGATTTGATAGGCCAAAGAGTCTCTTCTTTACTGTATGATTCTATGGCAAGCCACTAAGTGGGCAGGGGCTGAGCTAGCCTTGCCTACATGTTGTGGATGAAAGAGCTTTTGGAAAACAAAAAGGACAGGTAAGATCTCAGAGTCATGGGGATGTACAGCATGGAGACAGACCCTTCGGTCCAACTCGCCCATGCCAACCAGATATCCCAACCCAATCTAATCCCACCTGCCAGGACTGGCCCATATCCTTCCCAACCCTTCCTATTCATATACACATCCAGATGCCTTTTAAATGCTTTAATTATACCCGCCCCCCAACACTTCCTCCGGCAGCTCATTCCATACACGTACCAACCTTTGCGTGAAAAAGTTGTCCCTTAGGTCTCTTTTATATCTTTCCTCTCTCACCCTAAACCTATGCCCTCTAATTCTGGACTCCCCCACCCCAGGAAAAAAACTTTGCCTATTTATCCTATCCATGCCCCTTATGATTTTATAAACCTCTATAGGGTCACCCTTCAGCCTCCAACGCTGCAGGGAAAACAGCCCCAGCCTGTTCGACTTCTCCCTATAGCTCAAATTCTCCAGCCCTGGCAACATCCTTATAAATCTTTTCTGAACCCTTTCAAGTTTCGCAACATCTTTGCGATAGGAAGGAGACCATCTCATTGAATGAAATTAATAAGACTGCATTTTGGGTTTTGAACTTTCAGCTTGGAGCAAAAAATGAATTATAGCCTCATTATATGAATCATTAGAACACCCACTGGATCTTTATTTACATGGAATGCTTTGAGTTACATACTCATATTGTTGCTATTTGTTTGTAAATGTTTAGTACACAGCATGATGGTGCAGAGGACACGGGTAGTTTGCTAGGTTGGTCTAGGTTCCCAGGCAGTGGGAAATGGCATTAACCAAAACGTATGTCCAATTGGCTATTTTCCAGTGTCTAATAAATGGATCCATGAACGTGGGCAGGAATTCCGAAGAAGATGTAACTTGTCCGAGTGGGATTGATGTTCCCTATGCCGTATGTGAATTGCCCCCTTTAGCCACACCATCTCCACTACAACACGGTTCCTGTTCGAACTCTTAACATCACTCGCTGTCTTCGCAACCCTCCTGCCTGCTGCCGACTCCACCCACCCATCTAGAATCCGTCTGATGTGAAGATTGCGTTGTTACCTGCTATATGAAGACTTGAAGACGGTTCTTGTTTTATAATCCTATCTGTTGACAGGTTTTATTGAAGCAGAGTTGGGCTGGTTAGAGAACTGGAAATGTTCCTTAAAATCATAAATTTTCTACTAAAATTGCATTTCTCCTTAATTTTATTTTTTAAGAAAAATGTTTGCTAAAGGCTCCGTTCAGCAAATTGATTTATAAAGGGTGATTTTGCAACGCTGAGATGCTGACATGAAACTAAAAGCATGAGATACATCCTTGGAGCAAGGATTATGGAGTCATTCCCTCTGAAGTATGTTTTACTTGGGTACCTGTTACATCATGTGCCTTTCAGGGATTGTTCTGTTGGAAATTGGTTCTCAACATTTGGTCTGGTCTTACGAAATGCTTCCCTGAAAGAGCAGGGAGTTTGCTTTTCAAGGCTTCCTGATTAATGAAGTGTTTTCTTTCAGAACTGGAGTTCTTGTAGCTATGTTTGTTAGGTTAGTGTACTGTTAATGATGTCGATTTTGAAGCCGCATACGTTCACTGAACGATATATGTTGACTTTATTAGTCTTTTAATTCCTTATATTAAATGTAAGAAAATAGTCTGCATTTTGAAACTTTTCAAAAGACAGTTGAGCACCACAAAGATTCATTGATCAGGGCATTTATTCCCCCCTTCGTAACTAGTGAATTATGTCAGAGGTATTTAGTTTTGCAATTGTAAAGAGAGAGAGAGAGAGAGAGATGAGAAATTACTTATTTAAATAAGGTGGCTGTTTTTCTACTGCATTCTAACATATGTATGGAGTATACCAGTAATAACTCTCCCAATGTGATGCACTGTTTTTGTGTGGTATAATCCGACAACAAGACTTGATGCAGTTTTGCAAAAAACGCTACTATATCACTCCTGACCTTTTGTTGTCTCCTTGTATTGCCACCATTTGCTGCTCTTTCTAACTGTTGACCATCAACTCTGCATTGAAACACGTGATACAGATCATGTGGCAACATTGATTTGTTATCCCAGCATCAAGCAACAATTAGACTGTGCCTATGGTTTAAGCACCTTTGAAATTATTCAGCAAAGATGTGTTTACTGTATACTTAGTAGAAAGACTGAATTGATACTTGGATTTGTATCTTTTATTCCTGTGTTTTTTTTAAAAATATGTACTTCATAAGCATTACTGTACCTCTTCCTCAGAGTTTACCCAGTTAATCATTATATAAAAGGTAAACTGTTTAAATAAAGGAGTATGAAAAAATGTGGAAATTAGAAACCGTCAATGATTTAAGAAGAATTGGTTGGTGTAGGGGATGCAAAAGGAATGTTTTGATTTGAATAGCATAAGTGGATTAACCAGGTGCCCAGGTGAATCTTTTTCAAAGGAAATGGGCTTTTTTTCTGTGCTGTCAATGGGAGAAATGTGTATTTATATATCTTTTATTTTAAAATAAAACCAGCCCTTTTCTCTGTTTTGTTAAAATACCATTTTCTTATTTGTCTCATTTTGTACTTGGAGATGTGGGTAGATTCCAACTCAGCCCAACACAAAACTACTGCCTCAATCCAGAGCTGATTGGTCCAAGCCAGATGGTGCCAGGCCAACAGGACATGAGGGGAAAGCTACTGGTCTCGCCGCACAACATGATATCTCTCAGTTAACTCTTTAAAGTCAGAAACAACCTGTTTGAAATCAGGCAACTTTCTAAACTTTTCAATTTGGAAGAGCAAGAACATTCAATTTTACTCCTGGATTGAGAATCCAGCGCACCGAGAAGGGAACTATTATGGGAGGCTCATAGTCAGATCACTCTCCTCTCTCACATTTCCCACAAACCCAGCATTTTAAGAAGTGTTTATCTGCAGGTTGAGGGTTGCCAGAATTCCTGGTTCATCCAGTTGAGAGAACCAAGAATTGTTACAGAAGCAGAAGGAGACGGTTGCAGGTTTAATTCCTTGCACATGGCTCCTTTTGGAACAAGGTTTTGTTTTTTTTTTGTTCCTTTTTTCTCCTCCCCATGTGATAAAATTCCCAAGTTGTTTCTAATACAATGGCAGTTCAAGGGTCTATCAAATGGCTGCCAGTGAAGCAAGTACCAGCACCTGTCTCCACTCAGATGGCGCCATCCCCATCCATTCAGTTCAGTTGAGTGCAGTACAGTTGCAATATATCTCTTTTCCAACTGAAGAGGCGCTATTTGAATTTTGATTCTTTTAAGTTTCCCTTGAATTATCATTGAAAGGTTTTTTTGGTTCATAAAAGATATTTTCTTGTGTTGAAAGATGGAAGGGTGTTTTGGTTTCCCATAGATTCTGAAGCACTTTGCCAAGTGCTGCATGTCCAAGTTTGAATTCACTGTCTCACTTGGGAGTAATTTTCCTTCTCTCCGTTTACAGTGCAAGTTTTGCACTTGAACAAGAGTCTGAATATAGTCTCACCGTCACGGGGATGTTTTAGTCTTGTGGTTATCTTTTCATTGACCCTTGAGTAACATTGAGCTGCTGCTTTTGACACATTTCAGTTCGCGATTTTAAAAATTCCAGAGGAACCTCTAAACATTTTTAAAATACAGAGGTTGCAAAAAATGCAATGAGTTGTAAAACAGTCAAGAGCCTTGAATCCTGGGAATTTGGAATTGATCATTAGGACATAGCGTGTAGATAGGTCTGTGAGCTAAGGACTAAATGATTAAGGTCTGCTCGTTTTATTTGTCCAGTATGCCTTGTGTGAAATGGAATATGGCCCACTCAACCAGAACAAGTCTTGATTTGATTTTTAAAAACGTATGTAAGCATTTTCTCCAGATTTATGCTAATCAGCTCTATTAGGAGGAATGCCTTAGCTCATGGATTCCACTTATAGAGGTATCCATGACCTTCCTCCCTGGGGGGCGTACACCTGGAGGTACTGCGCGCACAGGAAGCGATTGGCTCCTCTGGCTGAATGTTCATTTAACCTTGATCTGGAATGAATTACTAGGAAATAAACTAAAGCAGCAGGTTTTGGCTTTTGAACCATACCTCCCCAGCACAAGAATGCTTGCCTTCACTTTCAATGTGTGCTTTTTTTTTCCAACTGCCTTTGAGGGAGCACAGTTAGTCTATTAAATTATTTTTTCAGTCGTCCAGAATTTTTAGTATGCCAGTCCAAACTGTTGGATCCAGTAATGTTCAGTTAGGCTTTTGAGGAGGTTCGTGTCAGGAGTTTAATGCCTGTCCTGAAATGGAGTGCGAAATCACACAACACTGGGTTATAATCCAACAGGTTTATTTCAAATCACAAGCTTTTGGAGCGCTGCTTCCCCGTAAAGTGATTTCTCGTAAACCTGTTGAACTCACGCTGTTGGCATAATACAACATCACAAATGGGCCATCCAGCCAACTGAGCTAACCTCACACCAGTACAGCCTCTCACAACCCTAGGAGATATCTCAGTTTGCACTACCAACTTTAGTTCTGCGTATTCCTGGAGAATTCCTTGGACCAACCCCTGTCACCGAACCAAGTCAAAATCGTCTTTTTACTCCTGCAGCAAATGCTTCTAAAACTAAGAAGCTCACAGAAAAACACAATTGTTAAAGGACTCTTGATTTATTTTGCCTATCTATCTACCCCAGAATCTCTGCTTCCAATCAGAGTCCTAGAGATTAATCTTTAATTCCTGAGGACACCAGGGCAATCCTGGAAAATTGGTTGGGAAACACTTTGAGTAGAGTTGCCAATGACTGACTTATTGACGTGTCGTCACTGTGGTTATATTGAAAGTATTGCTTGCATTCAATACAGGGAACGTTCTGATCTCAACTCTGCCATCAGCTGGAGACCAGCTGTATTTACTGGAGACGGGGAGATTAATGAGAATTTGAGAGTCCACTTTGTCTTAATTGCTGCCACTACCAACAGAGTTTTGCTAATTTAGGCAAAACTGTCAAAGGTCAATTTGAATGGTTTAACATATAGTTCAAACACCTATTAAACTTAGAGCACTGTAGCCACATTTTATCTTCTCTTTCATCCCTGCACTGAGTAACCTGATTACAACGATTTAAATTTACAAGTCCAGTACAAAGTCCTTTAAGGAACTCTTGTTCCATTTGATTGGGAAGGGTGCACTGTTTTTGTTTCTTAGCCTCCTATAAGACCATAAGTAGTAGTTACAGGCATAGACCATTCAGCCCCTCAAGCCTGCGCTGCCATTCAGTAGGCTCATTGCTGATCCGACATTCCTCACATCCACCTTCCTGTCCCTTTCCCCATAATTCTTGATTCCCCTACTGACCTCCTGTCCCTGCAAACTACAGTTGCATTTCCAACCACCATTCCTCTTGGAAGTTGGTGAATATGTTGTTCTCTCAAACCCCATTCCTACTTTTCCCAGAACACCATTGGGTCTGGGTGGGTTATTCTTCGGAGGGTCAGTGTGGACTGGTTGGGCCGAAGGGCCTTTTTCCATACTGTAGGGAATGTAATCTAATCAAAGCCATGTCTAAATCCCTCCAGTTTAGATTCCTACCATACCAAAATAGCTCTCAAAGTAACTGACAGCACTGCGTGACAGTGACAAATTTGCTCTCCTCTCTCTGCAACTTTTAACACCACTAACTGTGCTACTGTTCTCCAATGCCTTCCCACTGTCATCAAACTGGATTGAATTATTCTCATCTGACTCCATTCTTACCTCTCATCACAGCTAAATAATAATTGTAACGGCTTTCCAAACCCACCCCTGCACTGTCACCTCTGATCCATTCTGCCCCCACACTGTCACCTCTGATATCTTAGCCTTTCCCCTTATCTATCCTTGTTCCCCTCCCATATCCTGCCTGCATTATCCCCTTGGCCTCTTCATCTAAAAACTTGGCATTAGCTTTCACAGGTTTTTGATTTCATTTATTGCTGTCACATGTACCCAGATACAGTAAAAAGTTCTGTTTTGTGTGCAGAACAGGAAAATCATACCATGACTCAGTGGCTCAGTGGTTAGCATTGCTGCCTCACAGCGCTAGGGACCCAGGTTTGATTCCGGCCTCAGGCAACTGTCTGTGTGGAGTTTGCATGCTCTCCCCATGTCTGTATGGGTTTCCCCCAGTGCTCTGGTTTCCTCCCACAGTCCAAAGATGTGCAGGTTAGGTAAATCAGCGATGCTAAACTGCCCCATAGTGTCCAGGGATGTGTAGGTTAGGTGCATTAGTCAGGGCTAAATGTAGGGTAATCGGGTAGGGGGAATAGACATGTGTGGGATGCTCTTCAGAGGGTCAGTGTGGACTTGTTGGGCTGAATGGCCTGTGTCCACACTGTAGGGATTCTATGATTTCTATGATACGAAGATCACAGGGTGATAAGAACAGTGAGGAATACAACGTTACAACTATAAAGAAGGTGCACAAAGAACACGATCTACATTTGAGAGGTCAATTGAGAAGTCTAATAGTGGAGGGAGAAGCTGTTCTTGAAACTGTTGGCATGTGATTAAGCTTTTGTACCTTCTGCCTGATGGAAGAGATTATTTTTTGTCTACGATTCCCAGCACTACCTCACCATCTCCTTTCTTCACCCTCTATTGTTACCAAACTATCAAACTGCTTATCCAATATCCAGCCATCAGTCATGCAGTCTGACAATTGTTGAAGTGAATGAGCTGAAAATGTCTCTCATTTAAATATTAGGAAGACTGAAGCCCTCACTTTTAAGACCATCTTCAGATTCAGTTCCTTAACTACCTCCTACCCTCCTCTTCTCTGGTCGGAGTCCAAGATTAAACTATTGTGGGTTGAGTATTCAATTCCATATTACTGTTTCCACATAAGTAGCATCATTTGATTTTGCTCATCACAGCTGATCTGTTTTAGTCCAAGGGCTGAATTTTATCAGAAATTGTCTTCAGTGAACCCAACTTGGGCTTGACCCTGCACCTAACCATTCCTGATGAAAGGCTTATGCCTGAAACATCAATTCTTCTGCTCCTTGGATGCTGCCTGACCTGTTCTGCTTTTCCAGCACCACACTCTCAACTCTACACATTCTAACCTTCGTCATTCGGAGCTGGGTTTCAGTACAAATCCCTAAGGTGAAAAACCTGTGTGCCATCGACGAACTGAGTAATGGAGACCCAAGACTGCCAGGTAGTGAGCTCAGTGGGAGATTTAGATCTTTTCCTTCGAAGAGATCTGATCTGTCTTGCATCTCTACTCATTGTTCAGTGATGGTACAGGAACTGATTCCTGAGCAATAATGGAAACCTAGCCTGGCAAAAAACATTTGTTCCGCGCAGTATACCTCAAAATTAGTCAAGGAGCCACATAGGAGAGTATGACCAGCAACCAAAATCTTGTCAAAAAGGCAAGTTTAAAACAGAATTTTGATGGAGAAGAGAGAGAATCAAAATGAATTAGATGAAGACCACAGCTTCAAGACAATGCAGCTTAAGGCATTGGTGCTAATGGTGCAGTCATGAATATTGTAGATTTATGAGAGGGCAGAGATCTTAGAGGGAGCTGACTGTCTAGTTCCTTTCTGCAAACTCACCAATCTCTCACATAGGATCGGTAAACTCCAAGTGGATTTGATAAATTTGGAGTCTCCAGCTTAAACATTTATACAATTGCAACATTTAAGAGGCATTTGGATGGGTATATGAACAGGAAGGGTTTGGGGGGGATATGGGCTGGGTGCTGGCAGGTGGGACTAGATTGGGTTGGGATATCTGGTCGGCGTGGGCGGGTTGGACTGAAGGGTCTGTTTCCGTGCTGTACATCTCTATGACTCAGCAGACAGAATTACTCACAAATTCAGTAAATGTTACTCACCAGTAGCCATTACAAACTCTTCCATTATTAATTGGCTGCTTTACAGTCAAGATTTTTTGATCATTTGCATATTCTCTGAAGGTGATATCAAAACAGAAGTTGTAGAATAGCAGAGATAGCTAGTTATCAGCAATGGTCACCAAAACCTCAAATTCTGATTGCTGCCTTGAGATCTCTCTTCACTGGATAATATTTTGCAAGGTAACCTAATGTGGAAAATATTAAAAATCTCAGAACACCAGGTTCTAGTCCAACAGGTTTATTTGGAAGTACTAGCTTTTGAAGCGCTGCTCCTTCATCAGGCGGTGAATCTAATAAAGGAGCAGTGCTCTGAACACTAGTGCTTCCAAATAAACCTGTTGGACTATAGCCTGGTGTTGTGTGATATTTTACATTTGTCCACCCCTGTCCAACACTGGCTCCTCCAAATCATCTCTTGGAAAAGTAAGCTGTCGTGGCAAACAATGGAAAGGACATTTATACAGACAAAACTTTGCTTGTTGGGAATCTAGATCTAATCTAAACAAGAGATTGATGGAATTTGTACCCTGCTGTTTTCTGTTTAACAGAAGCGTACTATCAGAGTGAACACAGCTAATATCAACAGCAACCTTAGAACTCAGCAGAGATTTAGTGCTGATTACTGGGCACAAGGAGTCTAGCAGAGTCAAAGATTGTGGTGCTGGAAAAGCACAGCCGGTCAGGCAGCATTTGAGGAGCAGGAGAGTCGATGTTTCGAGTATAAGCTCTTCATCAGGAAGAGTTTATGCTCGAAACGTCAACTGTCCTGCTACTCGGATACTGCCTGACTGGCTGTGCTTTTCCAGCACCACACTTTTTGACTCTGATATTTTGCATCCGCAGTCCTCACTTTCTCCCCATAATGGGTCGAGCTGCTACATAACCAGCAGTGGACAATGTGCCAGAAATACACAAATTGGAATCTGGACTTTCTGTTTTAGTGAGTTTTGGGAAGATTTTGTAGCTCAGGTTAAGGTTCTGCATGTAGGTTTACTCGCTGAGCTGGAAGGTTCACTTCCAGATGCTTCATTACCAAAGTAGGTAGCATCTTCCGTGAGCCTCTGGATGAAGCACTGCTTTCTATTTATATCGAGTAAGACCCCATCTACCACCTCCTTAGAAAAAGAACCGGAAATGACATCACCACCTCAAAGAAACACAAACATACAAATAGTGCTTTGCCCGGAGGCCCACAGACTGAAGAGAGAGCTCCTGAACCTTGCAGCTTAGTGAGCAAACCTACATCCAGACTTTGTTTTATTTGTATTCATTCACAGGATGAGGGCATCAATGGCTAGGTCGGCTTTTATTGTCCATCCCAGAGAGCAATTAAAAGTCAATCATACGTGGGCCAGACCAGGTAAGGATGACAGTTTACTCCCCTAAAGGACATTAGGGAGCCAGATGGGTTTTCCTGACAATCAAGAATGGATTAATTCTTAATTCCAAATTTTTATTTAATTCAAATTCCCACCATCTGCCGTAGTGGGATTCAAACACAAGTTCCTGGAACATGACCTGGATCCAGGGCTTAAGAGTCCAGGATTTCTGATGAAGGGCTCCAGCCTGAAACTTAATTCTCCTGCTTCTTGGATGCTGCCTGACCTGCTGTGCTTTTCCAGCACCACACTCTCGACTCTGATCTCCAGCATCTGCAGACTTCACTTTCTCCTTGCAGATTGGAATTGCTGGTAAGCACAGAGCATGTGGCGGTAAAGAAGAAAAAGTTGAACTTTGAGTCATAGATTCATAGATATGTACAGCATGGAAACAGACCCTTCGGTCCAACCCATCCATGCCGACCAGATATCCCAACCCAGTCTAGTCCCACCTGCCAGCACCTCTTCTCAAATTTAAACAAGTCCTAGGGTGGCAGAGGTACATTTTCCGCATCACTTTGTCAAATTACGAGGCTACAGCTTGAACTCTGTTTGTCAGTTTTGGCGCAATCCAGTTTAGAAAGGATATCAAAGCTGTACACCTCGGGTAAACACAAAGGATAAGAGAATTGAATCAGAATGAGGTAAATGAGGACAGAGTGATTAGCACAAACACAAAGATGGCTGTCAAAATGGCCACCCACACATGAGCAGAAGGGCCCAGTGATGTCAGTTACTTGCAACAGGTGTCCCTAAGCCAGAATGCACCTGTGCCTGTGGAAAACATTACTGCACCCTATGGGCAACAGCATCGCAATGGCTGTTCTTGCAGAAATGACCTTACTGAGAATGAAACTCATGGTGCGGGCATGGGATATGTGGATGAGCCTCTGAGGTATACTGTGACATAACTGTGACCTCAGGGGTCATGTGAGAAAGACTCTGATGGATGGTTGGAATGAGAGCAGCTCAGGGCACAGATACTTCAGAGGGAGATAGAGATGGGTTAAGAGAGTGGGAAAAAATCTGACTAATGGAGCCTGAAGGTGGAAAATGTAAGATTGACCATTTTGGCTGGAAAATTTAAATGAAGCATGTGATCCAACTGGTGAGAGATCTCAGAGCTCGAAGACACAGAGGGATCTGGATGTTCTAGTGTAAGAATTGTTGATTCAGGAAGTTTTTAAGAAATTAATACGATCTATTCATTTATCACAAAAGGATTGAACTCAAAAACAGGAAGAGATCAGTTTTGTGGGGCACTGGTGAGACAACATCTGAAGTACGGTGTACCATATTGGGTCTAAGGAAGACAGTAAGTGCATTGGAAGCAGTTCAGAGAGTGCTTACTCACCTATTAATGAGAGAATTATTCTCTGAGTAAATGTTGGGCAGACCAGGCTTTCACCTGCTGGAGTTTGGAAAGATAAAAGGTACAGAAACAGACCCTTTGGTCCAACCAGTCCACGCCGAACATAATCCTAAACTAAATTAGTCCCAGCTACCTGCTCCTGGTCCATATCCCTCCAAACCTTTCCTATTCATGTACTAATCAAATTGTCTTTTAATCATTGTAATTGTACCGGCATACACCACTTCCTCAGGAAGTTACTTCCACACACGAACCACCCTCTGTGTAAAACATTTGCCCCTCATGTCCTTTTTAAATCTCTCTCCTCTCACCTTAAAAATATGCCCCCTAGTTTTGAAATCCCCTATCCGAGGGAAAAGACAACTGCCATTAACTCTATACCCCTCATTGTTTTATAAACTTTGATCAGGTCGCCTCTCAACCTCTTACGCTCCAGTGAAACAAGTCCCAGTCTATCCAGCCTTTCTTTATAATTCAAATTTTCCATCTCGGTAAATCTCTTCTGAACCTTGATAATATCCTTCCTATAACAGGGCAACCAGAATTGGACACAGTATTCTCAAAAAGGGCAGGTGAATTGGCCATGCTAAATTGCCCATAGCGATAGGTACATTAGTCGGAGGGTAGTGGGTCTGGGTGGGTTATTCTTCGGAGGGTCGGTGTGGACTGGTTGGGCTAAAGGGCCTGTTTCCACACTGTAGGAAATCTAATCAAAAAGAAAATCCTATATAGTTGCAACATGACTTCCCAACTCTAATACTCAAAGGACTAGCAATGAAGGCAAGTGTGCTAAATGCCTTTTTAACTACCCTGTCTATATGCGACGCAAACTTAAAAGAATTTTGTACCTGCACCCCTAGGTCCCTCTGTTGTACAACACTACCTAAGGCCCTTTCTTTAATTACCTTTGTTAGTTGTACCATAATGCAATACTTGGCATTTATCCAGATCGAACTCCATCTGCCATTGTTCAGCCCATTGACCCATTTAATCACGATCCCTTTGTAACCTTTGACAAAAACCTTCACTGTCTACTGTACCACTAGTTTTGTATTATCCACAAAATTAACAATAGTGCATTCAGTTGCCTTGTGCAGTTCATTAATGCATATTATAAATAATTGTGACCCCAACACCAATCCCTGTGACATTCCACCAGTTGCAGATTGTAATCCCAAAATGGAGGAGAAGCAGGAACAGGCTATGACTTTGATGTTCAGCCACGATCATAATGGCCTATGGGGCTGCTTCTGTATCTTCACTACATTTCACTAATGTTCAGTTTCAGTAGTGCCAAGGCCAGTCAGCTCCTGACCTGATTACAGCCTTGGTTGAAACATGGACGAAAGAGCTGAATGCAGAGGTAAGGTGACAGTAACTGCCCTTCACTTCAATGTCATATTTGACCGAATGTGGCATGAAGGAGCCCGAGCAAAATTGGAGTCTATAGGAATCAGGGAAAACCTCTGTGTCAGTGGGAGACATACCTGGCACAACAGAAGATGGTTGTAATTGTTGGAGGTCAGTTATCCTATCACCAGGACATCATTCATTTCCTCAGGGCAGTATCTTAAACCCAACTGTCTTTAGTTACTTCATCAATTATCTTCCCTCAAACATAACGTCAGAAGTGGGTGTGTTTGCTGATGATTACACAATGTTCAGCATTATTTGCAACTCCTCAGAAACTGAGGCAGCCCATACTCAAATGCAGAGACGGTCAGTTAGCATCTGAGGAACAGGAGAATTGAGGTTTCGGGCATAAGCCCTTAATCAGCTTGTTTCCTGATGAAGGGCTTATGCCCGAATCATTGACTCTCCTGCTCCTCAGATGCTGCCTGACCTGCTGTGCTTTACCAGCACCACACTCTTTACTCTGATCACCAGCAGCTTCAGTCCTCACTTTCTCCTCCTCCGTGCTCAAATCAAGAATGTCTCAGACAGGGTGCAGAATGTTCTCAAGGAGGAGAGGGACCAGCAGGAGGACATTGTGCACATTGGAACCAACGACATAGGAAGGGAAAAGAATGAGGTTCTGATGGGAGAATATAGACAGACAGGAATTTAAAAAGGAGATCCTCGAGAGTATTAATATCTGGATTACTCCTGGTGCTACGAGCTAGTGAGGATAGTAATAGGAGGATAGAGCAGATTAATGCATGACTGAGGAGCTGGTGTATGGGAGAAGGATTCACATTTTTGGATCATTGGAATCTCTTCTGGGGTAGAAGTGACCTGTACAAGAAGGAATTAGAAGAGGACTAATATACTGGCAGGGAAATTTGCTAGAAATGCTCGGGAGGATTTAAACTAGTAAGGTTGGGGGGAGGGGGGGGGGGGTGGTGGGGGGGAGGAGGAGGTGGGGCCCAGGGAGATAGTGAGGAAAGAGATCAATCTGGGACTGGTACAGTTGAGAACAGAAGTGAGTCAAACCGTCAGGTCTGGCAGGGACAAAGCAGAGAACAAGATAGGACTGATAAATTAAACTGCGTTTATTTCAATGCAAGAGACCTAACAGGGAAGGCAGATGAAGTCAGGGCATGGTTAGGAACATGGGACTGGGATATCATAGCAATTACAGAAACGTGGCTCAGGGATGGGCAGGACTGGCAGCTTAATGTTCCAGGATACAAATGCTACAGGAAAGATAGAAAGGGAGGCAAGAGAGATGGGGGAGTGGTATTTTTGATAAGGGATAGCATTACAGCTGTACTGAGGGAGGATATTCCTGGAAATACATCCAGGGAAGGTATTTGGGTGGAACTGAGAAATAAGAAATGAATGATCACCTTATTGGGATTGTATTATAGACCCCTAACAGTCAGAGGAAAATTGAGAAACAAATTTGTAAGGAGATCTCAGTTATCTGTAAGAATAATAGGGTGGTTATGGCAGGGGTTTTAACTTTCCAAACATAGACTGGGACTGCCATAGTGTTAAGAGTTTAGATGGAGAGGAATTTGTTAAGTGTGTACAAGAAAATTTTCTGATTCAGTATGTGGATGTACCGACTAGAGAAGGTGCAAAACTTGGCCTACTTTTGGGAAATAAGGCAGGGCAGGTGACTGAGGTGTCAGTGGAGAAACACTTTGGGGCCAGCAACCATAATTTTATTAGTTTTAAAATAATGATGGAAAAGGATAGACCAGATCTGAAATTTGAAGTTCTAAATTGGAGAGAGGCCAATTTTGATGGTATTAGGCAAGAACTTTCAAAAGCTGAAAGATGTTCGCAGGTAAAGGAATGGCTGGAAAATGAGAAACCTTCAGAAATGAGATAACGAGAGTCCAGAGAAAGTATATTCCTGTTAGGGTGAAAGGAAAGGCTGGTAGGAATAAGGAATGCTGGTTAACTAAAGAAATTGAGAGTTTGGTTAAGAAAAAGAAGGAAGCATATGTCAGGTATAGACAAGATAGATCGAATGAATCCTTAGAAGACTATTAAGGCAGTAGGAGTATTCTTAAGAGAGAAATCAGGAGGGCAAAAAGGGGACATGAGATAGCTTTGCCAAATGGAGTTAAGGAGAATCCAAAGGGTTTTTACAAATATATTAGGGACAAAAGGGTAACTAGGGAGAGAATAGGGCCCATCAATAATCAGCAAGGCAGCCTTGGTGTGGAGCCACAGAAAATAGGGGAGATACTAAATGAGTATTTTGCATTGGTGTTTGTTGTGGAGAGGACATGGAAGATATAGAATGTACGGAAATAAATGGTGACATCTTGAAAAATGTTCATATTACAGAGGAGGAAGTGCTGGATGTCTTGAAATACATAAAGGTGGATAAATCCCCAGGACTTGATCAGGTGTACCCTAGAACTCTGTGGGAAGCTAGGGAAGTGATTGTTGGCCTCTTACTGAGATATTTGTATCATCTATAGTCACAGGTGAGGTGCGGGAAGACTGGAGGCTAACGGGGTGCCAATGTTTAAGAAGGGTGGTAAGGACAAGCCAGGAAACTACAGACCAGTGAGTCTGACGTCAGTGATGGGCAAGTTGTTGGAGGGAATCCTAAGGAACAGGATGTACATGTATTTGGACAGGCAAGGACTGATTAGGGATAGTCAACATGGTTTTGTGCGTGGGAAATCTTGTCTCACAAACTTGATTGAGATTTTTGAAGAAGTAACAAGGAGGATTGATGAGGGCAGAGCGGTGGATGTGATCTATATGGACTTCAGTAAGGTGTTCAAAAAGGTTCCCCATGGGAGACTGGTTAGCAAGGTTTGATCTCATGGAATAGAGAGAACTAGCCATTTGGATACAGAACTGGCTCAGGTGGAGGGTTGTTTTTCAGATTGGAGGCTAGTGACCAGTGGAGTGTCATAAGAATTGGTGCTGGGTCCTCTACTTTTCATTATTTATATAAATGATTTGGATGTCAGCGTAAGAGGTATAGTTAGTAAGTTTGCAGATGATACCAAAATTGGAGGTGTAGTAGACAGCAAAGAGGGTTACCTCACATTACAACAGGATCTTGATCAGACAGGCCAATGGGCTGAGAAGTGGCAGATGGAGTTTAATTTAGATAAATGCGAGGTGCTGCATTTTGGGAAAGCAAATCTTAGCAGGACTTATACACTTAATGGTAAGGTCCTAGGGAGTGTTGCTAAACAAAGAGACCTTGGAATGCAGATTCATAGCTCCTTGAAAGTGGAGTTGCAGGTAGATAGGATAGTGAAGAAGGTGTTTGGTATGCTTTCCTTTATTGGTCAGAGTATTGAGGACAGGAGTTGGGAGATCATGTTGCGGCTGTACAGGACATTGGTTAGGCCACTGTTGGAATATTGCATGCAATTCTGGTCTCCTTCCAATCAGAAAGATGTTGTGAAACCTTTAAGAGTTCAGAAAAGATTTACAAGGTTGTTGCCGGGGTTGGAGGATTTGAGCAACAGGGAGAGGCTGAACAGGCTGGGGCTGTTTTCCCTGGAGCATTGGAGGCTGAGGGGTGACCTTATAGAGGTTTACAAAATTATGAGGGGCATGGATAGGGTAAATAGACAAAGTCTCTTCCCTGGGATGGGGGAGTCCAGAACTAGAGGGCATAAGTTTAGGATGAGGGGGGGAAGATATAAAAGAGACCTAAGGGGCAACTTTTTCATGCAGAGGGTGGTACGTTTATGGAGTGAGCTGCCAGAGGATGTGGTGGAGGCTGGTACAATTGCAACATTTAAAAGGCATTTGGATGGGTATATGAATAGGAAGGGTTTGGAGGGATATGGGCCGGGTGCTGGCAGGTGGGACTAGATTGGGTTGGGATATCTGGTCGGCATGGACAGGTTGGACCGAAGGGTCTGTTTCTGTGCTGTACATCTCTATGACTCTATGACTCTATGTGCAACATGACGTGGCCAATATCCAGACTTGGACTGAAAAGAGCAAGTATCCTTTACACCACTCTAGTACCAGGTAATGATCACCTCTAACAGAATCTAACCCTCTGACATTCGATGGCATTACTTTCACTATCCACATCCTAGCTGTTATCATTGACCAGAAATTGAACTGAACTAGCCATATAAATGCCATATGTACCAGAGCAAGTCAGAAACTAAACTCCTGCAGTGAGTAACTCACTTCCTGACTCACTAAAGCCTGTCCACCAACTACAAGGCACAAGTTAGGAGTGTGATGGATGGATACAGCCCCAACAAAACTCAAGAACCTCGGCACTAAGCAGGACAAATCAGTCCTCTGTTTGGTACTGCATCCACAAGCAAGCACACCCTCTACTACTGATGCTCAGTCACAGCAGTGTGTACTATCTGCAAGATGTACTGCAGAAATGTGCTGCAGATCCTTAGACAGCACCTTCCAAGCTCAGGGTCACTTCCGTCAAGAAAGACAACGGCAACAGACACATGGAAACACCATCCCCTGCAGTTACCCCCTCCAAGACACTCACCATCCTGACTCGGAATTTAATGCTATTCCTTCACTGTCGCTGGGACAACATCCTGGAAGTGCCTCCTTCATTACCTACATCAAATGGACTGCAGTAGTTTGAGAAGGCAGCTCATCACCACCTTCTCCAGGGCAACTCAGGAGAGGCGATAAACACTGACTCAGTCAGTAACACCCACAGATGGATAAAAAGAAGTCGAAGATTTTCATCTTGCACGCATCTGAAATGTAAAGGTTTTTTGGGGGGGAACTTTGACTTCATGTCTCTTTTCAGCAGCTTTTAAGTTCGAAACATCCAAACTGTTAGAATCAACTCTGTGCTTACAGGGGAGGCAGGTAAAAAGCAAGGTCCATACCTTACTGTTTCATTTAGAATGGTACACAGGGAGAGTGAAGTGGGCTGAAAATGTGTTGCTGGAAAAGCGCAGCAGGTCAGGCAGCATCCAAGGAACAGGAGAATCGACGTTTCGGGCATAAGCCCTTCCTCAGGAATCCTGATTCCTGAAGAAGGGCTCATGCCCGAAACGTCGATTCTCCTGCTCCTTGGATGCTGCCTGACCTGCTGCGCTTTTCCAGCAACACGTTTTCAGCTCTGATCTCCAGCATCTGCAGTCCTCACTTTCTCCTCAAAGAGTGAAGTGGGTCCAAGTCAAGAAGTTCAAGTTGCCTGCAATGGAAATGATTGCATTTTTAGACCCTGTTCATTCAAGGCTTTCTGAGCCAACAGGTGTTGATTCATTTGTTTTCCTTACAAACTGTAATCTCAGCACTTCAGCACACCTTTGCACTTTGCTTGTCACGTCCTCTTAATTATAGACTGAGTGCAATGTTGGAATCAATCAGCAATCACATGGGATGTTGCTATATCTAGCAATGTTTTTATTGGACATATTATGTACTTGACAGTTTTCCTCTCTCAGACTTAAGAAAAGCTTAATTTACAAATACAGACTGTCTCAGTAATGTTCACACTGCTGCAGTGATTCAATATTTGATTGTTCACATTTTGTGTTGGTTTCCAATCCAATACAGACCTCTACCCCCAGGGAAGGTGACTTATTAACATTAGTTTATACATTCCTGATGAAGAGCTTATGCACGAAATGTCGACTCTCATGCTCCTCAGATGCTGTCTGACCGGCTGTGCTTTTTTGACTCTGATCTCCAACATTTGCAGTCCTCACTTTCTACAAGTTTATGCATGTTTCTAAGGATACCCAGAAATTGGTATCCACCCAGGATGGGTTCAGGTCCAGGAGCCAAGAATAGTCAGTTGTGCTGAACATTTCCTATTTGTGGATGGATAATTGAGTGAATTCCACTCACTGAGCTTCCCATGACTTTATCAAGTCACCTAGGGCTGCTTGAAAACTTCTGTCTAACATCTCCAGAACTCTCTTTGCAAACAAGAACTTTAAACTCTCTCAGTTTTTGAAGACACCAGTTCAGTACTGTTTTGCTGCATCCAGGTAGTCAAAAGTTCTCAGTGTATCCTCTGGGGATTGAAAATATGAACCATTAAGAGTTCAAACTCCACCACAGCAGCTGGTAAATTTAAATTAATTTAATTCGTAAACAGAGGCAAAAGAAGCTTGTCCGTGAAACTTCCGGATTGTTGTAAAAATCCACTTTGTTCACCAATATCCTTCAGGGACAGAAATCGACTGTCTATATTGGGTCTTGCCAATGAGTGACTCCAGGCCCACTGCACTGAAGTTGAAACCACTACAGTCGGTGGATCTTGATTAAGGGGGAGGCAATAGCCTAATGGTATTACCACTGAGGCTTTTAATCCAGAAACCCAGTATAATGTTCTGGGGAGCTGGGTTCAAATCCTGCCCTGGCAGATGGTATAGTTTGAACTCAATCAAATTGGCTGATGAAGGGCTTATGCTGGAAATGTCGACTCTCCTGCTCCTCAGATGCTGCCTGACCTGCTGTGCTTTTCCAGCACCCCACTTTTTGACAGGGAAGGAAACTGGTCAGGGCCTCCATGTGACTCCAGACCCACAGCAATGTGATTGACTCTTAACTGCCCTCTGTGCAATAAATGCTGGTCTGGCCAGCAACGCCCTCAACCTGTGAATGAACCTTTTAAAAAAAAATTGGCTGCAAGTGTTTCCAGAAACTGGTTCAATGTCACCCCCTCAAGAGACAATTAAGGATGGGCAAGAAACGCTGGTCTTCCTCGCGAGCTCTTGTATTCCCTTAGTGAATGGGGAAAAGGTTCACTGCTTGAAAAACTTGAAGTAACTTTGCCCCGTATTGAAACACGTTGCTTGGCAGGCAATTTATTTAAGAATTTAGACACGAGACAGGGAACTGCCAGTCAGTGTTTAAAGTACACAGGCCACAATGAGCAATTAGCCAAGGTGTCTGAGTTGAGACTGAATTCCAGGCAAAGCTCCACTCAGAGTGACCTTTAGACTATTATAGCAGTGAGCTCATCCCAGATAAAAAGGTGAAGGTTAAAAGTCCAGGTGGAAGAGTGACTCGAAAGAGCCGGGACAGTGGTGGGGAACGAAGCTCTGAATGTGCTTCACCTTAATCCTCTTTGTCGAACCAGCTTTGCTGCGCCATGAGGGGTGGAGCTGTGATTGTGCTGTGCCTGACCGTAACCGCGGCACTCTCTGAAGAAATCATCAACACCACGGCCACAGACCAGGGTGACTCGAGCACCGATGCAGACTGGGGCATTGGCTCCATCCGAGACAGCTTCGAAGCCATAAATGGATACTTCGACTCTTTCCTGGAGCTGCTCGGTGGCAGGAATGGAGTCTGTCAGTACAAGTGCCGCTATGGTGAGTGTCGTTGGCTGGGTAACCACTCGCCTGGATAATGTTGGGTAGTTTGAGCGAGAGGTGGATGAGAGAGGATTTGGCCAGTCTTTGCAAGGTGGTGAAGTGGTTAAAAAAGGCATGTAGTGTACTTGCCTTTACTAGTTGAGGCATAGCATTCAAGAGCAGTGAAGAAGTAATACTGCAACAGTATAAAATGTTGGAGATAATAAGGACTATAGATGCTGGAAGTCAGAGTCAATAGATGTGGAGCTGGGAAAGCACAATGGATCAGATGGCATCAGAGGAGCAGGAGAGTGTGCTTTACCAGCTCCACATCTATCAACACAGTAAAAAGTGTTGTTTAGGCAACAGCTGAGGTATTGTGTGCTGTTCTGGAATCCACATTATAGGAGGGATGTGATAGCACTGAGAGGGTGCAGAGGAGATTCACCGGGGTGTTGCCTGGAATGGAGAGTTTCAGTGATGAAGAGAGATTGGGACAGGCTGGGTTTTTTTCCCTTAGAGCAGTGAAAATTGAGATGGGAGGTGATTGGAATGTACAAAATCATGAGAGGCATGGACAAGAAGAAACCTTTCCCTTTTTGATGGAGGGGTCAATGACTAGGAGTTGGGTGGGGGGGATAGAGATTGAAGGTAAGGTGCAGGAGGTTTTGAGGGGATGTGAGGAAAACTTTTTCACCCAGAGGGTGGTGGGGAGTCTGGAACTCACTCCCTGCAAGGGGGAGGAGAGACAGAAATGTTAAAGAAGCATTGCAAATAAGCTTATAGGCCAAGTGCAGGAAAATGGGATTAAAATCGTTAGATTGTCATTATTCACTAGTACAAAAGCGATGGGCTGGAGGATGTATTTTTATGGTGTAGATTTCTACGCCGCTATGACACCCTGATAGAAAGCCAGAAGCAGAAATGTTGAAGAGGGACCTGCCCAAATAAAACAAAGACAAGGCACAGACATTGCTGAAAGGTAGCAAGCCGCAAGAGGGACAAACAGTCTGTACTGCTGCGAGGTTGATTTTTGAGAAATATAGTTGAACAGAAAAAGCAGAGACCCAAACAAATGCAACTCTGTGATCTCTTCAGTCATTTTCCAGTTTGGGATTACTCCCTTTCTTTCTCCTGAAAAGTTGTGATATGCATTTGATTGATCATTAACCCACCTAAAAAGAATTTCATTTGTGTTTGAGGGTTAAAGAACGCAAGGGTGAGAAAAAACAAACAGAAGTTGGATATTACAAATGTCTGGTAGAATCTGATTAAAGCAAAAAAATCACTTGGGAAGTGGGTAATATTCTTCAAAGGAGTAACCAAGGAGTAAAATTAATGTTTGTGAGGGTGACTAGTGTTTGCATTTTGGATAAATTCAATACTTATGTTTACAACTATGGTCCTATATGTATCTGTTAGTGAACTAGATATATATTTAGTTACTGATATGTGCTTCAGTAATTCAGCAAGAATCCTCTGACAGTACCTAGGGAGTTGGTGATGTAGTGGTTATATCACTGGGTTAGTAATCCAGTAAGCCACAAGTTAATGCTCTCGGGACTTGGGTTTAAATCCCATCATGGCAGATGGTGAAATTTGAATGTGATGGAATCTGGCCAAATAAACCAAGCTAAACAAGGAAATGTCTGGACAAATGACTAAAAACTGATCCAATGACAACCACGCTGTTGTATCAACCCATTTATTAATGCGTTTTAGGGAAGGAAATCTGGCCTATCTGTGACTCCTGACCAATAGCAACATGGTTAACTCTTAATTGGCCCTCTGAAATGGCCTGCAGAGCTCATCAGTTCAGGGGCATTTTAGAGATGGACAATTTTATAACAGCCTTGCCAGTGATGCCAACATCCTACATGTGAATAAAGAACTTCCCAAATCTGTGACTTCTACCAGCTAGAAGGACTGGGGCAGCAGATACATGAGAACACCACCCTCACCATCCTCATTTGGAAATGTATTGTTGTTCCTTCAGTGTCGTTGGGCAGGGAACTCCCTGGAACAATGCTGCACCTCATTCCACATACAAACAAATAGAAGTTGTATTTGATTCATGTCAGTGTGGGCCTGTAGTACGGAGGGAGTCTTTGTTTTCAGAGGCACTGCTCCTCAGACATAAAGTCAAGTCAGGGCTTTGTCTGCCTCCTCCAGTGATTCAGGTGAATGTTAAAGACCCCATGGCACTTTAAAGAAGATGACTATCTCTAGAGCAACCAGAGGTGAGTAATAAACATTGGCCTGGCCAGTGACTGCCACAGCTTGGGAATTAATTGTGAAAAAGCCCCATGCTTACTGATATACATCACCTCCCATTGGCAATACTTACATTTTTAAATCTTTCCCTAATTTTCAAATTGTTCAGTTGCCTCTCCTCCCCCACTATCTCTGTGGCCATCTCCAACTGTGCAAACCTCTGGGATTTCTCCCATTACGGAGTCTTGTGTATACCCCATTTTTATGATTGGTTTTTGCAAGGTTTGTGAAGGTTTGTAGCTCAGGTTGAGGTTTAGGGTGTAGGCTTGCTCACTGAGCTGTAGGTCTGATATCCAGACGTTTCATTACCTGGCTAGGTAACATCATCAGTGGCGACCTCCAAGTGAAGCAAAGCTGTTGTCTCCTGCTTTCTATTTATTTGTTTGTGGCAGTACCTGTTTTCTCAAACATTCATGCAAGAAGTACAGTTGTTCGCGGGTTACAAACCTTCACAAACCTTGCAAAAACCTATGGGCACAACATGCTACAACTTGCCCGAAGACGGGAAAGGAATGCCATCCGAGAGGAGTTCCACCTGCGAACAACTTACTTCCTGCATGAATGTTTGAGAAAACAGGTACTGCTACAAACATATAAATAGAAAGCAGGAGACAACAGCTTCGCTTCACTTGGAGGTCACCACTGATGATGTTACCTAGCCAGGTAATGAAACGTCTGGATATCAAACCTACAGCTCAGTGAGCAAACCTACACCCTATTATAATTGGTCCCCAAATGGCAGCCATGCCTTTGGTTACCTGGGCCTAACACCTGAAGGTCTTTGTCCAATACACCGCCCCCCCCCCACCCCCCCATCTCTCTCTCTCTCTCTCTCTGTGTCTTCCTTTAAGATGTTGCATAATATCTAACTCTTTGACCAGATTTTGGTCTTCTGTCTGAAAATTTCTTTAAGTGGCTTGGTGTTACCAGGGACAGTCAGAGAAATCAGGGGACCCTGCTATTATCTCTGCACCTGGACTCCAGCCTCTAGTTCAAGCACAGAGAGCCCTGCCTCTGGTTATTGGGCCCTACCCTAGGCCTTGCTTATCAATTCTGTTTGCCGGCACAATTTGGAGCAGTTCACTGATTTAAAGGTGCTATATAAGTGCAGGATGTTGACTTAGGAGGAAAGTAAAATGGATCTTAGACTGAGCTATAAAGGTGCAAAGATTTTCCTGTTGTATAAACTGTACCATTCACTCTGTTCCCTCTCTGTCTAGGGAAGGCGCCTCTTCCGAGACCTGACTATAAACCTCCAGAGCCCAATGGCTGTAGCTCCTCTTTCCTTGGACTCAAGGTACCAGACACTGTATGTACGACAAACCCAGATTCTATTTTATACTCGCCGCTTTTCAATAATAGCTTCACACTGGCACACATTCTAGACTGGAACAGTAGTGCCAGAACTGAGGGAGTGCTGCACTTCACACTGAATGAGGTAGTCTATCAAACCTCTCAGGTGCAAACTGCATGGAATCCATGGTGCTATTCAAGGGAGAGCAGGGACCTTAATCCCCTGTTTCTAGATCTTTGTAACTGACTAAGTCAGACTTTCTGGATATTTTGTGCTTTAGGCAGGGGATTGCTGTCTGCAAATTAACTACCATGTTTTCGAATTGCAACAATGGCTACATGGCAAAAATACATCTTTGTGAAGCATATTGGAGTGTCATTGACTCTATATGTACATAGATTGCTTCTTCTTTCGGGCATGCACTAATGCCAGACAGGAATTAGGGTATGCAGCCCAAGCTTGTGTGGTCATTGTATAGAGCATCAATGGTCTATTGTCCATCAATGGATATGTCCTATACAACCAAAAGTCCCATCAATGGATATGTCCTTTACAACCAAAAGTCCCATCAATGGATATGTCCTTTACAACCAAAAGTCCCATCAATGGATATGTCCTTTACACCCAATGGTCTCAACAATGGACATGACCTATATATCCAATCCAAACTGATGGTAATGTTGCTATTGTACATTTTGATTCCCAATATGTATTTCTGGGTAAATGGTATCAGAGCTGAATGAATTTTCATTTTTATAATCAGGCTGTTCTCTGTAATTATTAACTTGTTAGGATCCCAGCTGATGTTAACACTGGACAATCAGGTCCCAGAATGAAACCTGGCTTGATAGATGAGAAGTTTTATTTATGCGATTTGTTTGCTGTTGGGGTCAGTTATTGAATGTATTCACAAGAGGCTGCCAACATACTTTTATCAAAAGAACATTAAAGTTTATTACAGACAAAAAGGAAAAAAAATCTCATTAACTATTTGATATGGCCCAAGATCTATTTATAACAGGCTTGACCCAAATATCAGAAATAAAAATACAATCCTTTAAACCTCAGAAAGGACCTTACAGAACCCAATATTCCCTTTAAACTACACAGCTGCAAGGGCCTCTGGAAAGCCTTGTGCAGGTCGATCCTCATTGCCATTCCATGACTCTCCCTCCTGGAAGGCACAGATTAGATTAGATTAGATTACTTACAGTGTGGAAACAGGCCCTTCGGCCCAACAAGTCCACACCGCCCCGCCGAAGCGCAACCCACCCATACCCCTACATTTACCCCTTACCTAACACTACGGGCAATTTAGCCTGGCCAATTCACCTGACCTGCACATCTTTGGAATGTGGGAGGAAACCGGAGCACCCGGAGGAAACCCACGCAGACACGGGGAGAATGTGCAAACTCCACACAGAGAGTCGCCTGAGGCGGGAATTGAACCCGGGTCTCTGGCGCTGTGAGGCAGCAGTGCTAACCACTCGGAACTCCATGCAGGAGGAAGAAAAAACTGAAGGAACATTACTCAAATCTCACTGAAGGGGCACCCTATCTCTAATTTAAAGGTCCTTATTCAGAGGTTTCTTTTTGGCAAATTTCTGCATTCACTTGATGCTGTTTCTTTGGTTAATGTCTCTTTCTGAGACCCTTAACAAACTGCTAACAAAGCTCATTCATTTCTTAACATAGGTTTCCTAAACTCCTCTTTCACAGACTTTTGTTTCATTTGTTTTTCTCTCACTGATGTTTAAGTCACACAGGATCTCTTTACAGTCCAAATTGCATTGAAGATTGCTAAGCTAACAGCACTTTTGCTGTCGTAGCCCTGTTTTCTCTGAATAAACCTGCACACACTGCTTGACGTTCGGTCTGGTTATGTCTTGCTCCCTTATTTCTAATGCACTGAACTGTTCACCTCAAGCTTTACTCCAAAGCTGTAAATGCTCATTAAAAGTGCAGATATCCACAAACTTCAGACCTCCAGACACCACGCACTAACATGAAAATAAAGCCATGTTCATTCCTCTTCACTTATAAAATAGAAGTAAAAATCAAACTTGAAACCTTTATCCAGTTTAGAGTACCATTTTACAAATAATAATAAGGTATGATGATACTATTCAGATTTTCTGATAGTAGCTAGGATATTACTGTGATACCACTACCCAGTATTGATTTCCTCAGTTAAATATTGTTTTGGTGGTTACATGGGAACAAGGAGAGACAATTCAGCCACTCAAGCCTGTTTGATCATGATTGATCTGCATCCATGAATCACGCATGTCCTTACCTCAGTGTTGAAAGTTTCAAAAGACCAACGTTCCTATTTGCATCTGGAGGACTCTTCCAAATGTCCTTTGTGTGAAAGCATGCTTCCGGATTTCTCTCCTGAAAAGATTATTTCTAACTTTGAAGGGGTGCTGTTTTGTTCCATTGCAGTAGAGGAAGGAGGTGGGTAAGGCCAACTCTGCTAGGTTCCATTAGGTTGAGTAGAATTGGGCCCATCAGAAATTAAGGTTACTATCAACATGAAGACACTAGATGTGAGCTAAATGTAATGATACCAACAACTGTGCTTTTTTATCTCTTTGGTTTGAATGGTGACCTGAATGTTGCTGGTCTATGTAGAGGATTACTTTATGTTGTATCTTATAAAGCACTGGGACGTAGAGAATATGAACTCCTGATGATAGAGTCATAGTGGAGGCATTATCTTCAGTGTTAGATGCCTGACTCTGTCCATGGTACCAGCCTGCCCTCAAGTAGATATTTTCATTTTATGTTTATCATGGAACAACACTGCAAAATAAATAGTTGTTTAGTCAAAAAGGAGTGGAGTATTATTGAAAAAGACATATCCTGTTGAAAGTTTCCATCTTGCACTTGCGAGGAGAATTCCTGGGAAATATGAATATAAATGCCATGACCAATCAAAGTTAAGCAGCCTGGTTTAAATTACACATAGCTTGGTAGTTAACTGTCAGTTATCACCTAACTAGTGCAAGCTCCATGGCAACACCTCTACCAATCAAAGTCCATTTTACAGTCAGCCCTCTCCTCATACAACATAAAATGACTTTTTTCCCTTTGTTTTGGTTTTCTTGCAAATTGTCCTGATTCACGCAAGATAAAAGTGTTGACAAAATATGTCTTTTTTCTGCAGTGTAAAATAAGTGTGTAATTAGAAACAGGACATATTGGAGATTCTGAGGAGGTCAGGCAGCATAGGTGGCCAAGGGAAACAGTTAAGAATTGATAAAACATTTCATCAACAATAAATAGATGTGTATTGTTTATATCTATGTGACTTGATCAACCCTGCATCTCTGCTAGTCTGACTAGAGATTCCATGGTATTGGGTGCAAGTGAGGATGGTTAGGAGCAGAGATAAAGCCAGTCAGCCTCTTCAGCTTGCTCCACCATTAGATTAAGGCTAGTCTCTTTGTGTTTCTGCTTCCACATTCCTAGTTAGCCTGATTACCCCTTTGTTTCCCCTCTGGCTGATAAGAATCTCTCCACCCCATGATCAATGACCCTGACTCTACCACATTCTGAGGCAGAGTCGCACAAATCTGAGGAAAAAAAAGAATCTCCTCATCTCCATCCTAAAAGGGTGTCCCCTAATTCTGAACTCACTCACATTTTCACCTCGTCAACACCATTCAGGAGGTTTTGGACTCGAAAGTTGTGTTTAGTCATGATGGTTTAATGGTAATGAGGGTGCAGAAGGCGTGATAGACCACCTGGTTTTAATAATAACCTGTCAATTTTGTAACCTTGTGGTCAGACGAGCCAACTAATACACAAGGGGTGAAAGGCTTTTGCCCGAAACGTCGATTTCGCTGCTCGTTGGATGCTGCCTGAACTGCTGTGCTCTTCCAGCACCACTAATCCAGTAATACACAAGGGGAGCTGTGTGTTTAATAGACTGATATCCATACCTTGAATTTGGCAGCAAAAGGCTTTCACAGATTTACAGGGGTTTTATTATAAATCTATAGTTTAGTACAGACGCCAATGTTCACAGTTCCCTTCTGGACCTCCTCCCTTTCCAAGACCCAACTTGCCACTGGGAAAGAACTGAGCTCCTTTTTCTTTAAACAAAATAAACCAATTACAGCTGACAAAAACTGTCCACCAAGTAATGTTAACTAAAAACCATTACCAAAGGGGAGATGCAGGGATTGTGGAAGGGGGAGAATCCAGCTCTTCTTCCAGTAAATAAAGGCAAAATTAAAATTAGCCAAAACGCCCAATTAACATATTACAAACCATGGTCACTTGGAGCAGTGTGACAATAACAGGAATCAACAAAAAAGGAGTGGGGTGCTTTACTAAAACTGAGTTTTCAGAGGTAATCATGTACCACAACCCCTTATATAGGTTTATATAATCATGAGGATATGGATCAGATGGATATGATCAACAAGGATCTTTTCCCTACAGTTGGGGTATTCAAAACTAGGGGACATTTTTTAAAGTAGAGAGGGCAAAGATTTAAAAAGGACATGGAGGCAATGTTTTTACACAGAGAGGTAGTGTGTGTGTGGTGAACTGCCAAATGAAGTGCTGGATGCGGGTACAGTTACAACATTTAAAAGACATTTGGATATGTTAATGAATGGGAAAAGTTTGTAGGGACATGGGAGAAGAGCAGGCAGGTGGGACTAGTTTAGTTTGGGATTATGGTCGGCATGGACTGTTTGGATCGAAGGGGCTGTTTCCGTGCTGTACGACTCTATTACTCCTTTACTCCAGCACAAATGTCATCAAATAACCCAGCTTTTTGTTTCAGAAACATCCAACCAATTCACAAAAGACTACAAACTCTGACCACCAAATGTGGCAATAAAAAAGAAATCAAGAAGATGGGGGCAATAAGGAAGGAGAGAAAATCAAAGCGGCTGGGGGGGATAAGTACAGTGACCAGTGATGGTCAACAACACATCATTGCTAAATGTCAAACACATCCACAAAATGTTGAGTTCTGTGGGCTCTGGGGAGTCTGGGCAGAATGTGGTTCCAGACTTAGAAAGCTGCCCCTGCAATTATTTTCCATCTGTGTTTCAGCTCGACTTGGGAATCCCGGCCATGACAAAGTGTTGTAACCAACTCGACCTTTGCTACGACACTTGTGGAGCCAACAAGTACCGATGTGACGCCAAGTTCCGCTGGTGCCTCTATGGCATCTGCTCAGATCTCAAGAAAAGTCTGGGCTTTGTATCAAAGGTTGAAGGTCAGTATTTATATCAGAAAGATTCCAACATCATTAAGACCCAAAAAATTTGGGTTTGACACAAAAAGATGTTTAGGGGACATATTGGACGTGGCATTAAAGACCGAGATGGATAGAAAATGGATGATATTTGGAACAAAAACAGAAAAGTTTGGAAAAACACAATAGGTTTCTCAGTGTCTAGAGAGACAACATTTTTGACCTAAAGCTTTCACTAGAATGTTTTTGTTTGTATTTTAGAATCCCAGCAGTTGTTTGCAGATTTGTGTTTTATTTTTATTTCTGTATCCCTTGTTCTATTGGGCATCGTGGCTTAGTGAGTAGCACTGACCCAAGTCAGTAGGTCATTGTTATTAAGACACCCTCCAAAGAATTAACGCATAATCCAGACTGACTCTCCAGGGTAGTGCTGATAGAGTGCCGCACTGTTGGAGGTGCCATCTTTCTGGATCAGACAGTAAACTGAGATCCCATCTGCCCTTGTGACTGGGTATGAAAGATTCCGCAGCACTATTCGAAGAAGGGCTGGGGACATCTGCCTGTTCAAAGAGTGTGGTGCAGGAAAAACACAACCAGTCAGACACCATCTGAGGAGCAGGAGAATCGACGTTTCAAGGATAAGATCTCCTTGGTCAACATTTATCCTTGGATCAATACGATTAAAACTCACATGGCTGGGCCATCACCAGTTTATTTCAGTGCGGGACTCTTGTCAACAAATGCTGTTACTGGAGTGGCAAAACAGGCGTTGAGACTTCACTCAGTGACTTATAGAGCTCCAGTGTTGAGTCGTCAGAGTAGGGCAGCCATGTCCTATTGCCATAAAGGCAGAGGGTTGGTCAGTGTTGAGACTGGTTGTTCAGAGGGGACTACGATTCCACAAGTGAGTTCCACAAGATCCCCAGGAGTATCTGGGCACTGTTAGGACACACAGTATGAACATTAACTTAGTGTTCCCCTCTAAGTGACAGACTCAACACTTCGAACTCAGTATATGAGGAGGAAAACTCTTAGCTCCGAGAATTTGTAATGGCTGATTCATAATAATAATAGTGTGCACCAGTTCATTGCCCCAATGCATTACAATGGTGACAACCTCATGAGACTACATAAAGTGCTTTAGGATATAAGAGGGAAAAGCATCAATTAAATGATTGTTCTTTCTTTCAGCCTGTGAATCAGTGGCAGATACCATGTTCAATGCCGTCTGGACATTGGGCTGTAAACCTTTCATGAACAGTCAGAGATCAGCCTGTGTATGCAATGAGGAGGAAAGAGACGAGCTCTAAAGATAAAGGTCGCATAATCTATGTCTGTGTGTGAGTGTATGTGTGTATGTGTGCGAGTGTGTGTGCGTGTGTGTGTTTGTGCGTGTGTCTGCACATACAATGCGACTCTCCATAAGACCAGAAGACCTCTCCTGCTCCATGATGATGTATACATATTACCTGCCTTTCCATGTAAATATGTTGTAACTGTCTTCACTGACACGTGTACATGCAACACTGGAGCTACCTGCTGGCACTGTAACTTATTTATTTCAGGCTCTTTTCACAGAATCAGGCAGCACAGAAGGAGGCTACTTGGTCCTTCATCTTTGTGCCAAGTTTATCATAATTTTATGTCAATTCATGAGAAGCAATTACTACTTTTCATCATGGTCCATCTTCTAGAACCTTCTCCAGCTGTATGTGAAGTGATTCCATTGAGTCATTCCCAAAACATGACTGCACAGAACAAAGCCATTCGGTCTGTCAAGTCCATACCATTTCTTTTGGGGCTTGGTGCTCAAAAGTATCGATATTTTGTGGAGCGAGGGAGGTGGGGAATAATTCATATTGAGAATGAACAAAGTTATGCCAAGCCAAATGTTCTGTTATTTAAATAAATCTTTACAAACGTGGCTCAATATGATGTTGACAGGAATACACTTCAAAAGGGAACTATGGGAGTGCAGATAACAGAGATCAGTTTGTGTGGTGTATTTCTGATGGCTCAGCATATACAAACCCAGCACTGATGTTGGCAATGAGTACACGTGTGAATCTTTACAGGCGAGCGGATGTGTATGTGCATGAGCATTGCATGTGTGTTTGAGCAGGTGTGCACTTGTGAACACACGTGTGCACATAACAGAACATGGTCATGAAGTTGCGACACAATACATGTTGTGGATACATCACAAGATCTAAGCTACAAGGATTTCCTCCTGCTTCCATGTAAATTTTGACCATTACCTGGGAATATTTTGCTCATCAAATATTAGCAATTATCAGCAGCAGTAATTCATGTTGTAAAAGTAATCGATACACATTGTGTAGAAGGTGTACTCATCTAAGTTAAATATTTCAACAAGGTCAGAATTGATGGCAGTTTGCAACCACAATCAAAAAAAGTACTATAGTTACTGAGATGAAAGAAGGCAAGTCTTGATGATGGAGAAAATATAAAATCAGAAGCTCAACCCAAGACTAAATAATACTGTCATCAAATACTGTAATCTAGCCTGAGGCAGGAGGGATTTGGGATCAATAGGCAGGAAATGGAGTTTGTGCCATTGACAAATTGGTCTTCCTAGCGTTTAATTGGAAGAAGTTTCAGCTCATTCAAGACTGAATGTTGGAAAAGTAGCAGAGAAGAGGGTTTGAGGGGATCAAGCTTGAGACAGAATGTGATGAGGTAAAGTCATAGAGTCATTGAGATGTACAGCACAGAAACAGACCCTTTCGTCCAACTCATCCATGCTGCTTAGATATCCTAAACTAATCTAGTCCCATTTGCCAGCACTTGGCCCACATCCTTCTAAATGCTTCCTATTCATATACCCATCCAGATGCCTTTTAAATGTTGTAATTGCACCTGCCTTGATAAAGAGCTTGGTGTCATTCACATCTATGTAGATAATCATGTCTTGAAATGCCATCATTGTGTAGCAGGATGCAGATAGACATGGGAAGGGACAAAGACTCAGGGGAACTCCAGAGTTAGTGGAGTAGGAACAGGATGAAAGGCCTTCATGGGAGATTCTCTGGCTCTGACTCTGAGGTAGCAAGGAACCTTGGATGTTTACTAGTAACTTGAGAAAAAGTTCTAAGGAAACAAGGGGGTCCGGGGGAAAGGATACCTGAAGGGATGCATCGTGAGGTTTTTTTTATAGGAAGTAGCTGCAGAGATCGTGGATGCATTGGTCACGATCCTCCAAGAATCTTTAGATTCTGGAAACATCCCAGAAGATTGGAAAACCACCAATATAACATTCTTGTTCAAAAACGGAGGGAGAAACCAAAAATACCAGGCAGCTATAGGCCAATTACCTGAATATCTTGTTATTGGGAAAGAGTTAAATGAAGTGAAAATGAAAATAAGAGATCTAAGATCAGAGCATTTAGGAATACATAATATAATCAAGCAGAGTCAGTGTAGCTTCAGAAAAGGGAAAATCCTGCCGGACAGATTTATTAGAATTCTTTAAAGAGGTAACAAGCAGAATGGAAAGAGGAATCCGATAATAAGGTTACCTAATAAGATCCAATGTGCTTGGGCAGTATATTAGCATGAATAGAGCATTAGTTAACTAATAGCAGACTGAGGGTTGGGATAAAGGGGATATATTATGGCAAATCGGGGTGTGCCATAAGGATCACTGCTAGGGCCACGATTACTCACAAATGTATTGATAACTTGGGTGAGGGAAGTGAATGTACTGTCAAAAAGTTTACAGATGACACAAAAATAGATTTAAGGCAAGTGAAAATTATGTTATATAAGGAAATAGACAGGTTAAGTGAGTCAGCAAATGGAATATAATGTGGGAAAATATTAGGTTATGCACTTTGGCAGGAAGAATAGAGGAGCTGAATATTATTTAAAGACTGTGGGGTCAAGGGTAATAGGGGAAAAGGCAAAGAAGTGAAGTTAAGGATTATCAGAATGCCTACAATCTCATTGGGTGATATAGCAGACTTGATGAGCTGAAAAATCAACTTAGAACATAGAATATAGAACATTACAGCATAGTACAGGCCCTTCAGCCCTCGATGTTGTGCCGCCCTGTGAAACCAATCTGAAGCCCATCTAACCTATACTATTCTATTCTCGTCCATATGTTGATCCAATGACCATTTAAATGCCCGTAAAGTTGGTGGGTCTACAACTATTGCAGGCAGTGTGTTCCATGCCCCTACTAGTCGATGAGTAAAGAAGCTACCTCTGACGTCTGCCCTACATCTATCACCCTCCATTTAAAGCTATACCCCCTCGTGCTAGCTATCACCATCCTTGGAAAAAGGCCCTCGCTGTCCACCCAATCTAACTCTCTGATTATCTTATATGTCTCAGTTAAGTCACTGCTCAACCTCCTTCTCTCTAACTTCTACTCTTACGTCGTAAGGTTTTAGGTGGAAGAGGCAGCAAGTCTGAGAGAAAAGACGCATGAAGGACATATTCATTCAAAGGATTTGAATCCAAATAAGACTTGAAGTATATTGGGGCATCTTTATTGAAGTGGTATAATTACAGTGACAAAAATTAAGGGATTATTTTCAAAACAGAATACTAAACATTATTGTATTTGGTCATTCAGTGTCTTACATGCACGACAAAGTAGTCAATTTTCATTAATACTACAAAACTAACTGGCTATGTTTCACTACAAAAAATAAGCAATGATTCGTTTTTGCTTTTTATGAAGTATACACAAATCAAAAAGCTCTTCAAAGCATAGATAGAATGTTGCGGCCGCTCTAAGATCCATTATTCTGTGTCAATCACGATTGGACCTCCAGTGAGGAGATGGTCCCTGAGGTGGTCTCTTTCCTCTGGCTCGGTGGATCTGCGCATCCTCCTTCGGCATCCCTGGGAGCAGCGTGACTTGGTGTCCTGGGCCCCACACACCAGGACTCGGCAGTGCAGGTACACTTTCTACAGAGTGAGGAGACCAAACATCAGTGGCCAGTTGCAGCCTCCATTCTAAACCCAATCCTCAGAGCAGATTTTACACATGAGGACTCCCCCTCGCACAAAGGCTCAGTCAGTGGCAGGGTTGATCAGTGAGACTGGGTGATTGTAGAATCAGTTATACAGGACAGAAAGAGGACATGCAAGCTCATTGTATCTGTGTTCAAACTTGATGAATAGATGAGAGGGGAGCCCATGACCTAGTGGGACGATTGCTGGACCATTGATCCCAAGATCCAGTTAATGTTCTGGGGATCTGTGTTTGAATCCCACCTTGGCAGATGGTGGAATTTGAATTTTTAAAAAAATCTGGAATTAAGGGACTAATGATGACCATGAATCCATCATTGTCAATTGTTGGAAAAGTCCATCTGATTCAGTGATGTCCTTTAGGGAAGGAAACTGCCATCCTTACCTGTTCTGGCCTACACATGACTCCAGACCCACAGCAATGTGGTTGACTCTTAATTGTCCTCTGGGATGGGCAATAAGTGCTGACCTAGCCAGAGACTCCCTCATCCTGTAACTGAATAAACTCCCACTTCCATGCCTTTGCTGTTTAATTGTTTTACTGTAAACTCTTCTCTGGGATGTGGGCATTGCTGGTAAGGTCAATATTTGTTCCCATCCCTAATTGCCCTTGAACTGAGTGGCTTGCTTGTCCATTTACAAAGGGTAAACCACATTACTGTGGGTCTGGAACCACACCAGGTAAGGACAACAGATTCTGGCCAGACTAGGTAAAGACAACAGATTCTGAGGAAGGATCACTAAACTGAAGGGATTAACTCTGCTTTCTCTCCACAGATGCTGCCTGACCCGCTGAGTTTTTCCAGCAATTTCTGATATTGTTCTTGACAGTAACATTAACACTATTATTTTTTAGAATTACCAGATCAGTATCTATCATCCTTTCAGATAGTACCTTCTCTATAGAACAACTCAGAGTGTAAGTTTTTTTTTCCTTTCATATTCTTCTCTGGTTTTGTTTTACCTTAAATCTGTTTTCACTGGCTATTAACCCCTGTGTCACTGCGAACAAATTCTCCTTCTTTATTTTGTCATAATTCCTCATGAATTTTAATACCTCAATCAAGTTTTCTCTTCACCATCTTTGCTCTGAAGAAAATTATGTTAAATTCTTCCATCACTCCACATGACTGAGGTCCCTTATCCCTGTTACCACTCAGTAAATCTCATCTGTACCTCTCTATAAAGCCTTGAGAGCATACCTTCAGTGCTCAGAATTAGCCACAATGCTGTTACCATCAGTGTTCTCATTCTGCATCAATACTTGGGATTGATCCAAGTTGGCTATATTGTTTTCTCTGGCTGTGTGTTTCATGTAGTCTCACATGAAGCAAGGCTCAGCATTAGGAGTACAAGGTCCTACAGACACGATCTAGTTCATAATCCCCATCATAAGAAGCCTCATGGTCAATCTGAACTCTGTCACTGTCAAAATTGTTCTAATTGGAATCATACCTTGATTGCACTCACTGATCAACCCTGTAGCTTCCTGTAACGAAAGGCTAACAGGACAAGACGATAGCAGATTCCACAGTCTTCTCCTGTGACCATGTGAAGGCGAGAGGTTCTGCACCTTTCTGGTTGAAAAAGGATGTTCATTCTCAACCATCAGTTTAAACTTTCAGGGTGCAGCTTAAGTGTTCACTCTTCCTGTGAAAGAAATTCTCACCTTATTGTCCTTTCCCACAAACTTGAAGACGGGGACATAGAAATGTTTCACTAGATGATCCATGGATGTCTCCTGTTTGACTGTATCATCATTGATGCAGCTGTGAAAGCAGAAACAAAGCACTTATTTAAACTCCATTACATTTTCAAAAGAAACTATCTAGTTGGTTTGAGTTGCTATATTCAGGTAAAAGGCTCATAAAGTCTCATTCACTTTATTCATAGTTTACTGACTAGTGTATTTGATATTAGCTGGGTGTGAAGAATCTGCCCTTGGGGAATGTGGAGTTGGGTTAATTCAGAGAGTTTCTGGGTTAGTTGGTCACTCGACATCCCAAGAGGTGATAGAATTGCTTGTAGAGTTTGTGTTGGAGAATGTGATTGTGGGAGCTACACTTTATCCAGAAACAGAAGAGCATTCCTTTGATTGCCCAGTGCTTGCATTAATATGTCACAGTCATGCAGCGAATCAGAATAAATAGGTGCACATTTTGTCCAATTTAGATTTGTCAAAGTAACAAGTCACACTGCGGAAAGGAATCCCTTGGTTTTGACTAAAGGGAATGCACCATTTCCCCACAGATCTGATAAAATGTATGTATGAGCCACATAAAGATCCCATTTAAAATCTACCCTGTAATGGGCCCATCTAATCTCCAAATCAGGAGTTCATTTCCTCCTTTCATCTTATCTCCAATGTTCTCAGGATTGACTTCCACCCTACTCAAACTCTTAAGTGAAGCTCCCCCTCTCTTGCTCAGTCCATGCTTTCTAACATTCACCTATTCCCTAATCCTGATAACTGCAAGATGAAAATGTCTGATTGTCAAAGTGTGCCATTTTTTCTGGGCTTTTGTATAGTATCCGTATGAAATCAATCCTCTTGAAAACGATTCTGGGTCCATCTGCAACTTACCCATCCTTGATGAGGTAGTGCTTCATGATATCATCAGCGTTGACTGAGGGAGTAGCAAAGCAATTCTCTACAAGAGTTTCAAGCCCATCCACATGCATGACAGGCTCAATCCCAAAGTACAGCGAGTCTCGGAGTTTCAGAACTGGAGGCGTCTCCTTGTAAATCTCGTCAAAAGCTTTTGATTTGAAGATCTCCAGAGCAAAAGGGAAGAGCCCATGGTTTCTGCCCATGATCTCTAGTAGGGAATTTGCAGGGTTTGGCACATAACCCTCAGACACAGTGTACTGGCAAGGGAACTCGCAGGTGATGGGGATCACCAGTTTACTGGTTCGGATGATAAAGTCCCCATTACTGCCGGGAGTCTGCTTAGGAATACCAGTCAGTGTGTTCCTTGCAATTATCTTGTCACCCACAACCTGGAGGAAAAGGTTCAAAACTGTAACATTAGCTAAATACTTCACAAACATGGAAGAAATGTCGAGACTGGAATTTTGAAACAATAACAGAAATTGTTGGATAAACTCAGCAGCAAGAGGGTCACTGGACTCAAAATGTTAGTTCTGCTTTTGTCTCCACGGATGTTGTCAGTTTGCAATTTCTGCTTTTGTCAGCCAAATATTTTCCTACCTTACAACCATTCTAGTGCGAACAATTTCCCTAAAGAAGATTGCATCATCGATGGCATTGCTCATGGATTGGAATCCTGACAATGAAATTAATGGATTGCTATGGCATTGCTATGGGTAGTCAATGATCTGGAGCCTAGATTGTGCTGCTTATTAAGGGATTTGTGGCTCCCCCAAGGTATTGCTCATAGCTATTGGGTCCAGAGCACAGATCGTGTTGGAGCTTGGAATTAGTGTATCTTCCCTGGCACTGCATATTGGTAGTATGGGATGTGGAGTACAGGTTGTAATGTTTAACGATAGAATTAATGGTTCTCCTCTGGCATTGCCCATGGGGTGCCTGGGATCTCAAACACAGGTTGCACTCTTTAGCTATGGAATTAGTGGATATCCTGTGGCATTGCTCATCTGAAGTCTGGGATAGGAAGCACAGATTATGTTGTTTATTTATGGATTCCAATTCAAATATTGAGCTGAATGAACAGGTAAGTGTATAACTCCAGCAGACAAGGGCTCTTGCAGTGTAATTATAGTGTCCCTACCTTTGAGCCAGGAGGCACAGGTTCAGGTTCCACCTGCTCCAGATGTGTGCAATAACATATCTGCACAGATTGATGAGAAATATTTATAACCCCAGGAAAGGCTCAACCTCAACATAGATGCAGAAGGCCATGGAATCAGACAGCATGAAAACAGGCCCTTCAGCCCAATTCGTCCATGCTGACCAGATTTCCTAAACTGAACTAGTCCCATTTGCCTGTGCTTGGCTCACATCCCTCTAAATGTTTCCTATCCACGTATCTGTCCGAATGTCTTTTAAATGTTGTAATTGTACCCAGCTTGTTCCATATACGCACCACCCTCTGTGTGAAAAAGTTGCCCCTCAGGTCCCTTTTAAATCTTTCCCCTCTCACCTTAAACCTATGCCCTCTAGTTTTGACCTCCCCTATTCTGGGGAAAAGATCTTGGTTATTCACCCTATCCATGCCCCTCATGATTTTATAAAGCTCTATAAGGTCACCCCACAGCTTCCTATGCTCTAGAGAAAAAAATGTCCCAGCTTACACAGCCCCTCTTTATAACCCAAACCTTCCAGGCTCAGTAACATCCTTGTAGATCTTTTCTGCACCCTTTCTGGTTTAATAGCAACCTTCCTATAGCAGGGTGACCAGAATTGTACACAGTGTTCCAAATGTGACCTTACTAATGTCTCACACAGCTGTAACATGACATTCCAACTCCTGTACTCAATGATCTAACCAATGAAGGCAAACATGCCAGACACCTTCTTCACCACCCTGTCTACCTGTGAAGGAACTATGTACCTGCATCCCCAGGTCTCTCTGTTCAAAAACACTTAACAACACTCCAGAACATTCTATTGAAAAGGATTTAGTTTGTGTTGTTACCTCAATGGCTGTGCCACAGCTCTTCAGATTAAAGTTGATGTTAGCATGAGTCCCATTGGAAAGTGCTTTACATGATGCATTCAGGAGGTAGAGGTCCAAACCCCCGACTAAGTCCTTGGGTACAGCCACTTCAATCAAATCAGACTTGCACTGCACTGGCACTGGCAACAGAAAGAGATGACAAGAGAGAAACAAAGGGTAGAATCATGGGGTTATCTTAAAGGATGTGAAGAAATGTCTGTGTCGAGGGAGCTGAGGTGGAGATGGTTGAGAGCATCCAGTTCTTAGAAGTTAGTAATACCAACATTCTGTCCAGGTCCATCCACGTTGACAGTACGGTCAAGAAAGCACACCAATGTCTCTACTTTCTCAGGAGGCTAAGGAAATATGGCATGTCCACAATGACTCATTGCCAACTTTTCTAGATGCACCATAGAAAGCATCCTATCTAGATGCTCTGCCTAAGACCTCAAGAAGTTACAAAGAGTAGTGAACACAGCTCAGTCCATCAAGAAACCCAGCCTTCCATCCGTTTGCTCCATCTCCACTTCCTGCTGCCTTGGGAAAGCAGCCAATATCATCAAAGACCCCTCTTCCACGCTCTTCCATTGGGCAGAAGATATAAAAGGTTGGAAACACAAACTTTTGATTCAGATTCAAGAACAGCTTGTTTCCCACTGTTATCAGTTTAATGAATAGACCTCTCATGCATGAGAATTGATCTTTCTCTGCACCTTGTCAGTAGCTGTAACACAATATTCTGCATTCTATTCTATTACTCTGATATAGCAATGTAAGGTATGATTTTCCTGGATAGTATACAATATACTATTTCTCATTGTATCTTGGCACATGCGACAATAATAAAATCAAATCAAAGGACTGAGACAAAGCGAATTATCATAGCTTTTCCCTGCAATGCTCAATAAATTCCCATATTGTATGTAACCTCACTAATGGCTTGTTATACATGCCCTGTGATGTAAGGGAAGTGTCTGGATTTACCTTGACAGGTGTGATTGTCCTCTGACAGCATTAATCCACGTGGGCACTCGCACTGATAGCTTCCGTCCACCTGCACACAGTTGTGGCTGCAGCCTCCATTACTGTTGTGACAGCCTTCAATATCTGTGAGATCAAACATAACACACCGGTGAGTCGAGGAGAACAGAGAGGATACAGCTTCACGGGATGGAAGCAATCTGCCTCTGTTTCTCACAATTGGTCTCCCTCACACGTGGAGCTACAGGTATCACAGCATTCACATTTTGCCAGAACCTCATCCTGAAAGAAATGGCAACATCTTGTCTGTCTTTCTGTCTCAATAAAAAGCAGACTGACCACAGCACACTGATATCCATCTAAACTGCGCTGCATATTAAAGGATTTGTGAATCTTCAATGATAATACTCAGAAGTTGTGGCATCTGAAGCACAATTGCGCTGTAGCATGGAATTAGTGGAACCCCTGGCATTGAAAATTGGTAGCAATGATTTACAAGAATGTTTCCCCAAATGAGAGTGTTTGATGACGAGGCAAGTTATGGGTGTTCTCTTTAGCCAGGGTTGTGAGTAGACCTACATTAGGTTTAACCTGTCCATGTGGAAACTGGGTCTCTGTACATTGGGAAAAACTATTCCCATTGGCAGAAAGACTGAGAAACAGATCTTTATTATATTTGCTTATGGGATGTGGCCACCCCTAACAAGTCCAATATTTATTACCCATCCCTAATTGTGGTTGAGGGCAGTTAAAAGCTAAATGCAGTGCTATGAGTCTGGAGTCACATGTAGGCCCAATCTAGATAAGGAAGGCAGACTTTTTTCCGGAAAAAGGTTCTCCATGGAGCAAATAGACTTAAAGTGATTGACAAATAAATCAGAGGTCACATGATAATTTGTATTTTTAACAAGGGATTGCTTAGGATCAAGCGCATGCTACCTGAGGAGACAATGGAGGCAGGTTCAATTATGGCTTTCATTGGGCCATTATCTGAAGAGTAAATGTTTGCAAGGCTATGGGTTGGGGGGGGTGGAGAAAGGCTGGACTAACTGAGCTCACAGAGAGCTAGCATAGATATGACAGGCTGAATGGTCTACACATGTGCTGTAAATATTTTGTGAAACAGTCAATGTTGCATTTCATATCTACAACAGTCCATGAAGGAGTCAGTCACTGACTGGAAGCTCATGCAATCTTGCAGTGGGTCACTGAGACATTAATAAATGGGAAAGGTTCTGGCAGGACATCAAACAGCAAAGTGGCACAAATCAGAGTCCAATTCTATCCACATGGCGTAAGTACCATGGATGGTACCAAGAGCAGTCCTACCTCTGAGAGCCGCAGAACCCATTGTTGCTCCAGGCTGACATATTTCTACAGAGGGGAAAAAGTGAGGACTGCAGATGCTGGAGATCAGAGTCAAAAAGTGTGGCGCTGGAAAAGCACAGCAGGTCAGGCAGCATCCGAGGAGCGGGAGAGTCGACGTTTCTGGCCTAATCTTACTGCAAAGCCTCTTCCAAGGATGCCCACCTTGAAGAGGTTCTCCTCCTTCCTCCACAAGGGTCTCAGTGAGTCTCTCTCTCTCACTGCATTCCTCTGCCCTGAAGCTCTTCAGGCAATTCCTGATGAAGAGCTTATGCTCGAAACGTTGACTCTCCTGCTCCTTGGGTGCTGCCTGACTGGCTGTGCTTTTCCAGCGTCACACTTCTTGACTCATATTTCTACAGAGACCCAGTTTCCACATGAACAGGTTAAACCTAGCTTCCTGCCGCCAGAGATGTTTTCCAAGCTGGAAGTTCTCACTCACCTTCGCAGGTGGCAGCATTGGTGCCCAGAGACCTTCCGATCCCACACTCACAACGGAAGGAGCCCTGCAGATTGATGCAGGTCTCACTGCAGCCACCATTATTGACCTCACATTCATTGACATCTGTGAAGGTGAGAAGCCAGAGGGGAAATAATGGTTACACACTACAGATACACAACTTCATAATGTTTCGATCAATCATTGAACATCCAAGCAAATTTGTTGCATAAGGACTGAGAGGCTTAATACTTGGTTGAGTGTGCAGAGTGAGAATTGCCCCTCCAGAGTAAAGCAATGTAGGCACGAGGACCAGGAGTAGGCCCTTCAGCCCTTCAAGCCTGCTCTGCTGTTCAATATAATCATAGCTGATTCTCTATTTCATAGAACCCCTACAGTGTGGAAGCAGGCCATTTAGCCCATCAAGTCCACACCAACCCTCTCAAGCACATCCCATCCGGAGACACCCCCACACTATCCCTGCAATCCTCTGAACACTTAGGGCACGGCCGACTCACCTGACCTGCACATTTTTGGATTGTGGGAGGAAATCAGAGCACCCAGAGGAAACCCACGCAGACACGGGGCGAATGTGCAAACTCCACACAGACAGTCACCCGAGGCTGGAATCAAACTCAGGTCCCTGGCGCTGTGAGGTAGCGGTGCTAACCACTGAGCCACTGTGCCACTCCTTACCTCAATGCCAAATTCTCCCCACACCCTTAAACTCTATAAAGTCTAGCAATTTATCTATCTCTTTTTTTAAAATATGTTCAGTTACTTGGCCTCCACATCCTGTTGTGGGAGAGAGTTGCACAGCTTCACTACCCTTTCAGTGAAGAAAGTTTTCCTCATCTCAGTCAAAAACCTTTGCAGTATAATTTGTACTAAATATCTTTGTGTGTGGGTACCATCAAGGTCAAAGTGGTCTGGGATGGATGAGGAGAGACACGTTTCTAGTCGAACAAGAAGAGCCTTGTTGCACTGATGTGAAACTAAAGTCATAGAGTCATTGAGATGTACAGCATGGAAACAGACACCTCCGTCCAACTCATCCATACCGACCAGATGTCCTACCATAACCTAGTCCCATTTGCCAACACTTGGCCCATATCCCTCTAAGCCCTTCCTATTCATATACCCATCCAGATGCCTTTTAAATGTTGCAATTGTACCAGCCTCCACTACTTCCTCTGGCAGCTCATTCCATACATGCACTGTGAGATAAAAGTTGCCCCTTAGGTTCCTTTTAAATCTTTCCATTCTCACCTTAAACCTATGCTCTCTAGTTCTGGACTCCCCTATCCAGGGAAAAGACCTTGTTTATTTACTCAATCCGTGTCCTTCATGATTTTATAAACATGTGTAAGGTCACCCCTGAGCCTCTGACGCTCCAGGGAAAACAGCCCCAGCCTATTCAGCCTCTCCCTATAGCTCAAACTCTCCAATCCTGGCAACATTGTTTCACAGCATTCTTCCCATAGGAGGAAGACCAGAATTGCACGCAATATTCCAAAGTGACCTAACCAATGTCCTGTACAGACGCAACTTGACTTCCCAACTCCTATACTCAATGCTCTGGCTCAGCTCTGACTAATAACGACTAGCATACCAAACACCTTCTTCCCTATTCTATTTACCTGTGGCTCTACTTGCAAGGAACTATGAACCTGCACTCCAAATGTGTATTAACTGGAACTATTTACAGTTGGTAGGAGTATCACGCGTATTACTATGGAGATAGGAGCACTTAGTGGGCGGCACAGTGGCACAGTGGTTAGCACTGCTGCCTCACAGCACTAGAGATCTGGGTTCAATTCCCGACTCAGGCGACTGACTGTGTAGAGTTTGCACATTCTCCCCGTGTCTGCATGGGTTTCCTCCGGGTGCTCCGGTTTCCTCCCATAGTCCAAAGATGTGCATGTCAGGTGAATTGGCCATGCTAAATTGCCCGTAGTGTTAGGTAAAAGGGGTAAATGTACAGGAATGGGTGGGTTGCGGGTCGGTGTGGAGTTGGAGATGAAGTCAAAGATGGGCCGAAGGGCCTGTTTCCACACTGTAAGTAATCTAAAAAAAAATCTAATGAACCTCAGGTCTGTCTTCTAAAAAATGCTGAAACGATACAGGGTGGTCCATTTTGGACTGAGATGAGGAAAACTTTCTTCACTGAAAGGGTAGTGAAGCTGTGCAACTCTCTCCCACAACAGGATGTGGAGGCCAAGTAACTGAACATATTTTTTAAAAAAGAGAAAGATAAATTGCTAGACTTTATAGACTTTAAGGGTGTGGGGAGAATTTGGCATTGAGGTAAGGAGTGGCACGGTAAGCACCACTGACCTTCACACTACCCCACGGCCAATCTGATTATTCCATGCATGCCATTTTCCTCCCTGTCACCCGTAACCCTTGACCCATTCCAATCAGAAGTCTATCCAGTCCTGCCTTGAATATAGCCAATGACCTAGCTTCCACTCCCCAATGGGGCAGAGAATTTAAATCACTAAAGACTGCTCTGGGAGAAGAAATTCCTCCTCATCTCTGTCTTAAATGGATGATCCCTTTTTTTTGAAACTGTGCCATCTAGTTCTGTGTTCCCCAAAAGAAGAAACATCCTCACAGTTTCTGTAAGGTTGCTGAGCTCTAAGCTGCACCCTTTGAAAAGTTGGAGATGAAGTCAAAGATGTTCGCACATTGCAGTTGATTGACTTCGATTAGAATATTGAGTATCTGAACTTGCCCATCTCAAATTTCCCTAGATACTCATAGAGTCAAAGAGAGGTACAGCACAGAAACTGACCCTTTGGTCCAACCCATCCGTGCTAACCAGATATCCCAACCCAGTCTAGTCCCATTTGCCAGCACTTGGCCTATATCCCTCTAAACCTTCCTCGTCATATACCAATCCAGATGCTTTTTCAATGTTGTAACTGTACCAGCCTCCATCACTTCCTCCAGGTGCAATCAGTTCACTCCGTCAGTTTGTCTGTACAGTATTCGATTCTTTATAATAATTAAATAAAATCAACTTCACATACTCAAAAGAATAATGCCAAAACTGAATAATGCCTGCCCATATTAATTAATGACACAAGCTTATGGCTCATGACTTAGCTGTAAGTCATGAGGTTCTGAGTTAAACTCCCACCCCAGAGGCTTAAGGAACAAACATCAAAGCTGATGGCCCCCAGTGGCTTACTGAGGGAGTGCTGCACTGTGAGAAGTGGAACTTTTTAGATGAGACACTAACCTGAGGTGCCATCTGTCCTTTTGGGTAATTGTTCAAAAAAGTACAGGAGGACTTGCGTAGCGTCCCTGGGCAGTAGTTATCCCTTAACCAGCATGGCTGATGGCAGATTATTGGGCCACTGTGGCATTGCACTTTGTGGGAGCTTCCTGTGCACACTTTGGCTGCCATGTTTCCTACAACTATGACTACCCTTCAAAAGTATTTCATTGCAGAGTGCTTTGGGGTGCCCTGTGGTTGTGACAGGCACTATACAAAAGTAGGTTCATTTCTCACCATACATATTAATGTACAGATGTTACCATGTTTAATGCTCTTAAATGAAATTTAAGCCGTTCCTCGGCATTGATAAATCCACATATACACTTAGCTTATAAATTCCTATTGTCTGGAATTACAATTTCCAAAGTTGGTTTGGTGGTGCTGAGGCAGTCCATTTGGTGCATCTAGCTCATCCTTCCAAAGAAATGAATTAAAATTATTTTAAATGACGATGATATCTGCACATTTGATGCATATTATGAAAGCAAGATTTGCATTTAATTAGACTTTATTCCCAAGTTCCTAATGCCCCTCAGGACGGTGCAGTTGCTGAAGCATTTTTGCAATGTAAGAAATTGAGCAGTCTGTGCACAGTAGGATCCCACAAACAGCATTGCGCTATTGGCCAGTGCAGGTTCTAGTTAAGGGGGAGCCAGAGTAGCATGAGAAGAGAGATGCACTTGTAGATGAAGCTCAATGGGAGATAGTTTGGAAGGAGCATTCTGCATAGGAGGTCGGGCTGAATGGCCTGGTTCAGTGCTGTGAGTTTCACGTGGTGTTGTAAACTCAACATTGTCACATCTAGAAATTCACATCTCTCTCTCTCTCTCCCTGAATAGCAGCTCCCAGGCTGATGGTTTCAAACACATCACAACAAAAGAATTATTAACCCACCCTTCAATAAATTCAACCTGGATGGAAGAACATTTAATTCTCGCTGTTTTTCAGCTTACACCAATGGATCCACACTCTCCCATTTGCCTCCCCTGAGAACAGTCCTTTGGAATTCCTTACCCAGGCATGTCTGGGCATCTGGGCCCAGGACGGTACCAGCAGGACATTGGCATTCGCCTTCACCAACACAGTGCCCCTCACAATCCGCGATATCACAAATGTCATAGAAATCTGTGAATGACAAAATTCCTGGTTAGTGGGAGGTGGCAACCTCACAGCACGAGAGAGTTCCAATATGACCAACAGACCATCCTATTGTGAACAGAGGCACGGAAATCTAAAGAATAACAGCAGAACTGACGGTTTATGAAGTGATGTTGGAATTGGGGCTGTGCACATGCCTTTCGTTTTCATAGAATCCCTACAGTGTGGAAGCAGGCCATTCAGCCCATCGAGTCACACTGACCTTCTCAAGAGCATCCCACTCAATCCCTATAACCTTGCGTTTCCCACGGCTGATCCACCCAGCCTGCACATCCTGGGACACTATGGGTAATTTAGCATGGCCTATCCACCCTAACCTGCACATTGTTGGACTGTGGGAGGATACCAAGGCACTCAGAGGTAACCCATACAGCCACGGGAAGAATGTGCAAACTCCACACAGACTCCACACAAACTCCACACCTGAAGGTGGAATCTAACCTGGGTCCCTGGCACTGTGAGGCAGCAGTGCCAACCACTCGGCCACCATGCTACCCAATGGCTTACAATCTGATGTCCCCACTTTGCAATGCCGGCAGTGATTAATCAGCTGAACGGCTATGGGTCTGGGCTGGGCTCAGTGAAATTCCCAGCAAAGTGCTGCTCTTCTATCAGTTAAATTGAGTGAGGGTGGGAACATGGCTTGGCGAGTGCACAAACTAAAAATTTATGGCATCAAATCAAACAGTCAAGGGACACAGCAAGTGGCATGTCCACCGAGTGCTTAGAACATAGAACAGTTCTCGGCCCACAATATTGTGCTGAACATTATGCCAAATGAAACTGATCCCTTTTGCCTGCCCTTGATCCATAACCCTCCATATGCATAAGCCCTTCTTCAGGAAACATGACCTTGCATCTGTCCTGATGAGTGCATGACAAAAAAGCTTAATCAGCATGTTCTGTTCATATTCATGTACTTATCTAAATGCCTCTTGCTACATGCAAACGATTCCCTTTATTACCAAATGATCGTTTCCACTAGTTGGTGAGCCGGAAACCAGAGGATCCAACTTTAAGATAATTCCCAAAAGGATTGGGGGAAATGAAGAGAGTTGACTTGGCATAACCAGTTTGGATCTTTAAAACTCTTTTGTAGGATTTTATCCCATTTCTTGTCCATCCCTAACTACCCTTGAGTAAGAGACGGTGAGCTACCCTGCTGAAGCACAGCAGCCCCCCTGCGGTAGGTAGCTATTATAATCTGGAATGTACTGCTTGGAACAGATTCAAGGGGCGCTTTCAAAAGAGGATTGGATGCAGACACCTGGTAACACAGAAACTGAACATTGGTGAAAAAATAGACATGCTGAATAAGAGTTATGGTCGATAAATATCAGGACAGATGCAAGAGACACTCTAACACCACCTCCTGCAAGTTCCCCTCCAAGCCATTCACCATCCTGACTTGGTCGTTGGATCAAAATCCTGGAATTCCCTACCTAATGGCATTGTGGGTCAACCCACAGCAAGTGGACTGCAGCGATTCAAGAAGACAGCCTACCACCACCTTCTCATGGGCAAATAGGGATGGGCTATCAATGCTGGCCAGCCAGTGACACCCAAGTCCCACAAATGAATTTTTAATGATGCCAAATTTCAAAGGGAGCAGAATTTTGTAAGGAAAGGGAGTTAATTGGTTGGCAAGACCAAGCAGACCCAACTTGCCAACCAATCAGCACCTTTTCCTCATGCAGTATAAAATTAGCGTCAAAGAGTCATGTAGCACGGAAACAGACCCTTTGGTCCAACTCATCTGTGCCGACCAGACATCCCAATCTGATCTAGATCCAATTACTATCATTTAGTCCATATCCCTCTAAACCCTTCCTACATATGTCCCCACCCAGTGCCTTTTACATGTTGCAATTGTTGAAAAATGTGGTGCTGGAAAAACACAGCAGGCCAGGCAGCATCCGAGGAGCAGGAGAATCGACGTTTCGGGCATAAGCCCTTCCTCAGGAAACATGATCTTGCATCTGTCCTGATGAGCGCATGACAAAAAACTCCATCAACATGTTTTTTTTCTCCGAATTTGTACATGTATTTGAAAAAGAAATATTTGCAGAGCTCCAGAGAAAGAGCAGGGGAATAAGATTAATTGGATAATTCTTGCACTGGATCTGGCACAGGCTCAGTGGAACAAATGGCCTCCTTCTGTGCTCTGCAATTATATTGTTTTCTAATCTGACCTGATGTTGACTGTCAGGTGATGTGCTACTCTCAATACAGAATACCTACTAATAAAATGTGATGGGAGTGTGTTACATGAAGCAAGTGTGACTCTTGCAGCTGGTGTTCACTCCAGGCAAGATTTCCAGTAAATTCTAATCAATAAGCAGCAGACCTCCTGGTGTTACTGCTAGAGCACAACTTTGGGCTATTGTCAACAAAACCTGACAGGGTAAGTACAGGAAATAAGTGTGACACTTCCGGGAAATAGATACAATGAACATTTGTAAAAATAATGATATGGTACATTTCCTTTGGGGTGTGTCAGAATGATGAATGAATTCACTGGAAGGAAAGATAAATATATCTGAAGCATAAATCTAATTAAAATAGGACGTGAAGTAGGATGAGGGGTCTTGTGTGGAACATGTGACCTTTTCTTAAACTCTTTCAAGAGACATGGGTTGCTTGGATTTGTTGCCGATCCCTAATTGCCTGGAGGATAGTTAAGAGTTAACCACATTGCTCTGGATACACATAGGCCAGACCGTGGAAGGGTGCACGACTAATGGAAATCAGTCAACCAGATGGGCTCTGGCAGTTGCTATTATGCCAGCTCTTTATTCCAGATTATTACTGAAGTTCACCATTTGACGGTATTTCATGCCCCCAAACCATTATCCTGCTGGTTGGGGATTATTGATCCAGTGCATTATCACCTCACAACTACCAGCCTCTGTATCCATGCCATAAATTCTGTGCAGTATTAATTGTACAAAAGGAGAGATATCCGGGAGGAAAGTGATAATGATAGCAGAATTAAATTCAAGAAACACTTTCGCAGTTCAAAGGTTAAGTTGCAGTGAGGCTTGTAATAGATAAAAAAATTCACATTGCTATTCACCAAGGAAAAGAACATGGATGATGGTAAGATTAAGGAGGGGTATATTGATATTCTAGGGACATGTTGATATTAAGAAGGAGGAGGTTATGGACGTCTTGAAAAACATTAAGGCAGCTAAATCCTCAGGTCCTGATGGGATCTATCCCAGGATACTGAACAAGGCAACAGGGGAGATTGCTGGGACCCTGACAGAGACCTTTGCGTCCTCTTTCACCACAGGTGAGGTTCCAGAGGACTAGACAATAGCCAATCAGATAATTCAGGAAATTATAAAACAGTGACCCTTACATCACTGATTGGAAAATCACTGGAGATTATTCTTAGGGATAGGATTCACTCGCATCTGGAAGGTGTTGACTAACCTTTACTAGAGTTAGTCATCATGGCTTTGAGAGGTCTGGTCTCACAAACTTGATTGGGTTTTTTGAGGAAGTGATGAAGATGATAGATGAGGGCAGGATAGTTGATGTGTCTATATATAGACCTTACCAAAATATTTGACAAGGTCCCTCATGGTAGGTTGGTCCAGAAGATTAAGTAACATGAGATCCATGGTGAATTGCTAAGTTGGATACAACATTGGCTTGGTCATAAAAGACAGGAGGTAGTTCGGGAGGGGTGTTTTCCTGCCTGGGGTCAGTGACCAGTGGTGCTCCTCAAGGATCAGTACTGGGACCTTTGTTTGCAATAAATACAAATAATTTAGATAAAAATGTAGCTGATCTGCTTAGTAAGTTTTCAGATGACATGAAAATTGGTGGAGTCGAAGGTAGTGAGGAAGATTGTTAGTGGATACAGCAGGATATCATTCAGATGGAAAGTTGGGCTGAGAAATGACATGTAGTTTAATCTGAACAAAAGTGAGCTGATGCATTTTAGGAGGTCAAATGCAAGAGCAAAGTAAGCAGAAAAAGCACGCTTGCTCGGAGCATTGATATACAGAGGAATCTTGAGGTGCAAGTCCATAGCTCCCTGAAAACAGCAACACAAGTGGAGAAGGTGGTAAAGAAGGTGTACGGCATGCTCGCCTTCATTGATCTTGGCACTGAGTATGAGAGTTGGCAAGTCATGTTGTAGCTGTATAAAACATTAGTTAGGCCACATTTGGAATATTATGTGCAGTTCTGGTCACCACATTATAGGAAGGATGTGGGGGCAGTGGAGAGGGTGCAGAAGAGGTTGACCAGGATGTGGCCTGGATTGGAGTGTATTAGCTATGAGGAGAGGTTGGATGAATTTAGATTGTCTTCTTAGTGAGGGAGGCTGAGGGGCGACCTGATAGAAGTGTATAAAATTATGAGAAACATGTATAGAGTGGGTAGTCAGAATCTTGTTCCCAGGGTGGAAATGCCAAATACTAAAGGTTTAAGGTGAGAGGGAGAAAGTTTAAGGGAGATGTGTGAGGTATGTTTTTTACTCAGAAGATGGTAGGCGCCTGGAACATGTTGCCAGGGAAGGTGATAGAAGCAGATACAGTTGCAATGTTTAAGTGGCACTTAGACAGCCATTGAACAGGCAGGGAATAGAGGGATATGGACCATATGGAGATGGGATTAGTTTAGAATGGCATCATGGTCAGCATAGACATGGTGGGCCGAATGGCCTGTTCCTGTACTGTTTTGTGTTCTAACATTTGGAACAGGGAAGATAAATGCATGGAACAGAGAGGGAGCTGAGAATAAAGGACTGAGTCGGCTACAAATTAAAAAAAAAAGCACAAGGGATGTTATGAAATTGTGTTATGAACAGCATGGGAACATGCTAGAAAAGATAGCTACTAAACATCCAGACCAAATGCCCTGGAGAGGTGAGGCACAGGTGAATTCTATTTCTTACTTTAAATTTGGCCAGTGATTTAATGGACATTCAGTAATATTGTCCCAACTCTGGACCAGGAAAACCCAGGATGAAATCCCGTCACATCTAGAGGTGTGTAATAACATCTCTGAAAAGATTAATTAGGAATATACCGGAATTATTGGTCTATTGAAGGAGGGACTGGCGCATTGACAGAGACCAGCATTAAAGCTGAGATATAACTCACACTGACCGAATGAACAAGTTTCCAATAAAAGACAGCGGTGTTTTGGTAATGTCATTGGTCCAGTAATCTCAAGACCCAGACCAATGCTCTTGGGTTCAAATCCTCAAGATAGTAACCAGAGAAATTTAAATTTAATTTATCAATCTGGAATATAAACCTAGTTTCAATTATGTTAACCATGAAACTTCGATCAATTGCTGTAAAAAAGCTATCTGTTCACTAATGTCCTTTATGGAAGGAAATCTGCTATCCTTACCCTGTCTGGGCTACATGTGACTCCAGACCCATGGTGATGTGATTGACTGTTAACCTCCTGCTGCAGGGACCCTCACAAGTCTCTCAGTCCAAGGACATTTCGGGTCAAGCAATGAATGCGGGCACTCCACCAATGTCACAAAAGAGTAAAAAATTTAAAATGGATTTGGAATGCATCTGTCATTGTTCAAATTTGGTATTAATTGGCACTAAAGCTGCCAATTAACTGAGGAAAGTGCCCCAGTGTGGGGATTGTTGCAGTCGGAGCTGTTTGATGTACCTGCTGGTGGCAAAATTCAGGCAGGGGTTTGATTGGCAGGATTGGCATTACCTTGGCAAGCAGAAGAGAAAGTAAAAGACCCAGAAGCATTGAGTACTTACGTCCGCAGTAGACATGGAAACAGACGCTAGGCTTGGGCAGCCGATAGACGTAGTAACCCTTCAGGCAAGCCTTCACATCCACCATGGTGCTCCACAGGCAACAGTTGTCATTGAAACTGGCACATGCCTGTATCGAGACGATGCCGTCGGATGGCATGGGATGACTGCCATTCAGCCAGATGGGCGCGTGAGTACCACACAGGTTCTCCTGGATGCAGAAGGTAGGCATGGCATCGCCTGCCATCCCAATGAAGCGGTACCACTCTCCATCCATGTTATTGTCGCACATGGGCGTCCCATGCGAGGTGTTAATGTGGTGCTCTGTGTTGCGCCAAGGCTCATTCAAGCTGATGTAGGCAGAGCAAGGATCCACCACTGCCAATGGGAAAGACTAACATCATTCCACAGCACTCCATTGACACATAATTTCATTGCCATTGTAGAGTCTACCCCTTTCCAACTGCACTTAAGAATTTGACTTACCAAAATGGGCTTTTGTACGCGTGCCTTGTCTTTAGAATCATAGAATCCCTACAGTGTGGGAACAGGCCATTTGGTCCAACAAGTCCACATGGACCCTTCGAAGAGTAACCCACCATGACTCATTCCCCTATCCTATTACTCTAGATTTCCCCTGACTAATGCACCTAGCCCATACATCCCTAAACACAATGGGGCAATTTAGCATGGCCAATTCACCTAACCTGCACATCTTTGGACTGTGGGGGGAAACTGGAGCACCCTTCATCTTTCGGGACTCCATATGCTGTGTGTACACAAGATGGCAACTCTGCCTGATGGTTGCAATGAGGGTCCAAGCCACTCATATAGAAATCGTTTGATTCACTATAAAGTTTGCTTCATATCTTATCATGTGCTTTGCTGCTTTAACTAAATTAACCCACAGAGTTAATCAATTCCCAACAAGCGATTGATTTTTAGACCATTACCATTCACATGGCAATGTGTCATCCATTTGTACTGAGAATTCTAAATAGTCAGTTACTCACCAGCCGAACGTCAGTAAAATCTTCTGCCCACGACCGTAGGAGACAAGAGATGGAGAAAAGAACAGGGGAGGATTAGAAATCTAAAAGCAAAAAGCAGGGCAAAGGAAGGTTTGAGTCCAGCAGTTTGAGAAAGTGAAGTGGGAGGCGGAGAGAGAGAGATGAGTGAAACCCTGGAATACTGACCAAGAAGAGAACGACACCGAATGCCCAGGGAGAGTGCAAAGGATTAGACAGGAACAGGAAGCTCCAGTACCATCACAAACAATACCACTGGTGGAACAGCTCCCTTAAGCAAAGAAGATGGTTTTGCGGAACATGCGAACACTGTTTGAATCATGCAAATAGAATTGTCTTTGATTTATTCCTGAACACATCTACACCGAGATCTAACAGGACTCACTCTGCTCTATGTGTGCCACCAGATTAGATTCAGATGGAAGGTACAACACTGACATTTATGAAAGAAAAACATGCATTTTATACAGCACTTTTCATTGCTTCTAATCGCTCCTGTGTGTCTCAGAGACAAAGTAATACCTTGAACACAAATTGAAAGTGCTGGAGAAACTCAGCAGGTCTAGCAGCAGAGAGAACAATAAAGTTCATGTTTTGAATTCAGTGACCCTTCAATATTTAATATTTTCAAACAGGCAAGTTAAGCAACTGATTGATAAAATCCCTACAGTGTGGGAATAGGCCATTCAGCCCAACAGGTCCACACAAACCCTCCAAACAGTGTCCCACCCAGACACACCATTTCCCTGGGCCAATCCAACTAACCTGTACATCTCTGGACTGTGTGAGGAAACCAGAGTACTCAAAAGAAACCCACACGGACAGAGGGAGAATGTGCAAACTCTGCACAGTTAGCTGCCCAAGGATCAAATGGATCCCAGGTCCCTGGAGCTGTGAGGCAGCTGCACTAAACACTGAGCCATTGTGTCAATTTGACAAACAATAACAAGATGATCAAGCAGTTAAACTATTTTGCTTTCTATAGGTTGAGGGTAAGTGTTCGTCAAGAGAGAACTTGATCTTCAAGCTATAGATCATTTATGTCTTTTTGTTCAAATTAGTTTCATATACAATGCAAATTAGCAGCACTTTTGCCAGTTTGACATTCCCTGAGATTTACACTGAATTGTCATTACCTACAGCACTGAGCAGGGGCTAAGTAAGCTCAATTGACTATATGGCTGGTTTGGAATGCAGAGTGACACCAACAGGACTCTCCTTCTCAACCCCTCCCTGAGCCTAAGGCATGGTAACTCTCAGATTAAACCACCGCCCCAGTCATCTCTCTCTCTCTAATGAGATGGAGGTGTCGAATGTAAGAAATATGTAGTGTCGTGACAGAAGCTGGGGGTCCCCTGTACAATGGGTTTCAAAATGCATTCCACGTAGCCAGAGAGAGAGACACACACTCTCCTACATACTCACACACCCTCCCTCACACACAAGCTCTCTTTCTCATACGCACACATACACCCCTTGCACTCACACCAATCCATGCACCCTCTCACACATACCCCATCACACTTAGACACACGCACACTTTAACCAAGCTTATATGCACACATATATACACACACACACACTCTATCACGTGAACTCACACCCACACGCACACATTCACATGCACACTCAATCTGTCACTCCTACATGTGCACACATATAAGCTTATGGGGTGAATTTGTTTTTGCAGAATTATGTTTTATTTTGCTCAAAAACTACATGAACCTATGTAAGACTCTGTAAAACCATACAGAGGGTTTGTCAGTCTGACAGAGCATTTGGACACAGACAGACTTCACACCAATTGTTTAAAAATGGTCCAAAGATGTGCAGGCCAGGTGAATTGGCCATGCTAAATTGCCCATAGTGTTAGGTAAGGGGTAGATGTAGATCTAGATGTAGATTAGATTAGATTACTTACAGTGTGGAAACAGGCCCTTCGGCCCAACAAGTCCACACCGCCCCGCCGAAGCGTAACCCACCCATACCCCTACACCTACACCTACACCTACATCTACATCTACCCCTTACCTAACACTACTGGCAATTTAGCATGGCCAATTCACCTGACCTGCACATCTTTGGACTGTGGGAGGAAACCGGAGCACCCGGAGGAAACCCACGCAGACACGGGGAGAATGTGCAAACTCCACACAGTTAGTCGCCTGAGGCGGGAACTGAACCCGGGTCTCCGGCGCTGTGAGGCAGCAGTGCTAACCACCGTGCCGCCCATAGGGGTATGGGTGGGTTGCGCTTCAGCGGGGCGGTGTGGACTTGTTGGGCCGAAGGGCCTGTTTCCACACTGTAAGTAATCTAATCTAATCTAATCTAATCTAATCTAATCTTAAAAGCCAAGCTATCTTGGGAATGTAAGTTAAAAGAAGTTCTGAGATTTATATATCAAAGAACAGAAACCAGCATATCCCATTATAAAAGATGAAAGTTTTAATCTGAGATTGTTTACTGTATCACATCTCCATGACGTTGGACACCTTTGGCTATAAATTCTGTGAGCATGATCTTAGCCTCCACAACCACCTGATGAAGGAGCAGCGCTTCAAAAGCTAGTGCTTCCAAATGCTGTAAACCTGTTGGACTGTAACTTGGTGTTGTGTGATTTTTAATTATCTCTCATGAGAGAGCAGTCCCATGGTCCGGTTAGACTAAGGCAACTTCACTATTTTACCTGAAGCTCAACTCAGAGATGAAAGATTGCTGCTGTAAAGCCAAGCTGATATCTAGTATGCAAGATTGACTTGAGCACCTTGAACATTTACTTAAAGTGGGATCATATGTGGGCGGCACGGTGGCTCAGTGGTTAGCACTGCTGCCTCACAGTGCCAGAGACCTGGGTTCAATTCCCGCCTCAGGTTACTGACTGTGTGGAGTTTGCACATTCTCCCCGTGTCTGCGTGTGCTCCGGTTTCCTCCCACAGTCCAAAAACATGCAGGTTAGTTGAATTGGCCATGCTAAATTGCCAGTAGTGTTAGGTGCAGGGGTAAATGTAGGGGAATGGGTCTGGTTGGGGTGGACTTGTTGGGCCGAAGGGCCTGTTTCCACACTATAAGTAATCTAATCATTTACCATCTCATGCCCGACACCCATTTTCGGCAATTATTCACAATTGAAGGCTCAAAAGCAAAATGCTGGGAATCCGGAATAAAAAAATCTCAGGATGCTGGGACTGCCCTATGATGAGAGATTGGCCCTGTCATTCTCTAGATTTGTGAAGAGGGTTAGGTGATCTGATTGAAATCTATAAAACATTTGAAGTGAGTAGGGAACCAGAGGCACAATTTAAAAAGAAAGGCCTAAGACATAGGCCTGATATAAGTGAGAAATTGCTTACTCGGAGGACCGTGGCCCTTTGAAATTCTCTAAGACAGGCGGCTGTGGAGTATATTCAATGGAAAGATTGATAGATTTCTGATGACCATTGGTTAAAGTGTAATGAGGAAAGCTTGGGTAAAAGGTGTTGAAGTGTTTCATCAGCCGTAATCATATGAAACAGACAGGCAGGAGGCTGGAGGAACACAGCCGACCAGGTAGCATCAGGAGGTACAGAAGTCGACGTTTCAGCTGTGTTCTTCCAGCCTCCTGCCTGTCTACTCTGGATTCCAGCATCTGCAGTTTCTCTTTTGTCTCTAATCATATGAAATGACGGAGCAGGTGATTGGCTTACTCCTGTTCCTATGTTAAACAAAAAATGCTGGATAATCTCACAATGTCAGGCAGCATATGTGCAGAGAAACCAGGTTCACATTTCAGATTGAGATCCTTTCATCGGGAGGCTGTTCTGATGAACATTCACCGACCTGAAACACTAACACTGTTTCTCTTCATAGATACTGTCTGACCCATTCAGCATTTCCAGCACCTCTTTTGTTTTTATTTAGAAAATGGAGCATCTCATTGTGCCATACTGTTATATGACAAAGGATTGCCAGACAGCTGTTAACAAACTTGAGAGAGCTTAATGTAATGACATTTTTAACTGAACATGTTCACGAGGACAGTAATAAAACAGAGCTTGCTGGAAAAGCTCAACAGGTCTGGCAGCATCGGTAGAGAGAAATCAGAGTTAATATTTCAGGTCCAGTGACTCTTTCAGTAATAAAGCAGAATTGATTAAAGGGGGGAGTGAAAAATTAAACAAGCCAAATCCCAGAGGTTAGTCAAGCTGTAAACAAAGATGAAGGAAATTGAAAGTTCCCAGAAAGGATGGTGAAATTGCCAGATGATTAAATAATACACACAGGGTAAATGACAATATATAACTCTAATGGAGGTCAATCATACATTCGATAAATGTCAAAAACAACTCGTTAATTCAGGGAGAATGTCTCAAACTCAAAGGACAGGAAACTTCTGGAAGAGGATAAACGTAATTGGGGCAAGAGCATGGGACTTATTTTAAAATAACACCTTTCAGCATGTTCTAAATAGCTTCATAATCAATTGTGCAGAGCAAGATCCCAGCAACCACAATGAGATGCAGTTCCTCTCTCTGACAATGTTGGTTCAGGAGTAAACCTTGGTCAGGAGTCTGCTGGCGACTATGACATTAACCCATGGTGGAATTTCACACCCAACTAGCAGCAGGCTGACAGTGTAACACCCACCCTTCCCACTGCCATAGTTATTGCAACAAAGGGTCAACTAGGTTTCAAAAGCAAGCATCGGTGGGGGGGGGGGGGGGGAGTAGCACTTGAAGGTGAGGGTGATACCAACTGAACCATCAAATCAGTTGTAAGACACTCACTGAAAGTACAGACTTTGCATTCTCTGCTGTTCAGCTACGGTAAATGGATCTGAAGGAATGGATAGATGATCAGACAAATACAGATTTCTTGGCCTCATAGTCCTCAAGTGTTAGAGCAATTCAAGGCTGTCTGTACTTTGCAATTGAAAGAATACCTTCTCTACTGGTGTCAAAAACACTACAGCTCAAACAACATCAGTAAGTTTTCAGCTTCTGCTCTTAATCCAAATGCAGTGTCCTCTCAAGTAGCACTCATTACCACTTGGCTCTTCCTGGTCACTCAAAAGGTTGATATAGCTCAGCTTTTGAAACAGGCATCAGTGAGAATATCTCCACTGTGACTTACCAAAGGAAACTGAGGTTCGAACCCCAGCAGAGAGAGCCAAGCTCAGCAGGATCAAGGATAACATTTTCTTCAGCTCTGGTGTTTGTGACTCTGATCCTCCCTGAAGTTTCAAGAAAAGACTGCTCCTTCTAAAATCTGTCGGAGGGGTTTTATCTCTTGGATAGTTTCTTTATCCGGCCACAGGAAGGAGGGGTTGGATGTGTAGCTTCAGCCTTGGCCTGGGTTGTTTTCAAGGATGATTTGCTGAGAAGCCCCTTCTGATAGGGATGCTATTTTCACCCATCCTCCTATTGTCTTCAATTTTATTTATTTTTTTGCTTGCAAGTTCCCGGTTATCTCATCCCACAGAGAACAAGATAGGAGGCCATGACCATTTCCACGTTCCTGTCCATCGACTCGGTTCTGGCCATTATATTTCCTGTCCTCTCTCTATGACCGGATAATCTCTACAGAAAGCATCATGTGGCAACGATGATATGCCGGGCAGTTGGTTCCCTTTTAGCACAGGTTGTGACTTTTGTAAACAAGGATAAGGTCAACCACGACTAACAGGAATGTTTGTCCTGACAGTTTCTGGAATTCTCTTTTTAAGAGTCGTTTTTGGATATTGGGTTCTGTTGTTTCATTATTACAAAAGACTCAGATACAAGTGCTCATCAGACATGTGTGTGTGAGACAGTGGGAGGGCTTCAGGGGAAATTGCATGAAAGCAGATCAAAACACTGTGTCTGGTAATTGATATTATCATCTAGAAGGACAAGGGCAGCAAATACATTGGAACACCATGTTCCCCGCCAACCTACACACCCATCACCATCCTTTCAGTAAGGTTTGGTAAAAATCCTGGAACTCCTTCCCTAACAACATTGTAGGTCTATCTACAGCACATAGACAGCAACCAAATCCTTTTCTGAGATGTCTGAAACTTCAATGCAACTGGCCACAGTTGTAGCTTGTGGTTTTTCTTCCAGTTAAAAGGAAGAAGGTTTTCATATCAATCCTTTTCACAACCCCAAGATGCCTCAAAGCACTGTACCACCAATTTGTTTCACAATTGAAATGTAGACATTGCTTGGAAACAAATTACATTCCAACCTGACAGAACAGTTTCGATATCCTTTCTCACATTCGTGATACCAGCACTCAAACAGCCTCAGCTGGAGTGTCATTGACTACAGTGGTACTCCGTTCTCCTACATAGGAGAAAGATTTCTTCGACTTTCACTTGTAAATCACTTCCATTTGATCCACTTATTTTGTTTTAGCTCATTCATGGGCTATGGGCATCATTGGCTGGGCCAGTATTTATGGTCCATCTCTAATTGCCCTTGGGAAGGTGATGGTGAGCTGCCTTCTTGAATCACTAAATCAGGTGCTATAGGTAGACTCTCAATGCAGTTAGTGAGGGAAAATCAGGACTTTGACTCAGTGACAGTGAAGGAACAGCGATATATTTCCAAGTCAGGATGATGAGTGGCTTGGAGGGGAACCTGCAGGTGGTGGTGTTCCCATGTATCTGCTGCCCTTGTCCTTCTAGATAGTATTGAGCACTAGAAACATTTCTACATACCTCCTTGCAGCCTTTCCTCATGTTAAATGCTCCTATAAAATCAGCTTTTCCTCTTGTATGTTCTAACTAAAACACTCCTGATATTTTCCATCTTTCATGATGTTTGTATTCCCTCTAACCCAGTAATTTTCCAATAATCATTTGATATGCCCTCCTTAATGCCTCAACACCCTACAGTTAGCCTAAAAATGTGCACAATTCTCCAACCGTGGTCTAGATTAGATCCCCTACAGTATGGAAACAGGCCCTTCGGCCCAACAAGTCCACACTGACCCTCCGAAGAGTAACCCATCCAGATCCATTCCCCTACCCTATATTTATCCCTGACTCATGCACCTAACACTGTGGGCAATCTAGCATGGCTAATTCACTGGACCTGCACATCTTTGGCCTGTGGGAGGAAACCGGAGCACCCGGAGGAAACCCACGCAGACACAGGGAGAATGTGCAAACTCCACACAGACCGTCGCCTGAGGCTGGAATTGAACCCAGGTCCCTGGTGCAGTGAGGCAGCAGTGCTAACCACTTGAGCCACCATGCCACCCCCAACATGCTGATGTAATATTTTGATTCGCAGTTACACTTTCATAATCTTGCCATGAAACCCAGCAGGCCACGTGTTATTTGGTGGCTAACTCCACTTGAGAATCAGCCATTAATTGGTTGTGAACCTGGTCTCCAGAACCTTGCTGTACTTCCTCGCGCAAACATTCCAGTTAGGAAGAGTGGACTGTGGCCCTCAAGCCTGCTGCTCTGTCTTACAGGAACTTGGCTGGTCTGACTGTGGCCTCGATATCACTTTCATTTCAATTTTTACCAAAACATGTCACTTCACATTTGCCAACAGACATTGCCAATGGCCATATCCTCTCTTACTCTAGCACTCCATGTGCATTCCCTGGGAGCCTCCTTCAGTCATTGGAGTTAAATGACATGCCCCCAAGTCTCATATCATAGAATCCCTATAGTGTGGGAGCATACACACTTTGGAGTTAATACCTTCTGTGGGAGTGAAATTCTTGGTTCCACTCTCTTTGCTTAAAATATTTTGCTCTAACATCTACTTTTAAAATGTATCTTTTTTTGTAGAGCGTGGATGTCACTGGCTGGTCAGCATTTATTGCCTGTCCCTACTAGGACAGCCAATCTAATTTTAGGTTAATACCGTACCTTATTGTCCATGGCTTCACCACACTAATGGCAGTTGGTACAAGCTGATATACATTTAGCTACTCAACCAGCCCCGTGCTGCCAATCTATGATGGCTTAGACCAATTAGAACATAAGAAACAGAGGCACCAGAAAGCCATATCTTCCTCTTGAGCTCCACCATTTAACAAGAACCTGACTGATGGGTCACAAGAGGCCAAGTGGTATTATTACAGGACTGTTCAGCCAGAGACCCAGGAAATGTTCTGGGGACCTAGGGTTCGAATCCCACAATGGCAAAAGGTGGAATTTGAATTCAATAAATATCTGGAATTAAGAATCCATTGTCAACTATCAGAAAAATCCATGTGGCCACTAATGTTCTTTAGGGAAGGAAATGGTCATCCTTACCTGGTCTGGCCTACATGTGACTCCAGACCCACAGCAATGTGGTTGACTCTCAACTGCCCTCTAGGCAATTAGGGATGGGCAATAAATGCTGCCCAGCCAGTGGCATCCTCACCCCTTTAAAGAACAGAAAACAGGAAAGCAAGGCTGAAGACATTTTCTGATCAACCTCCCTACTTTTAACAAGGCCTTGTGTGCTATAAGATATATTGCATGCTTCCTCCTTTTGTGTGTAATATACTTTGATGTTCTATTGTTAAAAGTACATTGGCAGACTCTTATGAATATGTTCAGTGGCTGACCATGACGGTAAATGAAGTTTTTAAAAAATGTGCAGTCTATCAAGCCAGGCTTCAGCTTGGGATCTGATTTGTTCAGTATGACCATCAGCTGGGATCAGAAATTGGGGGCTCTTTGCAATACTGAAATTCATATTTAGAGTGCTAGAGTCATAGAGATGTACAGTATGGAAACAGACTCTTCAGTCCAACTTGCCTATGCTGACCTGATATCCCAACCCAATCTAGTCCCACCTGCCAGCACCCGGCCCATATCCCTCCAAACCCTTCCTATTCATATACCCATCCAGGTGCCTTTTAAATGTTGCAATTGTACCAGCCTCCACCACATCCTCTGGTAAGAGGGATCAGAACAATAACATGAGCTCTTAAGGAACGGCACCTCTGCGTTCATTGGGAGGGGCTGAACAGGATACTAACAGGTCACTGAGTCACTTAAAATAAACAATCAACCAGAGGTCCATTGATGAACAAGAGCTCCAGGATTACAGTTTGTGTTTGTGGCTGTATTCCTACAGTTTGGGTGAATAATCCAAGGTCATGGAGAATGGAAATAAGATATTGGGTTTTAACCCACTGCTGGTCCTTTACTAATCTTTGCAGCTCCACTTAGAACAGTGCCTTCCATTTTTGTCCCCACACAATCTCTATTCCTTTAGAACCTTGACTCTAAGAAAACAAGATTGTGGCTTATCTGAAAACCCCCAATCAATTCCAGTTTCCTATAACCCTTGTTCCCCTTACTGCTTAAAAATCTGTCCATTGTAGCTTTGAATATACTTATCAATCCAGCCCTGATACCCTCCAAGGCAAAGAATTCCACAGACTTACTACTTTCCGAGAGAAGACATTCCTCCTCAGCTCTGTCCTGAACTAGCAATCCTTTATTCGGAGATTACACCCACTGGCCAAAGACCCTCCATACAAAGGGGAACAATCTCTCCACATCCACTCTCTCATGCCCGCTCAGAACCTGGTATGTTTCAATAAAGTTAGGTCGCATTTTTCTAAATCCCAATGAGTACAGGCCCAAACCATTCAACCCCTCCTCATAACAGAACCCCTCCATACCAGGGATTGATCTCGTGAACCTCCTCTGGACTGCCTCCAAGGCCAGTATATCTTTACTTGGACAAGGGACCACAATGGTGCACAATATTTGTTGTGTGATCTAACAAGTGCCTTTTATAGTTTTATTAAAACCTCCAGAATTGCTATACTCCATTCCCTTTTGAAATACAGGCCAGAAATCATCTTTAACAGTCTGAAATATTCCATGGCTTTCCACAGGAACAATTAGTAAATGAAAACTTCATAATGCACAAAAGGAAACATTAAAAACAGGCGATTGCCAACTTTAAAACTTTTTTTTAAAATGCTTTTTAAAATGGACAGGTGAAACAGCAAGAAGTGAAACTAATGTCACTGAGTAGAGAGGGCTATTAAAAATCTATCCAGAACTGGCACTCAATTAGTTATCAAGTTAGCTCAGGGAGCTCAGTGTATTCTCATTAAAGACAGCCTTAGGGAGGAGATGACCAAGGATTTTAAAAGTAATAGATCATAGTTTACCTAATGGGAATTTGTCTATTGGAGATAGATTGGGTTTATAGAACTGAGAAGCATGATAATAATGTCTGCTGATAAAGAGTTATTGCTGAGATTAGGGAACCATTTCTTTTCAGAGAAACTGCAATGATTACTGCAGTAAACTTGAATTTTCTCCCCACAGGCCCTTATAATGGAGCTGGGGGTTTTCTCTTTGAGAGAGTAGGGTTCACGTGTGGCTGACTGAAACATTGAAAGATTACCCGAGGGTTTCAAGAAAGTCTACCCAGAATTTTTCTAAAATAATCTCAGAGGATGCCCCCCCTCTCCACCATCTGGTAATTCTGCAAGGCTTGGAAACTAGGGTTTTATGGAAATTGGATTGGATGGAGAGTCTGTGTCACAGGGCAGAACTCATTATCAGATAAAACCCTCCGTAAGGCCTTGCAGAAACAAACGAAGGGTTAGGCAAATACGCAGCATCAGATGAAGTTCTAGATTTTAAGATTGCTAATTGTGGTTGGAATATTCCTGAAGGTTCCATTGTTTGATCGCCAAAAGATCCACCCACCCAAAGTGTTTAAATAAAATTATTTTAAAACTATTTCACATTAATATCAGGTTTGGTGACACTTCCTCAGCACTGATGGTAGCTAGGAAAGGATTGTATTTTTATGCAGAAGGTCAGAAGTCACACGACGCCAGGTTATAGTCTGACAGATTTATTTGAAATCACAAGCTTTGGAAACTCCTTCATCACTGGACGCTTGTGATTTCAAATAAACCTGACTATAATCCCCCTCCACCTTATCCCAGATCCACCCTCCCAACTTGGCTCCACCATCTTGACCTGTCCATCTTCCTTACCACTTCTCCACTCAACTCTCTCCTCCAACCTATCACCTGCTCCCACACCTTCATTTACCTATCGCATTCTAAGCTAACTTCCCCCTAGCCCTACCACACCACCTCTCACTTATCTTTCAGTCTCCTTGGGTCACCCATTTATTCCTGATAAAGAGCTGATGCTCGGAACGTTGACTCTCCTGCTCCTTGGATGCTGCCTGATCGGCTGTGATTTTCCAGCACCATAATCTTAGACTATAACCTGGTTTTGTGTGAATTCTGACCTCGTCCATCCTAGCCCAAAACTAGCACCTCCACATTATGGCTTTTATGCAGAGGACAGGTTGAAGGGGTGTGGGGAAGGGGCAAATGACAGATAAATGATAGAATGGGGAGAGTGTGTACCCCTATCTTCTGTATACAAACCAACCTTTTCTAAGCTACACAGTTCTGAGGAAAGGTTTCCAGACCCAAAACATTAAGATTCCCTACAGTGTGGAAACAAGCCATTCAGCCCAAGTCACACTGGCCCTCCGATGAGCAACCCACCCAGACTCATCTCCCTCTGACAAATGCACCTAACACCACGGCCAATTCACCTGACCTGCACACCTTTGGACTGTGGGAGGAAACTGGAGCAAATTCACATAGACACAGGGAGAATGTGCAAACTTCACACAGACAGTTGTGTGAGGCTGGACTTGAACCCAGGTCTCGTGAGGCTGCAGTGCTAACCACTGAGCCATTGGGCTGCCCTAACTCATTAACAATGATTTCTCTCCAGAGATACTATCAGACCTGCTGAGATTTTCCAGCAATTTCTGCTTTTTGTTTCTGATTTCCAACACCTGCAATTCTTTTGATTTTTTTGCCACATTAATGCCCCAACAATCCTGTTCTAAGATTGCTCACAGCAATGTGAAGGAGACTCGTCTACGATCCTTGGAGACTCTGGGGTAATCCTGAAGAGTCAATCTTAGCTCAGCCACAGAAACTATAGGATGCAATTTGGGGGAGGCTTTTTCAGACAGAAGTGAGAAGGAATTGCTCCAGCAAGAGAATGACAAGGTGGTGTATTCCCTGCTATAGAAACAGGCCAAAATATTCTAAACTTGCAAGACAGATGCAGATAAAGTTTTTAGGGCTACAGGGATCAAAAGAGAGAAAAAGGGAACAGGGTTCAGAGTTGGAAGATCAATCATGATAATAGAATCCCTGTAGTGTGGAAGCAGGCTATTCAGCCCATTAAGTCCACACTGCCCCTCTGAACAGCCTGCCAGCCAGATTCACCCACCTATCCTGCCCCTGTAACCGTGCATTTCCCATTGCTAACCCACCTAGCCTGCACATCCTGGGTAATTTAGTATGGTCAATCCCCACCTAACCGGCACATCTTTGGAGTGTGGGAGGAAACTGGAGCATCCAGAGGAAACCCACACAGACACAGGGAGAATGTGCAAACTCCACACAGACAGTCCCCAGAGGCTGGAATTGAACTCGGGTCCCTGGTGCTGTGAGGCAGCAATGCTAACCACTGAGCCACCGACATCAGCATCACGTGATGGAGCAGACATGAAGGGCTGAATGGCCTATGTTAACTTCTAGCTGTCGTTAATAAACCTTCCCAAAGAAAGTGCAGCAACATTATTTTTCTTTGCAATTTATTCAGTAAATAACTTCAATTGAGTTATCTGTGGCTTGACACATTCCTCTGATAATATTCAGCATTAGAAAGTGACATACGAGTACTTCTGTGAATGCTTTATGGAAGACACACACACACACACGCGCGCTCTAGAATCTGCAAACAAGTCCCCGGCACTCGAGGGGTTAACTCAGTTGAACCAGGCTAAGGAACTGACATGAAGGACATGAGTTCTCTGCAGTTGCTCCCCACCCTGGGCTGGAGAACAAAGGCAATCTCATGTCAGGCGTGAGGACAGTTACAGCTCTTCAAGACCAGGGAAAGAGAGAGATCAAACTGCTTCATAGCCTACCACACAGCCTTCTGTAGTAACACACATCAAAGGACACGTACAAATAGAACAGGCCACTGTGACAGTACAGTGGTTATTATTCCCCTCATGTGTACATATTAAACATACTTAAAAAAACAGCCACTTTACATTTACAGCTGCAATACATTCCACTTACTCTTTGACTGTATTCATTATTGAAAGGCAAAAGTCACACGACACCAGGTTTTGTGATTTTAAATAAACCTGTTGGACTACAACCTGACGTCGTGTGAGTAATGACTTGGTCCACCCAGTCCAACACTAGCATCTCCACATCATTATAGAAAGACACAGCAGTACTCTGGGATTCCTTTCTGTTTTGGTACAGTAATTAAGCCCTCAATAGGATTTTGGGCACTTTCCCAGGATCTGGCTCATGCATTTGGTCAGGATTCCTCAGGCCAGGTGGTGAAACTAAGGCACGAGTCTCTGTCAACACCCTTCACTCCTGGAGACCCAGATGGATACAGCGTCCAGGCCAGGGAGTGGAGTGAGAGGTGATGAAAACTCGCTGTGGTTCACTCTCTCTCTTGTCGCTAAGACAGCTGCTTCAGTGTTATGGATGTTACAGTCTCTGGTCAACATTAGTGCTAATAGTTACCTGGGAAAACAGAGACAAGACTATGCTGGATGTTCATTGTACAAAACCAATTTTAAGATGGTAAATGTTTTTTGCAGACTTGATAAAATTACACATCCGTCAAAGAATCATGCCAGGTTGCAGCAGTGAGACCAATCTCTCTAGAATCATCCCACCTCTGGACAATCATACCCCTGAGACACAGCCTAACAGGCTGCAAGGTCTTTGTAATATTTTATGGCTGTCATTTTTGGTTAGCAATCCTAAAGGTTCACAGTGGATGGGTAACAGGTTGTTGTCGTCTTCAGGTACAATACAAAGGGTACATGTAGTCGAGATGTAACAATACAGTTTTCAGTAGAGTCTCTGCTACCACACATAATCCCCTTACTCTATAATGCCAACCACGCAGTGATACCACATGCAGGAAAGGTAGTTCACTCCTCACTTACTGCGGGGAGAGTCCAGGCAACGTCCCCAACCAGATGAGAGGGAAAAAATTTAAAAGGGATCTGAGGGGCACTCTTTTCGTGCAGATGGTGGTAAGTGTATGGAATGAGCTGCCAGAGGAAGTGGTGGAAGCTGGTACAATTGCAACAGTTAAGAGGCATTTGGATGGGTATATGAATAGGAAGGGTTTGGAGGATATGGGCTGGGTGCTGGCAGGTGGGACTAGATTGGGTTGGGATACCCGGTCGGCATGGACAGGTTGGATATAAGGGTCTGTTTCCATGCTGTACACCTCTATGACTAATTTGTATTTGGAGCAATCTTTGAGCTTCTAGAGTCATAGTGCTGTACTTTGTCCAATCCATCCATGCCGACCAGATATCCTAAATTAATCTAGTTCCATTTACCATCTAAGGGGGGAGAAAGGTTAATGTGTTAAAATAAATTGGCTGAAACTAAGTGCCTCTTAAAGGGGCCTGTCATCCCTTTAACAGGTTTTTTTCTTAGAATTAAAAGGCATTTTATGTAAATTGATTGGTTTGGAGAGAGTTGTGGCTAATGTGCTCTCCATTAACCAGGATAGTCTGGAATGTTGGTTGAACTGCAAAGGGGCATTTCCCTTGGATTGTTCCAGGCCACAGGCAGAGAGGGAGGACAAGTTAGCATCTCAAGCCGTGATGAGTTAGCAGTTGTGTAGGTAACTCCAAAGATGGGTGGCGAGCTTCGAGAGGTCATGTCAACACTAAACACCCACAGACTGAGACACAATTTGTTGAGGGCACTGATGAGAAGAGAATGATTGGAAGTTGTAAAGTTAAACGTGATAATCAAACCCCAGGTGATAGTTCTAGTGGCCCGGACCAGGACTATCAGACCCTTCACCTTGCTGGGAATGGTTAGTGAATAGATGGACGGTTGGGTGCCCTGCCCTGTGTGTCAGAAGATCTCAAGGGGACATAGCAGCAATGTCACAGTACCCTCCTCCTCCTCCTCCTCTGAGGAGACCTGGCAGGAAACCCACTCTAACACCCAGATATCCTCAGCCTCCTGTACCAACTGAGAACCCAGGCCATGGAGACCAGGAGCAAGCATCCAACATCAGCAACCAAGTGCAACAGCCAGTCTAGCTCCAAAACAGTCGTGGAAGTCATTTATTGTCAGAATTACAGTGCTTTTTTGTACAATTTATTTCACAAATGATGCCCTTTTACTTAATTGTATGCAATTTTTCTCTTTTAATATAATTTATAGATTTCTAAAGGACTGCAGCAATGTTGGATGAATCCATAGTTTGTAAAATCTGCACACAAAACAAGATAAAACTGTAAAATAATGCACGGAAATGATCTTTTCTTTTTAAAAAAATCCCACAGAGGAAACGTGCATCCCCCATCTGTCCACGTGTGGTCACAAAGGAAGTCGGCGCCCACATTGTCCGTGTTATCGACGTCTGCAGGGCACCTGAGACCTCACCGTGGATTCAAAACCCTCTCGCTCGATCTTCGGAACGTACGGGCGTTTGGTTTAAATGAGTAAGGGTGCTCCTGGCCTCAGCTTCACCAGGTTTTCCGCTGCTCAGGTGGCTGGGAGTGGAAGTGTTGGGGAATTGGTTGGGGGCGAGGGAGCACAGGGAAGGTAGGAGAGGGGCTTGGGAGGGGTGTTGGACAGGGAGTCGCTCTGCACCGATTCCTCACTCCTGGCTGCTGACAGGCTGGATGGGAAGATGGAGCTGGAGTGGATCCCGAAGACGTTTCAAGTCCAACTCGGCCTGAAACGCAGAAACGATCCAGCGTTAGTGCGGAGGTCCCAAGTTTCCCAGGACTAAGGCATTCCCGCAAGACCAAGGCCGCCTCATCATTGAAGGGAATCCTACAGAATCCTATGGAAAGTGACACCGTTTACAATCCCAGGATGTCCCAAAACTGCAACGGTAAGCATCCAGGCTCTGGCTCTCTCCCCCTTCACTGGTGTGCGAATGTTCACCTGACATCCAGTGTCAAACCCCAGAGGAGCAGAATCACAGAGGCACGAAAGTCCAGGAGGAGGCCACTCAGCCCATCACTTCTGCACTAACACTGAGCATCCTAACGTAGTGCCAATGTCCCGCCTTCTCCCCCTTACTCTTGCACATTGGTTCTACTCAAAGAACCATCCAATGCCCTTTTGAATGTCTCCGATTGTACCTGCCTCCTCCACACTATTGCTCGGGCAGAATCTCCTTAGTTAACCATTGGACAGATCGGAGGCATTAATCAGTCCATGTCACAAACTCCATTCCCTATCCTGAAGAAGGGCTCATGCCCGAAACATCAATTCTCCTGCTCCTTGGATGCTGCCTGACCTGCTGTACTTTTCCAGCAACACATTTTCAGCTCCTGATCTCCAGCATCTGCAGTCCTCACTTTCTCCTCCATTCCCTACCCATTGACCACCCGACCCTAGGGTGACCATCCTCGGACTGAGCCTGACCATTTCTGTCCTGGTTGCTCCATCTCCACCTATCCTGGAGGGAGGTGATGACCTAGTGGTATTATCGCTGGACCTTTTAATCCAGAGACCTGGGTTTGAATCCCATCATGGCAGATGATGGAATTTGAATTCAATAAAAAGAAACAAAATCTGGATTTAAGGGTCTAGTGATGACCTTGAATCCAAAATCTGGATTTAAGGGTCTAGTGATGACCTTGAATCCATTGTCAATGGTTTGGAAAAACTCATCTGATTCACTAATGTCCTTTAAGGAAGGAAACATATCTGGCCTACATATGATTCCAGACCCACAGCAATTTGGTTGATTCTGAACTGCCCTCTGGGCAATTAGGGATGGGCAAGAAATGCCATAGGCGAAAGTGGGTACTGGAGATTAGAGTCTAGATTAGAGTGGTGCTGGAAAAGCACAGCAGGTCAGGCAGCATCCGAGGAGCAAGAAAATGATGAAGGGCTTTTGCCCGAAATGTCGATTTCCCTGCTCTTCGGATGCTGCCTGACCTGCTGTATTTTTCCAGCACCACTCCAATCTTGACAATAAGTGCCACGCCTAGTCAGTGATTCCCTCAGCCCATGAATGAAAACAAAAATCCACTCTCTTTCCCACTCCTGTCTGCACCAAACATACTTTCCGAGCTACTTTCAGTTCTGAAGAAGTGTCATGCCGGGCTTGAAACATTAACTCTGCTTCCCTCTGTAAAGCATCAACCCTTTCCCTAATTATGTCATTCTTACCAACGCGTACAACAATTTCCAACTTCTCACTCTCTCCTTTGACAAGACGCTGCAATTTTTTGAGATGTCCCTAACCATAGCACCAGGGAGAGAACAAACCACCCTGACTTCACGCTCACTACCACACAGTCTCCTGTCTGTACCCTGGATGCCGCCAGACCTGCTGAGAGTTTCTCCAGCCATTTCTGTTTTTGCTGCCTTGTTTTGACAGCTGACCGAGACAGGAGCTTTTGACCTTCAACAACCCCCTATTACAACCCTGCAACATCACCATGGCTCTATCCTCCACCCGCCCTGGCGTCAGCTTATTTGCTGCTGAGAATCTCAACCCAATTTTGTCTCTGAACTGGACTACTCCAACAACTCCCCATCCCAGGCAGGCTTCTTCCATCGTGAATTCACCAGAAACCACCCACACCCTAATCCACACAAGGCCCCATCCCTCCTGCGCTTTCTGACCTTCGTGGACTCCTGCTGTGACAGTGCCTCAATTGGAAATTCATTGTCTGCTGCAAATCCCCTCACATCTCTACTCTCCAACTCCATAACATCGGGGTCCTTGAATCCTGGTCTCTTATTATATAGAGTTATACAGCACAGAAACAGACCTTTCGGTCCAACCAGTCCATGCTGAATATAATCCCAAACTAAACTAGGCCCACCTGCCTGCTCCTGGCCCATATCCCTCCAAACCTTTCCTATTCATGTACTTATCCAAGTGTCTTTTAAATGTTGTAACTGTGCCCACATTCACCACTCCCTCAGGAAGTTCTTCCTACACTCAAACCATCTTCTCATGTCTTTTTTAAATCTTTCTCCTCTCACTTTAAAAATATCCCCTAGTCTTGAAAAGACAATCAGCAATAACTATCTATACCTCTCATGATTTTATAAACCTCTGTAAGGTCACCTCTCAACTTCCCAAGCTCCAGTGAAAAAAGTCCCAGCCTTTCTTGATAACTCAAATTTTCTGTACTCAGCAGCATCCTGGTAAATCTCTTCTGAACTCTCTCCAGCTTAATAATATCCTTCCTATAACTGGGCAACCAGAACTGGACACAGTGCTCCAGAAGAGGTCTCACCAATGTCCTGTTCACGGTCAGTTTGAAGTCTCTTCACATTGCATGGCTGTACCTTTGGACACAAAGGCCGTCAGGTCTGGAATTAATTCACTGCTTAAAACCACACTGCTGACCCCAAGACTTTACTCCATGCTGACGAGGCCCAAGGTCAAATTCTTTTTGATCATCTGCTGGCTCGGAAAGCATCACTGTGAAAAGGTTGCCACAGAAATGCAAGTTGTTGTTGGTAATGGTGGTCAACGCCAGCAGCTTGTGGAAATGAAATCAAAGCCCACTTTTATTTGGGGTGGTGTCGGAGTCCCCGTTTCCCAGGTCCGTTTTCCTTGCCGAAGGTTTTGACACGCACCTGACAAGGGAGAGGCGAGGCTTGCATTTACATAGTGCCTTTCGCAACCTCCAGGCAGCCCAAAGAAGTACGGTCACTGTAGCTCACAGCGACAGGTTCTCTGTGTCAGCTCCACATTCCTATGTTTGCGTCAGTCTGACTTATCCCTGGGGTCCTGCAGTCAAACAGGAAGCTACTCCCAGCCCTGGAGATGACCAGCTACCCTGAGTTTTCACAGCAATCCAGCTGCGCTAGTTTACCTGAGCGATTGCATCCTTGAGCTGGTTGTATTTTTCGACATCAAATTGCGTCTTCTGGGCTCCTCTGTGAAAGAAGTGCAGGTATTGCCTGTCTTTGGCATCAGGGTAAATGTATTCCTGGGGATGGAACAGACAGAGTGTCAGGCAGAGCACAGACAACATCGTCACCATGGCAACAGTCAGCAACTGGGGAAGAAATGGCTACTTAAGAGTTTAATGGTCCATTTGTAGGGCAGCTCCTGCGGCAGTGCAGCACTCCCTCAGCCCTGCCCTGACAGTAGGTGCTCAATGTTGGCTTAACTGAGCCGTAACACTGGAGCGGGGCTAGAACTGCTGTCAGAGGGACAGAGTGGCCACCAACTGAAGCAGTACACACTGCTTTGCTGTGATGCGGCAAGAAAGACACTATTCAGTTCAAAACTGAAATGCAGGAAAGAACCATCTCCTTTTTGTTCTGATCTCACTCAGAAAGAAAGGATTGGACACGATAGTCACAGCTGCACAAATAAGTGCAAGGAAAGGTGGCTTCCATGTCCACTCAAAAATTAACGTCTCCAAGTGCTTCCAACAGAAGTCCCTCTTATAGTGGGAGATGAAGTAGGGTGGGCTGAGGCTCATATTCCACACAAACACCAATCAGTTGGGCTGAATGGCCTGTGACTGCTGCAAAATTCCATGCTATGTTTCAGAAGGAAATGGAGGGAAGGGCAAGACAGTGGCTCAGTGGTTAGCACTGCTGCCTCAAAGTGCCAGGGACCCGGGTTCGATTCCCGCATCGGGAGACTGTCTGTGTGGAGTTTGCACATTCTCCCTGTGTCTACGTGGGTTTCCTCCCACAATCCAAAGATGTCCACATTAGGGTGGACTAGCCAGGCTAAATTGCCCATAGTGTTCAGGGATGTGCAGGCTAGGTGGGTTAGCCATGAGAAATGCAGAGGTATAGGTTCAGGGTAGGGGATGGGTCTGGGTCTGGATAGCTCTTCGGAGGGTCAGTGTGGACTCAATGGGCCGAACGGCCTACTCCCACACTTTCGGGATTTAATGATTTATTCATTTGCTTTCAAATGTAAAATCAAAAAGGTATCGTGGGAGTACCTCATCTTTAAGGGAGTGCCCCTTGAAGGGAACAATGTGCTGTGTACACACAATGTTGTGATTCTGCCTGACAATTTACTGGCTCTGGCTTTGCAAGGATCAGCCACTTTTTTGTTGCTTGCTTCCCATCCTGAAAGATGTTTCACTGATTTAAATAAATTAACCCACAGAGTTCATCAATCCCTGGAAAGCAAAATTACCATACCATGACCTTCAACAGGACAAAGGCATCTTAAAACCATGCTGAGTATGGGAGACGGACCTCAAGGTCCACATACCTACCTGTCGTGTGATTACAAAATAGGCATACATAGCCATTGCACTGCCGTACGTGATGAAATAGGTGACCGGCTCCATTATATCCCAGGAGTACTCCCACCAAGTGAGCCGGGCGAGGATTCCGAACTGTGTCGCCATGAAAGCCATACCCCCCCACAGTACCCAGCTCGACCTCTTCTCTGCTTTCCTGGCTAATTCCGACTTGATCTGCAGGAAATACAAACAGACCGCCTTCAGTGTCAAACCATGACCTCCAGAAGGAAATGTAAAGAAAAAAAACAAAAACCCAGAATATTCTGGTTAACAAGAGGTCAGAAAGGTAAAAGACCTGATTACTTTTAGCACAAAGGGATTGGAATACAAGAGTAAATGAAGTCTTACTACAATCAGTGTAATGGTACCATCACTAGACTATTAATCCAGAGACCCAGGTAATGTTCTGGGGATCTGGGGTTAAATCCTGCTGTGGCAGATAATGGAATCTGAATTCAATTCAAGCCTGGAATTAAGAGTCTAATGATTAGCCTGAAAACATTGTCAATTATTGGAAAAACCCATCCTTAAGGAAGGAAATCTGCTGTCTTCACATGGTCTGGCCTACATGTGACTCCAGACCCACAGTAATCTGGTTGATAATAAAATAATGCGTAGAAAGGGTGGCGCTGGGAATTGGTTTCCATTAGGCAGGGAGAATAGGGCCCATGGGCACAGCCTTAGAATTAGAGGGGGTCAACTTAGAACGGAAATGAGGAGATATTTCTTCAGCCCCAGTGTGGTGAGCCTGTGGAATTCATTGCCTACAGCACAGTGCAGGCCGGGTCGTTAAATGTCTTCAAGACAGAGACTGATAAATTCTTGATCTCACAAGGAATTAAGGGATATGGGGAGAGTGTGGGTAAGTGGAGTTGAAATGCCCATCAGCCATGAATAAATGGTGGAGTGGACTCGATGGGCCAAATGGCCTTACTTCCACTCCTGTGTCTTATGACTCTTAACTACCCTCTGGGCAATTAGAGATGGGCAAAAATGCTGGCTTAGCCAGCAAAGCCCACAACCAATGAATTAATTTTACACAAAATTACACAGGTACGACTACACCTGAGCTTGGAATACAGGGTTGGTCTCCTTAAACCAGGAAAGTCATACTTAGTTTCGAAAGAGAGTGTAAGAAAGGCCAACCAGATTGGAAGAAGGGGATTGACTGGAAGGAGAGACTGAGAAACCTCAGCCTTTTCAAAAAGCAAGAAAGGATTTAATTGAAAAGCATCTATTTCTTAAGAAGCTGAACAGGACAGAAGGTGGAAGGGTGATAGCCTTTGTGAGGGGAATCTACGCCATGGTGTTATCATCTTAAATAAGGGGCATATAAGAGTCAGGGGGAGAGCTTTTACAATCAAATCTCTAGAATCGTCAAACAAACACAGAGGTTCTGGCAGCATCTGTGAAGAGAAATCAGAGTTAACGTTTCAGATCCGGTGATCCTTCTTCAGAACTGGCAGTTAGGAGGAAGGATCACCAGACCCGAAACGTTAACTCTGATTTCTCTCCACAGATGCTGCCAGACCGGCTGAGATTTTCCAGCAATTTCTGTTTTTGTTTCTGACTCACAGCATCTGCAATTCTTTTGATTTTTTTTCTCTAGAATTCTCTACCTGGATGCTAAGTCATTGAGTACATTCAGGATTGAGGTGGATATTCTTTTTAATATAAAAGGGAATTCAGGGATATAGGGATTGTACAGGAAGGTGGAATTAAGGGAGATTACCTTGCTGAATACTGGGGCAGGCTGAAGCAACTGCTATGGCCTGCTCCTATTTCTTACACAGGGGTGAATTAGCTTTTCAAGACAGAATGTGCATGTAGAAGTTTAATCTGCACAAAAACGAAGATGGTGAGATTTTTTTTAACCAATCAAATAAATGTTATGGTTAGGCTACATCCCTACCAACCAGGATCCCAATACCCAGCTTCCCAACCGAGAATTCTACCTCAGGATCGGCCGAGGCAGTAGCCTGCTGGCAATATCATTGGACTGGAAATACAGAACCTCAGGCTAAAGTTCTGGGCATGCAGGTTCAAATCCCGTTGTGATGAGTAGTGAAATGTGAGTTCAATAAAAGTCAAAAGAATAATTACTAATGGTGACCATGTAACCACTGTGGACTGTTCGAATAAACCATCGGTTTCACTCACGTCCTTTAGGGAAGGAAATCTGCCATCCTTACCTGGTCTGGCCTACATGCGACTCCAGACCCACAGCAATGTGGCTGACTCTCAGCCTCCCTCAGGACAGTTAGGGATGGGCAATAAACATTGGCCCAGCCAGTGACACCCACATCCCATGAAGTTAACACAAAGAGTGCCACCTACTTTCTCAAGAGGTTCAATCTGAGCGTGCAGTTCCTCCACTCGTTTCTGGAGTTCCCGCTCCTTGTGCAGTTGGTGCTGCTCGATGTTCAAGGTGGTGAAGAGTTGCTGGACAAGGATCTTAACGTCATTCATTGTTGCCGCGTCTTCGTGACTCAGGCTCTCTGCCAAAAATCAAAGGTAAAACGAACGTTTACGCAGTTGGCACTCGGCTCCAGGAGGGAGTTTTCAGGAAACTGTGTGGACTGTGCCCCTGACTCTCTTATACCTTCCTCTGTATGCTCCCCCCAACTTGCAATCCCTCCAGTAGTTTTCTGGTTGCGAGGATCAACTCTCAGGCTGATCACAGTCAACTGGGAAGAGATATATGCATTCCGAGAGACAGCCAAAATAAAGGGAGAGGATTTGTAACAAGACAACTATACACTGCACTCGATGCCCTTGTTTGCATGCATTGAGAGATGAGTTAATGATTACATGTATGTACACATTTTTCTGGACAGCAAGATCCCAGAGAGAACAACAACATGAATGAATGGTGCCTTGGTGTCCAGTATTCACCCACACGATGATGAGGAAAGGGCACAAGGTTTAAGGGACGGTAGTCAAAGGAGGCACAGAGTGTATTTTCAGATAACCCCCTCATTTTGCCCACCACTAGAGGACAGTAGAGCAACATTTTAAAGTTTCAGACCCAACACAATTGTCGAGTTAACCGCTGAACTGGTTCACATGCAATCTCGTTCATCCAAAGCTGCTCTCCGGAGACGATAAACAAAATTACAAGTCAATGCACATCTTTGACACAAACCAGTGAAGCTCTGATCAGTCAAGCTCCCAGCATCAGTTTGGAAGGTCATCAACTCAAAAGGTTAGCTCGGTTTCTCTCGCTGCAAACATTCTGTGATATAATAAGCTTTTTCCAAAATAACCTTTCATTTTGGATTTCCAGCATCTGCAGGATTTTACTTTTTTTAAATAGGCATCAGTGGGACAGGGGCACAGCAACAAGCTAGGGTGGTCAACTCCGATTGGACGTTAGCCAGAATGTCCTAGCACCAATGTCTGTCTTAGGTGGCCATATTTCCTTTGGTCAGCCAATCAGAAAGCGAACGCAGCAAACCTAAATGACTGGGAGAAAGTGAGAACTGCAAATGCTGGAGATCAGAGTCGAGAGTGGGGTGCTGGAAAAGCACAGCAGGTCAGGCAGCATCTGAGGAGCAGGAGAATCAACGTTTCGGCCAAGAGCCCTTCATCAGGAATCAGGCTGGGAGCCTCGGGGGTGGAGAGATAAATGGGAGGGGGGGTGGGTACGGAGCTAAGGTAGCTGGGAATGCACACTCTGAGCTACCTTCCCCCCCATCCCCACCCCCTCCCATTCATCTCCCTAGCCTCATTCTTGATGAAGGGCTTTTGCCCGAAACTTCAATTCTCCTGCTCCTCGGATGCTGCCTAACCTGCTGTGCTTCTCAAACATAAATGATTCTCAACTCTCAGCCTTATCTCCACACTTAGCCACTTTTTAAAAAAAAATCAAAGAAACAAAAGTATTCAAGAGATTATTTTTAAACACTGCATGAATTTGTTAAACATTAATTCTCATTCATAACCACAAGGTCTGGTACTTCCTTGAGCTGGACATCTGGGATTTGTTCCCAAGTTATGGTGAGGATTCTTGAAAAAGTTGAAAATTAAATATACTCACAGCATCATCATGCAACTTTAAGAGACCTTATTTTGGGAAGGTGCAGCAGGAACCTGAGACACATTGTTTAATACTGAACAATAGGTTTAAAAACAAAACCAGGGGAGATTGCCATAATCCCAGAGGATCAGAGGGCTACGCTCTCATTAGAGAGAGAGAGAGAGAGAGAGAGAGAGAGAGATGTCTGATGGTGGTGTAACCTAAGGGTTGTTACTCCTCAGGCGAGGGGACAGATTGAGGAGGTGGGATCGCCATGGTAACCTCAGTTGGTGCAAGAATTGACCTGCTGGTGGCATCATATTGTATCGCAAACCAGCCTTCCAGCAAACTGAGCTCACCGAGAGAAGCTATGTAAACACACAGGAGATGCGAGGACATCTGTGTGGAGCATGAACAGCTGCAAGGGCCGAATGGCCTGATACGTTTTGCGTACATACCTCCAGCTAAACACTAACGGAAGGATTATGCGCAGTGTGTACGAATTGTGATGTCGCTTGATGTAGCTAGTCACCTGTCTGTCTGTGGGGTGGTCACTGCAATTCCCAGTAATGAGATTCAAGGCGATTTAAATTGCTTTGACAGACACAATGTCACACTATATAAATACAAGTGTTTTCTGTTTGATTCAATCATTTCTGCAAATGTTACTTCTGTTTTCGATAAGGGTCTAATTTGTTTATTTTGCCTTTGTGGAAAAGAAAGCAGCAGTAGAATGGTGTCACGTAACAAGCATCTATCATCATTAATTAGAACAAGTTTCCATTAGCCAGCAACAGAATCTAAGTTGTAGCATGCCAGACAGTCACTGACATCCAGTTCCCACATCATTAGGTCCATTTACAATCAGCTCACCCTGAGATGTCTGATTTGGAGCATCACAGTTCAGGCACAGGGGCATCACGCCAGATTGTGTACCCTCAGACTGCTCAGCAAACATTCCGTCAGACTGAGAGGGAGCGAAAGCAGGAAGAGAAAAAGGCGAGGCAGGGAGAGAGTGAGCATGAGAGAGAGAGAGAGAGACAGATGCTGGGGGGGGGAGGAAGAGGGGGGGGGAAGAAAGAGAGAGAGAGAGAGAGAGAGAGAGAGAGAGAGAGAGAAAAAAGTGACAGACGGGGGGGGGGGGAGAGAGAGAGAGACTGTGGAGAGGGCAAGAGAGAGTGGGGGGTGGGGGGGGCGAGAGAGAGAGACTGGGGCGGGGGGGCGAGAGAGAGACTGGGGAGGGGATGAGAGAGAGACTGGAGGCGCGAGGGAGAGAGAGATTGGGGGAGAGAGAGAGAGAGATTGGGGGGAGAGAGAGAGAGAGATTGGGGGGAGAGAGAGAGAGAGAGAGAGAGAGTGGGGGGAGAGAGAGATTGGGGGAGAGAGAGAGAGATTGGGGGTAGACAGAGAGAGATATTTGGGGGGGGGGAAGAGAGAGAGATTGGGGGGGAAGAGAGAGAGATGGGGGGGAAGAGAGAGAGAGATGGGGGGGGGGGGGAAGAGAGAGAGAGATTGGGGGGGGGAAGAGAGAGAGAGAGATTGGGGGGGGAAGAGAGAGAGAGATTGGGGGGGGAAGAGAGAGAGAGATTGGGGGGGGGAAGAGAGAGAGAGATTGGGGGGGGAAGAGAGAGAGAGATGGGGGGGGGGAAGAGAGATGGGGGGGGGGAAGAGAGAGAGAGATTGGGGGGGGGAAGAGAGAGAGAGATTGGGGGGGAAGAGAGAGAGAGATTGGGGGGGAAGAGAGAGAGAGATTGGGGGGGAAGAGAGAGAGAGATTGGGGGGAGAGAGAGAGAGAGAGAGAGAGAGAGAGAGAGATTGGGGGGGAGAGAGAGAGAGATTGGGGGGGAAGAGTTTGGGAAATTAGAGAGGGAGGGAATCGGGGGGAACGGGGCGATTGGGGGGGGTGGGAGTCGGGGAAGGAATCAGAGAGTGGGGAATCAGAGAGTGGGGAGTCAGAAAGTGGGGTGAAAAAATCGGTAAGGGGCGTCAGAGGGGGGTGGGATCAGAGCTGGGCGCGATTGGGAGGGTTATCAGAGGGGGGTGGAATGGGGGGGGGAAATCACAGGGAGTGGGTTCAGAGCAGCAGGGTGATCAGATGTGGGGGAGGAAAGAGAGAGAGAGAGAGACTGCATCTGAGGATATGAATTCCATGGAGCAGGAAGAGCAGGAAGAAGGAACCCTGCAGGAAGAGCTGGAGGGGGATTGGACATTCAGCTGCTGGGTGTATTGGAATCAAAGACCTTACCTTGCTTTGGTGGCTGTACATGGTGTGTCACATCATTTATCACCAAGTTAAAGTCAGAAAGAAGCAGGATGTCAATTCCTGTGGACGCAGCTATTCGAACTCCATCTAGGAGGGAGGACCGACAGAGTCAGGACCAGTCAAGTATCACGGCAACACAACAAGAACAGACAGGAGGACCCAGCAGCATCATTCCTTCTATCTGCAACACCCACCTCTCCATGAGACACAAGAACAGGAGTAGACCCTGGTTTTGAACACCTCCACTCTACGGAAAAGACCGTTGCTATTCACCTTATCTATGCCCCTGATGATCTTACAAACCTCGAAGTTTTATAAACATCAACCTCCTACACTCTAGTGAAATAACTCCCAGCCTATCCAACCTCTCCCTATGACTCAGACTTTCCATCCCCTGCAACATCCTGATGAATCTTTTCCAAGCCCTCTCCAATTATATAATAACCTTCCAAAGTGGGGCAACCTGATCAGTATCCCAGGAGAGGCCTCACCAACATCCTGTGTTATAACAGGACTGATGTTACTAGGGTAAAGTGACCTGCGATTGTGGACACAGTGGCATGGTGCGTGCCAAGTTCAGCAGTGACCAGCCTGCTAATGCTATCGGGCACAGAATTCATGTACACATGAAGGATCTAAAGCACAGCTGTATATAAATTGACAATAAATAGTTAAACTACTACAAAAAAAAATATAGTCTACCCACAGGTGCCTAACCACCCACTGCCCGTGCAGCTACAGCAGCGTAGAGATGTGAGAGTTAACCCCGCTCAATAATTTGGGCTTTATCATCCTTGGAGTCTCAAAGAGTGAAAGGCGGTCTGATTGAAATGTACAAAACTCTGAACAGACATGACAGGGAAAACTCAGATTGCTTTCACTGCGTTGGGAACATGAGGACAGTGTCTCGGGATTAAACGCTTAATCGTTTAGGACTGAGACGAGGAGAAAGTCCTCTCACTCAGTGATGATATTGCTGGGATTCTCTCCCCTAAGAGGGTTGTAAATGGTTTTTCTTTGATTCCCTGGTAGGATGTGGGTTTCACCTGTTCGGCGTACATTTACTGACTGTGCCCTCGAGAAGGTGGGGGTGAGGCAGTCTTGTTGACTACAAATCCTCACTGTGCTCAGTGACAGAGATGCAGGATTGTGACCCATGGGGGTCGAGAGTGTGGCGCTGGAAAAGCACAGCAGGTCAGGCAGCATCCGAGGAACAGCTTGATCCTGATGAAGGGCTTATGGCTGAAACATCAACTCTCCTGCTCCTCGGATGCCACCTGACCTGCTGTGCTTTTACAGCACCACACACACTCAACTCAGCTCTCCAGCCTCTGCAATCCTCACTCTCTCCCAGTATATTCCAGGCTGAGACAGAGAGGGAAGTGAGGGATAACAGGGGGGGAGGGGGGATGCTGAGTGAGTGAATGGTGGAGCTGGCTCATGGGGCAACACTCAGTCTCTTCCTGCTATGTTCAATGACAGAAACTTGCAGTATTTGGCTGTGCTACCCAATAGTAACTTCATGAGGAGAAGCTACAGATCTCACCTTTCGGAAGGCTGACACTGAGAATCTGGCTGGTTTTCAGCAGAATCCTCAGGGGATGACATTGTTGTGGTTATGTATCAAATGGAAAAATCAACATCAGTGACCTTACTACGCATTGAAGCCAGAACAAGGGAGTTGACCGCACGCCGCTTGCTCCAAAACAAAACATCCTAACTGTTTTGTGGCCTTGTCTGCCATGTTAATTTTCTTTTAGGAATTGTTTTTCTAGCATTTAGTCCCATTTTCCCATTCAATGTTACCTCCTTCACAAACAAAACTGAGGGCAGCAGTCACACGGAAACACCATGGGCGGGGAGGTGGTAGTGTGGTGGTAAAGTCATTGGATTAATAAACCAGAGTCCCAGAATAATTAACGAGCTGGAGACATGGATTCAAATCCCACCTTGGGGCAGGTGGCGAAATCTCAATTCAATAAAAACGAAGGGGAATTAAATTCTGGCCTAATGGTGACCATGGTCGATTGTTGAGGAAACCTATTTGGCTCACTAATGTGCTTGAGAGAAGGAAATGACCTATTAGAATTAGAATTCCTACAGTGTAGAACAGGGCCTTCAGCCCAACCATCCAAAGAGTATCCCACCCAGACCCATTCCCCTACCCTATATTTCCCTCTGACTAATATACCTAATACCATGGACAATTTAGCATGGCCAATTCACCTGACCTGCACATCTTTGGACTGTGGGAGGAAACCGGAGCAACCAGAGGAAACCCACGCAGACACAGGGAGAATGTGCAAACTCCACACAGACAGTCACCTGAGGTGGGAATTGAACCCAGGTCTCTGGCACTGTGAGGCAGCAGTGCTAACCACTGAGCCACCGTGCTGACCCATGGTCTTGTGACCTTTAGGGCCACAGGAAATGCTAAGTAGTAACAAAAGGAACCTAAATCTTTGAGAACGTTGGAGTTTAACCACGACGCCTATTCCGGAAAACTGCAAACTATCAACTAGATGTTGCCTTCACTATAGAACTAATTTATCCTTGCAACCTTTAATGCTTAATCTCGAAATTTAGATTCAACCTTGGGTAAAGGTGTTCCCGATGACTGGGGGAATCCCAAAACCGGGGCAACAGCTTAAGGAGACAGGGGTAGGCCATTTGCTGTTTCGGACTGAGATTTGGAGAGATTTCTTCACCTGTAGAGTGGTGAGCCTGTGGAAATCACTTTCTGGATTAGAGTGGTGCTGGAAAAGCACAGCAGTTCAGGCAGCATCCGAGGAGCAGGGAAATCGAAGTCTGCCTGAACTGCTGTGCTTTTCCAGCACCACTCTAGTCCAGAATCTGGTTTCCAGCATCTGCAGTCATTGTTTTTACCTGTGGAAATCTCTGCCACAACAGGCAGTTGAGGCCAAAATGTTGCATTTTTTCAAGGAGAAGGTGTTAGACAGAGTTCTCCGGGCTTAAGGGATCAATGGGTATGGGGAGAAAGTGGGAACAGGTACGGAGTTCGATGATCAGCCATGATCATATTGAATGGCTGAGCAGATTTGAAGGGACGAATGGCCTACTCCTGCTTTCTATGTTTTTAAGGATTAGACTTTGAAAACAGTGTGAAGGAAGTTTCGAGTTCAAACCCGACATGAGCAAAGGTGCAAGAACACGTTACCCCACAACAGTCTCCATCACTGTATTAAAGCAGAGTGCAAATCCGGATGGAATACCTGGAGTGTAGATAGCCACTCGGTCAATGCCCTTATCCTCTGCTTGCAGTTGCTTTAGGAAAACGCCCACGGAGTCGGAGATGGGCCGAAGTGTGAACTGGCAACGCTCTCGCCGAGATGGCAGGGTCACAGAGAGGACGGGTAAACCATTCTGGTAAACAACACTTACATCTGTGCACAGAGATAAGATAAGTGAGAAGATCATAGGTGAGAATTCAGTTAGTCAGTTGTACAAAGACACAATTTAACTTCAATGATCTCACTGATCCCTCCTTGATGTCTGTATAATCTCCTTCATAGAATCCCTACAGTGTGGAAGCAGGCCATTCGGCTCACTGTGTCTGCACCGACCTTCCAAAAGTGTATCCCACCTAGGATCAACCCCCTACCCTATGCATTTCCCATGGCCAATCCATCCTAATCTGCACATTCCTGGGGACTATGTGACAATTTAGCATGGCCAATCCACTCTAATCTGTACATTTTTGGGCTGTGGGAGGAAACCAGAGCACCCAGAGGACATGCAGGCACGGGGAGAAGGTACAAACTCCACACAGAGTCACCTGAGAGTGGAATCGAACCTGGGTCCCTGGTATCGTGGGGCAGCAGTGCTAACCACTGAGACACCATGCTGTTCATTACCAGAGCTCCTCTTAATACGGGCAGATAATGGCCTAGTGGTATTACAGCTAGACTATTAATCCAGAAATCTTGTTATTGATCTGGGGATCTGGGTTCAAATCCTGCCATGGCAGATGGTGGAGTTTGAATTCAAATAACAATCTAGAATTCTAAACTTGGACTATGTGTCAATCGTCAGGGAAAAGCCATCACTAATATCCTTACCTTGACTGGCCTACATTTGACTCCAAGCCCACAGCAATGTGGTTGACTATTAACTGTCCTCTGGGGAGTTAATTTTTTACAGTTGGTAATAAATCGAGTGTGTGTGGTGCTGAAAAAGCACAGCAGGTCAGGCAGCATTCGAGGAGCAGGAATATCGGCATTCATCAGGAAGGGCTCTTGCCCGAAACCTCGAATCTCCTGCTCCTCGGATGCTATCTGACCTGCTGTGCTTTTCCAGCACCACACTCTCGACTCTGATCTCCAGCATCTGCAGTCCTCACTGTAGCCTAGTTGGTAATAAATGCTGACCTAGCCAGTGATGCCCAAATCCCATGTAATGGATTTTAAAAATCTCTTTGTGTTCCCTAAATCCTGGCCCTTTGTACATCCCAGATTTTAAAAGCTTCAGCAATTGGCAGATGTGCTCAACAATTCCCTCATTAAACCCTTTCATCTCCCTCAACATCTCCTGAAAATCCAGGTCCTGGGCCAAGCTTTTGCTCACCCCTCAACTACAGGACATCAGGTGTGCTATATCAATGCAAGATTTTGTTGTTGAGACCTCAAAAGAGCAGAAGCAATTGGAGCAGGCCATTCAGCTCCTCGATCCCAACTATCTCTTTGATGCTTGTGGGATCTGACCGTATGTTTTTGACCTCAAACGCCCATCACAAACCTGCTGCAATGATTTATTTCAGACTATCGCAGGTTCTATTGAAAGGCTGGAGTCCGACTTGAAAGCAACAGGGGAAGAACAGCATCATTTTAACAGCTGCTGGCCATTCAGACCCCCCGAGTCTTGTATCCCACACTTACTGACATAAAAGCTGACACCCCAAAAGCTTTTTTGATCATTTTCTGTTAAAATGGTTCAGTTTGGTACAATGTTCATTGTTACAGAAGCAGGTCAGAGGATGGGAATTCTCCAACGAGTAACTCACCTCCCGACTCCCCAAGGCCAGCCCAAGTGTGATGAAACACCCCTCACTTGCCTGGATGGGGGGCAGCTCCAAAACACTCAAGAAGCTTGACACCATCCAGGACAAAGCAGCCCTCACTTGAATGGCACCACATCCACAAAAAATCACTCCCTCAACCACCAACGCTCAGTAGCAACAGTGTGTACCATCTACAAGATGCACTGCTGAAATTCACTCAAGCTTGTCCAATAGCACCTTCTAAACTCAAGCTCTACCATCTAGAAAGACAAGGTCAGCAGGTATATGGGAACACCACCAACCGTACTCCTCTGAGCCATTCACCATCCGGACTTGGAAATATATCGCCATTCCCTTCTTGAAGTCTGGATCTCCCTCCCTAAGAGTATACGTACAGCACATGGACTGCAGTGGTTCAAGAAGGCAGCTCACCCCCACCTTCTCCAAGGAAATTAGGGACAGGTAAGAAAGGCTGGCCCAACCAACGATGTACACAGCCCACAAGTGATTCAAACAAAAGGGCTCAGACTTGGTTCAGGTTCCACAGTAGCTTTCTACCAGAGAAACACTTCTCCAGCTGTTGACAGAAACGAGGTCTAGTTTGACATAAATATTACAACAATGTTTGTAATAAATGCCAGATACTGTGTTTAAATAAGTTGAGATATGAGCAGGGCCATAAACTGTGTAAACTTAAGGAGCACTTCATGCTGTCTGGTCAAGCGAGATTGATAGATTTCTGGGTCCCTGAACTTGGCAGTGAATCTCATCAGCTGAAGCAGTAAAATGACTAACGTCTGTCTACTCCTCAGTGTAGACTTGGTCAACAGATGGGAGAGAACCCTGGGATTGACAGCACACCTCATTCCTCCTCACAATTATGTGCATTTATATAGCACCTTCAACATGGTTCAAACCATTCAGGGTGCCTCACAGGAGCACCATGGGACAAGCGAGTCAAGGAGGAGACACCTGATTGGCCAACTGCTTGGCCAAAGAGGTAGGTTAAAGCAGGAGGGTGAAGTGGTGAGGTTTAACCAAGGGAGACCTTGAGCTGGGGCTCAGGGATCTGAAGGCACAGCCACTGACAGCAATGTGATGGAAGCAAGGGATTTGCAAACCTCAGACTGCAGGACAGCAACGGTCTCAGAGGGCTGTGGGAGCTGGAGGAGAGTGTAGACGTGTTACCTACCAGCAGCCATTGCATTAAGGTGAGTATAGCATGCGATGTGGTGCTCAGGGATGGAACCTTTGCTTCATTGAGTGACTGGAGGAGAGAAAAGACTGTTTCCAAAATCCTGGGTTCACTAAAACCCAAAACAGAGCAAAAACAGGTCAGTAGCAACAACCAGGAGAAATTGAAACAATGCTGGTCAAATTCCTGAACAGTAAATTTGAACAAACTCAAGTTGAAATCTATTATTTTGCTGAAGCTGACAATATATCCTCAATCCCCACAGTGCATTGACATTTTCAGATTTGGAAAGATTGGCAGAATCATTTGGTTTTGAATTTGGACCAAAGGACAGTCCCAATTTCAAGCATCAATATCAGCCTGAGATTCAGATTTTAGAAGCAACTGGACATTAATATCTCACCTGGCTGAGAGACTATATTTTGAATAGCAAGTGCATCTGTAAAATACCTGCCTGTAATTGAACCCTCCCACCAGTAGAGGAGCTGAAACTACCATTGGCAGGACAGTGACAAGAGAAGTTGTTGCTCCAGTTTCCATTATTTTGGTGCACACAAATTCATCGTGCATTTATCAAAGGAAAGGACAGAATGGATGCTGTTCAAGTGGGGACCAAATATAGAATCCCTTCAGTGCAGAAAGAGGCTATTCAGCCCATCAAGTCCACCCTGACTCTCCTGAAGAGCACCCCACCCTGACCCAGACCCAACCGTATCCCTATAACCTTGCATTTCCTATAGCTAACCCACCTAGCCTGCATGTCCCTGGATGCAATGGACAATTTCCCATGGTCAATCCATCCAACCTGCACATCTTTGGACTGTGGGAGGAAACCGGAGCACCTGGAGGAAACCCGCGCAGACACGAGGAGAATGTGCAAACTCCACATAGCGCCAGGGATCCGGATTTGATTACGACTTCGGGTGACTGTCTGTGAGGCAGCATTGCTAACCACTGAACCACCATGCTGCCTGAAACATATCTGCTCACCTTGGTCCAATTATCTACAAACTCTATTGAGCACTTTACCCTTCATGTGAACTCCATTGCTGAAGGTTATAGAACATAGAACATTACAGCGCAGTAAAGGCTCTCCAGCCCTCGATTTTGCGCCACCCTGTCATACTAATCTGAAGCCCATCCCACCTGTACTATTCTACGTACGTCCATTTGCCTGTCCAATGACGACTTAAGTGCACTTAAACTTGCCGAATCTACTACTGTTGCAGGCAAAGCATTCCATACCCTTACTACTCAACTACTCTCTGAGTAAAGAAGTTATGCACTCTCTCACAATGAGTGCAACGCCATGAGAGGTGGGTTAGAGGCAGGAAAAGGAGTGTATGACCTGCCCTTATAAACAACCTTTTATGACCGCAGAGACACCCACAAAGTCGATTGCAGCCACTTTATGGGCATTTGATTTGGCCCCTGTTCCAATGTTGGACATGCAGCAGCCATCTTACGCACAGCAAGATCTCACAGACAGTAACGTGAAAAGCAATAGCTGATTCTGGATGTAGCTTTGCTCACTGAGCTGGAAGGTTCATTATCAGACGTTTCGTCACCATACTAGGTAACATCTTCAGTGAGCCTCTGGATGAAGCACTGGTGGTGTAGCCCACTTTATATTTGTTTGTTTGGGTTTCCTTGAGTTGGTGATGTCATTTCCTTTTCTTTTTCTCAGGGGGTTGTAAATGGGATCCAAGTCAGTGTGTTTGTTGAAGTCAGTGAGAGTCCTGGTTGGAGTGCAATGATTCGAGGAATTCTTGTGTGTGTCTCTGTTTGGATTGTCCTAGGATGGATGTGTTGTCCCAGCTGAAGTGGTGTCCTTCCTCATCCATATGTAGCCTGACCTGCAATGCTTTTCCAGCAACACATTTTCAACTTCCTCATCCATATGTAAGGATACTAGTGAGAGAGGGTCACGTCTTTCTGTGGCTAGTTGGTCTCCTTTGACATAACAGCCCTGTTCCTATCAATCATCATCATCCTGGCCAAGGAAACACTGACTACACTATTAAAAGAACCAAAGGCACATACACCAAACACCACTAACTTCATCAGCAAGGACAATGTCATCAAGCTAGTGGACCTATACCTTACTACCCACTTCACCCTCAACAACAAAACCTACAGACAAACCAATGGAACACCCATGGGATCTCCGATATCAGGATTCTTATCAAAGGCAGTAATGCAGAGACTTGAACAAATAGCTCTGCTAACCATTCAACCTAAACTTTGGGTCTGTTATGTGGATGACAACTTTGCCATCACTAAACAAAACAAATTACAGGAAACCATCAAGACCATGAATAATCCCCTTACTGGCATAAAATTCACTAACGAGGAGGAAAACAACAACAAACTGCCATTCCTAGATGTCACAGTAGAGCAAAAAGCCAATGGGGAACTTCAAACCAGTGTCTAGAGGAAAACAACAAATACAGACCAAATACTGAACTACAGAAACAAATCATCCCAACATCCACAAAAGAAGTTGCATCAGAACATTACTTCAATGAGCCAACACACACTGAGGCATAGAGGAACTTTCTGGGCAGCACGGTGGCACAGTGGTTAGCACTCCTGCTTCACAGCGCAAGAGACCCGGGTTCAATTCCCGACTCACGCGACTGACTATGTGGAGTTTGCACATTCTCCCCGTGTCTGCGTGGGTTTCCTCCGGGTGCTCCGGTTTCCTCCCACAGACCAAAGATGTGCAGGTCAGGTGAATTGGCCATGCTAAATTGCCCGTAGTGTTAGGTAGGGGGGAAATGTAGGGGAATGGGTGGGTTGCACTTCGGCGGGTCGGTGTGGACTTGTTAGGCCGAAGGGCCTGCTTCCACACTGTAAGTAATCTAATCTAATCTACGCAGAGCAGAGGAGAATCACCTATACCGTGTATTCAAAAAGAATGGGTACCCAATGAACGCAGTCCGCCGATTTCTCAGCAACAAACCCAAACAAGCAGACAAAACATGTCCAGAAACCCTAGCCATTTTCCCCTACATCAAAGACATCTTGGAAATGACTGCCAGACTTCTCAGACCTTTTGGCATCATGGTAGATCACAAACCCACCAACACACTAAAACAGCAGCTAATGAACTTGAAAGACCCTACACAGGCAACAAGCAAAACTAATGATTTACAAAATACCTTGCAAGAACTGTAACAAACAGGCAGAAAACTAGCCACTAGGATACATGAACATCAACTAGCCACAAAAAGACACTACCTTCTCTCACTAGTATCCTTACATACAGATGAGGAAGGACACCACTTCGACATGGACAACACATCCATCCAAGGACAAGCCAAACAGAGACACGCACGAGAATTCCTAGAAGCATGGCATTCCAACCGAACTATATCAACAAAAATATTGACTTGGATCCCATTTACCACCCCCGAGAAAAAGAATGGGAAATGACGTCACCACTGGAAATTACATCACCAACCCAAGGAAACCCAAACACAAACCACAAACGGGCTACACCACCAGTGCTTCATCCAGTATGGTGATAAAATGTCTGAAAAAATATCGTCCAGCTCAGCGTGCAAACCTACATCCAGAACCTCAACCTGAGCTACAAATCTTCTCAAAACTCGCTAGCAACAACTGATTCATGCAGAGTGGTTGTTGGAGAAACATCTGACAGGAGGCCCGAGAGAACGTCCCCTGCTGTTTCCAAAAATTGAGCCCAGGGGTCTTTTTGGCCGATCTGTGGGGAAAGATGGCATTATTTAGCATCTCATCCAAAACAGTGACAGAGCAGCGCTCCTTCAGTACTCGGCCTAGACCTTGATTCCATAATCTTCCATAAATGTAATGGATTGAGGGAGCTACAGAGGTAGGGCTGGAGAATGGGAGTAGTTGAGTAACTCTTTCAGGAACTGGTACAGACACAGTGGGACAAATGGCATCCTTCTGTACTGTCGATGCTTCTCACTCAGAGGAGTATGCTCCTTTCAGGTTTCTATATAAACAGAAAGAGAGTATAGGCCTGTGATTCTACAATACATGGGTCCCTGTGAGAACGCTGCAGAAGAGGAGATGAGTGATGGGAAGCTACCAGGAAAATAGTCTGCGATAAATTAAGGAAGTCATCAATTGCCTGACTCTCGGACCAGGTACAAATCAGAAGAGTCACAAAGGCTGGTGCTGAAGTACATTAATCATTGTTCCACTGAGCTCTCAGTTCAGACAGATCCGTGACAGCAACAGCAAGTGAAATATTGGAATAATTCAGTCAAGACCTTGGGCAGGCAGGAAATTTCTTTAGGCTGCAACGGAGCGACTTCCCCAAGTAACAGTCTGAACAGTGCCTTCAGTGGTTAAAGGTATAAGGAGGAAAGCTGTCAAATGATGATCAAAGGACTCACTGAGTTTCCCCAAGTTCCCAGGAGAGATTATGGGAAGGACTCAAAAGAACAGAGCTTGGTGGAAGAATGATAAAGAGTCAGACTGGAGGGGCTGAATGGCCTCATCTTGTCCCCATGGATACAACCCAAGCCAGAATTCACTCAGGAGCGTCAGTATCTGATGGGAACAGCGTGGGATTAAATAACTTGGGAGGGAACAAAAGCAGCCGAACAGGACAGGGATCACAATCAACCTGTTGTAGGCCCTGGGCCTCCACACCCCTCCAACATCCACCAGCCCTAGGACTCTCTGAGAAACATGTATCCCTCTTTCTCTAGCTTCCGCATCCCTTACTCCTGTACTTTCAACAACCAATGGCCAAGCCTTCAGCCATAAATGTCCCAAACTCAGGACTTGCTCAGAAACCCTTTCTACTTCACACTCCCCCACTAAGACTGTGTGAAATGTATCTTTGTATGTACCTTCATCCGAGTTTTGAGTTTGATTACACTCCACTAAAACACTTTGAGGTGTTTGGCAGTATTAAAGCTGCAGCATAAATACAAGTGGTTGCTACCAGATGACCATTCAGTTGTGGCTCAGTGGGCAGCACTCTAGCCTCTGAATCACAGGGTTCCAGGTTCAAGTCTCATGCTAGAACTTGAGGGCAAAAATCTATGCTGATACTCCGGTGCAGTACTGCAGGAAGTCCCACACTGTCAGACGCACATGAGAAATTAAAATCAAACCCTTTCCACATCATCAGGTGGAACTAAAAGATCTCAGCGATATTACGTGCCAGATGATGTTATTCATTGATAAGTCAGCTATTTTGAAGAGAGAGGCTGAACAGGCTGGGGCTGTTTTCCCTGGAGCATCGGAGGCTGAGGGTTGACCTTATAGAGGTTTACAAAATTATGAGGGGCATGGATAGGGTAAATAGGCAAAGTCTTTTCCCTGGGGTGGGCGAAGTCCAGAACTGCAGGGCATAGGTTTAGGGTGAGAGGGGAAAGATATAAAAGAGACCTACGGGGCAACATTTTCACACAGAGGGTGGTACGTGTATGGAATGAGTTGCCAGAGGAAGTGGTGGAGGCTGGTACAATTGCAACATTTAAGAGGCATTTGGACGGGTATATGAATAGGAAGTGTTTGGAGGGATATGGGCCGGGTGCTGGCAGGTGGGACTAGATTGGGTTGGGATATCTGGTCGGCATGGACGGGTTGGACCAATGCTGTACATCTCTATGAATCTATGATTTGTTTTGGTTTTAACGCAGCAATCTCTCCTTGAAACTCAAGCACGCAATGCTTTAACAATAAAACAAGTTTATTACATAGGAAATGATGATAAAATAGAATAAAACAAACTATTGATTTATAATTCACAAAGATTTTTAAAACATATGGTAAAAGTATGTTAAAAATTTATTCATGAGAGGGGAGTGTTGCTGATTGGGCCAACATTTATTGTGCACCCTTAGTTGCCCTCGAGAAATTGGTAATGAGCTGTCTTTTTGAACCACTGCAATCGATTAATCCCCAAGTATAATTACATCATAATTATAATCCCAATTATAATCCCATCGTTCCCAAAACACACTGTTATAAATTGAAAATAAATGAAACAGCATTAGCATGGGACCCAAAACACTCGGTATATTACTCAATGCACAATTTTATACTTACATCACACTTACTCCAGAGTCCCTGTATGTTACGCTTTTAAGTAGGTTTAAGTCACTTGTGACTTCAACGTGTGGATTAGAATTCCAATTTTTTCCAGGATATATCACACACTGGCTTAAATGTACTCAGCTTTATTCCAACACATCTGGTCCATGACTAACACCAGTTTTTTTACTCTAAGATAGCCTGGCTCACTATATAATCCTTCCCTTCTCAGAAGCTCTGCTCTATTCTGCCATCCTATGCCAAGATCTTTAGGAGGTCTGGCCTACTTAAAGTCAAAAGTGAAACTAAAAGTCTCTCTCAGCGATGGGCATTTCCTTATGATTAAAAGCAAACAACTCCTCAAAATCAAGAAATGTGGTGCTGGAAAAGCACAGCAGGTCAGGCAGCATCCGAGGAGCAGGAGAGTTGAAGTTTAAGGCATAAGTGCTTTATCAAGGGTCAATGCCTGAAACATCGGCTCTCCTGTTCCTCGGATGCTGACTGACCAGCTGTGGGGCTTTTCCAGCACCACACTTGTTAACTCTGATCTCCAGCATGTGCAGTCCTCACTTTCCCCTCGTCGTACTGACTCCCCAAAGTGTCCAACAGTATTTCACATGTTGGTCACAAAACCATCTAAATAAACAAAGAAGTCCATCAATATTGCACAAAACCCATTCACTCAGGCCTCTAAAACCTATTTTTAAACAGAAATTACCATGACGACAGAAATACTTACAAGTTACTTATTAACTTCAAACACACAGAAAACCCAATTCATAACAAACAACACTAAAAATGAACACATAAACCCCACAGTTTATATGACAGTAATCTCTCAAAAAGGAGAATTGGACCAATATTTATCCCTCAACCACTATCAGACAAAATGACGATCTTGTTTTTGTCACATTATCATCTCTGGGATGTTGCTGTGTACAAGTTGGTTGTCTTTCAATGGCCATAAAGTGGCTCGAGACATCTGGCAGTCTTGAATAGTATACATTATACTTCTATTTTAAATGAAGTGCAGGTTTTTCTCTATTTTTGGAACTGCTCTTTGCTAAAGCATCAACTGTTCAGTCGAGCCCTTGACCGAATTGTCGTAGCAATCAAAGAGGATTTTTGAGAAACAAAAACATAGTTGAGCCCCCGATTGGGTTTTGTGTTACTCACCATTAGAGGTCACTAAGCTACTGGAGCAGAAAAATACTCGCTGATTGCACCATACTGGGAATCTCTGGCATACCTGAAAAGCAAGAGCAGTGGGCGATTTTAGTGAGATTAGGATGATACACAAAATACTGTACAACAGCACGACTCTCAACAGGCACAGCTCTGAGCATCACGAGACCCCCTCAGTGAAGTAACAATCGACTCTTGCAACTTTCAGTCCTGGTGACACAGACAGAACCCGAGGGAAGTGCGAGATGGAGCTGCTACATGAGTAGGCAGCGCTCTCACACTGTGAGCAGTTTAAACATCGAGATACATGACAGGGCTCCCAACTCTCCGATTCTGGACTCTAGTCGCAGAATGCCAAGTCCAAAATCGCCTGAAACTTAAACCCATGATCTTTACTGGCTGGCACCATGGTTAGCACTGCTGCCTCACAGCACCAAGGACCCAGGTTCGATTCCACCCTCAGGTGACTGTCTGTGTGGAGTTTGCACGTTCTCCTTGTGTCTGTGTGGGTTTGCTCTGGGTGCGCCAGTTTCCTGCCACAGTCCAAAGATGTGCCGGTTAGATGGATTGGCCGTGGGAAATTGTCCGTAGTATCCAGGGTTGTGGAGGTTAGGTGCATTAGCCAGGAAAGATATGGAGTAATGGTATATGGGTCTGGGTGGGGATGCTCTTCTGAGGGTTGGTGTGGACTTGATGGAGTGAATGGCCTCTTTCCACACTGCAGGGATTCTATGATTGCTCAGACAAAGCATGAGGTTCAGGAACATAGGAAATAGGATTAGGTCCCTCAACTTTGGTAAGACTGTGGCTGAACTGCTTGCGGCCTTAGCTGCACTTGGCTCTCTATTCCCCGAAGCCCCTTGACTCAACTGTCAATCAAAATTTTAACTGAGCCTCAACTATGTTCAACAATCCAGCCGCAAATGCTCTCGGGGTTGGAGAATTGCAAAGACCAATGACTCTTTGAGAGAATAAAGTGCTCAGAAAAGAACTACTGAATCATTACAGCCATTCTACCCATCAAGCCCGTGCTGTCTTAAATGGACGAGCCTTTGTTTCCCTGGATTTAGACCCGTTCGCCTGGAGATACACGGTCTCAGTAGTCACCCTATTGTATTCACCCATTGTTAAATGTCTCGACAAGATCACAAGTGAGAAGGTGACGGGACGCTCAGGACGAAGCAGTTTGAAAAGATACAAAGTCACGCCACAAGTTGTTCTGCACCAGGAGAAGGAACTTGAGCAGTTAAAACTTTCTTGGCTGCAGTGAGGAAAGGCCCAGCTCAAATCATCCTCAGCCATTATCCCTTCAAACATCGTTAAGCTGCCTGGAACATTGCTGAACCTGCACATTGATCAGCAGCACACTGTAGCAAGCGGCTGAGTAAGTGTGTGGGGTTAATGAGCCCACTGTAAAATATACATCAAGAGATTCACATAATGGCTGCGAATACAGAAGGCACTGCACAATTTGGAAATCCGAAGCGTGACAATGACAAAACTTCCCGACGTTAACGAGAATCAGCCATTTGGTCGTACAGATCTTGAGAAGTGCTGACAAAAGATTTTTGTTTTGCGTTTAGCAGGACAATTCAGAAGATACACCAAATGTTTCCCAATCACTGAATAATCCGGAGTGTGTACAGTCAATGTCGGATGATTCACAGCATGGTGCAGTCGAGTGTATTGCCACTTAACGTTTATTGATACACAGGATCCTGATTTTTACAGACAGTAAGAACATACTGCATCTTTTTAAACTCAATGGAATAAACTTGCTTGTTTCTCAGCAAAGCCTTGATCAACCTTCTTGGTATAAATTTTTAACAAAGTCTGGCAGTTAACTGTCAATCATCCGCAGTGGACACTGTCTCTGGCAACACCCCCACCAGAGTTCACTTGCTCACCAATCAACACACTCCTCTATGAATATAAATGCTGTTTTCCCTTTACTTTGGTATTTCCTGCAAATCGTTCTGATGAGTGTAAGATGCAATGTCCCAAAGTTCACCTTTTGCATCAACACTTAAAAAAGACCAGTCACCCACTACTAGTCTGGTAAGAAAGTAACATCCACTTGGGCCCTGGCCTATTACTGCAGAATAACATTACAGAGTCACTCCACTGCCGACATTCTCATCTGTTGATCAGAAGGTGAGTGATTTAATTCCCACTTCCAGGACTAAGAACACACAAAAAGCTGACAACCCAGATCAGTGCAAAGGCATCAGTGTGCCACAGAGTCAGTGCTGAGGGAGCACCACACCGTCAGAGGGTCAGTGCTGAGAGAGTGTCACACTGTCAGAGGGTCAGTGCTGAGGGAGTGTCACACCGTCAGAGAGTCAGTGCTGAGCCTATTGTCTATTTATCCTATCTGTGCCCCTCATAATTTTGTAAACCTCTATAAGGTCACCCCTCAGCCTCCGACGCTCCAGGGAAAACAGCCCCAGCCTGTTCAGCCTCTCCCTGTAGCTCAAACCCTCCAACCCTGGCAACATCCTTGTAAATCTTTTCTGAACCCTTTCAAGTTTCACAACATCCTTCCGATAGGAAGGAGACCAGAATTGCATGCAATATTCCAACAGTGGCCTAACCTATGTGCTGTCCAGCTGCAACATGACCTCCCAACTCCTGTACTCGATACTCTGACCAATAAAGGAAAGCATACCAAACGCCTTCCTCACTTAAAAGGTATTTGGACAGTACATGGATATGAACGGTTTAGAGGGAAATGGGCCAAACATAGGAAAATAGGACTAGCATTGTTTGGGAGTTGGATCAAAGGGCTTGTTACAATGTTGATGACTCCATGACTGGGAATTAATGGTAGGAAGCATAGATTTTCTTTCTCCTCGCCCTGGGAAGGATACAAAAGCATTAAAATAATCATGGTATTTAAATAATTTTCTTGCCAACGAAACCATTTGGCTTGAAGGTGACTTAAAATGCGAGCAAGTCAGCTCAGCAGGTGCAAAGGCTTCAAGGGAAGCTGAATCCTTTAAACGGAGATTAAAGGATAAGGAGGAGTGAGAAAGAGAGAATGAGAGAGTGAGACAGAGAGAGAGAGAGAGAGAGAGAGAGAGCAAGGGAGAGCGCGAGGGAGAGAAAGAGAGACTGGGGGGGAGAGAGAGAGAGAGAGCGAGAGACAAAGGGGAGAGAGAAAGAGAGCGAGAGAGAGAAAGAGAGCGAGAACAAGAGCGTGTGCGCGTGTGAGCAAGGGGGAGGGAGGGGGAGAGAGACAGACAGACAGAGAACGAGAGAGAGAGACAGAGAGAGAGAGACAGAGAGAGAGAGAGACAGAGAGAGAGAGACAGAGAGAGAGAGAGAGAGAGAGACAGAGAGAGAGAGACAGAGAGAGAGAGAGACAGAGAGAGAGAGACATCGTAAGAGATGAGTCCACTGCAGCAGACAGCTGGAACTGACAACCGGAAGCGGCAGAGATAAGCAACTATAAATGCCGGAGGAAACAGCACAGGAGACTCCCAAGCACTGAGTCAGGGAACGAAACGTCTGCAACACAAATTCCCAGCTCGGTGAACAGAACCAAAACAACAAGCACCCGAGCTACAAATCTTCTCACAAACTTTAAAGAGATGGGGGTGGAGGAGAGGAATTAAAACAGAAATTTAGAAAAAAACAGATAGATATTGAATGATGCACTAATATTTTAAGGTTGCTTTATTCTCTGAAGCGTTATTTTGAAATATTCAATGAATCGAACATCAATATTGTGCGGAAACAAACTAATTCTCAATTTTCTGACATTTGGTGCTGAGAGTGTGCATTCTACAGGGAATGGAACTTACACTCCTGAAAACTAATGAGACCAGGGTTTGTCACACTGTCTCCTGAGAGAGGGAAAGTAATTTGCATGGGTTTGAGCAGGAGTGACAAACACCTGCAAAGGATCAATGGATCTTTGGACCCCAACAATGATGAGGCAGTTGCCAGGTACAAGGGAGAATGGAATAGCAGGACATGAAGCTGACAGATGGGAGCAGGTTCTCATGAAGTATGAATGCCAAAAGATCAATTGAGCCAAATGTTCTGTTTCAGAGTCACAAATGTCATGGATTAAAGATCATGGCTCAATGTTACATCTACCATTGCAGTGATTCTTCCCGAGGGGGCTTCAATCGCCAACATTTCTTACAGAATCATAGCATCCCTACAGTGTGGAAACAGGCCATTCAACCCAACAAGTTGACGCTGTAGAGTAACCCACCCAGAGCCATTCCCCATATCCAATTACTCTACATTTACTCCTAACTAATGCACCTAACCTACACATCCCTCAACACTATAGGCAATTTAGCATGGCCAATCCACCCTGACCTGCAAATCTTTGGAATGTGGAAGGAAACCCACACAGACACGGGCAGAATGTGCAAACTCCACACAGTCGGCTGAGGCTGGAATCGAACCCGGTTTCCTGGCGCTGTGAGACAGCAGTGCCAAACACAGAGCCACCAGCTTTCTTGATGGTTGACGTTGGAACTCACTGCTCTCAGTCTCAGAAGTGAAGGATGTGAATCTACTGCATGGCAACAGTCAGCCTTTCACCTGGGTCTGGTTTGTCATGTAAAGGTAGGGCAGTCTCACCCAATCTGCTCCACTGATGATGGCAGAGAACGGGCAGCTTGGCTTTGAAACAACTCGGGACAAATTCACTCTGTGTCCCCGTAAGTGCTGACCCACAATCAACAAAAGAGACTTGGTTTAAATTTTAAATCAGGCAGGCTGACTCTAATTGTCAAGAGTCAAAAAGTGTGGTGCTGGAAAAGCACAGGAGGTCAGGCAGCATCCGAGAAGCAGGAGAATCAACGTTTCAGGCACAAGCCTTCCTAATGCCCAGACCTGAAGCGCTTTTCCAGCGCCACATTTTACGACTCTGACTCACCAGCATCTGCAGTCCTCACTTTCCCTCTAATTGTCAGAGTACTGCCTGGGACATTAACCAGTGAAGTCTGCCAGCTATTTTGTGGAGTTGAAATTGGCACAATGTATGGTCTCTCTGTCTGGGTGTATCCTCCACGGCAACCCCTCTACAAATCAGTCCACCTGCTAACCAATCAGCACTCTCTTCGCACGCAGTATAAATCATGGTTTTCCCCTGGAGTTGATATTCTTGCAAACTGTCCTGATGAGTGCAGGATGAAAACCTTCAATAAAATGTGTCCTTTGTCAGTAATACTCATGTTCTGCCCTACCAAATGACTGTGTATACCTGACAGCATTTAATGAGAATGGGAATCAAAAAGATAAATCTCAAGCACACCATGTACCAAACTAATTTGTTTTCTCTCCATTTCTAGCTGGTTGGTTGATGTTACATGGTTAGTATGTCTTGAGGAGACACGCTCATATCCAGGACATGACATTATGATACAAAAGGTCACAGAATCGTTACAGTGCAGGAGGCGGCCATTCGACCCAGTGTACCTGCACCGGTTCTTGTGCAAATCTCCTGCCTTTTTCCCTATATCCCTGCACACTATTGCTATCCAGGTAATTGTTCAATGCCCTCTTCAATGGCTCAATTGAACCTGCATCCACTACATTTCCAGGTAGGGCATTCCAGACCCGAACTACTTGTTATATTCACACCTCGCATTTGCTTCTTTTTCAAAACACTTCTAATCTCTGCCCTCATGTTCTTTTTACCATGATGGTTAGGAACAGCTTCTCCCTACCTGCTCTTTCCAGCCCAATCATGATTTTGCAAACCTCTATCAGATCCTCTCTCAGCCCTCTTCTCTGCAAAGAGAACATCCCCAACTTCTTTCATCTATGCTCACGTTCCTGGACCCACCCAGTAAATTGTTTCTGCACACTCTTCTCTCCAATGTGTTCACATCTTTCCTACACTGTGGCACCCACATCTGTACACAGTAATCCCAGCTAAGGTCAGACAAGTTCAACATTACCTCCCTGGTGTAGAGGCAATGTCACTGGAATCATAGAATCCCCACAGTGTGGAGGCAGGCCATTCAGCCCATTGAGTCCACACCGAACCTCTGAAGACCAACCCACCCAGACCCATCGCCTAAGCCTATCCTTGTAACCCCACGTTTCTCATGGTTAATCCATCTAGCCTGGAAATCCCTGGACACTATGGGCCAGTTTAGCATGGCCCATCCACCTAAATTGCACATCTTTGAACTGTGGGAGGAAGCTAGAGAGCCTGGAAGAAATCTATGCAGACACAGGGAGAATGTGCAAACTCCACACAGTTGCCCGAGCGTGGGGTCAAACCCAGGTCCCCAGCACTGTGAAGCAGCAGTTCCAACCACTGAGTCACCGTGCCACCCTGGACTCATAATCCAGAACCCAGGAGACCGGTTCAAATCCAACTAAGCCATGGTGACATTTGAATTCAATAATCTGGAGTAAAATGCCAGACTAATGCAAAAAGGTTTACCACAGAGGTTGCCTAACAACCTTTAAGGAAGGAAATCTGCCAGGCTTACCTCGTCTGGCTTATACATGCCTTCAGACCCACAGCAATGTGATTGATTGACTCAAACTACAGGTGGTAAATAATAAATTCAATAGGCAACTCATGGACAACGTCTTCACTCAGCAAGGGTGGAACTGGCTACCATGGGAATAGCTGAGATGAATAACCTTTGTGCATTTAATAGGAACAAGCCCAAGGGGGGAGTCGGGAGTGGAAGGATATGTTGCCAGGGTCAGATGATGGGAAGGGAGGCGTGTGGAACGTGAATACTGGACGCCACACAGGTTCTCACCAGCTCCAATACACCCCATGCACCTAGAGCTTGGGGAGGCTGTAAAACGGTAGCTTGTTGTGTTTCAGTTGCTACCACACATCATTAAGCTGCTTACTTGGGCAATGACCCCAATCAAAACAAGTGGCACAGCAAAGGGAGGGGACGGGGTGGGAATTCTCTCCACAACCAATGGAAGCCAGCTGTGGGCACAATCCTTGATGGATAGAATCCTGAAGAAACAGATCCAGATGGAGGTATGGCTGTTAGTATTAACTGCTAACAAGTATGAGCTGAATCACCTTGTACAACATGTTAATCTGACCTCAATTACCACGATAAATAGAGCAGAACACAGATAGCCACGTCTACATGAAACAATACAGTTTGAGGAGATAGGTCAGTTCTATGCTGCTGTTATCTTGATGAGTGTTAGGAGGTGAGATTGGGTTGACTGGGTCCATGTTCATGAGGGTTTAAGACAAGTGAGAGGGGATTGGCTTGACAGATATATAATTCTGACAGGGCTGAACGGACTGGATGCAGGGATGATGTTTCCTCCTGGCTTGAAGAGGGGAGGGGGGTTGTGAATATATTTATCACTGAATATAATTAAGAAAGAAAGAGATTTCTAGAAGCTAAAGGTGTCAAGAGACACAGGGAGAGGAAGATCAGTGTGGAGATAGAGAGAGTGTGAGCCACGATCATATTAAATGGTAGAGCAGATTCGATGGGCTGAATGGCAAATTATGGTTCCATTTTTTGTTTTTAATGTTGAGAGAGTTACCACACTCCCATTAAAAACAAAACCTCCTGCGCCAAGACTGAAGAAAAAATAGAATGCCCTCAGACTGTTTTCCCATCGTCACCAAGACAACAATTACAAATTTAACAGTGAAGGAAACTTGACCTCAAAGCATTCCATTCTCAGAACTGGAGGACGATGGTTTATTTTCAAACTCAATTCCTATTCATCGAGCAGCCAGTTTTCCTGAAAAACTCCCAAACTGTACCAAAACAAATCAAACGGATTTGTTACTCTTATTTCCAAATATGAAAGTACCCAGCATCTTATCAAATCATTCCGGAAGCTCTTTCCTCACTGTTCACGCCATAGCCACAGGGAGATATGTCCCCACAGGGCATATAATCAGGGTTGACAAAGTAACACAGACAGATCTCCCTTTATCTCTCACATCCAGCAAGTGAGTCGTGCCTTACTTTTGAAAGGCCCCAGCCTGTGTTACATGGGTATGTCAGAATCAGAAAACATGTGAAAGGACAGCCGACTGGGCCCGCATTTATTGCCCACTCCTAACTGCCCATGAGAAGGTGGGGGTGAGCTGCCTTCTAGAACCGCTGCAATCCACGGGGTGTGGGCACACAGAGAGGGAGGAAGCTCCAGGATTTTGACACAGTACCAGTGAATGAACAGCGATAAGTTTCCAGATCAAGTTGGGGAGTGGCTTGGAGGTGAAGTACATGCTGCCACTTTCCTCCTCGGGGCGAGAGCTCACGGGTTTGAAAGGTGCTATCAAAGAAGCATTGGGGAATTGCTGCAGTGCATCCTGGAGATGGTATGGACAGCTGCCGACGTGCACTGGATGCTGCAGGGAGTGAATATTTGTGAATCTGCTGCCAATCAAGCAGGCTGCTTTGTCCTGCATGGTGCACTGTTTCTCGCGTGTTGTGGGAGAGTATTCCATCACACTCCTGACTTGTCCTTAGTGGGTAGGCTCGAGGAGTCGGGAGGCAGCCTCTGCCCTGCTCTTTTACTTATAGTTACATGGTTAATCCTGATCATGGGCATTCAGCAATGGTAATGACACTGAATAGCAGGATGAAGAGGATAGATTCTCTCTAGTTTTTAAACTTACAGCTTTTACCTCTAAACACACCCTCTTGGTCATGTTAATAACACCCTTTGACATCACCTCCTGAACACTTCACTTAACCTGTTGATAAGGGTAAAAAGGTAAAGTCACCATTGTCCTAGAGGACCACAGGGCTGCTCTCTCATTAGGAGAGACACACAACTGGTGGTGGTTTAACCGGAGGGTCACCATGCCTCAGGTAAGGGGAAAGCCCGAGAAGGACAGTCCTTCATCGTAACTTAAGCTGATGCTGTTGGCATCACTCTGCATCACAAACCAACAGTCTAGCCAACTGAGCTAACCAACCCTCTACCCTGTCTATATCCCTCTGCAGGCTCTTTGGGTCATCCACACCACTTGCCTTCCCATCTATCTTTGTGTCATCCACAAACTTGACTGTAGTGTATTCACTTTTCCCTGCCAAGACATTAATAAAAGATATTGTAAATAATTGTGGCTTCACTGATGACTCTGGCATTCTACTAGTTACACATTGCCATCTTGGTAAGTTACCCCTTAACCCAAACCCATTTTCCACTAGTTAGCCAATGCTCTATCCATGTTAATATACTTCCTCCAATACTGTGGGCTCTATCTTAAATAGCCAAATGTCTGGTACCTCATCGAACACCTTCTCAAGATCCAAATATATTACATCCACTGCTTCCCCTTTATCCATCCTACTTGTCACCTCCTCAAAGAATTTGATTTGATATGATTTGATTTACTATTGTCACATGTACAAGGTACAATGAATAAAGTGTTGCATTACGTGCTTTACAGCAAATCACACTATACAAGTGTATCACTGTAACAGAGTGCAGCTTACAGTGTTACAGCTGCCAAGAAGGTGCTGAGAGAGATTAACATTAACAAAGAAAAAGGTCCATTCAAAAGTCTGATTACAGCGGGGAAAAAGCTGTTCGTACACGGATGCAACTTATTTATCTTCAGCCGGACAGAAGAGGGTGGAAGAGAGTATAACTGGGTGGGAGGGGTCTTTGATGATGTCGGTTGGTTTCCCAAGGCAGCAGGAAGTGCAGATGGAACCAACAGATGGAAGGTTGGGTTGTGAGATAGACTGGGCTGTGTTCACTCTCTCTGTACTTTCTTGCGGTCTTGGGATGAGCAGTAGCCGTACCACACTGTGATGCACCCAGATGTGTAAGAGTCTTTATGGACATGCTGAATTTCCTTAGCCTCCTGAGGAAGTAGAGGTGTTGCTGTATTTTCTTGACCGTAGTGTCAATGTGGGTGGACCAGGACAGATTGTTGGTGATCATCACCCCCAGGAACTTGATGCTCTTGACCACTTCCACCTCAGCCCCATTGACACATCGTTTTGCAGATGTTAGAGAGATTCTTGTCTTTACACCATGACACTAAGTACTCAATCTCTTTCCTGTGTTCTGTCTCATGGCTGTTTAAGATCCGACCGGCAATGGTGGTGGCATCAGAAGACGTGTAAACGGTGTGAGTGTGTGTGCTTGCGTGTGTGGGTGGGTAGTATAGTTTATTGGGCTGAGTACATAGCCTTGCGGGGCATTGGTGTTGAGGATTATGCTAGCGGTGGTGTTGTCACCTATCCTTACTGACTGCAGTCTATTGTGAAGAAATTGAGAATCCAGTGGCAGAGAGGTGGGGGGGGGGGTGGTGGTGGCGGCGGAAAGCAGAGACCTAGGTCTCAGAGTTTGGAGATGAGGTTGTTTGGAATTATGGTGTTGATGGTGGAGCTGTAGTCAATAGGTGGGGACCTGACGTAGGTATCCTTGTTATCCAGATGCTGCAAGGATGAGTGTGAGCCTCATTCCTGATGAAGGGCTTTTGCCTGAAATGTCAATTTTCCTGCTTCTCAGATGCTGCCCGAACACACTAATCTTGACCCCAGGAAGATGGCGTCTGTTGGGCTGGTAGGCAAATTGCAAAGGATCGAGGCAAGCTGGGAGGCTGGAGCTGATGTCAGCATGACCAGTCTCTCTGAACACTTCAGAATTATGGAGGTCAGAGCCACCAGACAGGAGTCATTGAGGCAGGCTGCATGATTTTACTTTGGTCCAAGGTCTTCTTGAAGCAGATAGGGACTTCAGATTGTGGTAAGGAGACATTAAAGATGTCAGTGAATATTCCCACCAGCTGGTCCGCACAGGGTCTGAGTGCACGGCCGGGGTCTCCATCTGAACCGATCAGCTTCCGGGGGTTCACCCTTTAGACAGCGGTTACCATGGGTATGAGGGCACCCGAGGCTGTTGTCAGGCAGGATTTCCCTTTGTGAAGCCATGCTGACTCTGCTTGATCAGATTATGTATTTTTAAATGCTCTGTTTTTACGTCCTTTACAATTAACTCTTAGCATTTTTCCAATAATAGACGTTAAGGTAACAGGCTTGTAAGTTCTGTCTCTCTCCCTAGACCTGATGAGGATAACGGATTTCCTCCCCTAAAGACCATTAGTGAACCAGATGGACATTTAGATCAAAATAGTGCCAGATCAGCCATGATCCTATTGAACGAAGGAGTAGGCTTGAGGAGCCATTGGGGCCTACTCCCATTCCTATTCCTCAGGGTTGCCATTAACTAGCTTTTCAATTCCAGAGTTTTGCTGAATTCAAATTTCACCATGCTCGATGCCTGAGGTTTTAGATTACTTAGACCAATGAGATTAGCATTACACCAGCCTCCTCTTTACTGCATTGAAGGATGCTACAACAATGCAACTTGTTATAGCCCTTACATCGTTAAAAATTTCAAAGCAGTCTCTCCCTACACCTTCTGCTTCTCCAGTACAAACATTCCTGGTGTCTTTAATCACATGGAGCTCAGGTGCCTGACCCTGAGTAACAAGGTCCGTGATCTCTCTCTGAAATGAGTCATGATCTGCACTGCAGTTTGCAGTAATCCACAGAGGAACAGCAAACGAGGACTCAGAGGCTTAAACACAGCAGTCAATAGACCTGGAATCAGACCCCACTGAAGGACAAATGCTAACAAGCCAAAATGAATCAGTCTTTGGGCCTTCGAAGGGTTAAGGCACTGGATTTGCACCCCAGAATAACTACATGCCAAAGCTTCCAGAATGTTCCAAGTGGAATTATGCAAATATGGCAGAAAGCAGAAAATCCTGAAATTTATTTTGATTCTCAATCTGGCAGCCTTCCCCCTGCTGTTTACTCTTGGCACTTGTCCGAGACCGTACTGCCAAGTTAAATCAACACTGGGATAGCTCATCAATAACCAACTGAAAGCAGCCAAATTCACTGAGGTAGTGTATGAATCAGGCAAGTGCCAATTTAAAAGAAAAACAGGCTCAGGTTTCACAGTGTTTTCAGATTACAATGGTGGAAGGAATACCTGAGTGTTTTGAGAGGTTAGACTGAGGTCAGGAGAAATGTTCTGGTCAATACGTAGCCCTCAGTTACCATCACTTAAGTGAGGAGGAGAAATTGGCTGCACGTTGTCACGCTGCTGTTTGGGGGAGCTTGCTGTGCACAAAATGTCTATTGACTATTGTCTAAAACAAAGCTTTTCACTGTATTTAGATACATGGAACAACAATAAATCAAAGCAAACCTACCATTGGCTGAAAAGCTGATCAGGGTATCCTGAGATTCCAAATGAAATTCAAGGTCCTCTCTCTTCATCTAGATTCAGAGATGTACAGCACGGAAACAGAACCTTCGGTCCAACTCAACCATGCCGACCAGATATCCTAAATTAATCTAGTCCCATCTGCCAGCACCCAGCCCATATCCCTCCAGACCCTTCCTATTTATATATCCATCCAAATGCCTCTTAAATGTTGCAATTGTACCAGCCTCCACCACTTCCTCTGGCAGCTCATTCCATACACGTACCACCCTCTGCATGAAAAAGATCCCCCTTAGATCTCTTTTATACCTTTCCCTAAAGCTATGCCCTCTCGTTCTGGACTTCCCCACCCCAGGGAAAAGACTTGGTTTATTTACCCTATCCATGTCCCCCCATGATTTTATAAACCTCAATAACGTCACCCCTCAGCCTCCGACACTCCAGGGAAAACAGTCCCAGCCTGATCAACCTCCCCCTATAGCTCAAACCCTCCAACCCTGGCAACATCCTTGTAAATCTTCTCTGAACCCTTTCAAGTTTCACAATGAGGAAGGAGACCAGAATTGCACACAATACTCCAAAAGTGGCCTAACCAATGTCCTGTACAGCCGCAACATGACCTCCCAACTCCTGTACTCAATACTCTGACCAATAAAGGAAAGCATACCAAACGCCTTCTTCACTATCCTATCTACCTGCGACTCCACTTTCAAGAAGCTAGTATATTGTCTTTTTATATGATAAGGAACACAGACCTTAATAGTTATTGAAATACAAAAAATAAAAAAATTATCAGGTCTATTGATAATTATTGGTATAAAATAATATACATCAAATTGTAATTCAAATGAAATTACACTAGCATCAAAATTGAAGGCAATATCAAAATACTTTCAGAAAAAAATAAGCATGCACTTCAAAACTTCCAATACCAGCAGTCATGTTACAAATTACATTACCAGAGAGAATAGTCACCTCCCTATAATTTTGCAGCATGGAGAATATATCTATATAGAACAACTCTGAGCTAAGTGATCTATTTAAAGAAGCCTTTCTGAATGACCTGATGAATTGAGAAGTTTCTCTGCATTATTAAATTCCATCTTACTTCTGTAGATACAATTTATTATATGTTGTGAACTGTTGTATAATTTTATCACAACACTTACATGACGCCACAAATAAAGGCTTCACTTAGACAATATCTTTGAAACACTAAGTGCTTCACTGGAGTGGGAGAAAACACTATTTGACACAGGGCCACATACGGAGGCAGTTGAACAGTAGTGAAACACTGCAGATGCTGGAGGTCAGAATGAAAACCAAAGTGCTGGAGAAACTCAGCAGCAGCTGTGAAGACAGAAGCAAAGTTAACAAGCGTTTCAACTTGTAACATAAACTCTGCTTTTTTTCTCTCTCCACAAATACCGTCAGTCCTGTTGCAATTTTGCAGCACTTAGAGTTATAGAGATACACAGCACAGAAACAGACCCTTCCATCCAACTTGTCTACGTCAACCAGATATCCTAAATTAATTTTCTCCCATGTACCAGGACTTGGCCCATAATCCCTCCAAACCATTCCTATTCATATACCCATCCAGATGCCTTTTAAAATGTCTGTTCCCTTGCTGTGAGCTCTCCCACACGGGTTTCTCCAAGGTCAGCTGTGAATTTCGTTGTTTATTTGGATTTTGTCTAAGAAAAACTTAAGTCCAGGGACACTTGAAATCAAACAGAACACTCGGCTGTGCAGATTCGCTGCTAGGTCTGACAGCAGTGCAGGTTTATTTCTCCGTTTGATTTACTGCCCATGTGGTCGCTGCCTTTGTCTATCTTCCTTCCTTTTTAAAGTGCCATTGTTTTGATTTTCCCCCCCAAGTTTCAAAGTAATGCAACAGCTTAAAAACCAATAATTACTGCTCCTAGAATTCGAGAAAATCAGCTTCAACACTGAAAATCTCAAAAAAAAATAGGAGCAGCTCTTCCAACCATAATTTTTTCCCATCCTCCATCCTGAATTACCCAGAATCCTTTGGGGTTTTTTTATTAAGACATTAGATTCGGTGACCAAAGCTTTTGAGGGATACCTTTAAGGAGACAAGTTAGAGGGATTTTGAGGGCGGAGGGTCAGGTTGTGAATTACAGAATTTGGGGTTTGAACAGCTGAAACAGTGCAAGGATAACCTGAATGTTCCCTCAACATCTCTCTTTGGTTGAATGCTTTGATGCATCACTGAGGGTGGACCCCAGATAAACTGGTTGAGGGGGCGACAATGTTAAGAACTGTTTTAAGTTTAGGTTTCCAACTGACACTATTATCCATTAATACTAAAATACTGCTATACATGGTAACCATAGATATATCAGAGTCTAGATTATAGTTACAATATTAAGGACTTAGCTATCTTTGTAGCTTTTTGCCCATGTTCTGTCAAGACACACTCTCATTCTATAGTGTGAAGGGGTGAAGTCCACTCCAGCTCCATCTATGCCGTGCTATTTATACTCGGTGATGACCGGCTTATGGGCATCATCAGAAGACTGGTCCAGGGTCCTGAAGTCCTTAGACAACAATCTTCAGCTGCCTTTTCAATGTTCCTGGGTACTTGCTTCCCCAAGTCTATGATCACTAACATGGGTCAATGTGAGAGTGTTTCTAACATTATTTCTGAATTTGAGACATTTCAGTGCTGGAGCCGATTTCCTCAAATTCTAGGAGCAGTAATTACTCTTTTTTAAGCTGTTGCATTGCTTTAGAACTTTGGGAGGGAAAAATAAACAAACGCAGTTGAAGCGGAAGCCATTTCCGATTTATGCTTTTCTCTAGAAAATCCTCTCAGATCCTTCAAAGTAGAAAGACAAGCATTTATCTCTATACTCTCCTCATTCTACAGTGCAACCAGTAGCTGTCCTCCCCAAGGCCTCACCTCACCATCATCAAGACAAACGCACTGCTCTTGTTACACACCTTCCACTTGGGATCACAGCTTGATGGCCTAATCACATTACACTAAGTAATGTGATAGCCATTAGTAGAGGATGATTCGGTTGTCAGCTCTTTCTTTGTACTTATGTCTTTGAAGCTACGTTCTGCGGTTTAATCACCAGGGCAACAACAAAGTCAACAAAAGACCTTTGTTCCTGCATACAAACAGTCAACAACAATACGTCACTGAATTGAGTAACCAGTCGGTCCTCCAAGGGTCTGCACAGATACGTCACTTTGGTCTGGCATTTCAGTGCGACAGTGAGGGAGTCCTGTATTGTCAGAGATATTGTCTTTCAAAAGAAATTTAACAGAGAAAAGTTGACAGGACAGAGAGAGCAGGCAGGATCTACAGATTCAGTCTAACCCCAGCTTCCAGTTCTTTGAGTCATACTGTTTCTGTTCCGGTACCAAGCCCATATCTGGTGAATTTAGATCAAGAGGAGAGTTTCTGCCTTTGCTGCCCTGTTCCAGACCCTCAGTACCTACTGGGTGAAACAAAAAAAACTTATCCTTCCATTGATTACTTTATATCGATGTTCCCTGGATGCTGACCTCTCTGTTCATGGCAATAGCTCCTTCCTGCCCAGGTACGGTTAAAACCCCATCTACCTGTACAGGTCATTGATTCAACATTACTATTTGAAAGGGCAAGTAGTGGTTAGGGGCAGAGGAGAGCGGTTTTCTTGGTCTAATAATGTACCATTATGTCTATATTCTATCAAGACCATCCTGATTCTGCAGTGTAATCTGATGTGTAAAGTGGTGTAGTCCAGTCTAGCTCCATCCACACTGTGCTATTTATACTCTGTGATGTGCAATTCCTGGACATCATCACAAGGCTGTTCCAGGATCCTGAAGTCCTTAGAGACCAACCTCCAGCTGCATTTTCAATGTTCCCAGGGTATTTGTTTTCCCAAGTCTATGTCCTTTAACATGGCTCATTGTGAGAGTTTGACATTATTTCTGAACTCCTCCAACCTTTACCAATGCAGTTGAAGCTGAAGCCATTTTCCAATTTACTGCATTTAGCTCTCGATCTATACTGTTAAAACACATGAGCCTATCATTTCATGGGTGGCCTTGCTGTGCAGAACAAAATCAGCCAATCTATTTGCTAACATAATCGGGACGACACTTCAAAAGTAATTAATTGTCTGTGGAGCACTTTGAGACATGGTGGCCATGAGAGGTGCTATATAAATGTGCGCTGTTTCATTCCTGCCATTTTGTAAATTGGACCATTCATCATCCTGCTTTTCAGCCTTTGTTCCTTACACAAAAAGAGTGAGACTTAGGCTTGCTGAAATAATTCACCTGGCTAGCTGGCAATGATGGATGGCACATGCAAGTGGTGGCATCTTTCACCATCCTCTTCCAATCATCAGCCAAGAATAAAAGATCACAAAGCAGTGACAAGAGACAAGGCCCTGCAAATCCGTTCCTGCACATTGTTCAGAATCTCCAACCCAACCCAACCGCACTCATTGGTGAGCACTGCTGCCTCACAACCCCGGGGACTGATTTGATTCCAGCCTCGGGCAATTGCGTGTGGAATTTATGCATTCCTTCAGAGTCTGCATGGGTTTTCTCCGGGTACTCCAGTTTCCTCCCACTATCCAAAGATGTGCATGTCATGGTGAATTGGCCATGCTAAAATTGCCCAGTGTGTTCAGGGATGTGTAGGCTAGGTGCATTAGTCAGGGGAAATGTAGAGTAATAAGGTAGGGACATGGGTCTGGGTGGATGACTCGTCAGAAGGTCGGTGTGGACTTGTTGGGCCGAATGGCCTGTTTCCACACTGTAGGGATTCTATCATGATTCTATATTAACCTGTACATCCAACAAAGTTTCCACAAAGATTTTGTTTCAGGCAGACCAACAGAATGTGACTGAAAGTTGGAAGTGAAAATAAAATTGCCTACATTCCTCATGTACATTGAAAGGGTGAGAAGTGGCACATTACATTGAACTTGATTCCAAACTAGCTACAGATTAAGAACCCCGGGTCAAGAGAAGGAATTTCCAGACTGTTTGTCTACAACTTGGCCCAGGGTTTTATTTTATTTTGTATTCCTCCTGGGAGATCAATTTTTGATCTCCCAGGGTCACTGGGCCCATAACGTTAATTCTGTTTCACTCTCCACAGATACTGCCAGACCTCCTGAGTTCCTCCAGCAATTTCTGTTTTTGTTTCATGAATATGGGGGCCAGGATAGATGGATTAGACAACAATCCCATCCATCATTGGTCATACATTTACGTCATCATTAACCATTTCTCACCTTTAGGCAAATTGATATGGAAAACGACAGAATATAACATCGAGACAGTGTTTCACTCTGTAACGGATGTAATAGCAGAGCATTTCAAAATACATAACATAATTAAGAAAAGTCAGCAAGATTCATGAAGAGGAAAAGACTGGGAGGTTTATTTGTAAGGAGATGTTGGGATGGTTTTGCCTGGAGTGTAGGAGCTTGAACCTCATAGAAGTCTATAAAATCACGAGAGGCTTAGATAAAGGTAGATGTCAACAGCTTTTTCCCACAGTAGGGGAGTCTAAAACTAGAGGGCATAGGTTTAAGGTGAGAGGAGAGAGATACAAAAGGGTCCAGAGGGACAATTTGTTTTTCAGAGGGGTTGGTAAGTGTCTGGAATGGGCTGGAGGCAGCAAGTACAATTTTGTCATTTAAGTAACATTTGAACAGGTACATGATGAGATAGGTATGCAGGGTTATGGACTAACCACAGGCAAATGGGCCTAGTCTAATTGTGAAAACTGTGCAGCATGGACAAGTTAGGCTGTACATCTCTATGACACATTTATTAGAATTGTTGGAGGCGGTATCACCAGGATAGATAAAGGAGAACCAGTAAATGCATTACTTTGGCATTGCCAAAAAGTGTTCAGGAAGGTTTTGCATCAAAACTATTAAAAACAGTCCGTGGTATCGGAGATGGCAAATTAGCATGGATAGAGGATTGGCTGAATGATAAAGAGTTGGGATAAAAGGGAGCATTTTCAGAATGGCAACCTGTTTACCAATGGAGTGCTTCAGGGATCAGTGTCAGGATCACGATTATTTACAACGTATTAATGGTTTGGTAAAGGGAAGTAAATATACTTTAGCCAGATTTGCAGACCACACAAAAATAGACAGGAAGACAAACAGTGAGAATGATACAAGGAGGGAACTGGTCAGGTTAAGTTAGTGGGCAAATTCTTGGCAGATGGAATACGATGAGAGAAGATGTGAAGTTATGCACTTTATCAGGATCAATCAAGGAACTGAATACTATTTAAATGGAGAAAGACTTCAGAAGGCTGCAGCACTGAGGGGTTTGGAGGTCCCCATGTACTAATCACAAAAATCTAGCATCCAAGTTCAGCAGAAATTAGAAGGTATTTGGATTTTTGGCCTTTATTTCCAAGGCAACAGGGTATAAAGAAAACAGGGAAGGCATCTGAAAACTATTCAAGGCACTAACTAGAGCACACCTAGAAACACTGTGGACAATTCTGTGCCCTTTATCTAAGGAAAGATATCCTGGCGTTTGGAAGTACTCCAGAGAAGGTTCATCCCAGATAGACAGGGACTTTTACATGAGGAAAGGTTGAGCAGATCGGGCTTGTATTTATTGGAGTTAATAAGAATGAGAGGCAACTTTATTGACACATACCAGAGTGCTAGAGAACTGTCAATAGGAAAAAGTTGCTTCCCTTTGTGGGAGAGTTTCAGACCAGAGGGCATCTTTGATTAAAAGTTGCCAACTTAAGACAGAAAGGAGGAGGAATTTCTTCTCTCAGAGGGTAACGGATCTGTGGAATTTTTTTCCAAAGGACTGTTGAAGGCTGGGTTATTAAGTATATTCCAAGGCTGAGGAAGATAGATTTTTAATTAGTAAGGGCATCAAGGATTATGGAGTCAAGGCAAGAAAATAGAGTTGAGGATTATCATATCAGCTCATGATCTCATTGAATGATAGAGCAGACTCAATGGGCTGTCTGACCTATTTCTTCTATATTTTATAGGCTTCTGATCTCCCTAACAGTAAGAAGCCCAGTACTATCAACAACTGTAAAAAGACTTATTAAAGTACTTCCCACAAGCGAGTGCTTTATAGCCAATGAAGTACTTTTGTAATGTTATGTAGGAAGCATGGCAACCAATTTACACACAGTAGGCTCTCACAAGCCTACCAGATGGGTTTTTGTTTGTGATGTTTAATGAAAGATAAATATCATCCTGGACACCAGAGAACTCCTGTGCATTTCTTCAAAACAGTGGCACGGGATATCTTACATCCACCTGGGCAGGGCGTCGAGAACGCAGTGTTTCATCTGATCTAAATGACGACACCTTGGAGTGCAGCATTAATACTCGAATGAAGTGTCAGTTTTCAGCTCTGCCCTCAAACATTGGAGTGTGCGTCTTCAACCCTGAATCTTGTCACCGAGAGAAGAGTGTCATTATGCCAATCTGCCCATCAGTACAACATGCCTGAGTCAAATTAATACAAGAGAAACTAAAACCAACAGGGTTGGCAGCAACCGGGTTTGTTGGCATAAACAAACATTCAAAAGAGTTTAGATCCAACAATGCCCTTTCAGTTTCATCAAATACAACAGGCTCAGGTTATGGTGTCATGATTCAGCTGCAGGTATTCATCTCAAAGCACCTTGTTAGTTATTTGCTGTAGCCTATGGTTAATCGAAGAGATTATTTAACTGCTGGGTACTACAGACAATTGGAGCCATGGAGGACAGGGCAAGTTACAGGGATTTTCAGGCAGGAGTTTGTAATTGGAGCCTATCAGCTGAACTTCAGTAGCCCCCATGCTTAATGGAAACATGCACAGTATTGTCAGTGATGTGCAAGGTCTCTATACAACCTGTGATGAGGCATGTTTGTGCAGGCTTGTTGCTGGGGCACAGTTTGATAACAGTGGGTAATGTTCCTTCTTGGTGCCTAGATGGTCTGAAGGACCCTTGGACTAGGATAGCCGAAGTTTACAAAAGTGGATTTTTCTTTTAAGAAAAAAAAAGGCTCTTCTGGAGCTACCTCTAGAACCTCTGGAAAATGCCGACTTCTCCAATTCTGGCTGCTTGTACATTCCCCTCAACCAAACATTGGTGACCACACCTTCACCTGCTGAGGGCCCAAGCTCTGGGATCTCGGTCCTAAAACACACTCCTTCCTCCTTCATCATGTTCCTTCTACAATGTGGAGGTGCCGGTGTTGAACTGGGGTGGACAAAGTTAAAAATCACACAACTCTGTCCTTAGGTTATAGTTCAACAGGATTATTTGGAAGTGCAAACTTTCGGAGCGCTGCTCTTTCATCAAGTAGCTAGTGGAGTCAACTGGGACATGAAGGAGCCAGTGCTCCAAAAGCTTGCACTTCTCAAACCCGTTGAACTATAAACTGGCGCAATTTCTAACTATGTCCCTTCTAAACCTACCTCTGACCAAGCATCCATTTAACCCCTTCCTCATAGCTCCTATTTCTGGGAACAGAATTCTTTTGTCTGGGTATGCCCTGTGAAATGGCTTGGGATGATTGCCTACAGTCAGGCTGCTACATAAATGCAGGTACTGACGTGTAGGAGTGTGGCGTTTGCTGGAATGTATGTTAAGGATGAGGTGTGGCAGCCAATGGAACAGCCACAGCAATATCAGCAGCATTTACTGTACTGAATAGAACCATTCACAGCAAAAGTGTTGATGAAATTAAAACAAGAGTTTTTCTGTACATTTCCTTTGCGGTTTAACTTTCAGAGGGTTTGCTCCTGGCAGGAGTTTTCCGCTGAGCTCTGCTGCTAACAGTCTGGATAATGCTACCTTTTCAATCACAGCATTTTTCTACAATGAATCACGGGGGTTCCCTGGTGACAGTCAATGTTTAATATCTGACTGGTGTATCCTAGCAACATACTGGTCTAAGGCATGTATACAGAGCTGGAGCGGAATAGGAACTTCCACTAAACTGCCTACTTCACAGGGACTGGTTCAGGTCAGCAAGACACAAGACTTGAGAAGCCCCCTTCATTTTGTAGGCACTTCACAGACATCACAGCTCAGGGCAACTTTAATACCAGCGAATGGGATGAGGGGGAGCAGATGCCCACTTTTGAACTGTACCTGACAGTATACTATACGAAGAGAGAGCCTGTGCAGATGACAATGCTATTCCTGACGATACAGGGACTGTCTCCGCCAGGAAACAGATGTATGCCACTCAGCAAATTACTGAACCTCAGCTCAGACAGCCCAGGAAGGACTATGGCAACTTTACTTTAAGACAGCCCATTAGGGAGAAATGAACAGAAAGAGCAATTCAGGTGGGATGGAGAGCAGTGGGAGGAGCCTGTTGTAGGAGTGGGGGGTAAAGACCCAGATGGACCAGATTGGATGAACGACCTGTTTGCACACAGAATCAGTAAGCACAGATCGAGGCCATTTAGCCCATCAAGTGTCTGCAAGCTCTGTTAAAGAGAAAACCACACTTTCTGCCTTCTCTCTACACCCCGGCAAACTTTTCCCTTTCCTACAAAGATCCAACAGCTTTTTTGGCAGCTCATTCCAGAACCGAACTACTGACTGAGTGAAAAGGGATTTAGTCAGCCATTTCTTCTTTGGACAATCACTTTCATTCTGTGCTTTCTGGTTCTTGAACCATCCAGCAACAGGAACAATGTCTTCCCACGTACTACACCCAGAGTGTTCAGGATTTTGAACATCTCAATCTAATCTCAGTCTCCATATATCCAAAAAGAAGTCCTCCAGCGTCTCCAGATCTGAGAAACCAACCTTTTCCCATTACTGAACACATTCTTCTGAATCTTTTGTGTACTGCACACATACCCTTCGTAATCCTTCTGAACCATTTACTGTGCTTACTCTATCTTTCCAGAGACTGAGGCACTAGCTAGGAAACAAATGTATGCTACTCAGCAAATTACCGAACCTCAGCTCAGACAGCCCAGTAAGGACTATGGCAACTTTACTTTCCAATACTTTCAGTTTTTACTTCAAACTTCCAGCAGATATGCTGTGTTTTCGAACATCTGAGGGAGAGCATCTGTTCAGTAATATTTCTTGCTAATTTCCTCACCCATATGCTGTCAAATGCTGAGGAATGTTTTGTTTTGAACAGACACTATGTGGATGGAAGTATCTGATTGATGAACCGGAATACAAACTGCTTCCTAGCCAATTGCACAGCTTCGTCTTGGGATGACCACCAAGCCTGTCTCAGTTAGCAGTGCATCCCCCCATGGTGCTGAAGTTTGTGGCTTTCTGATCTAGTTCCAAGACTATAGCACATTATCTGGTCAGGCCCTTGGATGTTGTAACTGGGGTGTGTGGGGGGGGGGGGGGGGGGGGGGGGGGGGGGATGGAAATGTACACGGTCAAACATACACACAATGCTCCGGGGAAATCCCGGGAAAACACTCGAACCACACATACACTCCTTGGAAGCATGACACTCTTCAACAAAGGTTAAGGTTTCCAAGAGAGATTTCAATTGGAAGGAGAGATATCCAACCACAGAAGGCTCTCAAATGATACACTCCTTTAAAATACAGGGAGTGATGCTTTTGATCTGCATTAAAATGAATTTAATGATGTCAGTCAAGCATCACCAGGATCCCACTGATGTGAATGCAAGCGTTGCAATAAGACTGTAACATAGGGTTGTGTTGTAGCATTCCGCATACTTACAGTAATTAAGCTTTGCTGTACTGCAATGCAGACCTCATAGAAGTGATGAGTGCAGGACAGTTAGACCACACTATCTCTCCATATCTCTCTCTCTCTCTCACACACACACACACACACACACACACACACACACAAACAGAATAATACATGATTCTCCCTCTTGCCTCTCACCAAACAGACTCACACAAAGAATGTCGGACATGGTTCCACCACGCCCCAAGCCCTCAACCCCTTTGTCTAACAAAAAAGCTAGCTTACTCTGTCTTAAATAAACACAATGATCTAGGCTGCAGAAGAAAATCCTACAGACAAGCAATCCTCAGAGACTAAAAATTCTCTTCATCTACTCTGATTCCTAAGCTGTGTCCCCTGGTTCCAGCCTCTCCCATACAAGAGGGGGCATCCACCCAGTGTCTGCCCAATCGAGATCACTCAGGATCGGACAGGTTTCAGTAGGATCGCCCCTCAATAGGCCCAACCTGCTCACCCTTCTTCAAAATTAAAGCCCTTCATCCCCAGCAATGAGTTGAGTGAATCTTCACCAAACTGCTTATAACACAATTCAAGACTTTTTCAAATAAAGAGGTCCAATTCATACACCGGGTCAATAGCAAGGGGCATAACTCAAAATACTGAACAAAGGGTATCATTTTAAGGCGGAAGGCAGACGTTTGGAGGGAACGTCAGGAAAATCCTTTTATAAAATCTCTTATGACTCAATTATAAGTGTTGGTTGTTTATTCAAATGGTATTTCCACCCATTCCCTTTGGAGCTAGCTTTTCCTTGATAGAGACTCGAGGAGTTACCATCCAGCAGTACAGTCAGTTCTGATACAACAAGATAGTTCTGTTTTTGTGTGATCTTGTGTTAAAAGAAAATCATGCAACAGCCACGCCATTTAAACTAATGGGGCCGGAACCATGTTATAGCCAATATAGGTAAGAAAAGTTCCTGTTCTACAAATAACGGCCTAAATTCTTCAATCGCATTAAAGCCAGTTCACATTGAAGCAACACAGGCTATTGCAGAACTGACTCTATCAGCATTGCCCTTCAGTGTCTATCCAATGGGTTAACCATACTCACTATAACATCAGAATGCTGAGGGTGAAACTCACCATTCTATTAAAACAGCTAGTTTTGTTAAAAAAAATCAATCTTCGCCATTCCTTACATCTTTTGTAAAGCTGCCATGAATGAAAAATGGCTTCGCCTCTCATGATTCATTGCTGCTTGATTTTAATCACTCCGAGAAAGGGAAAACATGCCAGCCTACTCACATTAGGGGCTTTACACAAAAGCATTTTGTCGCTGCACACAGGTAGTAGTCAAACCACTGTTGGATACGTGCTCAGAATCTCCACACTCACCATCAGCAACACGTGCTTACACAGAACAGCCCGTCATCTCAAAACACAGGTTTTGAGGGAGGTGTGAACAGGGATGGATCCCCAGCGCAAGGAGGTGAACAAATTTGCAGCCATGGCTATTGAAGGGAAGGGTCGTCGAGTCATACAGCACGGAAACAGGCCCTTCAGTCCAACCCACCCACGATGACCAGGTTTCTTTAACTGAACTAGTACCTAGTTCAATTGTACCTACCTACATCTGCAGCTCATTTCATACATGCACCAGCCTGAGAGAAAAAGTTCTCCATCAGATCGCTTTTAAATCTTTCTCCTCTCACCCTAAACCTATGCCCTCCACTTTTAAATTATTGTACCCTGGGGAAAAGACCTTGGCTATTCATCCTATGATCCCCATGATTTTACAAACCTCTACAAGGTCACCCCTCAGCCTCCAGGGACAAAAGTTCCAGCCTCTCCTTACAACCCAAACCCTCCAGTCTCCATAACATCAGAGTAAATTTTTCTGCACCCATTCCAACTTAATCATTTCAGGGACTGTGTTCCACATGATACAGGGACCAGATCTGGCATCAGTGCACTAGGCTGCACCAGTAGGAGAGCATTTATCATGTACTTTGGAAATAGGTTTTTATGCAGTGCTGCTTCAGAGCTCCTTAGGTTAAATTCAAAAAAGAGAAAAAGGTGGAGAGCTCCCCATTCAGTATCCAACAATTCACAAAGGATCTTAGACAAAATTAAACTGCACATTTCTTTTGATATACATTTCTGCAGAGTAAGGACAGCAGCTGCTTTTGGAGCAGCCTTCATGATGAAGGTAGCCTTGAGAACACTGTCAGAGTTGCGTGGGTCGTGGCTGAGTGCTCTCCGATGAGAGTTATTTCCCCTGCTCCGTGAGCTGGTGCAGAATGTTAAGGAGGAGGAAAAGCACTAGCTCGGAATCCCAGCTCCCCGGAGAGCACCGATCGATGTGCCTAGAATGTGCAGGGCTCCGTGACACCTCTCTCCTGCTGCGGTTTGCTGACTGCACCACTTTGTCTGAAGTGCTCGCAAAGACTCAGCAGCAGTCAGACACGGGAAATAAAACTGAGCTAACCCTGTCAGTACTGAACGGGGAGGCCAGAGAGAACCCACTGCTGGGGCATTCAGCCAGGCAAAAATAAACCAGCAAGAACAAAGTAGAGGCAAACGTTTGCAGTTGAACAGGAGGCATTTGGAGTGAATTTAACCATTTCCATGGGATCAGTTTTACCACCTCCACTTCATTTCATATCAGCTCTGACGAAGAGTCATCTAGACTCAAAACATTAGCTTGCTCTCGCTCTCTCTCTCCACAGATGCTGCCTGACCCGCTGTGATTTTTTTTGTTCTGAACAAGACTCTCCACTGGGAGATAGTAGGGGCTGCAGATGCTGGAAGTCAGAGTCAGTAGATGAGAAGCTGGTAGAGCACAGCAGGTCAGACAGCATCCGATGAGCAAGAGAATCAACGTTTCAGGCCAAACCCTTCGTCAGGAATGGGGAGGGGGAGGGAAGCCCAGAAGTAAATAGAAGGGTGCCCAAAATTCACAAACCTGACTGCCCCGGCTGATCCATCATCTCAGCCTGCTCCTGCCCCACCAAACCTATCTCTGCATACCTTGACACCATCCTGTCCCCCTTGGCCCAGGATCTCCCCACATACATTCAGGACATCAACCAAGCCCTCCACCTCCTCAGTGACTTTCATTTTCCCGGCCCCCAATGCCTCATCGTCACCATTGACATCCAGTCCCTGAACACGGCCATCTGCCATGACAGAGGCCTCCAAGCCCTCAGTTTCTTCCTCTCCCGCCGGCCCAACCAGTACCCTTCCGCTGACACCCTCATTCGATTTGTTGAACTGGTCCTCACACTCAACAATTTCTCCTTTGAATCCTCCCACTTACTCCAGACAAAGGGGTAGCCATGGGCACCTGCATGGGATCCAGCTATGCCTGCATCTTTGTCGTATTCATGGACTTGTCCATCTTCAGCAGCTACACTGGCACCATTCCCCACCTTTTCCTCCACTATATCGCTGACTGTATCGGCGCTACCTCGTGCTCCCACGAGGAGGATGAACAGTCCATCAACTTCACAAACACCTTCCACCCTGACCTCAAGTTCACCTGGACCATCTCAAACACCTCCCTCCCCTTCTTGGACCTCTCCATCTCCATTTCCAGCGACTGACTCAACACAGACATCTACTTCAAACCCATCGACTCCGACAGCTACCTGGGCGACACCTCCTCCCATCCTGCCTCCTGTAAAAATGCTATCCCTTATTCCCAATTCCTCCACCTCTGCTGCATCTGCTCTCAGGAGGACCAATTCCACCACAGAACATCCCAGATGGCCTCCTTCTTCAATTTCCCCTCCTACATGGTAAACAATGCCCTCCAGAGCCTCTCCTCCATTTCCCGTACCTCTGCCCTTGATCCCCACATCCAATCACAACAAAGACAGAACCCCCCCCCCCCCCCCCCCCCCCCAGGTCCACCCCATCAACCTCGATATACATTGCACCATCCTCCGCCATTTCCGTCACCTACAAACGGACTCTTCCTGCAGAGATATATTTCCCTCCCCTCCCCTATCTACGTTCTGTAGCGACCATTCCCTCCACGACTCCCTTGTTAGATCCATGGCCTCCGCCCACCACCACAGGAATTGCAAAACCTGCAGTCACACTTCTCCCCTCACCTCCGCCCAAGGCCCCAAGGGACCTTTCCACATCCAGAGAGTTACTTACATTTCCATACACATCATCTACTGCGCCCTTTACTCTCAATGTGGTCTCCTCAACATTGGGGAGACAGGACACCAACTTCTGGAATGTTTCAGACAACATCCCTGAGACACATGCACTAAACAAACCCACCACCCTGTAAATGAACATTTAACTTCCCCTCCCACTCCAACAAGGATATGCAAGTCCTGGGCCTGCTCCACCACCAAACTCTAGCCACCTGATGCCTTGAGGAAAAACCCCTCACCTTCCACCTTGGGACCCTCAACCACACAGGATCAATGTCGATTTCACCAGTTTCCCCATTTCCCCTTTCCCACCTTATCCCAGAACCAACCTTCCAACTCGGCATCACTCTCCTGGGCTGTCCTACCTGTCCATCTTCCTTATCACCTATCTGCTCCGACCTATCACCTACATTCCTAGCTACCTTGCTCCCCAGCCATAACCCCATCCCATTTCTCTCTCAGCCCCTTGGGCCACCCTGCCATTCCTGATGAAGAGCTTATGCTGCCTGACCTGCTGTGCTTTTCCAGCACCACACCCTTCGACTCTGATCTCCAGCACCTGCAGTCCTCATTTCCTCCCTGGGTGATAGGCGGATGCAGGTAGGGGCTTATTGTGATTGGTCAGTGAGAAGGGTGGAGCAGATAGGTGAGTAGGAAGATGGACAGGTTAGAATAGGTCAGGGAGAAAGGAGGAGGGGTCACTCTCCACTGCCTTCCTGGGAGTTGTTGGGAGACTCTGGATTGGCACTGGACAAAATGGAGGTGGTTCATCTAGGACAGCAGTCAAGAAACTTCATTGGGAACACACAGGGCCCAAGCTGAGACACTGGAGGTCACACACAAACCTCCTACCAACCCAGCGGCCCCCCACTTCAGACACCAAGTGACCCCACATGTGATAGAGTCTGTAGGCCACGCACTGGGCTCAGCAGCCATTTCCAAACCCATGGAACTGGAGTGGAAAGGAGGCACTTTCAACTCGGAGTGACCACTTCAGATGACAGTGGACTGTAAGATTGGGAGAGGTGCGACAGCCAGCTTTGGATCTGATCCTGTCAGTTTCCCAACAGCTTGGCTCAAGTTAAAATTCCCCTGCCAAGGGCGCCCCCCTCCCACCTTCAAATTACCCCCAATGCTGCCCCTTCAGTGTCTAGTGGAGCTGCTACATAATCCTCAACGATTTCTATTCATCATTTTTGATGTTCCTCTTTTGTCAATGTTTCTACTAACTTTGAGAACATCTTCCACACATTGCAAAAAAAATACACCAACAGATCACAAGACAATTTTCTTTAAAAAAAACAAAGGGAAAAGTATCTGTTTATAACCTACAGCAGCCTCTCCACTGAAGAGAAGCCAGATTTGAGAGGGCAAAGAAGGGGCAGTTCAGTTATAATTAGGGAGACACAACCACCACACACAACAATCAGTCCAGACTGCTCGGAGAACCGACTTCGAGTCATCAGAGCATAGGAAGAGGCCACTTGGACCATATTTGGCATGCTTATCCGTAGGGTGTAGGAGAAAACGCTGAAATGTACTGAGCAGGGTCAGGTAGAGCGTGCAGTGAAATAACAGAGTCAGTATTCCAGGCTGACGACATTGCACCAGGTTTTAGGTTGGTGGAGAGGCAGGAAAAGCAAGGAGTGGAGGAGGGAACAGAGGGTGGTTTGCAAAAACAGTCAGAATAGTACGAGTTACCCTACCTCCGCCTAGAAATTATCAGCTGACCCCATTTCCACCACTGGCTGGGGGCACAGGATTCAGAACACACAGACAGACAGACAGACAGACACACTCATACACAATATCCATCCCAGGATCTTGGAATACCCACCTCTCTAAGCTCACCACTTATTTTTACCAAAGTTCAACTATAGAAAACACAATCTGCGCAACATTTCCTCCTCCGACAATCCCAGGATTCAGCTGAATGAGCATTCCCTGAACTGTTTCTAGCACAGCTATATCCTTCCCTAAACAAAGAGACTGAGATTCTACACGTTAATCTGAGTATGGCTTTCCGCACAGCCTTGGGAACCTGCAGCAAAACACCCTGGTTTTTAAATATCCATTCCTCTTTTCCATAAGTAACAATATTTCAAGTTGACGTCCTCATCATTTTCTGTTCCCACAGACTAACTTTCTGATTCATAGACTAAGACACCCAAATCTGTTAGCACCTCGAAATTCTGCAATCTTTCTCCATTTCAATAATATGCCGCTTTTCACAGGTTATTGATTTGTAATTCAATAAGACAACATTTTTGACTGATATACTTTGAAAAAAGAGAGAGTGATAGCCACCGTGTGGAAGTCTGCAAATTCAATACTTATATTTGCAATGGCCTATCCACATGCATCCCTAAAATGGCCAGCGAGTGAATGAATTGATCATAGGGATTCCCTTGGTTACTAAATGGTGGTAAATGTTAGTTAAAGCTTGAGGTGACCACTGCAGAGGTGCAAGGGTGAAATGTCACTGTCTAATGTCTTTGAGCCATAGTATGCTAAGGGGGCTACAACCTGTGCTGTGCACCTCACAGATGATGATACACTTTGTAAAGAACATAAGTATTGGAAACATAACGGAGTCAAACAGAGTGTGTAAGAGAATTTTACTCTTTCTCTAATTTTCAACTTGAAATCCTTCTCCCTGACATTTTGTAGATATTAAGAACATTTCAAATGTATGGAGTGGAACATTTCAAATGTATGGATGGGAAAAGTTGAATGTTATTGCACATTCAGGAATATTCAAGTTCAAATGCTTTGTAATTGACTTTTAATCAAACAAGTTTTACTTAGTGGGTTTTTGAGGAACATATAGAGTTTGTTCAGTAAATACACACACGTAATTCATTTATTGTTTGTGCCTGGCAACTTTTATTCAAAGTGTAAATCTGACAGAGGTAAATTTTTTTGTCAAGCAAACATATCAAGGGATAGGGACCAAGGTATAGAGTTAGGCCGTAGATCAGCCATGAATGGCAGAACAGACTTGAGGGGCTGAATGGCCAACTCTTGTCCCAAAAGTGATGGCACCTGTAACAATATTTCCATAGCAACCTCCGTCACTAAATCAGTGATTATAATTGGACAACACACATTAGATTTTAGCTGTGTGTAAATTGGTTTTGTGACCAATGGAGCTTGCACAATACAAATGCAAGTAAATATCCTTTTTGTACTGGGGGTGGGGGGGGGGGGGGGGAACAGCATCAATCTCCTGCTTTTACCCCATGCTCTTGCAAATTATTTATATCCCAATAACTCTTCAATGTCTCCTTGAATGCTTCAACTAAACCTGCCTCCACCACATTTCCAATGTCCTGTGAAGCAGGTGAGGCTACCTTGTTGAATGGTTTTAAAGTCAGAAGTCATATGACACCAGGTTATAGTCCAACAGGTTTATTTGAAATCACAAGCTTTTGGAGCGCTGCCCTTCGTCAGGTGCAGCCCACTTCATCTGTTAAAGGGGCAGCACTCTGAAAGTTTGCGATTTCAAATAAACCTGTTGGACTATAACCTGGTGTCGTGGGATTTTTAACTTTGTCCACCCCAGTCCAACACCAGCACTTCTATTTCACTGTACAAATGCAGCATCACTTTCATGCTCTTGTAGTCTGTGTCCTCATTAATAAAGCCTATATATTATATTAACTGCTCTGTCCACCTTTAATCACCTGTACATGCATATACCCACATCCCTCTATCATTGTATCGTCTTTAAATGCCTCCCCCTGACCAAATTTCAGAAGAAATAGGCATAAAACTGAACAGGGATGGCACACTCAAACCCTAGCGCTCAGAAAGCTCAAGGGTATTATTATTAATAAAATTGATGACTGTGGTGTAAGACACGACTTGCTGAGGTGTCAGGGAGCTCTTTGCATCTTCTGGCCCACAGATTTTATTTTCGTTTGTTCGCTGGATGTAGACATTGCTGCCTAGAGGTCAGCATTTATTGGCCATCTCCAACTGCTTAGACAGCGGCAACATTGCTGTGGGTCTGGAGTCACGTGTCGGCCAGACCAGGTCAGGACAGCAGATTTCCTTCCCCAGACGACATTAGCGATCCAGATGGATTCTCCTGACACTCGACATGGTTACACGGTCAGCATGAGGCTAGCTTTATCAATGCAAACCTCTATCAAATTTCACCATCTGCCCCAGTGGGATTACAACCTGTATGTCAGCCTTCAGTTCTAGATTACAAGTCCAATACCTTACCAGTACAGGGTTGCCTGCGGCTTTTCCCGACATAAATGGCAGTCACAGACTTCAAAACAATTTGATGTTAGGAATGCATTGGGGCATCTTAAAGGTAGTATAAGGGTCTCTATTCATGATATTCTTTAAAGATCGGGATGGTTATGAATACAGCTGAGGCAAGCCATTTTTAAAGCTTAGCCAACGAGCAGAGAAGTGAAGAAAGCAAGCCAGAAGGGCTCATGTTTGTAAAGCATCTTTCATGACCCCAGGACAACTCATACGCTCTACACTGATGACGTAATTCTGTAGCATAGCCTTTGAGCTAACTTAGGAAGTAATGATGGAACACACAACCCTCCTGTCGTGTTGGAGTTTCAAATGGAAGAGTTGGATAGACACAGAGAGATAATGCTCAGTTGGGTGAAGGAGCTCCTGCAAAAGGGAAATGGACGGGTACCTGCTATTCAGAGTAATAGAATTTTAACAAATGTCAACAATCCCCATGCTTTGAGCATTAATTTTAAAGAAAAATAAATGAAGTAACAATTTCAAGTGAGGTAATAGTTGTATTTTGAAAGGGTTGAGAGTTAGGCTGAATTATAAAGTGCCCCATGATGTAGTCACAACCCATGGGCTTTTGCATTGAACACAGTCAATGGGCTGAATGGCCTGTGTTTCAGACCTCAGCTTCAGGAACAATTTTTAAGACTATTTTTGTTTCTTATTATCATCCTACTACTTGTCTTGTTCAGTTGAATTCGCTATTTCAACATGTAGACTATATGGAAGGAGGCCACTCAGCTCCTCATGTCTGTACTTGTGCATCTGAATCAAATAAAGCCCCACTTCCCTATCCTGGTTTCAGATCTTATGAAGTCATGGTTAAGGAGTCATATAGCACAGAAACAGACCCTTCGGTCCAACCAGTCCATGCTGACCATAATCCCAAACTAAATTAGTCCCATTTGCACCTGGCCTATATCTCTCCAAGCCTTTCCCATTCATGTAATCATCCAAATGTGTTTTAAACATTGTAACTATACCCCCATCCACCATTTCCTCCAGATGTTCATTCCACATACAAACCATTCCGTGAGAAAATAAAATTGCCCCTCATGCCTTTTTAAAATCTTTTCCTCCTTAAAAATATGTCCCTTAGTCTTGAAACCCTCCACTCTCAGGAAAAGGCACCTGCTGTTCACCTCATCTATAACCCTCATGATTTTATAAACCTGTACAAGGTCACCTTCCTTATTCTTTATATTCCTTCTTTTCAAATATTTATCTTTTGAAAGATGCCAGTGTCTGCCTGCCACGTTTCAACAATGCTTTGTGCCGGTGCGGCGGTGCCCATTGCAGTGATGCAGTGAGCTCATGGGACAGGGCAGTCTTGCAGCAATGCTTTGCTGTCGAGGATGCCCTGTATTCCCAGCTGGACCGTTTCCCTGTCAGCACAGAGATTAGATTAGATTACTTACAGTGTGGAAACAGGCCCTTCGGCCCAACATGTCCACACCGCCCCGCCGAAGCGCAACCCACCCATACCCCTACATCTACCCCTTACCTAACACTACAGGCAATTTAGCATGGCCAATTCACCTGGCCTGCACATCTTTGGACTGTGGGAGGAAACCGGAGCACCCGGAGGAAACCCATGCAGACACGGGGAGAATATGCAAACTCCACACAGTCAGTCGCCTGAGGCGGGAATTGAACCCGGGTCTCTGGTGCTGTGAGGCAGCACTGCTAACCACTGTGCCGCCCTGTCGAACAGTGCACCAGTTCACTGGCTTTCACTGCAGTCACTCAGTGCAGCCACTTTTAAAGTATTATTTCATCCGCCAATGGACCAGCAGAGAGAGAGGCAAAGCCAACATGCCCTCACTCCCACTGCATCCAAATCACTGACTAACTGCAGACAGTCCTCGAAGAGGCTTTTATAATTCTTTTCTTTGGAAAAAAAAGTGACGACAGCTCATTAGTCAAAGAAAGTAGAGCGTGTCAACACAGCAGAATGCATAAATGATTTAAAAAAAATCACAAAATTCACTAATTAAAAACTATTTGAGCATGTTACCTCATTCCCCAAACAGATATTAACACAAAGTCTGGGCTCAAACCACAGCTAATACTCCAAAGCCTGATTGATCAGTCCTGAGCACAGAACGCAGGATTAAAGTGGGGACTGAATCACACCAGTTCATCATGGTACAGTAAGTCCCAATCTCTGAAACCGCGAACTCTCAACTCCCTACATGCTCTCAACATCAGCAATTAAACAGGAGTGCACATCAAAAAGCATTTGCCTTGGAATTCTATGTTCATTGTGTATTTCTAAATGTCTTCTTTCAGACAGGGGTCAATACACTGTAATAATTAAGATTCATTTGCTCATAAAAACAGAAATTAGTTTGAACACTCTACAACTTATCAAAGTCAGTTTGAAAATAACCAAATTAGTAACTAAGCATTTTATACATAAGCAAAATCAATAGTTACCAATGTGTAAAGTTTACCATGAGGAGTGATTAAGACACCAGTGAGAGCTCATTTATAAACAGACAACTTTCAAATTTTCCTCAGCAATAGCAATTAATTCGCCCCACAATCACATATAATTACAGCAATTAGATTTTGTGCACTAAAGACACATCACAGTAAGCTTAAATACAGTTCTGCCTTCAGTGTAATAGACTGATGCATCAACAAGGGAGTCATCACCTCATGAAAGGCCACAATCTTTGATTTACTGGGAGGAAGGGGACTCATCAACGAGGTAATTTATTTACTCATTCGAGGGATGTGGGCGTCGCTGGCTAGGCCAGCATTCCTCACCCAATCCTAGTTGCCCCTCGAGAAGATGACAGTGAGCTGCCTTCTTGAACCACTGTAGGTAGGGAGGTAAAATGCTTAGTTGCTAATTTGGTTATTTTCACACTGACTTTGATAAGTTGTAGAGTGTTCAAACTAATTGCTGCTTTATGAGTAAATGAATCTTAATTATTATAGTGTATTGACACCTGCCTGAACAAAGACATCCAGAAATGCATGATGAACATAGAATTCCGAGACAAATGTTTTTTAATGTACTGCAGGTAGACCCACAATGCTTGTTAGGGAGAAAATTCCAGGATTTTGACCCAGCGATACTGAAGGAACGGTGATATATAAGAAGAGTTACTGTTTCCAAAACTCTTATAGTCATCCCAGACTCAATTTATTAACTGTGTTTCTCTCTCCACAGATGCTGCCAGACCTGCTAAGTTTCTCTAACCTTCTTAGATTTCCAGCAGCCACAGTATTTTGCTTTCATTATGTCACAAAAGACATCCCTCTCTCACTTACAGAGCATTCATTTCACAAATCTTAACAAATTGCAGCGCACATCCACACTTAAGAGATCACGAGATAATGGAACAAACTTCTATCATAACTTTCAATGGACAACTAGAAATGACACATAGTCAAGTGTGTTTTGTTTAGCTCTATTGAGGACTTGGTGGCAAGTCCTTGGTTAAGGATACACACACAAAATCAAACAGCCCAACACATACTGCTCGGTCTGAATCACTCTTCCAATTTCATTCCGTATCAACTCAACGTTAGATCCTCACTGCCCTCTGGCCTAAGCGGTACAGTTTGATTTTCATTCAGTCACGCTCCACCTCTCATATTCGCCGCTGTTCACTGGCGAATACCCTCATGCCCGAGTTACAGGTTTGTGGGATTACAATCCACTGTGGGGTCTTGGGTGCATTACAAACTGACAGTTCAATGCAGCAGCAAAGGAATGTGCCACTGCTGGAGGAGGTGTTGTTTAACCCCCCTGCCTGCCATCACCCTTCCCCACCAGCACCACCCCCACCCCTGTCCCTCAGTGAGATGTTGAACATTGACATGAAACATTCCCCTCAGGTGGATGTAAAAGATTCAGTCAGAATCAGACAGCATGGAAACAGACCATTGGGTCCAATTCATCCATGTCAACCAGGTTTCCCAAACTAAACTAGTCCCAGTTGTCCACGCTTGGCCTATATCCCTCTAAACCTTTCCTGTTCATGTGCCTATCCAAATGCCTTTTAAATGTTATAGCAATACCTGCCTCTGATACTTCCGCTGACAGTTCAGTCCACATACTAACCACCCCTCAGTTCCCTTTTAAGTCTCACTCCTCTCACCTTAAAAATATGGCCCCTAGTTTTGAACTTGCCCAACCAAGGTAAAAGATATCTGCTCTTCATCTTATCTATGCCCCTCATGATTTTATAACCTCTATAAAGGTCACTCCTCAACCTCCCTCACTGCAGTAAAAAGAGCCCCAGCGTCTCCTTATAACTTAAGCCTTCCAGTCCTGGCAACATCCTAGTGAATTTTTTCTCAACCCTCTCCAATTTAATAATATTCTTTCGACAGCGAAGCGACCAGAACAGGACAGAGTATTCCAGAAGAAGCCTTACCAATGTCCTGTACACCGTCCACATGCTGTCCCAATACCTATTCTCTGTGGTCTGAGCAATGGGGCAAATGTGTTAAATGGCTTCTTAACCACCCTGTCTACATGTGACACAAACAAAGAACTACATACCCAAACCCCCAGGTCACTCTACCCAGGGTCCTATATTAATTGTGCAAGTCCTGCCTTTGTTGGTTTTACCAAAATGCAATACCTCACATTTATCCAAATTAAACTCCACCTGCCACTCCTCAGCCCACTCACTTATTTGATCAAGATCCCTTTGTAATCTTAGATAATCTTTTTCACTGGTGACTGTACATCACTATAACTCTATACCACCAATTCTGGTGTCATCCATAAACTTATTAACCATGCCTTCTACATTCTCATCTAAACCATGTATATTAAAGACAAACCACAATGGACTGAGCACAGATCCCTACAGAATGCCACTAGTCACAGACCTCCAGTCTAAAAAACAACCCTCCAACACTGTCTTCAATCATCAAGTCAATTTTGTATCCACTTGACAAGCTCTCCCTGAATCCCAAGTGACCTAACTTTACTAATCAGCCTACCATGAAGAACCTTGTCAAAGACTTTACTAAAGTCTATGCAGACAACATCTACCACTCTGCCCTCAATCCTTTTGGTTACATCCTCAAAAAACTCAATCAAATATAAGAGACATGATTTCCCAAGCATAAAGACATGCTGACTATCTCTAATCAGTCCTGCCTCTCCAAATGCATGCAAGTCCTATCAGAAACCCCTCCAACACGTTACTGATGTCAGACTCATGGTTATAATTCCCAGGCTTCTCCCTGCAGCCTTTCTTAAATAAAGGCATAATGTTGGCCACTCTTCTGTCTTCTTATCTCACCCATGGCCGTTGATGATACAAATATCTTCGCTAGAGGCCCTGCAATTTCTTCGCTAACTTCCCACAACATCCTGGGATACACTTGATCAGGTCCCAGAGTTTTATTCACCTTCATTTTTTTTAAGACCTCCAGCACTTTCTCATCTGTAATGTGGACATTTTTAATACATCAATATTTATTTCGCCAAGTTCCCTCGACCCCATTTCTTTCTCAACAGTAAAACCTGATGCAGAATATTCATTTAGTATTTCTCCAATCTCCTGTGGTTTCACACATAGACGACCTTGCTGACTTTTAATCAGTCTGATCCTCTCCCTAGTTGCTTTCTTGCTCATAATGTCTTTGGATTATCCATAACCTTATCTGCCAAGGCTATTTTATATTCTCTTTTTGCCCTCCTTATTTCTCTCATAAAAATGCCCCTACACTCCTTATACTCTTCAAGAGATTCACTTGACCCCAGTTGTCTATACCTGGTGTATGAATCCTCCTTATTGGAGTCATAGGGTCATACAGCAACAAAATTGACCCTTTGGCCCAACCAGCCCATAACGACCATAATCCCAAAGTTTAAGAGAAGATTTGTAGCTCGGGTGCTCGTTGTTGTGGTTCTGTTCGCCGAGCTGGGAATGTGTGTTGCAAACGTTTCGTCCCCTGTCTAGGTGACATCCTCAGTGCTTGGGAGCCTCCTGTGAAGCGCTTCTGTGATATTTCCTCCGGCATTTGTAGTGGTTTGTCTCTGCCGCTTCCGGTTGTCAGTTCCAGCTGTCCGCTGCAGTGGCCGGTATATTGGGTCCTGGTCGATGTATTTGTTGATAAAATCTGCGGATGAGTGCCATGCCTCTAAGAATTCCCTGGCTGTTCTCTGTTTGGCTTGTCCTATAATAGTAGTGTTGTCCCAGTCGAATTCATGTTGCTTGTCATGTGCGTGTGTGGCTACTAAGGATAGCTGGTCGCGTCGTTTCGTGGCTAGTTGGTGTTCATGGATGCGGATCGTTAGCTGTCTTCCTGTTTGTCCTATGTAGTGTTTTGTGCAGTCCTTGCATGGGATTTTGTACACGACATTGGTTTTGCTAAACACTACATCTACCACTTCCTCAAGAAGTTCATTCCACACATGAATCACCTTCTATGTAAAACGCTTACCCCTCATGGCATTTTTAAATCTCTGTCCTTTCACCTTAAAAAAAATGTGCTCCCTACCTTTGAAATTCCCTATCGTAGGGAAAGACAACTACTATTAACTCTATCTATACCCCTCATGATTTTATAAACTTCTATCAGTCTCAACCTCCAACGCTCCAGTGAAAAATGTATCAGCCTATCCAACTATTCTTTATAACTCAAACCTTCCATACCTGGCAACATCGTGGTAAATCTCTTCTGAACCCTCTCCAGCTTAGTAATAACCTTCCTATAATTGGGCAACCAGAACTGGACACAGTATTCCAGAAGAGGCCTCACCAATGTCCTGTACAACCTCAACATCATTTTTCAACCCCCAAACTCAAAGGACTGAACAATGAAGACAAGACCCTGTCTGTATGCGATGCAAACTTCAAGGAATTATGGACCTGGACCTCTTGATCCCTCGGTTCTACAACACTTCCCAAGGTCCTAGCATTATTTTAAACATCCTGCCACATGTTAGTTGAACCAAAAATGCAATACCTCACATTTATCCAGATTGAACTCCATCCACCATTTTTCAGCCCATTGATCCATTTCATCAAAATCCCTTTGGAATCTTAGAAAACCTGCCTCACCTGTCTACTACGCCACCAAATTTGGTGTCGTCCACAAACTTACTAATCATGCCTTCTGTATTCTCATCCAAATCATTTATATAAATGATCCCTGTGGAACACCACTGGTCGCAGGCCCCCAGTCCAAAAAGCAACCCTCAACCACCACTCTGTCTCCTGCTGTTAAGCCCAATTTTGTATTCAATTGGCAAGCTCACCTTGAATCCCATGTGCCCTAACTTTACTAATAAGTCTATCATGCCAAACATTGCCAAAGGCTTTACTAAAATCCAAATAAACAATGTCTACTGCTCTGCTCTCATCATTCTTTTTGGAAACTTCCTCAAAAAACTCAATCAAGTTTGTCAGACACAAAGTTTCCTCACTCAAAACCATACTGACTATCCCGCATCAATTTTTACCTCTTTAAATGTCCATAAATCCTATCTTTTATAATCGCCTCCAACAATTTACCTACAACCGAAATCAGACTCTCAGGCCTACAGTTGCCCAGTTTTTCCTTACAACCTTTCTTAAACAAAATACAACATTAGCCACCCTCCAGTCACCAGGCACCTCACCTGTAGTCATAGATGAAGTAAATATTTGTGCAAGGGGTCTCACAATTTCCTCCCTTATTTCCCACAACGTTCTGGGATAAATTAGATCGGGTCCTGGGGATTTATCCACCTTTATATTCTCTAAGAACTCCTGAATTTCTTCTTCAATAATATGAGCCATTTATAAAACATCAAAGTTCATTTCTCTGCATTCTCTCAACTCCAGTTTTCTCCACAGTAAAAACTGAAGCAAAATATTTATTTAGTATCTCTCCCATCTCCTGAAGTTCAACACAAAGATGACCTCCTTGACCTTTAAGAGGCCTTACCCTCTCTCTAGTTACCCTCTTGCTCTTAGTGTATTTGTAGAATCTCTGTATTATCCTAACCTTCTCTGCCAATGCTATCTCATATTCCCTCTTTGCCTTCCTATTGCTTATTCCTGACCATAACTTCAGTATCTTTATTATCCTTTGTTCCCTACTCTTCCCAGCCTTCCACTTCACTCTAACAGAAACATAATGCTTCTGAACTCTTCTCACTTTTGAAAGCCTCCTATTTGCCAGCTGTCCCTTTACCAGTGAACTGTCTACTCCAACCAACTCTTGAAAGTTCCTATCTCACACCATCAAAACTTGCCTTACTCCAATTAAGAATGTTAACTCCATAACACAAACTGAAGAATAAAAGAGTTCATCACAATGGCCAAAATTCATATATCAACATAATTATTCATCCACAGGATGTGGGCATCACTGGCTCAGTCAGCATGTATTGGCCACTCCGAAGTGCCTCAAGGTATGTTGACCTGTCTCCTTGATCTGTTAAAGTCCATGTGGTCAAAGTACTATTAGGAAGGGAGTTCTAGAACATTGACCCTGGTTATTCCAGAATTAGTGGCAGGTCCTGTGCCAAACTGAGCAGGTTTCCTGCGTCACAACTGTACCTTTGAAAGTACTTCAGGGACTAAGGTCTTTGTAATGTCCCAAAGTTCAAGAGCGGTGTAATAAAAAAGCAAATTAATTCATCCTTTCTGTAACATCAGGGACCACATTAAAGGTCGCAGATGAATGGCTACAATCAGGGAGAGCTTTCCTAAAAAGAAAATCAATCATGAAGCATGAATTCAGACTGTCCTTCCAATATGTAAAACCTCCTCCTCTGATAGAGCGATGTGTATTTGTACACAATAGGTTGGGTGCTTGGGTGGGTGGATAGAGGACATGATACCCTGCTTAGATATTAATGTGAAGCATTGAACTAAATGGAATGGAATTGTTGAGTACTGGACAAAGGAATCCTTTGTCATGAAAAAGAATCAAAAGGCCTTTGAAAATGAAACCAAATCAGAAAGGTACATGAACAATAATCCATGATAACAGCAGTATACAATTACATTGAGCCAGCTTTCCAATTAAAAACTCAATTACCAAAACATAAACTAGTCCTTGCCCTTTAATTTACAGATGCCTAAAGCCACCAAATTTTATACATGGTAGACAACAAAACTGCAGTAAATAATCCAAGACTGCTCAAAAGACAATGTTACAGAAGATTCCAAACCACTACTACTTCACAAACCATTTATTCAAACATTCTGTTCCAAAGCTGGCTCTATGGCTTTTTCTCTGAAGCCTTGCTATTTGCCCCTCTTCAAAATGTTTATTTCTTAATCCTCTCTCAAAATGCTGCAGCTCAACGTATTTTCTATTGCCACTTGTGTTTGTACATTGAAAATGCTGATAATGCCAAAAGAATACTTCGTTAACTGCTACTGTTCCTTTCAATAGAACTGCAGATTTATGCCCCTCATTACCCATTACTGTGCTTCTCCACTTAACCTTGCAAAATGCTTTTGGAATTTTGAAAAATTTCTAGGTAATGCTCCTTCACCTTTGCTGCCCTCATGAATAGAGACCTAGTTTAAAGTCTTCATTATAACTCTTAATCCTGGCATCTTGCCAATGAGGCTACATGTTGCACCATGGCTACAATATTCTCTCTCTCAATCCATGCAAGAAATCATACAAAGCTCCACCAGTGTCCAAACAAAACACCTATATTCGCTATACACTTGTTATAAATATTTCAACATCTTTTGTGCTCTGGTTCTGTAAAAGGTCGGGTTATTTTTGCAAGGTGTTTTATTAACTTCTCTTCGATCAGCCCACTGGGGAGGACTCTTCTGGAGTTGCCGACCTGTTGCTAAGCGATGTACAAGGAGGTTTCAGCTTTGATTTACCTCATCTCTTAGTCCTCTACCTATGGTGTCATCATAACTGAAGGTCAGCAATTCAGGAGAATTGGGAGCCCCATCATAGCCAAGTCCAATGCTTAGTGGCACTCATCTCGATCATAGAATCTCTACAGTGTGGAAGCAGGCCAGCCAGACCATTGATTCCACACTGACCCTCTAATGAGCATCCCACCCAGACCCACACCCCTTTACTCTATTCCTGCATTTACCATGGCTGACTCACACACCCCTGAATACGATGGACAATTGCCCCAGGCCAATCCACCCAACCTGCACATCTCTGGAGTGTGGAAGGAAACCCGCACAGACACTGGGAGAATGTGCAAACTCCACACAGACAGTCACCAGAGGGTGGAATTGAACCCGTGTCCCTGATGCTGTGAGGCAGCAGTGCTAACCACTGAGCCACTGTGCCACTATCTGTTACCTTTAAAAGTACCATCTTGGAAATGTTGGAAAGGGTGTGAAAACAGACAAGCTCTGCCTATATCAGCGTAACTTTGAAATCTACTGAACTACCAGCACTGACCTTTTGATCCAAGAAATGAAACAGTTTAGTATTAGGGTCAGCATGGACTGGTTGGGCCCAAGGGCCTGTATCAGTGTTGTGTGACTCTACGACTATCTTTTTAATAAGTCACTTCTGACATCAAGGCAATACACTTTGGGAAAATGCATACCATTAATACAGCAACACGATAGAATTGATTTCTGATTAACACATGCTTGAATGCCTTTTGTTCCATCAACTTCAGATGGAAACTGTGCTTGTGTATCCATTCACAGTGAGTCTCGGCGGGAATTTGCTGAACATGACCCAGACACAGTTCAGTGAAACCAGGCTATTTCCTTCTTCAATGTTTCCTGTTGGCAGATGTAGAGTTTCTAGTAAACTAGTAACAATTTTGTTATGGAAATCTTGGTGAACCGACAAAAAAAAAAAATCGGCTTTAATACTGCTCTTTGTTTCCAACTTTTAGTCATATTTTAGCTTTGGTGAAATACCTTTTCTTCCGATTCGGCCATTCCAACATCAAGATTCATTACAGTAAAGATCCTGAAAGGGTGAAGCAACAGAAGAAGCAGCATAGAGAAAACAAAAGATCCATGAAATATTCTTTGGATAAGTACTTACAGAGAGATGGACTTACACAGTATTGAGGGTCAGAGTTACAGAGCAGTTCTAGTCACCACACAACAGAAAGGATGTGTTTGCACTGGAGGGAGTGCAGAGGAAATTCACCAGAACGTTGTCTGGGATGGAACATTTGTGACAAAAAGAGACTGGAGAAGCTCGGGTCATTTTTCTCGAGCAAGACAGGCTCCAACAGATGGTGGATCGGCTCAGGCTTGGAGGACCTAAGGGCCTGCTCTTAGACAATAGACAATAGGTGCAGGAGTAGGCCATTCTGCCCTTCGAGCCTGCACCACCATTCAATATGATCGTGGCCGATCATCCTTAATCAGAATCCTGTTCCTGCCTTATCTCCATAACCCTTGATTCCACTAACCTTGAGAGCTCTATCCAACTCTTTCTTAAATGAATCCAGAGACTGGGCCTCCACCCTGCCCTCTGGGGCAGAGCATTCCACACAGCCACCACTCTCTGGGTGAAGAAGTTTCTCCTCATCTCTGTCCTAAATGGTCGACCCCATATTTTTAAACTATGTCCTCCAGTTCGGCACTCACCCATTAGCGGAAACATGTTTCCTGTCCAATCCTTTAATAATCTTATATGTCTCAATCAGATCCCCTCCTCAGTCTTCTAAACTCAAGGGTATACAAGCCCAGTCACTTCAGTCTTTCAGTGTAAGGTAGTCCCGCCATTCCAGGAATTGACCTCGTGAACCTACGCTGCACTCCCTCAATAGCCAGAATGTCTTTCCTCAAATTTGGAGACCAGAACTGCACACAGTACTCCAGGTTTGGTCTCACCAGGGCCCTGTACAGCTGCAGAAGAACCTCTTTGCTTCTATACTCAATCCCTCTTGTTATGAAGGCCAGCATGCTATTAGCCTTCTTCATTACCTGCTGTACCTGCATGCTTACCTTCATTGACTGGTGTACAAGAACACCCAAATCTCCCGCCTCAGGTGACTGTCTGTGTGGAGTTTGCATGTTCTCCCCGTGTCTGCGTGGGTTTCCTCCGGTTTCCACCCACAGTCCAAAGATGTGCAGGTCAGGTGAATTGGCCATGCTAAATTGTCCATAGTGTTAGGTAAGGGGTAAATGTAGGGGTATGGGTGGGTTGCGCTTCGGCGGGTCAGTGTGGACTTGTTGGGCCAAAGGGCCTGTTTCCACACTGTAATGTAATGTAACGTAATGTAATCTAATCTTTGTACTGCCCCTTTACCTAAATTGATTCCATTTAGGGAGTAATCTGCCTTCTTGTTCTTGCCAAAGTGGATAACCATACATTTATCCACATTTAACTGCATCTGACCACTCACCTAACCTGCCCAGGTCTATAAATGTTCTTTGTTTTTTATTCTTTAACCTTTAAGAAGTACTTGGATGAGAACATGAAATGTCATAACGTTCAAGGCTATGGAGCTAGCGTGGGAAGATGTAGGTAGTGGTGTATTTTTGGTAGCACAGACTCAATGGGCTGAAGGGCCTGTCTGACTCTGATTCTAGCAGTTGCAACATGGTTGGTGACTGTTAGAGAGGAGAGGGAGGAAAGCCAGAGGCAGTGGACAGAAGCATACAAGTGCAGGCTGGGAGCAGGAATTTGTATGGAGGACAGAGGGGGGGTAAGAGGTAGAGAGGTAGAGAGAGAGAGAGAGAGAGGTAGAGAGAGAGAGAGAGGTAGAGAGAGAGAGAGGTAGAGAGAGAGAGAGAGGTAGAGAGAGAGAGAGGTAGAGAGAGAGAGAGAGAGAGAAAGAAAGAGAGAAAGAGAGAAAGAAAGAGAGAAAGAGAGAGAGAGAAAGAGAGAGAGAGAAAGAGAGAGAGAGAGAGAGAGAGAGAGAGAGAGAGAGAGAGAGAGAGAGAGAGAGAAAGAAAGAAAGAAAGAGAGAAAGAAAGAAAGAAAGAGAGAAAGAAAGAGAGAAAGAAAGAGAGAAAGAAAGAGAGAAAGAAAGAGAGAAAGAAAGAGAGAAAGAAAGAGAGAAAGAAAGAAAAAGGAGAGAAAGAAAGAAAGAAAGAAAGAAAGAAAGAAAAAGCACAAGCATCTTCGTGAAAGACTGGACTTAGTGCAAGACTAAGTGTGCAACGCTTGGGTGGTTTGGCAATGTTTAAATACAAATTCACAAACACTCGACAAATGCTGCTGCATTAATACTGGTACGTGACTATTATTTTCACATCAAGCTGAAAAACAATAATTTGGGATCTTTATCGCACCTTTTACACAGCAGTAGGTCCCAAGGTCCTTTTACAAGAGAGTGTTACCAAATCAGACTCAACAAGAACAGCTGAAGAAAACGCATGGCAGTGAAGGGATAGGCTTTTTAAAAAAAGAGAGTTTAAGAAAAACAGGAGAAAGCTAAAGAGGCGGAAAGGTTTCAGGAGCCAGGGCGGAGGCAGCTGCAGACATGGCAACCATCGCTGGAGTGAAGATGATCAATGATATGCCATGGATCAGAATTACAAAGACGACCCTGGAGGATACATGGGGGTAGGCGTGGCCCTGAAATAAGGATGAGAATCTTTTAAAAATGGTCACAATTTCATACACCTCAATATATTTCAAAAACAATGCCCTAGGTGTTAATGTAGGAATTTCTGACTGACCGCCTTCAATAGCTTTTGCCTAAAACGCACCGTATAAAATCTAAATTGCATCAGTTACTGAAATTTCCTGAAGTCTAATCAATTGCTTCAATACATTTAAAGCTGAACGATTGTGCCAGAGCTCATTCTGAACCAGTCGTACTGCATGGATCAGCAAGCTACCCAGATAATGACTTCAATCAATATTGCAATCAAACACAGCGTGACAGCTCTTCAATCAATCAAGCCCTGCAGTGACAATGCGGCATCGGTTAACACCCCATTCCATCTGTAGCAAAGACTACACAGTGAAAGGGGAATGCATAAATGTTTAAAGCAGAAACATTTCACAGGGTATTGTGAAAAGGCTGAATCAGGGGATTAATCAAGATTGGAACGGTGCTGGAAAAGCACAGCAGGTCAGGCAGCATCCGAGGAGTAGGAAAATTGACGTTTCGGGCAAAAGTCCTTCATCAGGAAGGAGGCAGGGAGATAAATGGGAGGGAGGTGGGGCTGGGGAGAAGGTAGCTGAGTGTGCAATAGGTGGATGGAGGTGGGGTTAAAGGTGATAGGTCGGAGAGGAGGGTGGAGCAGATAGGTGGGAAGGAAGATTGACAGATGGGACAGGGCAGATTTTCCTGCTCCTCGGATGTTGCCTGACCTGCTGAGCTTTTCCAGCACCATTCTAATCTTGACTCTTATCTCTAGCATCTGCAGTACCCACTTTTGCCTCATGGGATTAATCGCTCATTGCTTGGAGATACCCTAAGCATGGTGGGTTGAGATAGCTAACTTCCCACTTGTTAAACTTCTACAGTTCTAAAAAGATCTTCCCCCTCTGCGCACACTTCAAGGCTCCCTTTTAAGCTTTTCTTGAGGGTAGTTTATGGGTTTAAGGAATTGCCTTTTCATTCACACTTTCGTTAGATGATGCAGGCATGTTACAGCACCAATACAGAGGTATTCCTTCAATAGATATTTTCTCAATTTGTTCAGAGAGATGATCTTCCACACCTCTGGGGCAGGTGGGACTTGAACATGGGTCGCATAGTTCAGAGGTAGGACACTACCGCTGCACCACAAGAGCATCTTAGATGGATTATATTTGCACAATTACCAAAGATTTCACATACTCAGACCTGTTTGGAAACCCTTGAGGAACACCAATACTCACATCCATCTTGTGGAGGTGCCAGTGTTGGACTGGGGTAGACAAGGTCATAAGTCACATGACACCAGGTTATAGCCCAACAAGGAGGCGCAGCGCTATGGAAGCTCATGATTTCAAATAAACCTGTCCGAGTATAACCTGGTGTCATGTGACTTCTGAGCACATCCGTCTTAACAATCTGCCCATTATTCCTACTCTGTCTCTTGCCACAGCCAATTTCCCCACTGCATCAATCATTTTCCTACAAATCCATAAGCCTCTAATTTAGCTATCAGTCCCTCAAGAGGAACTTTATCAGATAACTTTTGGAAGTCCATATACAGACATTACCCTGGCCACTACCTTGTCACCTCAGTCACCCCTTCAAAAAAAGTGAATTGCAGTTTGCCAGGTATGATCTATCACTTAAGTATCACCTCACATCAGCTGACAACTCCTCTGGTGCTCAGTCATCCTCTCTTTATAGACCTTAGTAATTTCGTTCACTAAAATGGAATGAACCCAACGTGTTGATTGGGTGTCAGCTGTTTCAAAGTTAATTACCATAAACTAGTTTACTGCCCAATATTTGCAAAATGGAAGACATCTTGTGCACTCTTTCACGTTCCCAAAGGTACACTTACCTTCACCATTTAACATGCAGTATGTCATTGATCAGATACTGAGCTGCATTTGCAGTTTAACCATCTGCTCAATTTACTAGAACTAAAATTTCCATCTTGTTGCATTAATGTTAATTAACTTAAAGTTTTGGAACAGAATATCACAGGAAGCTGGCTGTAGCAATATAGAGAGGCAGGAAGATGAAAACACTTTTTTTACTGCAGACTGCCAGAGTACCCCAACATTGAAATCTCCAGCTTCCATCAGCAGCAATGACAAACAAAAACCCTTTGAAAGTTGACCCTTCCAACAATATTTCTTCAACACTCCTGGGTGCTCTCCCACAGACCTCTCATTCCCAGCTGAAAATAGGGTACAGACTCAAGAGCACCTCCCCCAGGCAGTCTGTTAAACTGCTGGTCAGTCTGTCATCCGTAGATACTGTTTGCATTGAGTGTTCCTCAATGTGTTGGCTAGAGGTACCAGGTTGGCATGGACAAGTTCGTACTGTATGACCAGGTTTTCTGAACCAAACTGGTCCCATTTGCCTGCATTTGGCCCATATTTCTCAAAATCTTTCCTATCTCTGTACCTGTCCTAATGTATTCTGAATGTAATTGTATCTGCCTCTACTACTTCCTCTGGCAGTTCACTCCATACATGCACCATCATCTACATGAAAATGTTATTCCCTCAGGTCCTTCTTAAATCCTTCCCCTCTCCCCTTAAACCTATGCCATAAGCATCTCCAAGTGCAATTAAATAAATAAATTATAAGCATATTCCTAACACTTCTGCTGAAGAGCTTATGCCCAAAACATCGGCTCTCCTGCTCCTCAGATGCTGCCCGACCTGCTGTGCTTTTCCAGTGCCACACTTTTTGACTTGAAAATATCAACACTGCATAGCAAAAAAAATGAAAATATTGGGAAAACAAGGCAGAGAACTAAATTTTAAAGAATGCCAGAATGTGAGATAATGTCCTCCAGCCCCTGCAGTGCCCACCTCTCTCTCTTTCACACACACACACACACACTGAAAACTAGCTCTAGATATTTTCTAATCAACCTGTTCAAAAATGTTATTACACACTCTCTGGCGCAGGTGGGGTTTGAACTCAGGCCTCTTGGCTCAGAGGTAGGGATACTACCACTGCACCAAAAGAGACCCTGAAACTGGCCTTTATCTGCTTTTCACCGTGCAGTGAAAGGAAACCTGGTAACACTCTTGGATAATTGTCCAAATGTGTAAACCAACAATCAGAAATTTATAGATATTTTCGAATCAATGTGCTCAGGGATGTTGGTACACGCCTCTCCAGCAGATGGGATTTGAACGCAAACCTCCCACCTAGGCCTACCACTGTGCCATACAGCCCTAATAACCAGCCTATACTTTCTTTTGCATCAGAAGTGCTCCTGCATACAACATTCCTTCCTGTTCCAGTCCACAAAGTACCTTTTCCATTCATCTCCACCAAAAAGCAGCTCTCAAATAAGTCTTAAGCATATCCTGATTTATTCTTAAAGGGATCAATATTGTCAGGGCCTGCTCCGTTAAATATTCCTTTCTGCAGCTAGTTTAGCAAGAACAGGCCCTCTAATGACAGGGTTCCCCCCGCCTCCCCCCAGCTGCTCTTCTAATTAGAGATTCAAGATCTTAAGGAGTAGCCACCATGGGTGAGAGGATGGGTGGAAATATTATAACTTAACAGAAATGCACCAAGTCTCCTGTGACAGAACTCCACTCGGTAAGGGCAACAGTAGCAGCTACATGGGAACACCACCCCCTGCAGGTTCCCCTCCGTACCACTCACCATCCTGATTTGGAAATATATCGCCATATCTTCAGTGAGTTAGGGCTGGAACTGAGTCCTTAACAGCATTGGAAGTCTACCTACACCAAATGGACTGCAGTTGTTCAAGACAGTTCAACACCACGATCTCCAGGGCAACTAGGCATGGGCAATAAATACTAGCTCAGCCAGTGATATCCACTTCCCAAGAAACAGTTCATCCTTACTAGCACTAATTATAAACATGGAATACATTCATTTTTGACAAAATAACACTGCCTTTGCTTCTTAGTTGAATAGCACAATCTTCAAAATTTATTTGCAAAGTTAAAACGTTACCTATAACAACTTGGTTGAGAGGTGTTTGGTTACTATCAGCTGAACATAAGGTTTGAATTCACTAAGTTTTAGATTAGATTCGCCACTGTGTGGAAACAGGCCCTTCGGCCCAACATGTTCATACCGACCCTCTGAAGAGTAACCAACCCAGACCCATTTCCCACTGACTAGTGCACCTAACACTGTGGGCAATTTAGCAAGGCCAATTCATCTGACCTGCACATCTTTGGACTGTGGGAGGAAACCCATGCAGACACAGGGAGAATGTGCAAACTCCACATAGACATTCGCCCAAGGCTGGAATCGAACCTGGGCCCCTGGCGCCGTGAGGCAGCAGTGCTAACCACTGAGCCACCGTGCCACCCCCAAATAGAGTTGTACTCTCTATTTCAGCAACATGCTTGCCAGATAGCTATTTGTGTTTAACTGAATTAAACAGTCTCAATTCCTTTCCCTTCCTTCCCAACTGTCGTGAAAAAGAAAAGCTGCAATGATAATAAATTGATGACATCGAACACAACCTTCCTCAATGAGAGGACGGTGATGTAAGGTTTACACATTCCAGTTAATCGTTTCTCTGTGATTATTGCAACAGTGAATATATTTGATAGCTCTTGCATCGGTTTCAGAGAGCTTTGGGACTTCCTGAGGTTGTGAAAGGCACTATATAAATCTTCCGTGTTGTATTTCTGATCATTAAAGTTCCACGTTAAAGTCCCCAATCCATTCATCAGCAACTCACTAATCAGTCCTTCGAGGAAATTAAACTTCATGCTCAGATGGAAGGTGCCTTTTCAACGACCCTTTCACATGAGCTCACTGTTTGAGCATTTTCCACAGCCCACTGTGCTTGCACAGATAGCTGGCTCATCCCTGTGGCAGGTGCTCCGTGCATTTTGCCTACATTGCTGACAGATTTGGATATGACTCTTCGACGGTGTGTACTTGGAAGTGCAAACGGTATTCTCTCAAGAGGTTAGTAGCTTGCTCACCACTTTATTTGGTAAATCAATTAAAGGTTGAGGGATAATCCTAACTTCTTTTTACAATTTGATACTACTTTACTTGACTCAGTTGGTCTTACATCATCTTGGACTGAGGTCAATGTACCAAACTGAAGACCAGCATTTGAACTTTGAATTAACCAATATCCCAACGCAGTGTTGAGGCAAACTCCAGCTCCCTTCTTTAAACTGAAAATTTCCTCTTCTATTCCAGATAAATGTCAAAAGATCTCTATTCAAAGAGCAGCACTAAAGACTGATCTTTGAATCAAATTATGATGTTTGATGACAGAATGTAACTGAAGGTCTGTGGAGTTTTTGGTTTCCTTATTTAACAAAAAATTTATAACAATTTAAAAGGTAATTTCAAACAAGGTTCACTCGGCTGATTCCCAGGATGAAGGGGATTGTTTTGCGATGAAACAGTGAACAGGGTGGGGCCCAAATCCATTGGGATGTTGAAGATTGAGAAGTGATTTTATATCTTACCTTGTGGAGGGTTTGACTCATAACAAGAGGCTGGGATTTTTCCCATGGAACATACATGGTGTTTGAGGGGTGACCTTACAGAGGTTTACAAAATAATGAGATAAGGTGAATGGCAGGTGTTTTTTCCCTAGGGTGGGGGATTTCTAGACTACGGGGCATATTGTTAAGGTGAGAGGAGCAAGGTATAAAAGAGGTAGGAGGGGCAATTTTTTTTTAAAGAAACACTGTGGTTGATATGTGGAATGAATATCTCGACCAAGTGGTAGATGCAGGTATTACAATGTATAAAAGACATTTGGATAAGTACATGAATGGGAAAGGTTTGGAGGGATATGGGCCAAGAGCAGGCAGGTGGAACGAGTTTAGTTTGGGAAGGGGACTGAATGCTGAGGAGTTGTTTTCCCTGGTTGAGGAGTCAAGGACTAGGGAAGACGGTTTAAAAATTAGAGAGGTATCCCACTTCAAAATTGAATGTGAAGAATTTTTATTTGCTGAGGATTATAGACCTTGGTATTCCCTACCACAGTCAGCAGAAGTGTTCAAGGTTTTAAGTATATTTAAGGCACAGTTTGACAGATATTTGATTGATGAATGGCTCAGTGGTTAGCACTGCTGCCTCACAGCACCAGGGACCCGGGTTCAATTCCCACCTCAGGCGACTATCTGTGTGGAGTTTGCACATTCTCCCCGTGTCTTCGTAGGTGTGCTCTGGTTTCCTCCCACAGTCCAAAGATGCGCAAGTTAGCATGGATTGGCCATGCTAAATTGCCCATAGTGTTAGGTGCATTAGTCAGGGGTAAATGTAGGGGAATGGGTCTGGGTGGGTTACTCTTTGGAGGGTCGGTGTGGACTTGTTGGGCCAAGTGGCCTGTTTCCATACTGTAGGCATTCTAATCTAATCTAATCTAATCCAAACAGTGAGTTACTTATGTGTGGGAGGGTGGGGGGAAATGTCCCCCTGACCCTTACGTTGACCTCTCACAATGAACACCTGTCAGAATAACTCATCATCTCACAGCAATCCTGGAGCCTCCAGATTGACACCTGACTGGAGTAGGAAGCCTTAATGTTGCTGCTATAGGATGTCGAGTGTAAAATGGGGGGCAGGTTTGATTGCTGAACTGTCCCAGCATTTCATAGATACTGTAAACAAACTCCTTCAGACAGAGTCAGGAGGTTGGGTTCATGATTGACAAATCATAGCTTCCAGCAGATCAGAAGTCCAACCAGGTAAATGAACACTAGTGTGCAAGGCCACACGCACACATGTCCTAACTGACCTGAATTTGCTTCTGCTAATTCTGGACAATCTCTCTCTGTCTCTCTCTTTTCTCTTGGCATTTTCACTTCAATAAATCTCAACAGCACTAGCAGCTGGCAGACTCAACAGATCTGCTCCATCTTCTCAATTATCCATTTCACTATTCAAAAAAACAACCTTTCTAATCCCATTTGCCTGCTTTATCCGATTAGGCACTGATGCCCTCTCGTTCAACTGCACTCAGCAAATGGCCCACTACGACAGGAAACATAAATCTGCCTTATGTCCTAGAATCCTTCAATCGTTCCCCTCCGTACAGCACAGCCTGATTCACAATATAGTGCTCAGCCATCACTGCTTCTGGGATCTTTCTATGCCTCAATTTCCTGTCCCATTTGCTGTTTCCAATTGCGCTTTCAATCATCAAAATGTCGAATCCAGTTTTGATATCCAAGAACTGGATATGACTCTGTGACTGTGTGTACAGGGAAGTACAGATGGTGTTCTCTCAAGAGGTTATTGAACGGCAGTGAACTGATATGAATCCCAATTCAGAAGACAGTCCCATTACACTTTTCTTTTTAATAATTCACTTACAGAAAATAGCCTTTGCTGGCTGAGCCACTGCGGATTTGCTGTCCCTATCTGCACTGGAGCGGAGGGTCTCACTGGGCCATTTGAGACAACAGATAAGAGTCAACCACACTGTAGTAGTTCTGGAGTCACACACAGACCAGGCGCGCTAAAGACAACAGTCCTTCCTGAAAAAGGACGTCAGTGAACCAAGATAGGTTCTGTAATAATTGACAGTAATTACACATCTGGTATTGGGTCACCATTAGGCTAGCTTTGAATTTCAGATTTTTGTCAAAATCATTACTCAACCATCTGTCACAGTAGGATTTCACGATCTCATTGAATGGTACAACAGACTTGATGGGCTGAATGGACTTCTACGTGCTTCTAGGATTTTATTCCATGTTCTCAGAACATCAAAGCTTGGCATTCTGGATTACTGTTGAGAATGTGGTGCTGGAAAAGCACAGCAGGTCGGGCAGCATCAGAGGAGCAGGAAAATCGACATTTCAGGCATAAACCCTTCATCAGGCTTATGCCCGAAACGTCGATTTTCCTGCTCCTCAGACGCTGCCTGACCTGCTGCGCTTTTCCAGCACCACATTCTCAATTCTGACCTCCAGCATTTGCAGTTCTCACTTTCTCCATTGTGGATTACTGGTCCAGTGGAATGGTTGACTTCATGCTAACATCTCAGCAAGCTGACCCTTGCCAAGCACTGTCAGTAGTAGAAGGTCACCCAGCAGTGAGGAGCGAGACTCCCCTGATCACCTCAAATAGGATCTAAGAAAAGACTAAAGGGGCTGACCATAAAGAGAGACCTGACAAAGCTGACTCCTCCTCTACAGGAACAGGACGGAGGCCATTCAGCTTCTCAAACTTGTATTAGCAGTTAATGAGATCATGGCTGATTTTCACTGACTCCATATTGGCTGCATCTTTCTTAACACCCTGGCCAAAAACAAGAGTCTAGCTCAGCTGACCCTCAGGCTTAACAGCACTTTGCGAGAGTGTTTCGGATTTTTGTGAACCCTTTGTGAAGGAACGTTGTCGCTGACAATGTCCTCAATCTATTTCCAGGTGGTATACACTGGCGCCATGAAAATCAGAGGCACAAACACTGCACGGGGGCAGGCAGTTCCTGCAACAGCACAATGGAACTGAATTAACACGAGGAGAGAGAACAGTCATAACAGCAAGGGATTCTGAAGTCGATGAATTCTACAATTGTCTCAGAGCAGGATTGTTCTGTTAATTAGGCCATTTATCAAAATTATTACTCAACCATCTGCCACAGTAGGTTTTACGATCTCATTGAATGGTACAACAGATTTGACGGGCTGAATGGCCTATATCTAATATGAGCAACAAAGGAACAAATAATGGGCTCTTGTAGCAGAGTGGCAGTGCCCCTACCTCTGAGCCAGGGGGTTCAGGGTTCAAGTCCCACCTGTTCCAGGAGGTATGTGATAGCAGATCAATTAGAAATTACCCATTTCCAACTATTGTTTAGTTCAAAATGCACTGTGCGCGTGTAAGGATTGAAAAGAAAACGGGTAAAAATGGCTCTTCGCCTGGAGGTTGAAGCAGCGAGGATTTCACTGACGATGGAAGGTGAGTGCGTGGGAAAGCAGCCAGGGAACAGCAAGGGGAGGGGCACTGGAGTGAGGAGGGGGTCTTTGAGCAAAGCAACCATGGAGGGGGTAGGGTTTGGATAAAAGTGAGCTGGCAAGGGGGCAATGAGATCTGGTGAGGGGGAGGAGCAGCAGCAGCCAGACCAAGGTCACGAGACAGCTGGTGAAGGGGGTGAGGGTGCTCAACAGACATTGGATGCCTCAGGAGAAGTGACACCATGCATCCCCAGCGCTGAACCCAGACTTTGTTTTATTACACAGCGATGATGTTACCCGCAGAACTCCCATTGCTGTGCAGTGGCTGGAGGTACAGTTCGTGACTTAACACCCAGGGCAGGGCAGTCTACGCTACCAGCATCTCTCAGTCAACCCCATCATTTGTGGGCAGCACAGTGGCACAGTGGTTAGCACTGCTGCCTCACAGCGCCAGAGACCTGGGTTCAATTCCTGCCTCAGGCGACTGACTGTGTGGAGTTTGCACATTCTCCCCGTGTCTGTGTGGGTTTCCTCCGGGTGCTCCGGTTTCCTCCCACAGTCCAAAGATGTGCAGGTCAGGTGAATTGGCCATGCTAAATTGCCCATAGTGTTAGCTAAGGGATAAATGTAGGGGTATGGGTGGGTTGCGCTTCGGCGGGTCGGTGTGGACTTGTTGGGCCGAAGAGCCTGTTTCCACACTGTAAGTAATCTAATCTAATCATTTCCTTTCACAGTCTTCAACGCTTCGTCTTCAATCACCCACTCATTAACCTCTACTCTCAAGGTGCATGTTCATCCACCATTACAACTGGAGCTTCAGTCATGGATGAAAAGACTCCGCTTCCAGCTCTCTGCAGCTCCAACCTGAACAATGGTAACCAGTGACTTCAGTCTGGGTGGCACATTCAGGAGGCTGAGGCCAGCTGTCACCCAGAGACTGTGGGAAGCTGATGGGATCAACGTACACAGCTCGTCCTCGGTCAGCTGCTAACTGAGCCATGACTGAACCAGGAGAGGGGACAGGGCGCTACACTCTGGGCACATGTTGAAATCAGAGTTGGCAGACTGGCCTGGCTTGCTTCAAAACATCAGCAATGCACACAGTTACAACTGGTGCTGGTGTCACAGGTGATGCAGGCTTCAGGAACAAATTAAACGGTTCAGCTCAGAGACTATGAAAGAGAAATTGCCATTAGCAGTCACAGTCAGCTACACCCTTAACATTGAACTGGTTTCATCTCCATGCTTTTTAAACTCCAATTCCAGGCATAACAAAAGCTCAGCTCTACAGCAGTTTAAACTTCCTAAAGCCATTCAAAGAGAGTAGCTCAGCTCTAGAGATTTAGCACTGGATTACCAAAACAAGCCATGGGTATTGAAAGCCTGAAAGGGATAGCTTCGGTGTCTCTTTTGTTTTTTTAATTGTTTGTATTATTAAAGGGGGTGGCAGCAATTGGAAGCCTGAGGCCTGTGAGATCATCCACACTCGAGAGCTGTTGATACCACATGATAGAACTTTTCTCAAACAGTAGAGCTCAGTTACACACAATTACAACATTTCCTTTTCTGCCCTGCACAGATTGCTAACATGGGACACCGCAGAGAATATGGAATAATGCTGGAGGGGTTTGTTTGCAAAATGCTTTTGACAGACGTGTGTGTCACTTTTAAGTTTGTTGCCCATTCCCCAGTTGCAGGAGAAAGTGAGAACTGCAGGTGCTGGAAAAGCACAGCAGGTCAGGCAGCATCCAAGGAGCGGGAGAACTGATGTTTCAGGTATAAGCTGGAGGGACAGGTAGTGTTGAAGAAGCAGGGAGGCCGCAGAGGGACTTGGAAATGCTAGGACAGTCGGCAAAGAAGTGTCAGCTGGAATGCAGTGTGGCAAAGTGTGAGGTTATGCACTTTGGTAGGAAGAATAGACTGATATAGACTATTTTCTAAATGGGGAAAGGATTTGGAAAACTGTCATTACAAAAGGACTCGGGAGTCCTAGTTCTCTTAAGGTTAACATGCAGGTTCAGTTCACAATTAGGAAGGCAATTGCAATGTTAGCATTTATTTTCAGAGAGCTAGAATTCAAAAGAAGGGATGCACTGCTGACACTTCAACCCCAGGGCATCAATGTGGACTTCACCAGTTTCCTTATTTCCTCTCCCCCACCTTATCCCAGTTCCAACCTTCCAGCTCAGCACCGCCCTCATGACCTGTCCCACCTGTCAACCTTCCTTCCCATCTATCCGCTCCACCCTCCTCCACAACCCATCACCTTTACCCCACTTCCATCCACTTTTTGCGCACTCAGCTACCTTCTCCCAGCCCCACCATCCTCCCATTGAGGCTCCACCCCCTAGGCTCCCTAGCCTCATTCCCGATGAAGGGCTCCTGCCCAAAACGTCGATTCTCCTGCTCCTCGGATGCTGCATGACCTGCTGTGCTTTTCCTGCACCACACACTCTTGACACTGCATAAGGCTCTGGTCAGACTTCATTTGGAATATTGTGAGCCATGTTGAGCCACATATCTAAGGAAGGGTGTGCAGGCATCTGGGGTGTAGAAGAGGTTTACAAAAATGATCCCAGGGATGAAGGGTTTGTCATCCAGGATTCTGGATATGTACTCAATGGAGTTTAGAAGCATGGGGGGGGGGGGAATCTGATTTAAACCTACAGAATACTGAGAGGCCTGGATAGAGTGGACATGGAGGAGATGTTTCCACGAGTAGGAGAGACTGGAACCGAGGGCACAGCCTTGGTGTGAAGGGGCGACTCTTTAGAACAGAGATGAGGAGGAATTTCTTCAGCCAGAGGGTGGTGAATCTGTGGAGCTCATTGCCACAGAGGGCTGAGGAGGCTAGGACCTTGAGTGTTTTAAGGGAGAGATAGGTTTTTGATTAGTAAGGAGATCAAGGGCTACAGGGGGAAGGCAGAAGAATGGAGTTGAGAAAAACATCAGCCACAATCAAATGAAGAGGGGACTTGATGGGCTGAATTCAGCTCCTCTAAGTCTTTATGGCCTGAAATCAAGATTAGAAATGTGACCTTTTGTATAATGACATGATTCAGTTATTGTTAAAAGAAATATGTGATGGTGGTTTTGTACATCAGTGCAATTTGCATACATCCACAAATACATTCTACATCATGTCATCATCTATAAATCACAATCTTGTTTTGTGTGCACACTCCTAGATGCACATCATCGTTCTCAAGCTATGTGTTTCCCAGCATCACAGCAGCTCAGCGCTTGGATGAGTATCAAGTTCTTTACCTCCCCCTTCAATGTAAGCAGAGAAAATTTGTCAAATGTCTCATGTCTCTCGTCTGGAGCAAGTGCAAGGGAGTTGGGATTACCTGCAGGATTTCCCGAAGATGAGGGAACACAAACACCTGGGATTGCCTCGAGATTATAGCCTGTAGGTCTGGAATCCCTTTGGTAATCCTGTTTCAGTGGGAAACTGATTGGATGAAACAAAACTCCTTCATGCCAAGTGTGTGGTTTCCTCTCGTACACCAACAGGGATTTGTAATTGTACATTAATAGGCAGAGGGTATTACCGGTGATGTCAGATCCATGGGACTGGGAGCTGAGTGGGCAAGGTTGCAGTGATGTCCAGCTCAGCCACACCTCTTCACCTATTATAATAGTGAAGGGGAGATGGGGGCATTGTGATAATGTCACTGGACTAATTAGCCAGAGGCCTCAGCTAATAGTGGCATGTGTTCAAATCTCATTATGGCAGCTGGTGGAGTTTAAATTCAATTAATAAAATCTGGATTTGAAAGCTATGCTCATTAATGATGACCATGACGCCATCATCGATTTTTGCTTTAAATCGAATAAGACCCTTTTGGTTCTTTCAGGGAAGGAAATCTGTCCTCCCATAGCCTGGTCAACATGTGACTCCAGACCCACGGGCATGCAGTTGCCTCTGAGGTAGCCTAGGAAGCAAGTCTACATGAAGGTAGCTGGGGATGGGCACCAACTTTTGGCACTGCCAATGACACCCACGCCATGGCAGAATAAAAAGAACGCTGATAAACATTCCCTGGTTGACCCTTGTCCTGCAGAACTCAGTCATGACGATTGTACAGTCATCCTAGAATGTTAGGACTGTTACACTTAGTGTAGATGAGCTGCAAGAGGGGCAGCACTGTGGTTAACATTGCTGCCTCACAGTGCCAGGGACCAGAGTTTGATTCCAGCCTTGGGTGACTGTGCAAACTCCACACAGACATTGTGCGAGTGTGTTTCCTCCCACAGTCCAATGACGTGCAGGTTAAGTGGATTGGCCATGCTAAATTGCCCATAGTATCCAGTGATGCACAGGCTAGGTGGGTTAGCCATGGGAAATGCAGATATCAGGTAGGAGGGGGCTGGGATGCTCTTCAGAGTGGATAGGCCGAATGGCCTGCCTCCACACTGTAGGGATTCTATGATTCGAATGAGTCATTGCAGATTTTCAATTTTCATGTTTGATTTCTAGTACTTTGTTCTGGGTGGGATTTCCTCTCTGATTTTATGCACTGTGATCAATCAGAGTGTAATGAGATGTTGAATGGTGGTTGGGGGGTTGTTGTCCATTACTGCTGAGTTGAGCAGAAACCCACAGCGTAATGGAAAAGCAACCTCACCGAATCATTCACTGCAGCCCTCAGCTGTGCTGACACCTCCCTATTTTGAGAGCCATCGATCTCTGTCTCAGTAATTGAGTAAGAGAATCCCTGTAGTGTGGAGTACCATTAAGAAATCTAATCGTGAGAAACTCATTTGTGATGTGCAGTATTGTTGCTGACACATGCTACATTCTGCTCCTCAAATTCCACTTCCACTACCCATTTGTTCCCAACTGCTGCAAATTCGTGACTGTGTGCAGAGAAAAGCTTAAAATAAAGACTGGGTGAAACTATTCTTCCATTATAAAGGTGCCTCTCCTCCATTCCTTGCGCAGGAGATAAAGATTTACTCTTTTTATTCTTACAGGTGTCCTTGGCAAGGCCAGCATTTTGAGCCCATCCCTAACTGCCCTCGTTGAGTTGCTCTCTGGGCCATTTTCAGATGTTGGTGAAGAGCCAACCACATTGCTATGGGTCAGCCCAGGTCAGGGTGACAGATATCCCCCTCTAAGAGGGCAACAGTGAAGTGGATGGATTGTCTTGACCATCAACAATGATCACCATTAAACAAGCTTTTTTAATTACAGACTTTCCTCAAATTCCACTGCCTGCCATGGTGGGTGCGGAACCCATAACCCCAGAGCCTCAGCTTGGAGCTCTGCATTACTACTCCAGTGACCTTCCTGATCTCCAGATAGCCCAAAACAACTTGCAGCCAATGAAGCACTTTTTCAGAGCAGTGACTGTTAGTGATGCAGAAAAGATTTGCACACAACAAGTTCACACAAACAGAGAGGTGATCATGAGTAGATTTTCTTTTGTACATATGTTTGGAAGGATGAGCACTGACTTGGACACTGGAGAAGAATATTCTGCTCCTGAATGCTGTTGGATGTTTAATGTGAAGGGAGCAGATAGGATCCAGGTGTGACATCTCATTTCGGATACGGCATCTCTGACAGTGCAGCATTCCCTCAATACTGCGGAACATCATGCCCTTGCAGCTTAGAAACCATTTTGTCAACCATTGTGCATCATCACATTCAGAATCTGCTGCTTAAGTTTTCCCATTAACTGGGGGTGGTGACTCAGTGGTTAGCACTGTTGCCTCACAGTGCCAGGGACCTGGGTTCAATTCCGGCCTCGAGCGACTGTCTGTGTGAAATTTTGCACATTCTCCCAGTGTCTGTGTGGGTTTCCTCCCACGGTCCAAAAAGGTGCTGGTTAGGTGAATTGGCCATACTAAATTGCCCGTAGTATTTGGTGCATTAGTCAGGGGTTAATAGAGGGTAGGGAATGGGTCCAGGTGAGTTATTCTTCGGAGGATCGGTATGGACTTGTTGGGCCAAATGGCCTGTTTCCACACTGTAGGGATTCTAACCTAAGCACTCTTTGGGCTTTTCCTCAAAACCTTGCAATGTGACCTGAACAGTTCCAGTTGTTTTTTCATGCAATCCCCTTCTGCTGCAGTCTGTCCAACCCAAAGCAGTGTAAAACGGAATCAATCCAGCATTCTGTCCTTCCAGGTGGAGGTTTCAAGGATTGTTTCTCAATCTTCACAGCAGTAGTTAATCAAACTGCATTTCAGAAACCTGTCAGCAGCCAGTAAATGCATAACCTTGTCTGTCGGGCAGCAGATACAGAAGCCCAAACGAACACACACACACACACACACACACACACACACACACACAGACAAAGGTGGTTCAGGAACAGCTTCTCCCTGGCTGTTATTAGACTGATGAATGGACTCTCTAGCCTCTAAAGCTGACCTTGCTAACGCTGTCAAAAAAAAAATCACACAACACCAGGTTATAGGTTAATTGGAAGCACTAGCTTTCGGAGTGCCACTCCACAACCACCTGATGAAGGAGCGTCGCTCCGAAAGCTAGTGCTTCCAATTAAACCTGTTGGACTATAACCTGGTGTTGTGTGATTTTTAAGTTTGTACACCCCAGTCATGCTTGCTAATGCTGATCTTGCCTACTGCAGGCAAACTTAGCAACAATGCTGGAAATCCTGATGGGGTCAGACAGGTTAGCTTGGCTCCTGAATTACCTCAGTAATAATGTCTGCCCAGCAATGTAACTTGTACCCATTGCTGTTGTGAATAAACTACAGCTTCTTGCTAAGGTTCACTTGTGATTCATCCCTTACCCTCATCAACCAGACCCAGTACAGGAAGGAGCTGTCCTCCTTGTCAGTGCCACTCATTAGCATAGTGGCGGGTTCCACATACATTTGACTGCAAGTAAATCTCTTGGACGTCATCTATTGATTGCCTGACTAGACTATTCTATACTCAGGCTATTGGGTCAGTCTGATCATAAAAGGTTAAACAATCAGCCAAAAAACCCCTGGGGGCTGGGAGGCGGTGATGGTGAAAACTATCTGCACGTGTTAAAGATTAGGTCGGAACTCCTTGAGAAGTGTGTTGTCAGCAGACTCCCCACACACTTGCGACTGAACATGAATGTAAAACCGGAGTTTAATGTGCAAGGCTCTGGGGAAAATGCGAGGCATGGGATAAATTGGACGGCTCTTTCAAAGACCCATCAGGAATACAATCGGTCTGAATGGCTGGTTTTTGGGCTACAGCACTCAGAGACCCTAATTCATCTGCTTCATGAGTTTGTGGGGAAGACGTTGTTTTCATAGTAGCCTCTGATGAAACTGCAGCACTTGTCAAAATCTGGTGGCTGTTTTGTGGTTAATGCCAACCACTGGCTCCAACAGAACAGAACAAAGACCAGAACAGGCTGTAACCTTCTCATCTATCAAGCGCTCTCCATTCACCATCCACAGATAAATCTTCCACTTCTATTCACACAAAAACTGAACATTCCTTCTTCTAACCTCCGTGGAAAGTAATCAAATGCCTCAATGCCCCTCAATCCTCTGTCAGTGACTTGCATTTATACAGCACCTCTAATTCAGCTTGAGCTCCCAGGGGCTTCACATGGGCATCAAATAAAATTGGACGCAACGAAGCATGCAACAGATAATGCTCCAGTTCACTCAAACAGCTCTTAGCCAACCCAAAGAAATCGTATTGACGAGGTTGGCTATAGAGAAGGTTAACGTATTGAAAGATTGCAAGATAGAGTCTATATCTGGTAACAGATCTCAGCTCAGCAATGACCTGAAGAGTTTTATAAACTACCACACAATTTGCTGCAGCAACTGGCCATATATAGGCAAATGTCCCAGCCCTCATGCAAGCTGTGAACTCCTACAAACACCAGCTTATTTACGAGAAACATAAGAGGGGCCTCAATTAACCCGAAACAGAAAAGAGAAACATTCAGAATACAGATTACCCCAAATAACTTCAGGTCAGGTTAGCACATTAAGTAGAGAAATTGTCAAACACTTCCATTTGAAAAACACCAGACTTGGGGATTGCGATCTCTTAAGAGACATTTTATCATATTCAGTCTCAAACACAATCTGTGTTTGTGACCACAAAGACCCCACATTAACCCTGCTCACCCAGACTGAGCTGACCATGTGTTCAGAATGTCCCAAGTGATTGCTACAACTGGACTGCCCAACGCCCACTGAACAGGAGAGCAGATCTCACGAGCTAAAGTACTGTGGATACGGGAGATGTCAAGTAAAAGCAGAAAGTGCTGGAGAAACTCAGCAGGTCTGCCAACAGCTCTTCAGAAAGAAGCAAAGTTAAGGTTTTAGGTCCAATATGACTAATTTGGAATTGAAAGGAGTTGGAAACTTAAGATTTTTGTGCTGTTGACAAAGAGGGCGGAGGCATGAGTAAAGCAGGCAGCGTTAATGATTCTGCAGCAGTCTTATAGGTAAATAAGGTAGATGCAGGATAATGGCCAGGGATAGAGTCATAGTCATGCAGCATGAAAACAGACCTTTCAGTCCAACTCATCCATGCCAACCAGACATCCTAAACTAACATCGTCCCATTTGCCAGCATTTGGCCCATTTCCATCTTATACCCATCCAGGTGCTTTTTAAAATGTTGTAATTGTACCAGCCTCCACCATTTCCTCAAGCAGCTCATTCCATACAGACACCACCTTCTGAATGAGGAAGTTGCCCCTCAGGTCCCTTTTAAATCTTTCCCCTCTCACTCTAAACCTATGTCCTCTAGTTCTGGACTCCCCCACGCCAGGAAAACGACGACCATGTCTATTTATCCCATCCATGCCCCTCATGATTTTATAAACCTCTATAAGGTCACTCCCCTCAGTTCCAGGGAAAACAGCCCCAGCCTATTCAGCCTCTCCCAATAACTCAAATCCTCCAACCCTGGCAACATCCTTGCAAATCTTTTCTGAAGTTTCACAACATCTTTCCTATAGCAGCCAGAACACAAGTGCACACAGTATTCTAATAGTGGCCAAACCAATGTCCTGTACAGCTACAACATGACCTCCCAAATCCTGTGTGCTGGTTAGGTGGTTAATCATGGGACATGTAGAGTAACAGGGATAGGGTAGGGGGGTGGGTCTGGATGGGATGCTCTTCAGCGGTGTGAATTTGATCGGCTGAATGGCCTGCTTCCCCACTGTAGGGATTCTATAAAAAGCATTTATTGACTATCCCGAGTCGGCCTTGAGAAGGTGGAGGTGAACTGCTGTGAGGGTGGACAACATCCCACACTGAGCTGATGCTGCAGGGGGAGGGAATGGGAAGGGGAAAGGGAAAGGGAGAGAATGTACTGGGCCATCACATGTAGAGAAGAATGAGGAACACTCGAGCACTTGCTCCTTTTGTTCAAGGCTTGCCAACTCTGCAGAACTGTCCTGGATCCTCCAGGAATTGACATTTAATCTCCAGGATATTGCTGCAAGTTAAAGGAGAATGGTCAGAACAACATTAACAAACAAAACAAAATAGTGGAGGCCTGGGACAGAACAGTCATGGTATGATAGGATGGCTGGGCAGGCTTGAGGGAATGCATGGCCTACTCCTGCTCCTGTTTACATTCTGTCCTTCAGAGACAGTAGGTGAGCAAACCCATTCCGATAAAAGGAGTGTGTGTGTGTGTGTGCACGCGCATGTGGCTGCGTACAAATTGGACAATAGTGCTCATGTTCTGTAGTTGTTAAATGCAATGTTGAGTCCTGAAGGCTACAACATGCCTATGTGAGCAATGACATGCTCAACCAGGGCCTCTTCTCCGTCAGGGTTGCGAGTCGAAGTGAATATTAAAGATCATCTGGAATTGTTCAGGGAGCACATCCCTCACTCACACCATCACCAGAACAACAGGGAGACTGTCCAATCATTCCTTTGTTTATAGAATTGTATGCAGGCTTCTGCCACCTATACCCAACTCCTCTCTGCATACTCAATGTACCTTATTGCACAGGGATGTGGTGCAGCATGATACAAATAAAAATAATTACTTAAGCAGCATTTGGGTCAGTTTATATATGAAGGGGCAAAACTCTTGGGCATGGTGAAACTCAACTTGTCCATTGAGCTGGGCCAGAGATCCACTCAATGTTGCTTGGTTCAGCCCCACTCATATGCCAACACTAAGTGCCTTCCTTATGGGTAACTCAATTGGAAGGGTAGGAAATCCAGCCAGTGGCCTGGCAACTGGACAGGTATGCAAAGACAAAAACAGCATATGCACACAATCTGAGTTATGCACTTCTTGGTAAAGAGAGCATGTGAATGAGGGAAAAGATTCAGTGTGATCCCAATGGCTCTGGAGTTGCAGGTGGACAGTAAAGTCTCCAAAATGCCAGCTGTGGCACAGTGTCATGGGTTCAATACCCACTCCAGAGACCGGTACACTAAATGGAGTATTGCACCAGTGGGGAGCACTGTCCATCAGCTGAAACCGTATATGGATGTCTAACCTTCCCTCAGAGATGACTATAGAGGATGCCATGGTACAATGTTGGAGAGGATTACGACATCTTCTTCCCAGTACCTTGGCCAATACACGCCTCAAAGCAAAATAAAAAATGGCAATCTAGTCACTTAATTTATTGCCATATGTTTGTGGGAGCTTGCTGTGCACTCAAGGGTAATTGAGGTTCCTACATTATAACAGTGATCATACTTCAAAAAGGTTAGATATTGCACAGTTGAAAGTCCATATAAATGCATATATATTTCTATAAATACAAGTCTTCTTTTTCCCCTTCATGTTTCCAAAGGCCAGCAAATGTGTTACAATATCCTGGTAACACTCTTCCTACCAACTGATTTATACGCCACATCAACTTGCTTCCTGTTGTGTTTACCTCTATAAATATAAAGTCCGTCTAATTCAAAATTATCGATTATGAATGATGCACAATGTTATTTCACGATTTGAGGAGCAATGGGACAGGGAGCTGGGCTGTGATGAACACAGAAAACTAAACAATTGCCAAACTCACCAGTAAGAGTTTCAGCAAAAATTGTAATCCATGATGCATGCACGATTTCAACATTAACTAGAGGTGAATGTTGCTGCAGATTTACAAAACCTGGAATAAATGTCCGAATTCCTGCCTCTCTCCGACTGAGCAATGATGTGCAAGGCAGAGGGGTCAAACATTGAGACATTAAAAAGGAGTTTCCACAGGCTTGCCCAGCATATAAAAATACACTACACCTATTCAACAGCAAAATATCTGCTGTGCTTCAAACAAAAAAGTTGCTCAATAACAAACTGTGCTCATCATTTCTGTGGATGTCTTACTTACTGATGTCAAGCCAAGAGGCTGCATAGTGAGTGAAGGTATTTATCTTGAAATGCAACTCCAATGACTCACCTAACCTCCTGCACTCTTGTGGTTTACACCGACAGACATGTGCCTTATGCTTTTCAGCTTTTACTGGCAAGCAGGGGCTTGTCCATCTCGAGGAACAGACTTCACGTTACATTTACCGCTCTCCACACCTTGCGAGTTTAACCTCAACAAGGGTTGCAGCTGAAGACAATCCTGTAATACACACCAGTGACTACTAAATAGCCTTTGCAGGCAAAGAACGTCGACGCCCACATCCCACCCCTGACTAATCCTGGCCAAACATCCTTTGATTTTCCGCCCCAGCACACAGAGCACATGGGGACACGATGGGTTGTCGAAATGCGCAGAGTCTTGCTGCTAAGACAAGGTCACCAAATTTAAAAGTCCTATTTTTAATGCAGAATTAAATAACGATTTCCACTCGAATGCTCAGCAGGAGCTCATAAATATTCAGCTTCTATCAATTCTTTATGAAACTGTTGATTATTTTTTCCTTCAGTCTTTGCATTTTAGATTAAAATGGTGCAAAAAAGTGCTTGTAAAGCATCAACTACATTGGTGGCCTGGGTATCGGTCTGTTAGCTACTCTGGGCCACGAAACAATTCTTTGAACAATCCCAGCTGTAGTTGGGAGCTGCAATTCTCTCAGTGCCCTAATGTAGGGAGGAGGGTTGTACAAAGCTGTCTGATGGGTCTAGTTACTCATTCATGGATTGCTCAGAGGACATTTACAAGTCACCTACATTGCTATGGATCTGGAGACACATATAGGTCAGATTAGGCAAAGATAGCAGATTTCATTCTCGAAAAAGGGACTTTAGTGAACCAGATGGGTTTTTGCGACAATTGATAGTCGTCCCCATTAGTCTGGCTTTCTTTTCTAGGTTTGTCCCACTGTGGGATTCGAAACCATGTTCTCCAAACACAAGCCCGGGCCTTCAGATTATTAGCTCTGTGCCAATACCAGTACACCCCAGGGGGAGACAGTGATAATATCACTCGACCAATAATCCAAAGGATCAGGTTATTACTCTGGGGGTCATGGCAACAAATGCCACTGTGACAGCTAATGGAATTTCTAAGGAAATTATATTCTAATCAACCTGTTCAGAGATATTATTACAAACCTTTGAAACAGGTGGGACTTGAAATCTGGGGCCTCCGAGTTCAGAGGTAGGAACACTACTGCTGTTCCACAAGAGCCCATGATGGAACTTATATTGATGATTGAGAAATGTCTTGTGATAATGTCCCTACCTCTGATTCAAGAGCCTGGAGTTCAAAAGGGGTGTAATAACATTTCTGAATAGACCAATTTGAATAAATCTAAAGCTGAAGTCTTGGTGACAATGAAACTTTGTGAAAACTCATCTGGTTCATTCCTGATCTTGAGGGAAGGAATCTACTGTCCTTACCTGGCCTGGACTACGTGACTCCAGACCCACAGCAATGTGGTGGACTCTTAACTGGCCTCTGAAACAGTCTGTACAAGCCCCTCAGCTGGGTGAGAAATGTTGGCCTTGTCAAAGCCCACAGTCCCTGGAATAACAAAAACTCACACCAATTTTCTGCAGTTTGTTCTGCAATTGAATTGAGCACAACACGGACTTGGGAACAACATGACTAACAGAGGGCTCCTTATAACAAAGTGGCCAATATCGATGAAGACAGCCCTCATTAAAAGTGACTAAATTAATATCGCCCAAACTGATTTGCTGAAAATTCTTGATGAGTGTCTTTATCATCATGAACACCGATGCCAACCTAACTGAACACTGCCGTACCAACTGTTTGCAATATTGGCCTGGCATCAGGATAGGAGATGGAGTCAGGTACAGGAATTGCAGAGAGCGGTGTGCTATACACGCAGCAAAAGTACATTAAAACATCTGACCTTTCTCAACATGATACTCAAGAGGGAAATCAGGAGGGCAAAACGGGGACATGAGATAGCTTTGGCAAATAGAATTAAGGAGAATCCAAAGGATTTTTACAAATACATTAAGGACAAAAGGGTAACTAGGGACAGAATAGGGCCCCTCAAAGATCAGCAAGTCGGCCTTTGTGTGAAACCGCAGAAAATGGGGAAGATACTAAAGGAGTATTTTGCATCAGTATTTACTGTGGAAAAGGATATGGAAGTTATAGAATGTCGGAAAATAGATGGTGACACCTTGCAAAATGTCCATATTACAGAGGAGGAAGTGCTGGATGCCTTGAAACCCATAAAGGTGAATAAATCCCCAGGACCTGATCAGGTGTACCCGAGAACTCTGTGGGAAGCTAGAGAAGTGATTGCTGGGCCTCTTGCTGAGATATTTGTATCATCGATAGTCACAGGTGAGGTGCCGGAAGACTGGAGGTTGGCAAACGTGGTGCCACTGTTTAAGAAGGGCGGTAAAGACAAGCCAGGGAACTATAGACTGGGGAGCCTCACGTCGGTGGTGGGCAGGTTCTTGGAGGGACTCCTGAGGGACAGGATGTACATGTATTTGGAAAGGCAAGGACTGATTCGGGATAGTCAACATGGCTTTGTGTGTGGGAAATCATGTCTCACAAACTTGATTGAGTTTTTTGAAGAAGAAACAAAGAAGATTGATGAGGGCAGAGCAGTAGATGTGATCTATATGGACTTCAGTAAGGCGTTCGACAAGGTTCCCCATGGGAGGCTGGTTAGCAAGGTTAGATCTCATGGAATTACAGGGGGAACTAGCCATTTGGATACAGAACTGGCTCAAAGGTAAAAGACAGAGGGTGGCGGTGGAGGGTTGTTTTTCAGACTGGAGGCTTGTGAGCAGTGGAATGCCACAAGGATCGGTGCTGGGTCCACTACTTTCGTCATTTATATAAATGGTTCAGATTCGAGCGTTAAGGGCATCACGGAGACACAATGGTTAGCACTGCTGCCTCACAGCGCCAGAGACCCGGGTTCAATTCCCACCTCAGGCAACTGTCTGTGTGGAGTTTGCACATTCTCCCAGTGTCTGCGTGGGTTTCCTCCGGGTGCTCCAGTTTCCTCCCACAGTCCAAAAATGTGCAGGTTGGGTGAATTGGCCATGCTAAATTGCCCGCAGTGTTAGGTGAAAGGGTAAATATAGGGGAATGGGTCTGGGTGGGTTGCTCTTCAGAGGGTCGGTGTGGACTTGTTGGGCCGAAGGGCCTGTTTGCACACTGTAAGTAATCTAATCATAAAAGGTACAGTTAGTAAGTTTGCAGATGACAACAAAATTGGAGGTGAAGTGGACAGCGAAGAGGGTTACCTCAGATTATAACAGGATCTTGATCAGATGGGCCAATGGGCTGAGAAGTGGCAGATGGAGTTTAATTTAGATAAATGTGAGGTGCTGCATTTTGGGAAAGCAAATGTTAGCAGGACTTTATACTTAATGCCAAGGTCCTAGGGAGTGTTGCTGAACAAAGAGACCTTGGAGTGCAGGTTCATAGCTCCTTGAAAGTGGAGTCACAGGTAGATAGGATAGTGAAGGCGGCATCTGGTATGCTTTCCTTTATTGGTCAGAGTACTGAGTACAGGAGTTGGGAGGTCATGTTGTGGCTGTACAGGACATTGGTTAGCCCACTGTTGGAATATTGTGCGCAATTCTGGTCTCCTTCCTATCGAAAAGATGTTGTGAAACTTGAAAGGGTTCAGAAATGATTTACAAGGATGTTGCCAGGGTTGGAGGATTTGAGCTATAGGGAGAGGCTGAATAGGCTGGGGCTGTTTTCCCTGGAGCGTCGGAGGCTGAGGGGGTGACTTTATAGAGATTTACAAAATTATGAGGGGCATGGATAGGATAAATAGGCAAAGTCTTTTCCCTGGGGTCAGGGAGTCCAGAACTAGAGGGCATAGGTTTAGGGTGAGAGGGGGAAGATATAAAAGAGACCTAAGGGGTAACGTTTCACACAGAGGGTGGTACATGTATGGAATGAGCTGCCAGAGGAAGTGGTGGAGGCTGGTACAATTGCAACATTTAAGAGGCATTTGGATGGGTATATGAATAGAAAGGGTTTGGAGGGATATGGGCCGGGTGCTGGCAGGTGGGACTAGATTGGGTTGGGATACCTGGTCGGCATGAACCCAAGGGTCTATTTCCATGCTGTACATCTCTATGACTCTATGATTTCATGTCTCCATCTTTGATATAACCTACTGAGACCAGATCAGTAGTGGAGTGCAGCCGCAGGTGTTGGCCGAATACTATAATGGGAAATGGTGTAAGCCACTTCAAACATTGTGTAAAGTTTTCTCATTGATTTGTACCATCAAGGATGGCCAACAGCAGAAAGTTTTAAGGGGGGGGGGGACAATTTCAATTAGTTTGATCTTTCCCTCTAGGCTGCAGCTTCTCTCCCCCTCCCACGTTTAGTCATTACCTTCGCCTTGTTGCCAGTTCTGAAGTGGACAGACAAATTGGTCCATTTCCCAGACTGCAGCACTTGGGCCAGTCAGCTTGAAGTTGGCCAGGAGCAGTAAAGGGCTGGTGTAACTCTCCAAAAGAAGTATCTTCCATAGCTGGCCGAGCTAAAGATCACAAACTCGTCCAATTCCCAGTGACGTAGAACAGTCCATACTTCACCACTGACAGTGTCCCCATATGGTCACAGGATGCCAGTAACCAGCAGGATCTCAGTCTATGGGATGCACACCATGATTTCAGCTCAGCTGCATGCAGCTTCATAAAGCAGTTTAATAAAAATCAAACTCTAGCTGAATAGTCTATTCCTGTGTTATAAATACTATATAAAAACTCATTCCATTATATCTGCAGCTATAGAACCTTCTGGTACCTGTGCTAGCTGACCCTCAGCATTGGTCTCTGCAATGGCAGCACCTCAATTTTTTTACAAACCTCATCCTTTTAGATTAGATTAGATTACTTAGGGTGGAAACAGGCCTTTCGGACCAACAAGTCCACACCGACCCTCCGAAGAGCAACCCACCCAGACCCATTCCCCTACATTTACCCTTTCACCTAACACTATGGGCAATTTATCTTGGCCAATTCACCTAACTTGTACATTTTTGGACTGTGGGAGGAAACTGGAGCACCCGGAGGAAACCCACGCAGACACGGGGAGAACGTGCAAACTCCACACAGAGAGTCGCCTGAGGTGGGAATTGAACAGGGTCTCTGGCACTATGAGGCAGCAGTGTTAATCACGTTGCCACCCAAATTGTTCAAATCCTTCCCGGCGCTTTATCTTTCCCTATCACGATAACCTCCTCCTGCTTTACAACCCTTTGCACTTTCCAGAAAGGAAAAGAATAGAGCGAGGTTTCTTACTGTTCTGGTCAATATGTATCCCTCAAATCAATATCTCACACCCAAAATACCTAGCCATTGGGAGGGTACTTGCTGTGAGTAAATTGGCAGCTGTGAGTCACCAATCATAGTGAGTACACAAAAACAAATGGCTTCACTGACCATTAAACACTTGGGATTGCTAGTGGTTGAGAGAGATGCTACGTAAATGCAAATCCATCCTTATCTTATCTTCGAAACAGTGCTGTGGAGTATTACACATTTTTCACAACTGCAACAGTTCACCAATTTCACATCTCATTCTTTCACCACACGAATGAAATGCCAACCTGGATTGAATGTTACACCAGATTGGAGAGGCAGGAGGATACATAGAACACCTTCTATTTTAGCTTGGGAAACTATCAATTTGCTCCACATTGTACAGTCCTGTTGAATCTAGTCTTCATAATTATAGCCAGGAAGCGAGCATCAGTTGAGATCTCCCTGCCCTTTTGGTCCAGGTATTGATCCCATATTTGGGACTGAGTGATGACTGACAGTGGAATGAATGGTCAACAGTGATGGGGGAACAATGGGGAGATCCTTGAGGAACAACAGCTGCTTCCAGGCGGAGGATCCTTCAGGAAGACTACCTTGCTTTCCCTCAGGAAAGCCAATGGAAAAACCACCTGCTGCATTCTTCTCCCTCATCATATCGCCCACTGAATCCAAAAATGGAAGGTTCCATTGAGTAATCAAAGAAGAACCAAACAATGAGGCACAGAGAGATACTAAACAAGGTGATCACGACAATTAACGTGTTTAACACTGAACACAATGAAGCAATGTGACTTTTACTCAATGAGGAACATTCCTCAGACCAATTACATTCGAAGCACCTACTCTAAAGTTGGAGGTGAAGGCAGATTATGTTGCAAGACCCAAACAAAATGTTTGAATTTTGCTTTTAGTAATTCCTTCATGGCAGTGCTAACTTTTTTTTATTGTTATTTATTATTTGGACTTCGTTCCAAAAGCATGTCCCTGGCAGTCACTGTCAGTTTTGCAAAACCATGTGTCCATTTGGGGGGGGATCCCTTAAGCTTTCACAATTCTGAAATACACTTAAACATTCCTTTTGTTTTTAGTTAACATGAGTAAAAAAACCTCAACTACTTAAAAAAAACCCAAGATTTAATATTCCTGAGTGGAGTCATGGAGTCGTACAGCACAGAAACAGTCCCTTCAGTCTAACCAGTCCAGGCTGAACATAATCCCAAACTATACCAGTCACACCTGCCAGCACTTGGCCCATATTCCTCTAAACGTTTGCTATTCATGAACTTATTCAAATGACTTATGGTGCTTACATTCACCACTTTCTCTGGCAGTTCATTCCATGCATGAACCACTCTCTGTAAAAGAATTTGTCCTCATGTGCTTAAGTCTTTCTCCTCTCATCTTAAAAAGATGCCCCCTAGTTCTGAACATCCCCACCCTAGGGAAAATCCTCATGATTTTATAAACCTCAATAAGATCACCTGTCAACCTCCTGCACTCTAGTGAAAAAAAAGTCCCAATCTTTTGAGTATATTTCGAGATCTCAAACCCTCCATTCCCAGCAACATCCTTGCAGATCTCTTCTGAACCCTCTTCTGTTTAATAACATCCTTCCTATAACTGGGTGACATGGTACTTCAGAAGAGGCCTTAGTAATGCCCTGTTTAACCTCAACATGACGTCCCAACTCCTATTCTCAAAAGGTCAGAGTGATGAAGGCAAGCGTGCTAAATACCACCTTAGCCACCCTGTCTATCCTGTAGTGATCATGACGTGGACAATTACATATTTTCTGATTTATTGCTTCACATGCTTTTGGACCAATTTTCTGGAAGAATTGCCTAAAACAGCTTAGCATTGATGTTCAGAGAATTCACATTTTACCCGTTATTCATAGTGACCAGGGAAAGGTACAGCTCTACTGTAAAAAGAAAAATAAAGAACTGGGAATCAGAAACAAACAGAAATCGCTGGAAAAACTCAGGTCTGGCAGCATCGGTGGGGAGGGAGAAAGCAGAGTTAACGTTTCGGGTCCAGTAACCCTTCGCTGGAGCTCTACTCTAGCCAATTGATGGGATGGTACGAGAAACATTCTTGCTTCTGATTTCTGCAAAACATGAAAAGGTAACTTGGCCTCGAATTGAGTGACTTGCTCGGTCAATCAGACCAATTCAGAATGAACCCCATCACCGCGAGTCCGGAATCATTCATAAACCAGATAGCAGATTTACTCCCTAAAAGGTCATCTGTGAACACCATTTTATTTTTAAAATGGTGACCACCACCAGTGAGACCAGATTTATATTCTAAATTTATGATTGTGAACTAATTCAAATCCCACCAGTTGTTGTGGGTGGATTCGAATCCACGCCCTATGAGTGTTAGCCAGGGCCCTGGAACACCAGATCAGAGATATTACCACTGTCTCCTCACAATCCATGACTACATCGTACAGTCTTGGCCATTATTGCTACTACACAATATTGCAAATGCTCGTTTGAAAAGAGACTTGTATCTTCCCATTTCCTGTTCAATCATGGATCGATTAAATGGAGGGGTTACTCAATGAAACATACAAAGGATGTTAGTGCAGTTGCAGTTAACACTGTTTCAGGAATGAGATTTCTAGTGGTGAACAATGTTACGGGACTACTTTATGATTTTGACAGTGCTCTGTGCAGTTTGGAGGATAGTCAGTTTAGGAGGAGAGAGTCATGGGGGTTACTTATCAAACCAAATCACTGATCAAGGGCAGCCTCTCTTGTGGATGGGACAGAGTGTAGTCAATTGGATAGTCAGACCCACGACAGCATTACAGGGCAGGATCACCTTCCCCTTTCTCCCTGGAATTCTGTTAATCTTTCAAGCTCATCTTTGGGCAGAACCAAGTCCGTGCAACCACAGACTCTCTGCAATCAGCGGGTCACATGTGGCTGACATGTCAGTAACTCAAGGGGATACAGAATACAGACACAATGATGTTGACTTGGGTCTTACACAAACAGCTCGAGCCAAAATTCAGGTTGGCGGTGACAGAATCTCAGCAATTAACCACGAGCCCTTTGTCGAAATCAAGCTTCGTGAACATTCTGACTTCCAAAACAGGCAGCGAGATGTCCTGGTGATGCCTCACTAAGCTTCATTGCAACAATCTCTCTGTCTGTAGCCGGATTCTTAACATGTGCATTACCCTCCCCATAATCCCCGTGTGCCTCTCCATGCTCTGAATAAAGTGTACTGACTGCCATAATACAGCAAATAGTTTGGATACTGCAATGGCGCACACACACACACACACAAACACACACACACACGGGATAGTCAGTTTGCCTTGAGCTTTGGTGGCCGCATTGCTATTTTTTATTTGGGAAGATTGGAGAGGGAATTTTGGATGGGACAAGGGACAAATCTCCAGTCCTCTGGGAGGCTGGCAGTCCCCACCTCGAGTCAGAAGGGGAGCAACTTCGGGCAGAGGGGGGGTGGGGGGGAGAAAGTCCACAGCTTTGAAACAGGAAACCCTCATCAGCGGGCAGAGCAGATGGAAAGCTGCTGGCTAGGAGGAGGATCCACTGGGCAGAACAAGGCTCCAGCCATCTGGGAAGGAAACACAGATTCCACTGTGCTCACTGTCAGGAGATCCAGGCATCCTGCCAAGAGCCAGCAGAGCACCAGTCTTCAGAAGGATGAGCCCTCAGGATATCCTATGGCATCTCATATGCTGAAACTTGCTGCCACTTTCCTAATGTAGGAAACATGGCAAATAACAGGCGACACAGGCTCACAGAACCCACAATTCCCATTCTTCCAAATATGGCGTTGGGTCAAGGAATCAATATTGAGCAAGACACAGGAGACTTCCATTGTTCCTTGTCAAAATGGTTGCAGGAGCTTTAAACATCTACCAGAGAGAACAGACAGGGCCTCAGGTTCAACATCAAGTTAAAAGAGACCCAAGGAGCAACTCTTTCACACAGAGGGTGGTACGGGTATGGAATGAGCTGCCAGAGGATGTGGTGGAGGCTGGTACAATTGCAACATTTCAGAGGCATCTGGATGGATATATGAATACGAAGGGTTGGGAGGGATATAGGCCGGGTGTTGGCAGGTGGGATGAGATTGGGTTGGGATATCTGGTCGGCATGGACAGATTGGACCAAAGGGTCTGTTTCCATGCTGTATAGCTCTATGACTCTAAGTGAAAGAGAGGGCAGCACCAACAATGTAGTTTTCCCTCAATATTGTGCACTGCATTGTGTTTTCAGGTCTCTACAGTGGGGTTCCAGGCCAGAACCGGTCAGCTCAGCAGCAACTGGTATCTGTGTAAACCTTGACTGTTGCCAAAGACAAACGCAACACAGGAAGTTGCTGCTTTAAACAGCCACACTGACCCAGAGAAGGGACTGAATGACACACACAGCTCTTGCAGAACCTTCCTGTGTTGTGTTGGGGTAAATAAACTAACCTGAGACAGTGAAATTCATTGGAGGGGAGAGGGGTTCATTTAGGACATCTTGAATGAAAATGTTTACAATAGAAGTGACGAACTCGCTCAAGCTCTAAATCTCTGCCGCACTTTTTTAAAAAAATTGATTCATGGGACGTGGGCATCACTGTGGCCAGCATTTATTGACTATTCCTCGTTGGCCTTGGTGGAGGAGAAACTGCTGTGACAGCGGACAACAACCCACATTGTGCTGATGCTACAGGGGAGGGAGAAAGGGAGGGGGAAAGGGATAGAATGTACCAGGACATCACTTGTAGAGAAGAGGAAACACCCAGGCAATGCTCCCTTGGAACACGAGGGCACTTGTTCCCTATTAATTGACATTTAATCTCCAGGACATCGCTGCGAGTTAAGGAGAACGGTCAAAGCAATGTTAACCAAAACAAAAGTGCACTTGCTCTATTTTCTCGAACATTTATTGGTTCATTGAAAATTGGAGATAGGATAAAAAGGCCAATTGGTTTCTAGTCATGCACTAGTAAAAATCAATTGATTTGCTTTTTTCTCCTCATTCATTCAGAGAATTTCGACTGTGAAGGCCAGCACTCCTCATCTGTAATTGTCCAGAGGGCCAACCACATTGCTCTCGGTATGGAGTCACATGTAAGGCCACACCCAGGTAAGGACAGCAGATTACTCTCCTTAAAGTCAGTCAGTTGTGAATCCCATGGGTTGTTCCTGACAATCAACAATCATCACCACTGGACTTTTACTTTCCAGGTTTTTTATTGAAATTAAACTCCACCCCCTGCTGTGGCACGACTCGACCTGGGTCTCTGGATTAACAAAACACCAGAAGAGCTGCGGATCCTGCAAATCAGAAACAAAAACAGAAATTGCTGGAAAAGCTCAGCAGGTCTGGCAGCATCTGTGGAGAGAAATCAGAGTTAACGTTTCGGATCAGGAGTGGATATAATCCTCTGGATTTAACTCTGATTTCTCTCCACAGATGCTGCCAGACCCGCTGAGCTTTTCCAGCAACTTCTATTCTTGTCTCTGGATTAACAGTCCAGTCAGTGTCAACAATACACTGCCACTACCATGTGCTCAATGTTAAAAGATTAAATTGTACTCTCTCTCTGGATATTAATGTACTGTTAAAGGGTTAAACTATACCGTCTTTCTCCAAGAAGCTGAACATTCTGCAAACGGGTGGGGGTGACATTCTGTCTCTCTCACACAGCATGCAGGAATTTAGATGACTATCCATTGTAATCCACAATTCATTCAGGCAGCCGTTATCAAATTAAACTCTCATTCAGTCCCTTCCATTCAGAAATGCTTTCATAGCCATCCCCCAGCCAATCAAATTCATTTGCGTGACCATTCCCTGATACTGAAGTATATCACACCTATATTGTCCAGAGAAGTAACAGAGCCAGAACTCATTTACAGAGCCACCCCGAAGCTAGAAACATATCACACCCACAGTGTCTTGGGGAATCATGGAGTCAGGAAATTGTCTCCATAATGATTCCCCAGGATTAGGGCATTTACATTTGCATTATCTCGGAGGATGACCACATCCTACCATTGTACCTGGGGTAACATGCAGTTACGAGGGGAATGGCTGGAGTACCTGCAAACATTACCAACTGACCTGTGTAAAGAGGATGTGTTTCCTTTGTTCGGGGCCTCTGACTCAACTTTGCACGTCTGTGAAGAGGGTTGAATGGGTCACCTAGCTTGTACAGGCTTTAATAAACTTTAACTGTTTGCAGAAGTTGGTGTGCGTGAATTGCATCGTGTGTGTGAAACCTTGGGAAAAGAACCTAACAGCAGGGGCTGTTATATACAGGAGGCCAAGGGTGATAGCCAATCTAAGTTGTCAGCTCCACCCCGTGCCCACTTAAAGCTAATCAAATCCAGAAAAAGAGTGCCATCAACCCAGACTCTACCAAGACGAGGCTTGTGAACAACGTGAATAAATGAAAGCAGCTTGGCATGGCTGTGAGGAGTGGGGGACAGGGGGTTTTCATCAGTGGCTCAAACAAGGGCAGGTCAGCAATTTCAGGAAGGCAAACACAGTGTCACGCGTGTCATCTCAAATTCACTGCTTGACAAGATGCCACAGGTGTCATTTATGCTGGCCCCAATTCAAAATTCCCTGACCAACAAGAATGCTTCTTGTCCAAAGAAAGCCATCACATGATGCTGACACAGTGGATCCATTCACATTGTGCAGTGGGCATCTCTGGTTACCCAGAGGAATAGATTACTCAACTCAACGAGTTACAGAAATGGAGGGGAGACTTTTTCCCACAAATCACACTTCTTAGTTAAATTCGTAGATGGCATGTGACTGTCACACTGATTAGGAGGGCAAATTGCCGTGGGTCTGGAGTCACATGTAGGTAAGGACAGATTTCTTCCCTAAAACACATTAATCCACTATTCTGGAGTGGCCATGTGATTGATCACTGTGACATGGTGGCTCAGTGATTAGCACAGCGCCAGGACCTGGCTTCGAATCCAGCCTTGGGTGACCGTGCAATCTCCACATAGACATTCTCCCAGAGTCTGAGTGGGTTTCCTCCAGGTGCTCCAGCTTCCTCCCACAATCCAAAGATGTGCAAGTTAGGGTGGATTGGCCCTGAGATATGCAAGGTTACAAGATTAGGGTGGGTCACTCTTCAGAGTGCTGATGTGGACTCGATGGGCTGAATGTCCTGCTTCCACACCCTAGGGATTCCATGATTAGGCTATTATTTTAATTCCAGATTCTTTTTGAATTCAAATGTTAATTTAAAAAAAAATCATTCATGCTGTGGGTTTGGAGACATGTCGACAGTTTCTCTCCCTAAAAGGACATTAGTGAACCAGATGGGTTTGCAACTACAATCAACAACGGATTCAAGGTCATCATTTGGCTCTTAATTCCAGATTTTTTTGTCGAATTCAAATTCCACAATCTGCCGTGGAAAGATTTGGACCCAAGCGCCCAGAACACCAGCTGGATCTCTGGTTTAATAGGCCATTGATAATACCCCTCGGCCATTGCCTCCCCCTATGGGAATCAAACCGACATCTTCAGACCCTAAGCAGGGGCTGTGGATTATTAGCTCTGTGACATCACCACTACTGCACTCTCCCCACCCCCATCTTGCTGCAGACGGAAAGGAAGGCTCTCCTATTTGCCAGTGTGGCCTGGACACTTCTTGGAAGGTGACGGTGGCAGAGTAGGATGCTCTCATGGTGCTGTCTCGGTGCGGGTGAGATTGGATCCTACCCAAACATAGTTCCCGAGGCACCCAGGGGAGATTGGAGAGTTGGCAATTCCAGCAACAGCGATGATATCTGCAGTGACTGCTTAGTGAACCAACAGCTGATATCTCCCAGACAGCAAGATAGCTGGAGAACTCAGACTCTTGAACTTTAAGCTAGGAAAATAAAAACAAAAGCTAAAACTACAAAAGATTTTAATGTAAACTATTACCTATTTATTTTTGTACAATTCTATGAAATACTGCTTAACTTTCTAAACTTTGTTGCTTTTACTGCTTTGTACCCAGCTACTTTGGTACCTTTGGTACCCGTGTGGGGTGACATTGTACACTTTTTACTGTATCCTGGACTTGAGTACACATGACAATAAAATATGAGCAATATGAAAACTCCTTGGAGTATGGAGATCTTGACAAACCTACCAGTGATCAAAGGCAGGTGCAGAAAAACAAAACAACTTAAATCCAGAGTAGATTTTTATAAATCCATGCGTTAACAGGGGTACTATTACCTGTAAAGCAGTGGCCTGCCTGGTTTATCGAAAGCTAATCCGAGCCCTTGGCTTTGTCTCAATAATGTTAATTCACAGCCAATGAAGCCAAGTCTGCTCCTTTTTTAAAAAGGAGAGGGAGATCCTCATACTGGCCTGTGCACAGCAATCAGTAAAACTCATGAAGCCGAGGAAAACATAGGCACTCTGGTTCTGTTTCTCTCCAGTTGCAGTGCATGTGGCACGTAACAGAATCACAGATGCCAGAGGTAATTTATCCCATCGTGCCTGCACCAACTCTTCAAATGAACACTCCCCAGTGTCAGGTCAAGTCGCCATCCTCCCAAAGGACCATCAGACTGCTTTCTCATTCGAGAGAGACAACTGGCGGTGGTTTAACCTGAGGGTCACCACGCCTCAAATAAGGCGAGGGGTTGAGAAAGAGAGTCCTTCATGGTAACCTCAGCTGGTGTTGGGAATTGAACCCACATCACTCCGCAAACCAGCCGTCCAGCCAACTGAGCTATCTGACCAACTAGCAAGTACCAACTTCCTGCTTTATTCCCCCCCCCCCAGACCCTTGTACACTATTTTCTATCAATGCCATCTTGAATACCCTTTATGGGCGGCACAGTGGTTAGCACTGCTGCCTCACAGCGCTAGGGACCCGGGTTCAATTCCTGCCTCAGGCGACTGACTGTGTGGAGTTTGCACATTCTCCCCGTGTCTGTGTGGGTTTCCTCCGGGTGCTCCAGTTTCCTCCCACAGTCCAAAGATGTGCAGGTCAGGTGAATTGGCCATAGTGTTGTTAGGTGTAGGGGAATGGGTCTGGGTGGGTTGCGCTTCAGCGGGTCGGTGTGGACTTGTTGGGCCGAAGGGCCTGTTTCCACACTGCAAGTAATCTAAATCTAAATACAGGTCACTCTGCTGTAACACGCGTTTCATCAGCACAAATTGGCTATAATGTGATTGACGATTAATGGACGTTGCTCAGATAACGCAAACCTTCTCCTGAATAGGTATAGCGATTTTCTATAGCAAAGAAACACAACTGTCGTGATATAGCAGAACGACCTGCACCTCAAATGAACATAGGACTTGGTGGAGCTCACAACCACGCAGCCTGTTCATGTCAGTCTGTCCATCTGCCCTCCATCCCCCATCCTAACAATCACGAAACAAAAAAAAAATGACGTTTGAAAACCCAGACAGCTGGCATGCAGGAAAAATAAACAGCTGAACACTTCACACTGGCTGGTAAATTAATACAGACACATTGTGATTTGTCATCTCCAAGAGCAGATGATACAAATCCTGCTTGATTCAGAGTGGTATTTACACAACTTCTTTAATACAGGTGAACAGCTCAAAGCATTATTGAGGAGTGTTCAGACAATATCTGACCCTGAACCAACACCGAGACGGTGAAGCAGGTCACCAAAAGCTTGATGAAAGGGGATATGATCTGAGGAATGTATTAACGGAGGGTGGTGTAGACAGGCAAAAACCGATTACTATCATTTGCATACCAAGGTGTGTGTGGGGGTGGGGGAGCTGTATGGCTCTGAGGAAGGGTCACTAGACCCGAAATGTTAACTGTTTTCTCTCCACAAATGCTGCCAGACATGCTGCGCTTTTCCAGCAATTTCTGTATTTGTTGTTGGTGTTGGACCGTTGATTAGAATTCAGCGATACACTGGAAGGAAAGCATGGAATTGGAAAACCTAGAGAAACCATAGGTCGGCCATTGAGACTGTGCCACCATTCATGAAGTCACAGTTGATCTGATAATCCTCAACTTCCAACTTGCTGCCTTGAACAATAACCCTCTGATCTTTAAGGGAACAAAAGATCTGTCTTGAATACCATCAGCGATCCAGCCTCAACAGCTCCCTGCAATAAAGCATTCCACAGATTCACTGTCCTCACAAGAGATTACTCCTCATCTATCCTGACTGGGTGACCCCTTATTCTGAGGGTGCACCCTCTGGTCCTGGACTCTGGCCACAAAGGGAGACACCCTCTCCACATTCACCCTGGCAAGTTCCCTCAGAATCTGTTGTTGCAATAAAGTCTGTTCTCATTCTTCTAAACTCCAAGGAGTACACACCCAATCTATTAAACCTCTCCTCAAAGTCCCTCCATACCCAGGATCAAGTATGTCAACCTTCCCTGGACGACCTTCATTAGGGAACCAGAATTCTTCAATGTTCTAGATGTGATCTGACTGGTGCCGTGTATAATTTACCATGATTTGCCTATTTTTATACTCCGTACCCTTTTGAAATACAGAGTAGAGAAGAGTAACGTTTTATTTGTCATTTCTACCGTACACAACAGATCAAGTAAAAAATGAGAGTGCGCTCCTCCAGGAAGGAGGGTGCTACATGGACAACACAAACTACACAATCGAACAAGACATGAGGTGCATATGTGCAAAACACGCAAGTTACAGTGTTATAGATATTAATAATAGACATTTTTCTAGCAGCAATTCTATGTCGTGCAAAGAATTTCAGATGGAAATGAGTCCAATCATACTGTGTTAAGGAGCCTGATGGCTTGAGAGTAGAAATTATTGCAAACTCTGGTCACGAGAGACCAAATGCTCCGGTATCTTCTGCCAGATGGCAGGAGGGAGAAGAGCTTGAGTGAGGGGTGTGTGGGGTCATCCACAATGCTCTTAGCCTTACGGATGCAGCGTATGGTGTAAATAGGAGCCAACATTCCAGTTGCTTCCACACTACCTGCTGAACTTGTATGCGAGTGAACCCAGCAAGACAGATACAATCTGGGGAGAATGCAAACAAGTTATTATTTCAACAGCACAAAATGATAACTCCTCTGTTGATTCCACTGATGTCTGCCTGCTTCCAGCATTTTCACTTATGTTACTTTTCAAAAGAAAAAAGTTACTTTTTTTTAAACTCACTTGCAGAATGAGTGTATTGCTGCCTGGCCTGCATTTATTGCTCATCCTTAGACATCCTTAAAATAATGGCGAGCTACCTTCTTGTAGTCCATGTTCTGCAGGTTGACCCACAATGTTATTAGGGAAGACTTTAATCCAATGACAGTGAAGGAGCAGCGATAGATTTCCAAGGCAGGTGGGGAGTAGCCTGGAGGGGAACTGGCAGGGGGTGGTGTTCCCATGTACCTGCTACCCTTGTCCTTCCAGATGGAACTGGTCATGGGTTTGGAAGGTGCTGTCTGAGGATCTTTGGTGAACTTCTGCATTGCATCTTGTAGCTAGTATGCAGCTACTCAGCGTCAGTGGAGGAGGGAGTGGATGCTTGAGGATGTGGTGTCAGTCAAGTGGGCTGCTTTGTCCTGGATGGTGTCAAACTTAGTGGGTTGTTGGAGCTGCACCCATCCAGGCAAGTGGGGAGTATTCCATCACACTCCTGATTTGTACCTTATAGCTGATGGACAAGCTTTAGGAAGTCAGGAGGTTGGCTAACCGCTGGAGGAATTTCTAACTTATGACCTGCTCGTGTAGCCACTGTTTCTTTATGGTGAATCCAATTGGATTTCTGGTCAATGCCTCAGAGCCACTCACCGACCATTAGTCTGAAAAACAAAGAAACACCAAGTCCTCCCTTCTAACCGACTGCACAGCCTCCACAATTGACGACAGCATCTATATAGTGCCTTGCATAACCTCTGGGCATCCTTAATGGCTTTACAGCCATAAGAAGCGTAGCCACTCTCCCCATACAAAAAATGTGGGAATTTGGACACAAAAGATTCCACAAAAAAAATACTGAAGATGACCAGATATTCGATGTTTTGTAACGTTGGGCATGATTTAAGTATTAGCCAGGATGCTGGGAAGAACCATACCACCATAAAATCAGATAGTGAGCTTTGGGAGAGACCGAACATGCTGGAGCTATTTTCCCTAGAGCATCAGTGACCTTATAGAGATTTATAAAATCATGACGGGCACGGAGAGCCGAAGTGGGATAAGGGAGTCCACAACTAGAGGGCATAGGTTTAAGGTAAGAAGGGAACGATTTAAAAGGGAGATAAAGGGCAACTTTTTCACACAGAGAATGGTGCATGTATGGAATAAACTGCCAAAGGAAATGATGGAGGTGGGTACAATTACATTTAAAAAGAATTTGGATGGGTATATGTGGTATGGGTCAAATGGGATGAGATTAATTTAGGATTGGTTAACATGGATGAATTGGACTAAAGGTTTTGTTTCCATGCTGTACAACTGTACAACTCTACTGGATAGACTCAGGAGGTCTAGCAGCATCTGTGCAGAGAGAAAATGAATTAACATTCCGAATCTGATAGGACTCTTCTTCGGAACTGAATAGGGGCTGAAAGAATTGTTTTTTTTTAAAATGGCAACAGAAGAGGAGTTCAAAGTTCACGGTATGCCCAAAATTGATGGATGTCTAGAAACTATTTTGTTTATTCATATGACGAAGCTGCTAGTAAACTCCAAACCAACCTGAGCCTTGCAAACAGCCCAGCTGGACAGCAGCATACCTAGAGCCCATCAGTCCACACAGATTGATGCAACTTACAAGGGAAGTCAATAACTGGGTGAGCTTAACACACGGATCTATTCTTTGCGATCTCACTGCCCACAAAGCTCAAGTTGCCTTGGTAACCGCCAACAGACGCACGATGCAAATAAACATACACCTACACAATTGAACAACTCCGGGCAAGACTATCTCAAGTGCAATCTTAAAGTGCAAAACCCCACGAATTTAATAAAGTCAATCTACCATTATTAATTCAAGGCAGATTTAAGAGTGAAAAATGCAAACAGATGGGAATCTTGGGCTCAATCTTGAACACAGAATTAAATTCATCAGGTGACTCATTCATTAAACTCACTCAATGAATAAACCTAGTTATGCAGTTGGTTAGGGGAAATGCAATCTGCAACTCCTTCCATCTTTCCTATAAAACAAAGCACTACAGAGTGTCTTTGTAAGATCCAAAACAGATGTATATCTGGTTGCTGCTAACTTGCTGGTTTAAGGTGACTGGAGAGGTCAAATCCAACATCTGAGTTAGCCTAGCAAAGTAAATCATAGAATCTCTATGGTGTAGCAGCAGGCCATCCCTCTAACCCTGCATCTCCTATGGCTAACCCATCTAGCCTGTACTATGGGCAATTTAGCATGGCCAATGCACATAACCGGAAGATCTTTGGATAGTGGGAGGAAACCGGAGCACCCAGAGGAAACCCACACAGACACGGGAAGAATGAGCAAACTTCACACAGACAATCACTCGAGGCTGGAATCGAACTCAGGATCCTGGTACCACTGAGCCATGGTGCCATCGTTTGGAAAGCGGATTCATAATTTGAGATTTTGTTGGTTATGCTGACATTTGACTGGACAGTTATGTTTTTCATGATAGTTCCTGACAATATTTTGGGTCAGTATGTGGTGTTAGTTCACGCAACACATATACCATGAAGATCTGGGTTCTGGCTGAGACAAATGTCTTTAAGTTTATCGACACTAACTACCAATACTGCTGTAACATCATCAGAGTTACACACAGGTTGGGTTCTGTGCTTGTTGACCCTTACCATTACATCACTGAACAAACCAAACCACCTCAAGTGAAATGGACAGCGAGTGATTGAAAATAAAGACCTTTTATAACAGTGTGTGACGTTGTTTAACTACCCTGAGGTAAGACGCCTACTTGCTTTGCTGATCTATGCCATGACACAACAGTTCCCATGAAAAACACTGACGATCATTATTTTTGCTTTGCACATCCCGAAAAAACTTTCCTTAAGTTAAGAGAAGCAAGTCCATATTTGAAGAAATAAAATGACCCAGAATTTTCCACCCCCTGCTCCAAATGTGGTTTAATTCCAGCAGTTTTCCAACTCCCTTTTGTTACAAGAGTTTCAAAACAAACTTGGCTACACAAAAAGTTTGCAGACAGCTCACTCATTCCACCCAATCTGATAAATCTCACACACACACACACACACATTACAACTCAGCTAAATCCTATGTCAAACACCAGGAAAAAGGCAACGCCCAAGGGATTATGTGAAAACCACACCCATATTTGGGAAAATCTCCACCACTGCATAGTCCTTGCAGAATGGGCGCAGTTTAAATTCCATTTCTTTCTAACTAAAAACTTGGCAAGTAAGTGTGCACTTCTGGAGCTGGGGAAAGAGCTGCCCGCAGTCATACTCGCAGTTTTCCAAAATTCTTACCTATTTTCACTTAGCCGAAACAAAGGCTCCCCCATTAAAAGGTTCCAAATTTATTTGTTTCCTCTCAGACCCCCCGTTTGCTGTAGGGCATGGAAAACTAAGGGAAACTTCAAGTAGCAGCACAAAAGCCAACCAGGTCAACCTCTGTTTCCACACGTCACGTTACAATCCCCAAGGCCAAGAGGCTTTAGCTAACGTTTGATCACAATTTGTCCCTTATCCAACACCTGAAAGTCAATAGGATTCAAACAATTTGGAGGACTTGTTAAACTGAAGCACTGCCTGGTCTCTCAGGTGGTCTAAAATATCCCAATGCCTCCATTTCGGAGTGTGTTCTGCCCTCTTAACATTAGGGTGGCACGATGGCTCAGTGTTAGTACTGCTGCCTCTCAGCACTAGGGACCTAGGTTCAATTCCAGCCCCGGGCATATTCTCCCAGTGTCTGTGTGAGATTCCTCCGGGTGCTCAAATTTCCTCCCACAGTCCAAAGATATGCAGATTAGGTGGATTGGCCATGCTAAATTGCCCATAGCATTCAGAGATGTGTAAGTTAGATGCATTAGTCAGGGGTAAATGTAGAGTAATAAGGAATGGGTCTGGTGGATTACTCTTCAGAGAGTCGGTGTGGATTTGTTGAGCCGAATGACCTCGTTCCATGCTATAGGGATTCAATGTACTTTGATGCCAGATTATGAGTTCCAAACACACACTCAGGTCAAAGAGGAGACAAAGTCAAGAACTCTCCTCAAGCTCAAACTTCAAAGTAACACAAAGTAACACCTAATAGTGCTATATGCAGTAATCAAAAGATGCAGCAGAACCTGATCATGTAGTTCCTTTGGGTGAGGAATAACATCTCTTATCCCCATGTTCATTCCCACATGCTCATGTGAATCTTCCAGCCGGGTGATGTGCTTCCACAGTGTGCCATGGCAGTCTAACTCTGCCACAATGTGCTCTATGTATACTCAGTGATGTGCAGCTCTGAGACATCATTGCATGGAAGCTCTAGCGTCCTGAAATCTTTATACAACAGGGCCAATATTCACCCCTGAGTCAACACCCCCAATTTGAGGGCCGCTCAGTGGTTAGCACTGCTGCCTCACAGCACCAGAGTCCCAGGTTCGATTCCAGCCTCAGGCGACTGTATGTGGAGTTTGCACATTCTCCCTGTGTCTGCATTTGTTTCCTCTGGGTGCTCCGGTTTCCTCCCACAGTCCAAAGATGTGCAGGCCAGGTGAATTGGCCATGCTAAATTGCTCATAAATCTTAGGTGCATTAGTTAGAGGAATGCGTCTAGGTGGGTTACTTTTTGGAGGGTCAGTGTGGAGTGGCTGGGCCGAAGGGCCTGTTTCCACACTGTAGAGGATCTAATCTAACAGGTGAGTTGGTCATCGTCAAGATTCCATTTGTGGAGCTGACTGCCACGTTTCCCGCATTTATGAACAAGTACATTTTGGAAATGACTTCAGAACATCGGGAGTTTTCCAGGTAATGGAAGCCGTAGCATAGACACAGCAGCTAATTCTTTTAATGCTGTTGACAGCATATAGCCAAAGCTGTCATCATCTGCAGAATAGGTCAGGGATCACCAAAAGTAATTCACTGCAAACACCTTTGATACAGAGACTATGACAACGCTGAAGTTCAGAACAATAAAGCAGCCAGCACTGCTCAAGGAGGAAGTGGTTGCAGGAAGGTAGGGTGGCGGTGATCCCTGAATGGGCCTGGTTCCCTGTGGAAGATGCTAAGCTGCAGGGCAAATTTCACTATGCTCATAACATATGCTTCCTTTACAAAACTTGTCTGACACCAGTGGAGGGAGTACATTGTAGATGAAGCCATTATCCCGAGCTGTATCCTGAAAATCCCTCTGATGATACAGTCTGGTGGTTGCATTGCTGTAAGTGACTCGGACTGGTTTTGGACACCAGCTTTTCTTTCCTGTATCGAGAAGATATCCTTTTAATATAAAGGAGGAATCTCCTTGCTTGATGTTGTGGTCACATAGTTTCTGGCTGATTCTGCATTCCCCCAGTGCCATGAGGCCAGTTTTATGAGCAATGGTCAGTTTAGTGTGTAAATATTATCAGTATAAACCAAGTGGGCACTGTGTAATCTCAGCATCATATTCGCCTCCATCACAGCTTCATAGAATCACACCAAGATAAGGAAGCAGACCATTCAGCTCATCGAGTCCACAGTGACTCTCCGAAGAGCATCCCACCCAGACCCACACCCGTGCCTTATCCCTATAACCCAACATTTCCCATGGCCAATCCACCCGAGCCTGCACGTTTGGACTGTGGGAGGAAACCGAAACACCCAGAGGAAACCCACGCAGACACAGGGAGAATGTGCAAACTCCACACATGTCACAGCCACCCTAGGCTGGAGTTGAACCTGAGTCTCTGGGGTGCCTCAGTGAGCCAGCAGTCCTAGCCACTGAGCCACCATGTTGCCCATCTGTTGCTTTCCTCACTATGAATGGTCAAGTTGAGGAGGTTATGACTGCATGGTCAAACAGTACAGACTGACTGAGCCTTGCAGTGAAGATGCATTTAATAATCACCTAAAGATTCCTGATGTGAGCACAGAGATGCTCTATAACTGAGTCTCACTCATGAGGCCATCCCTTAATGCTCAATGGTCAGGTTCATCTGGACATATCGAAGCTGCAAGTTCAGATCGATGAATAATTTTGAAATGTCTCCTGACTCTACTGGGTGAACAATATAGGGTTTACACTGGCACAGCTTCATTTAACCTAATGTGATGTTTTAACTGAAAGCATCAAAGCTAAGACCAGGTGACATGAGTTGACAGATACATAAAGTAGAAGGGAACATTCCCAAGTGCAAAGTTGACATTACCACCCTGCAACTCTCAATAAGTACACGCTGGAATCCACAAGAATGACAGGCCATCTCATCAAAGCTGCTGAAGTTTGACAGGGTCAAAGCTGAGAGGTTGCTTCCCCTTGTGGGAGAGTCTAGGGCCACAGAACATCATCTCAGAATAAGGGGATTACAGTGCTCACTGAAACGAGGAGGATAGGCAGTGTGCTTACATCATTAATTGGAAGAAACAGAATGAAAATTACTGCAGTGTCCAGCAACACCAATCACTTTCAAATTTTAAAATTTCTACATCACATAATGATAATGACAGCCCCAATACAATTTTTGATAAGTCAACCATTTTTGCCAACTGTAGATGTTTCACTTCAAAATCCTTACGCTTCTCCCCAAGAGGATAATGAGCTCCCTTGCTCAGAAGGCAATACAGGTCATTCTGTTATAACATGTCTTTCATTGGCACAAATTCATTATAAAACAAAATGACAAATTGTGGACACTGTTTCTGAAGCGCAAACTTTTAAAGCGTGTATTGGTTATAATATGATTCTGGCCCTATTGGTTTCAATGGTGCTGTTATTAAGTGATTTTCTTATAACACAAGACTGCATGAGAACAGGACTACCATGTCATAGCAGAACTAGCTGTCCCAGGTTCTCAAAACATACACAAGAGGAAGATAATTCTGTCACTTCAAACTGATCCACTGCAGAAAGACCCAGGGGTCACACTGATTATAAGAATAATTAGTTCGCTAACTACTTTTGCACATTGCTCTCTCCATTAGGAAGTTATATTTCACAGGCAAAACAAAACATTGAGAAGATGAGTCATAAGCCCATAGCAACACCGATTATGAGCTTCTGAGGCAACAAGTATTTCTGCTTTCGGAACCCGTTCCGGTTTTATGACAGTGTTAACAGTGCCATGTTCAGTGGAGCTGCAGTCTCCAACAGAGATGAAAACGCTTCCTTATGTGATATACAAATACCAGCACTGGCCATTTGAGCTGAAGACCCTCCATGTTATTCTATGCAACGAGATTCGATTATTGTTAACCATGAAAATATCAAGCTTTGGGAAGCAGCAGCAAGACTTGTCCCAATGCCATAAACGAGGTTGTGGTCTTGTGCAGTCACAACAAGAGGTTGCAAATGACCCTATTAAAGACAGGACATCAGCTGAAATATTTGTAAAGGCTGAAATTCAAAAAGTGAGTGCGAAGATATCTGTGAGTTGTTGCCTTTTTGGAACTTTTTGAGATCAAATTACTTGGGAGTGTTGTGCAAGTCTTTAGGACCCTGAAGCAGCCTAGCAAGGATTTCATAAACAGCACATCACGGAGTAGAAATACTACTGTGCGGTCAGTTACAGCACTCCATTAGAATACACAAGACTGGACTACACCCATTAGAATGGGAGTGAATCTTCAAAGCACTTGGCCATCAAGACACAAAGAAGATAGATTACTCTTTTCAAAACAGACATCAGACCACCTGGAGTAATTTAAAAAATAATGTTTTTAAGGAACTGATGAGTCGGTTTTAAGACCAGCTAGCAATTACAAAACCCATTGAGCTGAACAAAGCTGTGAAGGAGTCACCTCTACAGAAAACTTTGGCAGAAGAACAACCAAAAAATCCAAGTCTCAAAAAAGCCTTATGCAGATATTAGCTGGGGAAATAAGCTCAAAACCAAAGCAGTCAGAGCAGTAAAGCCCACTACCAGTCAAGGGGATAAATCTAAAACAAATATCTGTGATAAAGGTGGATTATTGGACAGATTTGATTCCTTCAGGTTTTGGTTTTGTTTCCACCATTGGAGAGACACAAGTGGTCATCTGAGGATCACTGCTATTAAAGGTATAATAAATATTGCTGCTTCCAAGTCCAAGCCTGAACCAGTCTGTCCTGAACCCAAACTAAGTGATGTCAAACCACACAATTCAAGATGGAGGAGAGGGACTTGAGGTGTGGATGGGTACATGGATTGTATCAGTGCAGAGCCACGGAACTACAACGTGAATATCAGGTCAGGGTTCGCTATACACCATGTGGGAGGACCATCTCAAGGCTCTCCACACTGTGTAGGGATGTAAATCACTAAGGACTCACCATTCTAACTTCAAACAAAAATGGTGACACTTATTGATGGCAAACAACTTATCTATCTTTCTTTTAGAAACAGCATCAGAAATTTTAGAAGGCTGTTAATAATTGCTGAAAAGAGATATGTTAGCGTTGTCATGTTCATCATAACACACACAAGAAGGCCAAATTTCAGACAGTTACAACATTTATATAAAAATGATTTGGATGTGACCAAAAGAGGTACAGTTAGTAAGTTTGCTGATGCCACCAAAATTGGCAGTGTTGTGGACAGCAAAGAAGGTTACCTCAGATTAAAAAGGGATCTTGATCAGATGGGCCAATGGGCTGAGAAGTGGCAGATGGAGTTTAATTCAGATAAATGTGAGATGCTGCATTTTGGGAAAGCAAATCTTAGCAGGACTTATACACTTAATGGCAAGGTCCTAGGGAGTGTTGCTGAACAAAGAGACCTTGGAGTGCAGCTTCATAGCTCCTTGAAAGTAGAATTGGAGAGAGATAGGATAGTGAAGGTGTTTGGTATGCTTTCCTTTATTGGTCAGAGTATTGAGTACAGGAGTTGGGAGGTAATGTTGTGGCTGTACAGGACATTGTTAGGCCACTGTTGGACTATTGTGTGCAATTCTGGTCTCCTTCCTTTCAGAAAGATGTTGTGAAACTTGAAAGGGTTCAGAAAAGATTTACCAGGATGTTGCCAGGGTTGGAGGATTTGAGCTATAGGGAGAGGCCGAATAGGCGGGGGCTGTTTTCCCTGGAGCGTCGGAGGCTGAGGGGTGACCTTATAGAGGTTTATAAAATCATGAAGGGCATGGATAGGATAAATAGACAAAGTCTTTTCCCTGGAGTCATGGAGTCCAGAACTAGAGGGCATAGGTTTAGGGCGAGAGGGGAAACATATAGAAGAGACCTAATGGCCAATTTTTCACACAGAGGGTGGTACTTGTATGGAATGAGCTGCCAGAGGAAGTGGAGGAGGCTGGTACAATTGCAACATGTAAGAGGCATCTGGATGGGTATATGAATAGGAAGGGTTTGGAGGGATATGGGCCAGCTGCTGGCAGGTGGGACGAGATTGGGTTGGGATATTTGGTCAGCATGGACGGGTTGGATCAAAGGGTCTGTTTCTGTGCTATACATCTCTAGGACTCTATAACTTATTATGAGGGGGAAATCACAGGATATACACTATACACTTATACCCTGGGTGGAAAGGGTGCTGATTGTTGGCAACTTGTTTGAAATTTGACATTCTTGCCCTTTGTCATGAGGAGTGAAAGGTGAAAAATTTCAGGAAGATGGCCCTCTTTTCAGCAAGATTGATCATCTGCGCTTGCTTTTTGGTTCACAGCATTTATTGCCCATCCCTTATTTATTGCCCAGAGAGCAGACAAGTGTCAACCACATTGCTGGGGAAATGAAATCACATGTAGGTCAGATTGGGTAAAACAGCAGATTTCCCTTCCTGAAAAAGGACATTAGTGAACCAGATGGGTTTTTCACAACAATTGACAATGACTACGTGGTTCTCTACTGCAGATTTTATGGAATCTAAAGTGCCACCATCAGCCAGGATGGGATTCAAACCCATGTCCCTCGAACACTGGCCTGGGGTTCAGGATTGCTAACCCAGTGACATTACCGCTGCCTTCCTCTAAACATATTACAAATCAAACAACCAACCAAAGATGGTCAGACTGATGGATGGGAGGTGCTTGAACAGAGAGAGAATGACAGCGAGAGGGAGAAAGGGACTAGATTGCATGTCAATGCACTGACTTATCAACCCACAGATTCATACAAACTGGAGTTGCCTTGCCCGAAACGTCGATTTTGCTGCTCCTCGGATGCTGCCTGAACTGCTGTGCTCTTCCAGCACCACTAATCCAAAATCTGATTTCCAGCATCTGCAGTCATTGTTTTTACCTGGAGTTTCCTCATACCTGAGCACACACCATCTGCCAAGTCCCTTTGAATTGGAGCGTGCAGTACAGGCAGGGGCAATGCCTCTGTTATTGACGAATCTGTCTCCAAACCCAAGGCGTCTTACTGCATCTTGACTGCAGGATCAGGGCTGGAAATGCACGCACAGATACGCTTCACCACAAACACACCCACTCGCTTTCTGACTGAGGCATGTTGTAACAGGTTGGCTGCCTGTCATTTAATTTCTGCACTCAGCCTCCACCAAACAGTTCTCTTATAATTACAGACAACTCAAAAGGGACCTGGGTAAAAAGCCAGGTCTGTACAATTAGCGTCCTTCCAGTGGGGAAGAACATTAATTGTATAGAAATGCTGAAGTAGAGTAAATAAAGTACAAATGCCATTTTAATTAGACTGGAACTACAAAATCATACAATGATTGCTTAGAAACCTCAAGAATGCTTCAGTTGCCGTGAGGCAATTCTTTAGTAATCCTAATCATTCAGCCAGGATTTACAATAATAATGGCATTAAATATAAAACCTCAACAATCTAAAATTTCACAGAGGTATTTGAAACTCCAGACTCGAGACTACTGAATATTTTAAATCAGAGCGGTGCTGGAAAATCACAGCAGGTCAGGCAGCATCTGAGGAGCAGGAAAATTGACGTTTTGGACAAAAGCCCTTCATCAGGAATTTCGAATAGAGTGGGTCCTTTGCAGTTCTGAGAGTGTGTGGCCCTCAGCTGAAGCAGGGCTGAGTGTAGAGAGGTTAGGTGCTGGCGCATTGCTGCAAGTGTGGAGTGGAGGATCCAGAAGGTGAACGGTTTTGGGTGGTTTTGAATCTGTAGTCTGTACTGGTTGTCCTGTTCGGTTCCAAACTGTGCTAGGTTGAATGTAGTTCGGAGTCCACATGGGATCAGTTGGTTACGGAGGCAGGCACTGAGGAAGCAAATGTGGCTGTGGTAGCGAGTCTGTTTCAGTATTTGGCTGAAGAGCTTCAGGGCAGAGGGGATGACTTGGGGATTGCAGTGAGTGAGAGAGACTCACTGAGACTCTTGTGGAGAGAGGAGGAGAACTTCTTCAAGGTGGGCATCCTTGCAAGAGGATTCACTGTAAGGTTAAAATCAACTAGGCAAAAGTGAGGACTGCAGATGCTGGAAACCAGAGTTTAGATCAGAGTGGTGCTGGAAAAGCACAGCAGGTCAGGCAGCATCCGAGGAGCAGGAAAATTGACGTTTTGGACAAAAGCCCTTCATCAGGAAATATTTTAAACCTTTCCAAACATGGAACTCCTTTGTTATTAACCTCCACAATTCATTTTAAGTTAACCCTCAGCGGCTGGGATCATTTTCTACCGGAGAACTTTGGAGCGCGCAAAACGTGCAAAACCCGCAGTATCCTGCGAGCTCCTTGCCAAGTCACACACCATCCTGACTCGGAATGACATCACCGCTGCTGGGCCAAGATATTGGAATACTCTTCCCAATAATACTGTTGTGCCCTGCTACCCCACGGACTGCAGTGGCTCAGAACAGTAGCTCAGCACCACCTTCTCCAAAGCAATTAGCCATGGGCAAGAAATGCCAGCCTGGCCACAGATGACACCAACAGCTTTCAAGATGTTCCAATGCACTTCACAGCTACTGAACATTGTGGGAAACAGGGCAGCCAAACATACAGTACAGCATGGAAACAGACCCTTCGGTCCAACCCGTCCATGCCGACCAGATATCCCAACCACAAACTAGTCTTGATTTCAATGAAGGGGGATTTAACGTGGGATGTTGATAGTCAAAAGTCAAGACATATGCTGTTTTCAGTATACAATGCAGTTGGTTATGACACAACAGAATACATTTATCACATTTGGGACTTTGTTGTGTCCAAACTGGCAGCAGAAACACTTCAACTGTGCCCAGAATCTTTGAATGTATTACCTCGATCCAAGCCAGCCTTGTGTCTGACTGAGGGGTGAAAGGGTCACCAACTGAGCCACAGCTGACACTTGGAACTGCACTAGGAGGTTTTGCCATCACTATGAGACAGTGCATTTTGTGATGCACAATTCTATCTCAGAACAGAAATTATCAGCCTTTCCAATTTTTTTTAAAACAAGAGTGCTTCAGGGCACATCGCATTTCATTGGTCATTGTGGGCTACTTAGAAAGCCAGAAATTTCAGAGTGACTGTGAGGAAAAAAAGCAACTGGGATTTATAGGCAGCTGTCACTATACACAACATCTTGCTAATGAGTTTCACAATGTGACAATATTCAGTTCCTGGATCTCTCTGCCTTCAAGGGCCAGTCCATGTACTGGCGTCACTTTAGCAGAATATTAGATTCTGTGCAACATGGCATTTTGCATGCTTGTGCCCAGCGGTTAATCAGAGAGAAGAGATGGGTTTAGGACAAATCCAAGTGCTGCATGTTGAATAAACATAGTACGGCACTAAATTAATGTCTCACCCTGAGCAAATATGACAGGCAATTCTGTTAGAACATTCACTTAAAAGACTAGTCAATTTCATCCTGGTGTTCATTCTTAAAATAAAAAGACCTAGATACTGCAATGGGAGTAGGAGAAACTGGAAGTTGAGATAAACATACTACAGGACAGGCAGACTGCCAATGTTCATGGAAATGCAGCCTGGTGCTACAGAAATCCCTTGTGATCAGTCTGCGGAGAAGAAAAGATAATCAGACAGGCACTAGCTTCGTACATGGAAATGGTACAGGAATTACAAGGGACTTTGCATTCATACAAGATCCCTATTGTGTCTCTCAAAAGAGTCAAAGAGCTTCACAACCTTTCAACTGTTCAGGTCAACAAATCCCATAATGACTAGTTTACACATTGCCAAGTCCAGGTTCATTTGCTTTGGACTGTGTTAGTTCAGGGAAGAGTAGTGGGTACAGATTACAAGAGTGGAATGGAGATGATTGGAAGATTTATGTTAGTAGTAACAGAGTTAAAAAGCACATGACATCAGGTTTATATGGAAGTACTAGCTTTCAGAGCACTGCTCCTTTGTCATGCAGCTAGTCAGGCAGGATCACAAGACAAGATCTTGAGCTATCAATTCTGTGTCTCATGATCCTTTCCCACAGGCACCTGACGAAGGAACAGCTCTCCAAAAGCTAGTACTTCCAAATAAACCTGTGGGATATAACCTGGTGTTGTGATTTTTAAATTTTGTCCACCCTAGTTCAGTGTCTGCACCTCATCATTAACAGTAGCACTACAGACAGAGTCATGAGGCAACAAGACTTCCCTATTCTGCCTCAAATAACAAAGAGAAACTTTAAAGCCCATCGGAAGACTGTGACTAGAAGAATGGGCCAATGCGCTCTGCAGCAAGTCATAGATTCATAGAGATGTACAGCACAGAAACAAACCCTTCAGTCCAACCCGTCCATGCTGACCAGATATCCCAACCCAATCTAGTCCCACCTGCCAGCACCTGGCCCATATCCCTCCAAACTCTTCCTATTCATATACCCATCTAAATGCCTCTTAAATGTTACAACTGTACCAGCCTCCACCACTTCCTCTGGCAGCTCACTCTATATACGTACTACCCTCTGTGTGAAAAAGTTGCCCCGTAGGTCTCTTTTATATCCTTCCCCTCTCACCCTAAACCCTCTAGTTCTGGACTCATCCCACCCCAGGGAAAAAAGACCTTGCCTATTTATCCTATCCATGCCCCTCATGATATTATAAACCTCTATAAGGTCACCCCTCAGCCTCCAATGCTCCAGGGAAAACAGCCCCAGCCTGTTCAGCCTCTACCTATAGCTCAAATCCTCCAACCCTGGCAACATCCTTGTAAATCTTTTCTGAACCCTTTCAGGTTTCACAACATCTTTTCGATAGGAAGGAGACCAGAATTTCACACAATATTCCAAGTAGCCTAACCAGCCTCCCAACTCCTGTACTTAATACTCTGACCAATAAAGGAAAGCATACCAAACACCTTCTTCACTACCCTATCTACCTGCGACTCCACTTTCAAGGAGCTATAAACCTGCACTCCAAGGTCTCTTTGTTCAGCCACACTCCCTAGGACCTTTCCATTAAGTGTATAAGTCCTGCTAAGATTTGCTTTCCCAAAATGCAGCATCTTGCATTTATCTGAATTAAACTCCATCTGCCACTTCTCAGCCCATTGGCCCATTGGATCAAGATCCCTTTGTAATCTGAGGTAACCTTCTTCACTGTCCACTACACCTCCAATTTTGGTGTCATCAGCAAACTTACTAACTGTACCTCTTAAGCTTACATCCAAATCAATTATGTAAATGCTGAAAAGTATTGGACCCAGCACTGATCTTTGTGGTACTCCACTGGTCACCAGGCCTCCAGTCTGAAAAACAACCCTCCTCTGTCTTCGACATTTGAGCCAGTTCTGTATCCAAATGACGAATGAGAAGTGACTGAAACACAAGGAATTCTTACAATTCTTTGAGGACAGGTCACTGGACCTGAAGTGTTAACTTTGATTTCTCTCCACAGATGATGACAGACCTGCTGAGCTTTTCCAGCAACTTCTGCTATTATTCCTGATTTACTGCAACTCTTTTGGTTTCCTTTGGATCCAAGATCAGACTGGCTGAATGCTCAGAGGCTACTGCAGGCTACAGAGGAGCCTGGAATAGGGAGGCATATGCTTGGGGAAAAAGAATCAGCTATTTAGGAACAAGCAAAGGAGCAATTGCTTTACTTTGAGGACTTTGAAACATTAGGAAGTGCATTTTGTTAGGTTAATCGAATGCCGGATAACATAGTTTATCCAAGCATCGGGACCTTGCGATCTTGCCGGATAATCCGGAATTCAAATAATCAAATGCTGGATAATCGAGGTTACTCTGTACTTAGGTGGACAAACGTTGGAAATCCTGACACCAGCAGCAATGCATGCTCAGTTGATGATCATATTCAATCCTATGATCAATGGATTTTTGGACATGAAAGGGATCAAGTGATCTTATAGCACAATGGGTAATGTTCCTGCCTCTAGATGATGCAGTGGCCCCAGGACTTGTTCCACATAGAAGGTGCATTCATAATACACAGTCAGAAGGTGCTGCTTATCAACCTGCTAATCCTTGCAGCATGCCTGTGGTAATTTGTCAGAGTGAGACAGACAGACTGCAGCTCTCAGCTATGTTTAATGTGGAGTGGAGCTCCTTTAGTTGTAACCTCCATCTTGTTGCAGAAACAAGTGACAGAAAACAAAGGCGATCAAATGCTTTTCCTCCAGTGAGAGTGTGTAAACCCAGAGAGTCTAAGATGAAGGGAATTAAGGTGGACAGGCAAGAGGCTGGAAGAACAGAGCAAGCCAGACACTATCAGGAGGTGGATAAGTCTTTGTTTTAGGTGTAACCCATTAAGGCTCAAGGAAAGTAGAACTTGTGTAGAAAATCACAAAGTCACAGCCTAAGTGAAATGGAGGATCACGAGATCGAGGAGCTATTTCTGATCCTGTTTTATCAATAAGCACAGGAGGCCTGTAACACAGAAATGGGAGCACAACACCACTAAGTCACATGATCCAAATTTTTCACATCAGTTAACACCCTCAATGTGGGTGAATATTATTGAAGGTATTCATAAATTCCTAACCCAGGAGGCCACCCACTCACAGATCAATGGAAGGTTCAAAACCTGGGAATGAGGACTTGAACCCAGCACTTCCCTAACCAGAGTCACTGTGGAGCTCAATGGCAACCTTGATGCAAATCCAATCCCAGTTTCCAGCACTTGGTTACAACCTTGCATAGTTTGGCAATTCAACATTCATCATGTCAGTCCCAGGTGGTGTGGGGAGTTGGACCAGGACAGGAAGATTAACTGGACAACACAATCACTAATGGCAGTCCTAGCCCAGAGGTTTTAATACTTGCCAAATGTGCATAGGACCCCAAGTTGATTTACCAGCATGGCAAGCTCTGTAATCAAGGGCAGTTGTGGTGAGCAGGTATTGTCCCTACCTCTGGGCCTAAAGGCCCAAATTCAAGAAGTATCATAACAAGTCTGAATAGGACGAACAACAACATCTGAGCTTTGAAACGGAGCCAAATCAATCTGACTTTTTTCTTTCGAGAAAGACATGCAGCAGGAAAATGACCTTGAAATGCACAGTATTGCCATAAGGACCCAAGTGGCTCACGGGAAACTCTGAAGGAAAATGTTCGAGGACCACATCACTTCAAAAAATAGGCATGAGCAGGAAACACTGGTAGAGTCATCCATTTGCAAAGTAACATATAAAAATTGCATAAGAGAACTAATGATTCCAAAATGCTCACCTGAAGTCTCCCCATTAACTGAATACATACTGACAACTCACGACAACATCTGAATTATACTTTTCTGGACTGCAATCTTTTGTCTTCAGATATTACTATATCCTGTAATTTTCAACTTTCTCAACTGCAGTAGATTGAGCGCAACCAAAGCCTACTTTTCTTGAAAAGCACACACACCATTACCAAATATGTGGGCGATAATTTAAAAAAAAAATTCTATTATATATCTGAATCAGGCCATTAGCACAGATTAACAAGGCATTTGTTCAATTATCAATTCAATTTCTCCCACACTGACTGATTTATATCAATCCTAAATCCTCCGAATTTGTAGAGTTCGAGAGTCAAGAGTGCAGTTAAATTCATTTAGTTAGTCAGACTGCATGAAAACAGACCATTCGGTTCAACCAGTCCACGTTGAATATAATCCCCAACTAAACTAGTTCCACCTGCCTGCTCCTGGCCCATATCCCTCTAACCCTTTTCTATTGATGTTTTTAATCCAAATGTCTTTTAAATGTTGTGATTGTACTCACACCCATCACTTCCTCAGGAAATTCATTCCACACATAAACCACTGCGTAAAAAAACTGCACCCATGTCTTTTTAAAAATTTTTTCCTCTCACCTTAAAAAAAAAGTATTGAAAAGGGAAAAAGACACCTGCCATTTGCTTTATCTATACACCTCATGATTTTATAAACCTCTATAAGGTCACCCCTCAATCTCCAACGCTCCAGTGAAAAAAATGCTAGCCTATTTAGCTTCTGCATATAACTCAAACCTTCCATCCCCAGCAACATCCTAGTTAATCTTTTCTGAACCCTGCCCAGCTTAATAATATCCTTCCTCTAACAGGATCAATCAGAACTGGGCACAATACTCCAGAAATGGTCTCATCAACGTCCTATACAACCTCAACAGGATGCCCCAATTCCTGTACTAAAAGGACTGCACAATGAAAGTATGAATTCTAAATGGCTTTTTCTTCCATTTCAAACAATATTTTAAACCTCAAACGTACAGCCCATTTGCCAATTACCAGTCTTACTCCACCTGCGTCAATAGCAGTTAACATAGTCAGTCGCCCATTTATACAACTCAATGAATCTTTCAAGGCTGATAAACAGGGTGGTTTATGTTCTCTCTCAAGCAGCCCTAGCTCACACTGAACACTCAGCATGAAGCAAGTAACAGCAGATGGAGAAACATTGTTCGGGTCAGGAATTTGTTATAGACGCAGATGAAGAAAGCGTAGACACCATGACAACAAAACCAGCCACATTTCATTCAGCCTGACAGTAAAAAAAAATTGTACAAACCAAATACAGGACAAAATCGTTGGCACGGAAAAGGCCAATGGAAATGCAGCCAGACTGATGATCTATATACACACACACACACACCAGAAACATGCCTTTAAAATGTGGCCTAACCCTTCCTGGGAGGTTGGGTGTCGCTGGCTGGGCCTGCATTTATTGCCCATCCAAGTCTGTCCTTGAGAATATGACAGTGAGCTGGATTTGTTGAACCGCTGCAGTCCATTTGATAACTAATTTGGGAATATTGAAGGACATTAAGCAGGATGAGAAGCAGACAATAACAATTTAAGAATATCATTGACTGTAACGTGATGAGGTCAGAAGTCAGATAACACCAGGTTATAGTCCAACAGGTTTGTTAAAATCACAAGCTTCCGGAGCACTGCCCCTTCATCACCAAGAATGAAGCAATGCTCCGAAAACTTGTGATTTCAAATAAACCTGTTGGGCTATAACCTGGTCTCGTCTGACTTCTGACCTTGTCCATTCCAGTCCAACACCGGCACCTCTGCATCATGTAACATGTCATACAGCACAGAAAGACAGCATTCAATATAATGGCTCACTGACTCAGTCGAAAAATTCTGTTCTTTGCTCCCTTGTGTATCTATCCCACTTATCCTCCTCGAATAAACAGACTGCAGTGTTTCACAAAGGGCAATTAGAGATGGCTAATAATTGCTGGCCCGCCCAGCGAAGGAGGCCTCTTTGAATGAATTTATAAAAACGCTCGTTACTGACCACAATCCAGTTGGGAACTAGCCCAGCAAAACAGAAAGGATGGAATTTACCCTCATGAATTTTGTCTGCACATATGTTCAAGAGCAGCCATCAACCAATAAAGATTTCACAATTTGCAACATTAAAATTACTGGCCGCTTGAGTCTGAGGTAAACACTGTTGTCTTCGCCTTTATCGCTCTCGAAAGCGAAAAAACGTGCCTGTTTTTCAAGATTTGGAGATGCCGGTGTTGAACTGGGGTGTACAAAGTTAAAAATCACACAACACCAGGTTACAGTCCAACAGGTTTATTTGGAAGCACTAGCTGCTCCTTCATCAGGTGGTTGTGCGGCGCTCTGAAAGCTAGTGCTTCCAATTAAACCTTTTGGACTATAACCTGGTGTTCTGTGATTTTTAATTCCGTTTTTCAGGTTTTCTAAATGACATATTTCCTGTCCTGTTCTGAAAAATACTTGAGGTGAGGAGCAAGGAAACACAAGCCACAAAGGAGGAGCAGGATCTATTGAGGGCTTGTTGTTACAACAGAAAAAACAGTTTGGATACGTTGGGCCAAATGGCCTGCTTTGTGCTAAAAATTACGTAACAATTTGTACATTTTGCCCTAAAATTTACCTTTCACAACAGTGAATTTGCTTCACATTGCCCTACTATGGTCAACAGGCAAAGATTGCAACTTACTTTTATTATTAAGTTAAATTTCTGTTGGATCTCTATGCTACTTTGACGGACATTTTTCCAAATAGAAATATAATCACTGTTGATTACTTGCTGGACTACTGTCCAACACCCATTGTTGTACCTTGAACTGCACCTTTCCCAGAACACTGAGGATGTCAATTGTACCTTTGTACTTCTGCAATCCAGGGAGGAACCAAGAATTATTATTATAGAGACTGGTTTCACAAGACCAACAGTCGCTGCATTCCTAAGCTGGGAGGGACTCGGTGCAATTGTTCAGAACCTTTAGCATCAGATATCACCTCCCCAATCAGGTGGGGAGCACAGCTGAGTTTAAGGACGTGGCATTTAGACCAACTCCATCCCAGTGGCCAAGCAGTTTGGCCTGGTTTACAGCAGGTGGTTTTATTGGCACTGAACCCTGAAGAAATGAATATCCTCATCTCAGCAGCAGCAGGGTTGGTGACTCAAGGTACAAGGGTGCTGCAATCCTTCATTTGAAAAAAATAAGAACTGCAATAACAACCACCTTGCATTTGTTTCGGGCCTCTAGAAATAGTTGAACATCCCTTGGTACTTTTAAAGTCACACTGTCGAGCAAAGTTTGTGTCAAAGCCAATGGATGGGATTGGGTGGGGTGGTGGAATCAGAGCTGACCAAAACCTTGGGTACAAAGAACATTTTGAGCAGGGACTGAGACAGGAAGTGGAGAGGGCGAGAACGCAAAAGAGGGCGGAGAGACATAGGGCAGAATCAGAAGACAGAGAGGGCAGAAGTCACAGAGCTTTAGGGAAGCTTTTGGAATGAGGGATGGAGGTGGCAATTGGGCTGCAAGACTGCCAGCATGGGGTGATGGAAGGTCAGTTGCCAACGCAATGGTGGTGCTAACTGGAGGTGGGGAGAGTCTGAGAGTGATATATGCTGAGAGCTGACAACACAGGTGAAAGGTCAGGGGACCACTTGGAAAAAGGATTCACGTCATTGAGCCAGGAAGTTCTTGGCAGCAGTGACAGAAATCCCTGATAGAAATCCCTGAGGTGGAAAGGAACTGAACTGGATAAAACAGAATGGATTAGAGAGGAACCTGACCAACACACTCTCTGGAGCTGTAAGCAGATCTAATAATCAATCATAAAATAATCAAAATAATCAGAACATACTATAATAAAAACAATATCATCATCAGCCTGGTGTGTCTCACTTATTTATTTATGGGATATAGGGTTCACTGGCTGAGCCAGCATGTATCTTAAAGCCCTGGTTGATTTGATATACGTAGACCCACTATGCGGTTAGCAAGAGTGTTTCAGGATCGTGACCCAGTGACACTGAAGGAACAATGATGTATTTAAAAGTCAGGACAGTGATTGACTTGAAGGGGAACTTGCAGGGGGTGCTGTTCCCATGTATCTGCTGCCCTTGTCCTTCAGGATGGTAGCGGTTGTGGGTTTGGAAAGGGTTGTCAAAGGAGCCTCGATGAAATTCAGTCGTGCAGTTGTTGTGGGTATGTTTGTCAAGCTGGGAAGTTGATTTGCAGATGTTTTGTCCTCTTTCTAGGTGACATCCTCAGCACTGTGGAGCCTCCTGGGAAACCCTGCTGTAGAACTGCAACCAACAGCCAAGCTACAAATCTTTCCACAAGAATTCTGCAGTGCATCTTGTAGATGGTACACACTGCTGCTACTGAGCTACTGGAGAGAGTGGGTGTTCATGGATGTGATGCCAATCAAGTGGGCTGCATTCTCCTGAATGGTGCCAATTACTTTCAAATGCTATTGGGAGTTATACACAGGTAAATGGAGTATTCCATTAAACTTCTAATTGTGCCTTGTGAATGAAGGGCTAGCTTTGGAGAATGGGAGGGGACTTCCTCCCCGCGGTATTCCTAACCTCAGACTTGCTTTATATGGTGAGCCCAACTCAGTTTTTGGTCAATTGTAATTTGGGGAATTCAGGGGCCTCAGCGGTGGTAACAGCACTGAATTTCAAGGGATGATAGTTAGTGACCATCTCCAATATGAGAGAATCGAAAGCCACACCAATATCACACCTGGAGTGGAGTTGACTGACTTCCAACAAACACAACCACCTTCCTATGTGCCAGACCTGGCTCCAACCAGTGGAGAGTTTGCCCCCAATACCCCAGTTTTGTAGGGCTCCTTGATACCCCACTCAGTAAAATGCATCCTTGATATCAAAGGGCAGTCACTCTCACCACCCCTCTAGAATTCAGCTCTTTTGTTCACATTTGAACCAAGGCTGTAATGAGGTCAGGAGCGGAACCCAAACTGGGTGTCACTGAGCAACTTATTGCTGAGCAGGTGCTGCTTGATAGAATAGGTGATGACCCATTCCATCACTTTTCGGATGGAGGGTCAACTGACGGGGTACAACTCATTGGGTTGGATTTTGCCTGCTTTTTGCGTGTAAGATGTACCTGGGCAATTTCCACATTGACACTGTGCTGAAACAGCTTGATCAGAGGAGCTGCAAGTTCCAGAGCACCAAGGCTTCAGTACGATTGCCGGAATGTTGTCCGGGCCCGTACTTATTGCAGTATCTAGTGCCTTCAGTTGTTCCAGAATACCATGTGGCATGAATTAAATTGGCCGAGGACTGGCATCTGTCGCTGGGGACAGATCTTCTGGCTGAAGATAGTTGCAAATGCTTCAGCCTCCTCTTTTGCATTTTCACCTTTGATATCTCCCTCACTCCCTCCATATCCAAACCACAAATTAGTTTCGGGTTTGACTGTATGCAGTAGGACTCCAACTTACATCACAAAATGTATTTACAATTGCAAATATTTTGCCGGAGACAGAGAGATACATAAGTGACACAAGTGTTCACCAAACCACCAGCAAATGGTGATGTCAACGGGCCAAGAAAAAGAGTAACACGATCAAAAAGAAAACCCGGACTTTAGACAGTCTGCACTTGCCCCAGTGCGAGAGGACAACGCAGCACCAAACAGGATAATACATGCTTTGACGATGTAATCTTCTCTTCATTAGGTTTTGTTCAGTCTTTTAAAAAAGAATGTTGAAGTCACACCGCCCACGTAAGATTCACTGACAAATTATTTTAAATTGGAATGCCAATTTTTCCAGAACAGGTCATACCAAAGACAAGATTATGCAATATCACTCAACCAAAATGTATTTTTACACTCAGTGCAACAAAAGCTGGTTACAATTTGCAAACCTAGCCAAGCCCAGAGATTCATTCTGGCTTGGTCATCTGTAAATGCACATACCCTGCCTCTACTCTAATGGTTCCTTCACAGTCTCCTGAGGTTTGTAGATTCCTCTGTGACTTCTCATAGTTAATGCAGGTCTTTCCCAAAAATGTGAGCTGTTCCTCTCCAATTTGAGGGTGGAGAGGGGTTTTAAAGATCTGGGAGTCTCGCACTTCAAGAAAGAAATCGTTGCTTTGGAGAGTTTAGATGGAGGGGCAGCAGCAGTAACAAGGTCCTTTAAAACATAGAACATAGAACATAGAACAATACAGCACAGAACAGGCCCTTCGGCCCACGATGTTGTGCCGAACTTCTATCCTAGATTAAGCACCCATCCATGTACCTATCCAAATGCCGCTTAAAGGTCGCCAATGAATCTGACACTACCACTCCCACGGGCAGCGCATTCCATGCCCCCACCACTCTCTGGGTAAAGAACCCACCCCTGACATCTCCCTTATACCTTCCACCCTTCACCTTAAATTTATGTCCCCTTGTAACACTCTGTTGTACCCGGGGAAAAAGTTTCTGACTGTCTACTCTATCTATTCCTCTGATCATCTTATAAACCTCTATCAAGTCACCCCTCATTCTTCGCCGTTCCAACGAGAAAAGGCCGAGAACTCTCAACCTATCCTCGTACGACCTACTCTCCATTCCAGGCAACATCCTGGTAAATCTTCTCTGCACCCTCTCCAAAGCTTCCACATCTTTCCTGAAGTGAGGCGACCAGAACTGCACACAGTACTCCAAATGTGGCCTAACCAAAGTCCTGTACAGCTGCAACATCACTTCACGACTCTTGAATTCAATCCCTCTGCTAATGAACGATAATACTCCATAGGCCTTCTTACAAACTCTATCCACCTGAGTGGCAACCTTCAAAGATCTATGTACATAGACCCCAAGATCCCTCTGTTCCTCCACCTGACCAAGAACCCTACCATTAACCCTGTATTCCGCATTCTTATTTGTTCTTCCAAAATGGACAACCTCACACTTGGCAGGGTTGAACTCCATCTGCCACTCCTCAGCCCAGCTCTGCATCATATCTAAGCCCCTCTGCAGCCGACAACAGCCCTCCTCACTGTCCACAACTCCACCTATCTTTGTATCATCTGCAAATTTACTGACCCACCCTTCGACTCCCTCATCTAAGTCATTAATAAAAATTACAAACAGCAGAGGACCATCTTTTCCTCTTAAGGACAGCACAGTGGCTCAGTGGTTAGCACTGCTGCCTCACAGCGCCAGGGACCTAGCTTCGATTCAAACCCTGGGTGACTGTCTGTGTGGAGTTTGCATATTCTCCCAGTGTCTGTGTGGGTTTCCTCGGTGTGCTCCGCCCACAGTCCAAAGATGTGCAGCATAGGGTGAATTGATCATGTTAGGTTGTCCATAGAATTCAGGGATGTGTAGGGTAGGTGCATTAGTCAGGGGTAAATGTAGAGGAATAGGGTTGGGGAATGGGTCTGGGCGAGTTACTCTTTGGAGGGTCGGTGTGGAATGTTGGGCCGAAGGGCCTGCTTTCACACTGTAGGCATTTTATGATTCTCTAATGGAGAGCATGGCCTAAAGGACAGACCTTTCAGGACTGACTGTTGCTGCTAGTGCTACTGCAAAAAAGATCAAGACGGATGTTAAAAACCCTGCTGCTGAAATACTTCACAGCACACTGATCCTTACAGCCCACCAAACCACACAAACACCTAAAGACCAGACCAGCATTGCTCCCATTCAACAATTGTTATACCATCTACATTTTCATGCTGGGTCACGCCAAGTCTGGGACATTATAGTGGATTTGCACAAGGGAGATATTTCAGAAAGGGCCTCATTGTTTTTAAAAAAAACAAACAAGGAGAAACCATTTCCCATCAAAGCAAGGGCCCACCACAGGAAGCAGACTCAAAGGCAATTGACAATACAACCAGAGGAACAGGAGGAAACATCTGTTTTGAAGAGAAATAATAAACTGGAGGTTGCTACCAAATAGAACCAGAAAGAGCTGGAGAAACTCAGCAGATCTGGCTGCAAAGAGTTAAGTCCAGTATGACTCTTTACCGGGAACACTGTTCCAAAAGATGAATCCCAAAACAGAGCTAACTTTGTCTCTCTTGACAGATGCTGCCAATCCGTTTTTAGTTCAGATCTCCAGCATCTGCAGCCCACGAGTACTTTATGGATCTATTGTGGTCTGGAATGCACTGCCTGAAAGCAGATTTAATCGTAATGTTCAAATTGAACTGGATAAATACATGGAAAAATACTCACACAGCTTGAGAGAAAGAGCAGGGGTGGAGGATTTAATTCAAGGGCTAATACAGATGCAGTGAAGCAAAGATAGCCTATTTCCGTCCTGTATCTCATGATTCAACTTTGCCTGTGCTGTAAGACCTCCTCAGGCCTTTCAGTGCTGTCAATCCTGGGAGAAATATTTAAATACTTGAGATTTTGTGGTAAGTACCTCTTTCTTAAATGGTACATCTTTGTAAAACTAATGTGCAGCACCATAAACTGCCATATGTGGTCACCCAACCAAGGGGAGGAAGTCGAGCTGTAAAAATCAGAAACACTTTGCAAAGTAATACTTCAGGATTTTCCGAGTTAACGTTGCTTTGACTCAGTTCCTGTTCAACAAAGGAGCAACCTCACCACAAACTTTGCAAACCGATATGAGTTTTCACTTTCAAAAGTTTAAGTTACTTTCTGATGGAACGCTGGAAAGCTGAAAACAATTTGGAGACCAGAACAGGTCTGGTGTACAATGAGCTAGACTCACTACAGCTGTACTGTGTTGTCTAGCTCAGCTCAGCGTTCCTCAAGTCACACCAGCAGCCGGAAGGTGCGAAAACACAATAGATACACAATACAACATTAATCATAGAACACAACAGAAATTCACTTCCAGTTCAAGGACCCCCCCTCTGACAGTGAATTTGTCCAGATAACAGACAGACAATCAAAAGCAAAATTTGAGCCCTTGGTCAGTATTTCTGTTTGTTTATGTCAGCATCACAGCCTCACTTCCTTTCTCAACTTCAGACTACATACCTGACAAGGAATGCAATCGAGTTAATATTTGTGAAATGCAAGTATAATAAATGGAACATGTCATATGAGGACAAATTGAATATTATTGCAAATTTGTAAGATTCAAGTTGAAACGATTTTGCAATAAAATGGCTAAGTTGTATTTTGGAAGGGAAATCATAGACTAACAGTTGTATTTTGCCAACTTTCTGAAACAATACACTGTATGAAAAATGTGGTTAACAATGTGATAATTACCAGATGATCCGTTAGTGCAATATTGACTGAGGAATAGATCAAATCACCGTAGTCTTGCCAGACCATAGGGCTGCTCTGTCAATACAGAGACAACTGGTGGTGATTTAACCGGATGGCTACCACGCCTCAGGTGAGGGGAAGAGTCATAGAGATGTACAGCGCGGAATCAGACCCTTCAGTTTAACTTGCCCATTCCGACCAGATATCCTAAATCAAGTTAATCTCCCATCTGCTAGCACTTGGCCCACATCCCTCACAACCCTTCCTATTCATATACCTATCCAGATGCTTTTTAAATGTTGTAATTGTACCAGCCTCCACCACTTCCTCTGGCAGCTCGTTCCATACACCCATCGCCCTCTGCGTGAAAATGTTGCCCCTTAGGTCTCTTTTTTATCTTTCCCCACTCACCCTAAATCTATGCCCTCTAGTTCTGGGCTCCCTCACCCCAGAGAAAAGATTTTGTGCATTTATTCTATTCATGCACCTCATGATTTTATAAACCTCTATAAGGTCACCCCTCAGCCTCCAACGCTCCAGGGAAAACAGCCCAGCCTGTTCAACCTCTCCCTGTAGCTCAAACCCTCCAACCTTAGAAACATCCTTGCAAGCCTTTTCTGAACCCTTTCAAGTTTCTCAACATCCTTCCGATAGACTGAAAAAAGGAGAACCCTTCATAGTAAACTCAGCCAGTGGTAGAAACTGAACCCCACTGTTGTCATCACACTGCTTTGCAAACCAACCATCCAACCAACTGAGCTAAACCAACTCAGATCACTGAGAACAGCTCCCCTGCTCTAATTATAGTGCAATGGAATCGTTCACTGCCATCTGAGCAGCCTGGTGGGGCCTCAGATTAACATCTCACCCAAAGGACAACACTATTAACAATACAGTGTCCCCTCAGTATGGCACTGAAGTGTCAGCTGTGGTTTTCATACATTTTAAAGGAGGCTTTTTGAATTCAAAGGCTACCATACTACCAACTAAAGCCACAGCTCAAATCAGTTGGCCATCACAGGGAGAGTACAAGATCAGGCAAGAATGTGGGCACAAGACATGTACATACACTAGGATATTGCACAAATGAAGCATTCCTCAACACAGCTCTGCTCAGTACTACACTGAGTAATCACAAACATCTCAAGACAAGCCAATTCAGGGCTACACCATATCAACATAAGTAAATGAACACTGAGCTACAATAAGCATGATATGGACCTCCAGTATCGTGAAATAAAGCCTGGATCCTGGAGGTCACAATGTAGACTCAATGTTTATTTATCATGCATCAAGAAATCTCTCCTTCTGCTTAAGATACAATGTTTCACGCTCTGAAATTAAGTAATTGATATTGTTACTCGATAAAGTACTCCAATTGATCTGAGAAGGTTGAAGAGTGGTAAATTTTCTTTGTAACCTAACAACCGGTACGTTTACACAAAACAGTTTTAGCAACTGCCCTACTTTATACAATATAATTGCTTCATCTCCAAAGATTGATTATCATCCCGAGTCAAGAACATGGGGAGAAAAGAACAGGTGAGCCATGAGGTGCAAAGGAATTGACACTGTTCCTAACGCTCAGGATCGCCAATTTCAATCAACATGGTGGCACTGTGGTCAGCATTGCTGTCTCACAGCACCAGAGACCCTGGCTCGATTCCAGCCTCGAGTAACTTTGTGCTGAGTTTGTACATTCTCTCAGTATCTGCATGAGTTTCGTCCCACAGCCCAAAGATGTGCAAGTTAGATGAATTGGCCATGCTAGTTTACCCTGTAGTGCATCAGGATGTGCAGGTTGAGTGGATTAGCTGTGGGAAATGTGAGGTGATGGGTTTAGGTGGGATGCTGTTTGGAGTGTTGGTACAGACTCAATGAGCTGAATGGCCTCAATTTGTACAGTAAGGGTTTTGTCTGGACCTCCAAAGAACTGAAACTACTCTTTCCTGTTACAAAGTCCATTGGTGAACATGAATAAAAGTACACTTGTTTTTTTTTGTTACAATATGCCACTGCTCCCTATTCCCACTTAATAGATTTCAACACCAACTGTGGAACCACTCAACTGCAATATCATAGTGAAAAAACAATGACAGTTGGTGGAATTCAAATTCACCACTAATCACCAAAGTAAATCTGGGATATTTTGGAAAAGCTAATCCAATTGAGACCACGGAACCACAATCAATGGCTATAAAAATCCATCTGGTATGTTAACGTCCACTGGGGAAGAAAATCTGATCTTCAGCACGACTGGCAGCAACCGCGGGAAGAAGGCAGAGTCAACATTTCAACTCTGGTGACTTCTTCAAAACATTCTCTGAAATGTGGGCTCGGCTTTCTCCTCATAGATGCTACCTGACCTGCTGAGTTTCTCCAGCAATTTGTGATTTTGTTTCAGATCTCCGCAGTTCTTTGTTATATATTAATCTAATCTCACCCAGTCTGACTGATTGACAAAATTCCAAGAGGGTCAGACAGCGCAAACTCAGGAAGGCTGTCCCCAATGACATGGGAGTCCAGAAGCAGGGGTCAGAGTTCAAGAATACAGGGAAGGTCATGTATGACTGAGATGAGAAGAAATCTTTTCACCGAGAGACTGGAGATCCTGTGGAGTTCTCTAGCACAGAAAGTAGTTATGGCCAAAAATACTGAATGCTCAGGGTTTGTGTAAAGATTTGTAGGTCAGATGCCAGTTGTTGTAGTTGTGGGTATGGTCGCTGATCTGGGAAGTTGATTTGCAGACATTTTATTTCCCTGTCTAGGTGACATCTTTCTTGCTTTGGAGCCTACCGTGAAGTGCTGCTATACTGGGGTCTTCTGGAATTTATTTAGTTCTGTTCCTGCTGCTTCCGGTTGCTCACAGTAGTGGCTGGTATACTGGGTCCAGTCAACGTGCTTGTTGATGGAGTCCACGGCTGAGTGCTATGCTTCTAAGAATTGTCTGGCTGTCGAATTTACAGTCCTTGTCATCTGTGTGTATGGCTACTAGGGACAGCTAGTCATGGTGTTTAGCAGCTAGTTGGTGTTCATGGGTTCGGCTGGAACAATACAACGATCGAAAAACAAGCTAAACATAGGATAGCCAGAGAATTTCTAGAAGCATGGCACTCAGCTGCAGACTCCATCAACAAGCACATTTATCTGAACCCAAAATACCGGCCGCTACAACAACCAAACAGAACAAGCAACTGGAAGCAGCACGAACGAGACCAAATAAATTCCAGAAGACCCCAGTACAGCAGCGCTTCACAGGAGGCTCCAAAGCACTGAAGATGTCACCTAGACAGGGAAGAAAACATCTGCAAATCAACTTCTCAGTTCAGCGAACATACTCACAACCAGGACGGCACAGTGGCTCAGTGGTTAGCACTGCAGCCTCACAGCACCAGGGTCCCAGGTTCGATCCCAGCCTTGGGTGACTGTGTGGAATTTGCACATTCTCCTCATGTCTGCGTGGGTTTCCTCCGGGTGCTCCGGTCTCCTCCCACAGTCCAAAGATGTGCAGATCAGGTGAATTGCCCATAGTGTTAGGCGCATTAGTCAGAGGGAAATGGGTCTGGGTGGGTTACTCTTCTGAGGGTCGGCGTGGGCTTGTTGGGCTGAAGGTTTCCATACTGTAGGAATACTAATCTAATTTACGACAATGAATATTTACAAGGAGTTAGAGGTTATGGTTATTAGAGCTAAAAGGATTGAAGGTTATGGGGAGATAGCAGGAACAAAGTCTCAGCCGTGATCATAACGAATGGGAGAAGCAGGCTTGAAGGGTCACATGGCCCATTCCTATTTTCTATGTTTTTATGTCACTAAAGACATATAGGAATGTGGCTGATGCTTTACTGCCCTCTGAGACACCACTGCAGCAGGTTAAGAAAGCTAGGGGAGTTGAAAGTCATAAGAATGACATCAGATGGACAACCCAGACACTGACCGTGGCAACTATAATCTCTACCACCTCATTGATAATAATCATAAAAACCTAGATCTGCCTTCCTATCACCACTCTAAGAGCACTTAGCCCACCTCACCCTCCTACGGACAAATGTGGTTCAAAAAGGCAGCTTAAGGGCAATTAGGGATGGACCTCAAATGCTGCCCAGTCAGACACACCCAAATCCTGTAAAAATGTTTTTTTTTAAAATTGGTTCTTAAAGAACATGCCATTCAAGGCCAAGGAATTAAAGTCATTCTATCCAAAAGACCTTTACAGTTCCTGTCATCCTATTAGTTTTTATTTTTGCAAACCCAATTGCCCAATGCAAAGTCCTTGTCTCAGTGTTCGACAGACCATTTAGCTGCTGTACATGAAGCATGAAAAGCATCTAGACCATTTACTCATTGGTTCTTCCCCACCTGCTCTGCTGTCTCACAATTGTGTCTACGCCAGCCCCAAGTTGCTCTTTCATCTGTGATGCTTCATATGCCTTCCTGTATTATAAATGAGGAAAATCAGGCGGCACAGTGGCTCAGTGGTTAGCACTGTTGCCTCAGAGCGCCAGGGACCCAGGTTCAATTCCAGCCTCGGGCGGCTGTCTGCTTGGAGTTTGCACATTCTCCCAGTGTCTGTGTGGGCTTCCTCCCACAGTCTAAAGATGTGCAGGTCAGGTGAATTGGCCATGCTAAATTGCCCATAGTGTTAGGTGCATTAGTCAGAGGGAAATGGGTCTGGATGGGTTACTCTTCAGAGGGTCGGTCTGGACTTGTTGGGCCTGTTTCCACACCGTAGGGAATCCGAGGATGCTGCCTGAACTGCTGTGCTTTTCCAGCACCACTCTAATCTAGAATCTGGTTTACAGCATTTGCAGTCCTTGTTTTTACCGTAGGGATTCTAATCTAATCTCATGGCTGCAGTGGAACATTGGCAATATCTGACTTCAGAGAGCATTGTGACAGTGTGAAAATAAGATAGCCAGTGTAAGAAAGACACAGCAGCTACTTCTTGTTTCAGACTTCCAGCAGGCCATTCATCTCTTCCACTTGTGAGTACATTATCCACCATTGATTTACAGAAACACAGATGGGCTCATTTCAACTAAACTTGATTAAAAAGGATGGCAAATCATCTTGGCACGCAGCACATTGTCAGTCTTGTTTCCACTTGAATGCAGCGTTCTTGCAACACACACACGACACAGCGCCAGACAACTGGTCCTCATGATTCCTTATCCAAGCAAGAATCACCACCATTTAGAACATCTTGAGGTTTTGAATCTTCTTTTCAAAACAAATTCCTAGAATTCTGGCAGGGTTTGCATGCATCTGTCACGATGCTTTTCAAAGTTTGGCTCAAGCCTCCAGGCATAAGGACTGCTGGATGAAAGATGAGCAAGGTCAGCCTAGTATATCTTTTAATATCTTGACCAGTGCAGGATGACAATAATGGGACATCAACAGTGCACAGACCCCACATAACGGGAGGAAATTCCTCAGTAGGGAAAGTTTTGGGAACAAAAAAGTTCATGTCACTAGTCTCTGGTCTGCATATGACACTGGAGAGGGACTACTGTGGTGCAGTGATAATGTCTCTATCTCTGCCCCAGGAAGCCAGGGTTCATATCCCACCTGTTCCAGAGCTACGTCATAACATGTCCAAACGGGTTGGTCAAAAATATCTACGCTAAAAATATCTATGACACTTGGGCAGGTCTCACATTGCCTCCAGTCACTCTTGTATTATTCTCCAAATATTAACTTCTGAAAGGAATAGACATGCTTTTGAATGAATTGATGCTGCGAATGTCTGCCTGGGGATTCTGCTGCGTAAATTTACCACCATCTCAGGAGCAAATAGGGATGGACAATACCACCTTGTCAGCTGCAGTCACCATGAGTAAAAATCCGAAAGCCAAAGACTGGAGAAACTATTAAGATTACTTCTAGCAAAGATTGACATTAAAATGAATGAGATTGGAAATCACAAAGCAAGATTGCATTGGAATTACTAATCAAGTATGCATATTTCACCTTGTTAACAGACAGGTCAAAGTTGTCTTAAAAAAGGAAGAACACAATCATTGCTCCATCTTGGATTTAACAAGAATTCCATCATTAACATTTCACTGTGCAAACAGTCTAATCAGTGTCTATGGAGCATAGAATAACTGTCCACTTTCACAGCCTGATGAAGCAATTATTTTAACCACAGCCACAAAGCATTTAAGCTGGATATTTAAGCCATGAATTTTCCTTTGATGCATTTCAACTCATGAAGATATCAAGTTACCCTAAAAGCTTGTGTAATTTAAACCCACTGTTGCAGTCACTCACATTAAAATCTTATCATCCCAACCAAGCCTGTCCTGCTGCAATTCAATTCTCTGGGCGATCTCAAAGGTGCTTATTATCACACAAATGAACGAGGAGTGGCTCATGAAAGTTATATTTTTATTTTAATGTACAAAGTTGATATTTTAATTTTATTTTGAATTATAGAATCCCAGTGTGGAAACAGGCCCTTCGGCCCAGCAAGTCCACAGCGACCCTCAAAAGAGTAACTCACCCAGAACCATTCCTCTATTACTCCACACATTTACCCCTGACTAATGCACCTAAGCTACACATCCCTGAACACCATGCACAATTTAGCATAGCCAATCCACCTAACCTGCACATCTTTGGATTGTGGGAGGAAATCGGAGCACCCAAAGGAAACCCATGCAGACACGGGGAGAATGTGCAAACTCCATACAGATGGTCACCCAGGGCTGGAAACAAACCCAGGTCCCTGGCACTGAGGTAGCAGTGCTAACCATTGAGCCACCGTGCCACCAGATATGCAAGTTTGTTAAAAATTGTGCACCTTTGACATTTTTCTCATTTGAAAATACAGTAAAGCACTTTTTAAAAAATAAAATTGCAACTGAGGCTGGCAGACAAATGGAAGCAAGAGGATTCAGCAGATGCCAAGAAATCCCGCGAGTAAAGCTCAAAGACACGCCTATTGCAAGCTCACCCTTGTAATCACCTCAGTCTCAGCCTGCACTGCTAAAAACAAAGCTCTTGACTGTTCTCAGACATGGTACTCTGATCAAAGTGGTGACATGTAAAGAGATGGTGTTTATATGCATCAATTAATTGCTTGTAACATTGTTTGAAATTTGTAGACAAACACTTCAGCCTCTCAAAGCATACAATGTAACCACTATCAGTCTTTGACAGGAGAATAACTTTGAAGGTTGAAATCCACATTTCAACATCCATACAAAAGACATAAAAACAATCAGCTGAGACAAACCAGACCTTTAATTCTAGAAATAACCTTCAGTTTCTTCTCAGACCCAGGATTCAAGCGAAGTGTAGCTTTATTCCAAATTTTACAAGCAGTTTCGTCTTAATTTTAATCTAGTGTTTTTGCTTTCAAATTATAATCTTCAATAAAAAAAAATTTGTTTTTAAACTTTCATTGGGTTTTTTTCCTTGCAGGAAATTGATGTCTCTGAGGTTTCATTTCCATCACAATTTACAGTGCCAGCACACTAATAAGCTCAGGCTTGAAAGAGAATTCTAACGTGATGGTTTCAATTTCCAGTGTCAGTGACAATCTCCCAGTGCTCCTTTAGCTCCCAAATCATAACTTGAATTCCAATCTTGAAGCTTGCATCCTGTCATTTCATCTTCATTGGACGTTAAGTTCAAATTTGAGTGGCAGGAGCAGAACAACCAGCTCACTATCCCCTCATGTAAGTCAACAAAAAAACCGTCTATGACATCTACATAACTTGAATCGAGGGAAAGGATGACAGTTATGGATAAACCTGAATACACACAATGTCAGACGTGTATAAAAAAGGCTCCAAGTTACAGATCAAACTCTTGCAACTGAAACATCACACAAGGCAAAGGTATTTTTGAATAATTTTGATGAGACAATTTGAAACAAACTTATTTTTAAAATCACTAATGCATCAAATATTTATTTGGTGACTGGCATACTCAGTTGTTTTATTTGCTCAGATTATTCTGCAGCCTGGGCGCAGCATGCATTAAGAGAACTCCATTTGACTCCATTGGACCAAGTACAATGAAATGAGACTAGCGCGATTTGGTGTTTGTTGGTCGGCATAGACAGATTCATAGAGAGATACAGCACGAAACAGACCTGTCGGTCCAACTCGTTTATGCTGACCAGATATCCTAAATAAATCTAGTCCCAATTGCCAGCACTTGGCCCATATCCCTCTAAACCCTTCCTATTCATATACCCATCCAGATACCTTTTAAATGTTGTAGTTGTACCAGCCTCCATCACTTCCTCTGACAGCTCATTCCATATGTGCAGCACCTCTGTGAAAAAGTTGCCCATTTGGTCCCTTTCAAGTCTTTCCCCATTCACCCTAAAACTATGATCTCTAGTTCGGGACTTTACCATCCAAGGGAAAGGGCCTTGTCTGTTTACTGTATCCACGCTCCTCACGATTTTATAAACATCTATAAAAGGTACCCCAGCCTCCGATGTGATGGGCCAAAGGGGCCTGATCCACTTGCTGTCCCTGGAGGGTCTCAGTGGTTAGGTATTGAGAATGCGGTCAGTAAATAGGAGCCGCAGCCCAACCCACTCGGCATTAATGACCATGACACAGCAGGTGGTGGATGTGGACAACTGGAAACTAGCTTGGGAGGAACAGGACTTGGCTTTAAGTCGGTCTTTGCCTTCAGTTTTATCACAACTGGCCGCTCCTCAATTTTGTCGAGACTTCCAAAACCAGTCAACATTATATGACTCTATAACTCACGGAGAAGCAGCTTCTGTTGAATGGAACCCAGTTCTCATGGTGTCTTTGGTAACATTTGCCAGCGTTATATTATTGACCAATTTCAACAGATGTGCAGGTCAGCACTGGGCATTGACTAAATCAAAAGGTTTGACTGGGGTCTCTTGTAGTGCAGTGACAGAGGTCCCACCTCTGACCTAGGAGTCGAGGGTTCAAGAAGGTGAACCCTCCAGAAGGTGAAATAACATCCCTGAACAGAGTTAAAAATCACATCAGGTTATAGTGCAACAGATTTATTTGGAAGGACTAGATTAGATTAGATTCCCTACAATGTGGAAACAGGCCCTTCGGCCCAATCAGTCCACACCGACACTCCGAAGAGTAACCCACCCAGACCCAAGGAAAACTAATGCACCTAACACTATGGGCAATTTAGCGTGGCCAATTCACCTGATCTGCACATCTTTGGACTTTGGGAGGAAACAGGAGCACCCGGAGGAAACCCACACAGACACGGGAGAATGTGCAAACTCCACACAGACAATCGCCCGAGGCTGGAATCGAACCTGGGACCCTAGTGCTGTGAGGCAGCAGTGCTAACCACTGAGCCACCATGCCGCCCAAAGCTTTCAGAGTGCTGGTCCTTCATCAGATGATGAACCACCACCTGATGAAGGAACAGTGCTCCAAAAGCTAGTGCTTCCAAATAAACCTGTTGGACTATAACCTGGTGGTGTGCGATTTTTAACTTTGTCCACCCCAGTCCAACACTGGCATCTCCAAATCATCCCTGAACAGGGTGATGAGAAAATAATCAAAACTATCTGATTGGAAAGATAGCACGCCCAATAATATAGTATTCTCAAATTACTTCTCTGATGCAATGAAAATAGAAAAGTATTTTCATCAACCTGTCCAGAGTTACTATTACAAACGCTTATACACTTCCTATGTTGCTGAACAAAGAGACCTTGGAGTGCAGATTCATAGCTCCTTGAAAGTAGAGTCGCAGCTAAATAGGATAGCGGCATTTGGTATGTTTTCTTTTATTGGTCAGAGTATCGAGTACAGGAGTTGAGAGGTCATGTTGTGGCTGTACAGGGCATCGGTTAGGCCACTGTTGTAATATTGCGTGCAATTCTGGTTTCCTTCCTATCGGAAAGATGCTGTGAAACTTGAAAGGGTTCAGAAAAGAATTACAAGGATGTTGCCAGGGTTGGAGCTCTAGGAAGAGGTTGAATAGACTGGGGCTGTTTTCCTTGGAGTGTCTGAGGCTGAGGGGTGACCTTATAGAGGTTTATAAAATCATGAGGGACATGGATAGGGTAAATAGGCAATGTCTTTTCTCTGGGGTGGGGGAGGGCACAGGTTTAGGGTGAGAAGGGAAAGATATAAAAGAGACCTAAGGGGCAACGTTTCCATACAGAGGGTAGTACGGGTATGGAATGAGCTGCCAGAAGAAGTGGTGGAGGCTGCTGGTACAATTGCAACATTTAAAAGGCATTTGGATGGGTATATGAATAAGAAGGGTTTGGAGGGATATGGGCCGGGTGCTGGCAGGAGGGACTAGACTGGGTTGGGATATCTGGTCGGCATGGACAAGTTGGACCGAAGCGTCTGCATCTGTGCTGTACATCTCTATGACTCTATGACATTTGACTGAATGAGGGAGACTGAGTGAGGGGATGGAGAAATTGGCCAACTGACGACTGTTTAAAGGGTCCATCAGTGCAGTTTAACCGTAGCTCAATGGAGTCCAGTGAAAGTTCACCAGGACAGCCAAAACAAACCCAGTACCCAAGCTACAAACTGCTTTTCTGACTTCAGCATCACATCAACATGACCTTGACCATACTTTACTGCCAATCTTGAGTTTATTGCCACAGAGGGAGAACAGGTAGAAACACCTCAAAAGAGGTTAGTGGCCTGTCAACAACAACTTTGATTCTCTTTGATGTAGCAAAAAGTTCCACAATGTTACATGTGAACGTGAGTAAACAAAATCTCACAGCCAAACGAGATATATTCAGACAGGGTAACATGAGGAGATATATTCAGACTAGGGTTCTTATAAGTGGCAAGATTTATTGGGGATCCCTGGCTTTCTATAGATAGTTTTAATAAAGCTGTTTAAGCATGTTATGACATGTCTGGAGTAGATGGAATTTGAACCCAGACTTGCTGGCCCAGAGGTAGGGACACCACTTCTGCATCACAAGTGGCGTGTTTTAAGGAGTATCTCAAATGTGGAGTGGCTTATGCAAGGAATTACAGAGTTTAGGGCTTGGGATCAGAGGCAATGGTAAAGAGATGAAAATCAGAGGAGACAATAATCACAGGCTTGTCATGGACAGTGTGGTGTCCTGAGTTTGAAGATAGATTGTACTGTCAAAGTGAAGGTTGTAAGTACGTAAGATGAATTTCTGAGACACACAGTGTATTGAACCACTCAATGACTGAGCAGTGGGCTGTGCCACATAGCAGAGTCTCGAGGTGTGAATGTTGATTGGAACCTGTCCAGTGGGAAAGCTGCTTCATATCATTCTGAAGATTGGCTGGATGAGTCAACACAGAGTAAAAGGAATTAGTATATTTACCTGACAACACCCTTGGGAGTGGCCCTCAAATAGATGGCCCACCTGTTCCCTGTACTCTGCAGATGAAATATTTGGAGCGAGGAGTTGATTATATAAAAACAAAGTCAAATTCTCAATCAAATTGCAACCACCATGGTGGCTCAGTGGTTAGCACTGCTACCTCCCAGCACCAGGGTCCCAGGTTCGATCCCAGCCTCGGGTAACTGTCTGTGTGGAATTTGCACATTCTCCCAGCGTCTGCGTGGGTTTCCTCCGGGCGCTCCAGTTTCCTCCCACAGTCACAAAGATATGCAGGTCAGGTGAATTGGCCATGCTAAATTGCCAATAGTGTTAGGTTCATTAGTCAGAGGGAGATGGGTCTGGGTGGGTTACTCTTTGGAGGGTCAGTGTGGACTTGTTGGGCCGAAGGGCCTGTTTCCACACTAAGGAATCCACTCTAATAAAAATGAAAATTTTTATTGCGATCTGCTGTGCTTTGTTCAGAGATGATGTCCATCCAGTCACTTAGAGCTGGCCTCTTTTGTTCTTGTTCCATTGTTTTTTCTGTATTAGAGTCATAGAGATGCACAGCATAGAAGCAGACCCACGGTCCGACTCGTCCATGCCGACCAGATATCCCAACCTAATCTAGTCCCACCTATCAGCACCCGGCCCATATCCCTCCAAACCCTTTCTATTCATATACCCATCCAAATGCCTTTTTAATGTTGCAATTGTACATGGGATCTGAAAATGTGTTGCTGGAAAAGCGCAGCACGTCAGGCAGAATCCAAGGAGCAGGAGAATCGACGTTTCGGGCATGAGCCCTTCTTCATCCCTTCTTCATTTTCAGCTCTGATCTCCAGCATCTGCAGTCCTCACTTTCTCCTTGAAGATTGTACATGGGATGTCAGCATTGATTGGCAATCCCTAGTTACCCTGAACTAAGGGGTTTGTTCGATGATTGAGGTCAAGGAAAAGTCAACTTTTGAGTTTGGAGTTGCATGTAGGCCAGATAGGGTAAGCATGGCAGATTGCAGCTCACAAATTTTTTTTAAGGAAGACAATCTTATTTTAAACTACCATTTGTTGATATAGTTTCATGGTCACCATTACTGGGATGGGCTTTCAATACCAGATGTTATGAATTGAAGTTAAAACTCAACAGTGGGATTTGAACCTCGGTCCCCGCAAGTACTACAACCTCTTGATTACAAGACGTTGCAATTACTCCGCCTTCTTCCCCTTGATTGAGAAGACAAGCACAAGTCCATGTGTGAGATGGCCAACAATACCAGGTCTCCATTCCTCCAACACAATCCTGTTGTCACTCCAAGCGCGTTGATAAAATAACCCGTTCAAGTCACTGCTCTGCAGGAAAGCTCAATACTTATTTCAACAGTTGTTTAGACAATGTAATTGGAATGTTTATGCACATTTAATTAAAGCTTTATACTGAACAGGATATCAAAGCACACATATCAAAAGAAAGTCAATTTATACAAATGATTCCCATAAAATTCTAATCTCCTTTAATGGAGTACACTCACAACCGACAGTTACTCAAAAGGAATACATTCTCCACCATAATAATGAGAAATAACCTGTTTTTGTGTTGCCAGGACTAGTCTTCATGAAACCACACCCCAGCAATCTCAAACACATCTTACTGGGCAACCAAGGTGAAAACTATCAAGGTCAACTTGAATAAGCACCAAGGCACTCCCCCAGATCAGAGAGGTGAAATAAATCACTGAGATTCATTGAGAAGGAGGGTTTGCAAGGCAATGTGGGCTTCAGCAGTTTAATCAGTGTCAAATGACAAAACAGAATCTAAACCATTAGTCCTGCATTAAATCACAGCAACCAATGGTTGGGAGTGGTGCAATGGGAAGGACTGATGGAGCCCCACATCGCTCTCATGTCATCAGAATCAGTTCGGATTAGCTCAGAGCAGAGTCTGACAGTAAGTTGCCAGACCTTGACAACCAGAGATAGCCAGAGACCAGAGAAATCAGAAGAGGGAAGGAAATTACATTGAATTAAATTGTCTAGAACATACAGCTCCTGAAGAACAGGCAAAACAGATGATTAGCAGTTACCTTCAAAACAGTGTGTCATCAAGTTTTTTATAGCACGGAAAAGGCCCTTCGGCCCTTTGCATCTGTGCCAGTCATCAAGCATCTACCTGTTCAAATCCCATTTTCCAGCACTTGGACGGTGGCTATAGTGTTCTCAGTGCATACCTTAAGTACCTTGATGGTTTCTGCCTCCACTACTCTTTTAGTTAGTGTGTTCTGGAGACCCACATTCTGGGTGAAGAAACTTTGCCTCAAATCATGTCAAAACCTTCAGCTCCTTATCTTTAAACTATGCCCCTTGGTTAAGGACATTTCTACTAAGGGGAGAAGATTCTCTTGATCTATGCCACTCCTAACTTTGTATGCCTCAACAGGGAGCACCGTACCCATCCCCGCCCCCCACCCCAGCCTTCTCTGCTCCAAGGAGAGCACCCCTAATGAGGCTCTCTTCATAGCTTAATCACTCCAGCCCAAACACCATCTTGGTGAATCTCCTCTGTGCACTCTCTGCAGCAATCACATCCCATCTATAATGGGGTGACCAGATTTGTACACAGTACATCAGCTGTGGCCTCACTAACAGTATATACAGCTCCATCATAACCTTCCTATTCTTGACTAATAAAAGCAGTTATCCCACATATTTTCTTAACCAGAAAAGATGCCTTGAGGATATTAGATTAGGTGAGATTCCCTACAGTGTGGAAACAGGCCCTTCGGCCCAACCAGTCCACAATGACCCTCTGAAGAGTAACCCACCCAGACCCATTTCCATTTGGCTAATGCACCTAACACTAGGGGCAATTTAGCGTGGCCAATTCACCTGACCTGCACATCTTTGGAATGTGGGAGGAAACAGGAGCACCCGGAGGAAACCCACGCAGACACAGGGAGAATGTGCAAACTCCACACAGACAGTCACCTGAGGCTGGAATCGAACCTGGGATCCTGGTGCTGTCAGGTAGCAGTGCTAATCACTAAGCCACCCATATGCGTTAGGCCAACGCCATCCCTCAACTCAATCTTTTGGAGGCAAACCTGGCATTCATCCAATGCCCCAAATTCATATTTCTCGATCTTTGCAAGTTGGTTTACAACAATCTCATGTTCTGGTCATGCTTCATTTTCACCCTTCAGCTTCAGCACATGCTCTTCAACTTTACAATTCTAGTCATTTGTCTACACTTCTTCCCAATCCCAGCTGCCCTCCAATACGTGGAGATACCTCGGCTCTGCCAACATTGCATGAGAATGCTCTCCTTATCTGTGAAAACCTTTAATCAGGCCTCTCCTGGAGTCATGACTCCTGGCTCGAATCCTGTTGGCTGCCAATCCTCTGTCAAGTTCCTTTGGACTTTCACTACGTCATGAAGGTACAACTGCTTTGATGGCCTGGGGTACCATCCACAAGTGGGAAGTTAGTAACCTGAGGAACCGTGGATGAAATGGCTGGAATGGATACACCACGGCCTGAAACTGAGCTTCCTTTTAAAAGCAAACTAAGTTGAGTAATGGGCAGCTCAAAGTACAAAATCTGTCTGAAATAGGATATTAAAAATATACATCATCCTTCTGCTATAATGCTACTCCTCATGTGTATTAGCGATCAGGTTTATTGTTGACATCAAATGGCAAGTGCCAATTCAAACTAGCCCAGCAAGTATCTGGACAACGTCAATCCTCTGGATACAACAGCACTTCCAAAAGTTGCTCCCACTGTAACCCCGTTCTGAGGCTCGAAAATTGCCACTTCCCAAGAAATGCAAACAGAGCATGATGTCAGTGCTGGACTGGGGTTGGAGGCACAGGCAACCAGAATCAAACCTCCATGACAACCATTCCTCCCACACGTGACCCTGGTTTAAAGGATACTGGTCCCTGCAGTGCAACGATTTGCAAAATCACATTACAATGAATAGATTTCAAGAGATACTTCAGTGGCTGCAAGGAACTTTGCAAGATCACATGGTTGTGAAAATGGCAATATTAAAAAAAAGTCTTCATTCCTTTTACTACTTTTCTCCAGTAAGTCACAAAACCTTATGCTTAAAACCATGCTTAGTTTTTCTGTCAATGGATTAATACTGAAATCTGAACAAGTCCTGAAAAGACACCTCAATGTACTCAATGCCAGCTTTACAAAATCCTCCAATCAAGCTGCTTCACCAAGTCTCCCTTATTGTATTGGAGAGATCGCTGCCCAGTCCTTACTTGACTCCAATGAGAGTGGGGCAATGGTTCTGATCACCTTATGGCCCAAACACCAGAGGTGCTGATAGACATGACAAATCCCCTTTCCTGAGAGGAACAAAAGGGTATACCAGGGGCATTTTAGGTCAGTTTCGGGAAACCAGTTTCATGCAAAACGTAACAAAGCACTTCACTATCCAGTTTCAAAAAGTAAAATGCTACTAAGAGGCATTCTTAAGATCACTACACCAAAAATGAACCTTCAGTTGCAATTTTCTTTGTTGACCTCAACACATTTGTAGGTTATTGCGTAAGGACACTTTAGCTCATAGAAGTACACTGTTGTATATTGTTTACATAAATATACCCAACCATTCTGTTTCTCATAACAGACTTTGCTAGAAATCTCAAATACCATTTCTCCAACCTCAAACTCTTGCTCCAAAAGTAAATGCGCGACAGAATGGAATCAAAGGGAAAAAGCACCATTCCACAAATAAGATGTCGAAGAAAGACTCAGACAGCCCAATGCCCAAATTTATTAAATTCAAATAATATGCAATTAAAAGCTTAACCCCAACCTGACAATGACCCATCAGCTTTAAAGCAAAGTGCAGATCGCAATAGACCTTTCATTTCCACGAATTAAGCAGTCCTGCATTTCGCAATACAGTATAATTGCTTGCATATTGAAATGTTCATGAAGGATGAAATCATAAACGGTTTGGCACAATTATTTAAATGATTATTTATAGCTGTGTTATTAATTATGAATACTTGTTTTATTTGTATCATCACAAAGCGTCTGTTGCCATGTGACTTTCCATGAACCAATTATCCACCGTTTTACATCGGTATCACCAGGGACCTCCACCCTCAGTTCATGAAGCAGCACATTTGTGCTCAAAATTCATAATTGGGCGATTAAAATAGAACACCTCACCTCTCAAAATGGAGGATCTTGCAGACCTATCCTCTTTATTCAGAATATCATTGGGAGGATCGTATAAAGCACCCGGACAAGAACAAAGTGGCAGAGTTTAAGATTTTTAAGATTCCCTACAGTGTGGAAACAGGCCATTTGACCCAACAAGTCCACATCAACCCTCCGAACAGCAACCCACCCAGACACATCTCCCTCTAACTAATGTACTTAACACTATGGTCAATTTAGTATGGCCAATCCATCTAACCTGCACACCTTTGGATTGTGGGAGGAAACTGGAGCATCCAGAGGAAACCCACGCAGACATGGGGAGAATGTGCAAACTTCACACAGACAGTCGCCCGAGGCTGGAATCGAACCTGGGTCCCTGGTGCTGTGAAGCTGCAGTGCTAATCACGGAGCCACCGTGCCACTTTATTAAACTAAAGAGTCTTCTATGAAGATGAAGGAAATAAAGGCACATTCTTTTCCTCTCTGAGGGTCAACAGACTTTGGAAATCTCTTCCCCAGAAGGCAGCGGAGGCAAGTTAGTGAATATGTTCAAGGCTGAGTTTTGATCAGCAAGATAGTCAAAGATTTGTTTTTTGCAGGGGGTTGAGAACTGGTGGTGGGAGGCTGAATGCAGACATGAAAGGGATGTTAAGGTCACACGCTGTTCAACCTTGATCTTATTGAATCACGGGACAGATTCAGGGGACTGAATGACCTCGCATGGAATTCATGATCAGTTTGCATTCCACCTACTGCACGCAGCAGTCTTTCCTTTTGAAAGATTCAAACAACAAAACTGCCTTTTAGTTTAATTATTTCCCTCCAACTCTTTGGAATTCTCTATCTATCTCAAAGGATTGCAGAAACTCAGTCATCAAATAGGTGCAATACAGAGATTAATAGATTTCTGCAGACTAATGGCTAATACCTGGGAAAGCATGGTAAGATGGTTTTGAGGAGACTACCAACATGGTCTTGAACAGCAGGTCAGTATCGAAGGGCTGAACAGCCTACTTCTCTTCCTATTCTCCAAAAACAACTATACATGTTCAAAGTTCAAGTACAACTCTTCAGAAATACATACACAAACAGCAATTGTGGCACAAAACTATTGGATATGAAACATTTGAAAGAAATGTTAACAGTTAAAGATCAGCCAAGCACGGTATGGCTACATTATGATGGATGCGCTATTAGGATCATTACCCCATGGGTTTAGTGCTCATTACTCATCTCTGCAACTTTCTCCAGCCAATTTGTTTCTTTAAACCAGTTATTCGCCCAACCTCCCACTTAAGAAAAAGCACAAGAATAGCCCTTCAGATCCTTCAACATATTGGTGTTTAACTTGAGCTGCAGTATTTGAGAAACAAACTAACAGACTCAGTCAAATCAGTGGCACATTTGATGCCCCAAGTATATTCCACTCACCTTGAAGGGCGATCTCAGTTTCATAGGAAGGAGATTATTAATGTGCATGATGTGTATTGTCTGCAAAGAATTCCCCAACACAACAATTCGCGAATCTTCTTTAAGGTCAGAAGCCTTCTTCCAGCTGCCTGAAGGGCAGTGTTTTATAGAACAGAAGAACACGGAAGGATCTGTTAATGGGGTTTGAATAAGTAGGATGGGCAACAAACTTGCACAGACTGAACAGCCTGTTCCTCTGTTGTACTTTCTTAGTAATGGTAACGATCATCGTCAGTGCAAAGTTGCATTTTTAATAATCTTGTCTATATTCCATTCTCACATTGCTCCAAGTAGATTCAGCATAGCGCCTGGAATATGCAGTTTGAGTGTCTCCTCCTGTTCTCGCCTCAGTGAACTCCTGGCATCTTTTTATTTCTCCAACCACCTGCTGAATACCTATTTTTCTACTTAGCTTATGGGGATGTCACATTGATGGCTCGACCGACATGTCTTGCTGTTTCCTGAGTAACATCACAGCAGCTCTGGAGTCACGTGTAGGCCAGACCAGACCAGGTAAGCACAGCCAATTTTCTTCCATAAAAGGATATTAATGAACCAGATGTTTTTACAACATTCAGTAGTGCTTTCATGGTCACCGTCAGAATGGCTTTTAATTCCAGATTTTTTACTGAATTCAAATCTAGGGACCCAGGCTAAGGTTGTGGGGATATGGGTTCAAATCCCACCCAGAAAGTGCAGTGAAATGTGAAACAAAAACACAAATTGCTCAGCAGGTCTGGCAGCATCTGTGTAGAGTAAAACAGAGTTAATGGTTCGAGTCTGGTGACTTCATCAGAGCTGATAGCAGGTAAGAAAAAGTGGTACTGATGCTAAAGTCAGTGGTTAGGAGAGGAGACGACAGAGTGTGAGAGACAGAGTGAGAGAGACAGATGAATAAGTGATAATGACAGCATGGAGAGAATGGATAGTCTGTGCTGAAAGCAACCCATGTCAATGACATAACCAGGGTATGGGTAAAAAAAAACCATGGAAGGATATAATCAGATTCTTGCATTATTGAACTCTATGCGGAGTCCTAGGCTGCGGGGACCCCAAGCAGAAAATGAGATGCTGTTGATCAAGTTTCACTGAGCCTCACTGGAGCACTGCAGCAGGCCTGAGACAGAGATTTGTGTGAGAATACAGTGGTGTGTCAAACTTACAGGCAAATGAAATGTAACATTTTTTTACAGTAAAATTCTGAAATAGAAAAAAAGGTCTAATGGTGACCCTGTATACACTATCAATTGTTATACAGACATTTGGATCATTAGTATTTTGCAAGGACACCTGCTATCCTGACTTGGTCAATGTGGTTAACTCTTGAAATAGGCAATAAATGCTGGCCTAGCCAGTGATGCCCACCTTCCATGAACTAATCTAAAAATCCTAATATTTCTCACATCTCCTTTACATTAATCTTACTAAGCATTTTCAAAACCTCTGATACATTGAGAAAAGAGCCTAGACTGTTCAATCTGTTTGGACAGGTATGTCACCTCTCAGTTCTGTCCTGTATAATTATCCTGTTGTATCTTCTCCAGTGATTCTATGTCCTTTGGCAGCAAATGTAAAAATATCTTCTTTAATGACTAGACTGTCATTCTTCAGGAGGGGTTTAGGACCTGGGGGAATAGGGTCCTGCCAGGAACCTATGAATACCTGTGTGAGATTGGTTACACTGATGGGTTTGAAAAGCCCTGATGGTCACCTCAGCATTTGGAATGTGTTCAAGTGCAGATAAGTTTGGAAGGATGTGGCCCTGATTCAGACAAACATTAGGGGAGCCCTCAGTTAACATCTCATTCAATGCAGCAGCTTGTCGGAGTCAGCACACAACCTGCTTTGCTCTTGGATCATCCTATCCTTCAAGGAAGCTGCAATCTAAGCAGCATTGTCTCAATGCACATTGAGGCCATTCGGCCTATTGTTCCTTACTCTTATCTAAAGTCAACCTCGTGCCTTTTCCCCATATCCCGACACACCATTCCTATCTAAATACTGTAATCACTCAATGCCCTCAGTCATTGGCAAGTGGTGAAGCAATCAGGGTCAAGTTAGAAAGCAAACAGTATTGGACGACAATCTTAAAAATTAAGAGACAATAAGCTCCCATCAAAATATCAAGCTGAAACATTAACTCTTGTTTTTCTGTCCACATAAACCACTTGCTCAGTACTTTCTAGAAATTTTATTCAGGACTCAACCCTCTTCAAAACAAATCCTCAAACAGGAGCCAAGGAAGATAAAATGAGATGGAGGGTTGGCATTCTATTCTTTTAATAAGTTCTTAACTATTTCCCTAATATTAACAAGCAGAACATGTTCCTTCACAGTACAAGATATCCTATGTAAATCAACATCCACTTAACAATAAGTGGCATGCAAATGGGACCTTCTATAAGTCACAATGGACAATACTTTTTAATACAAGTTAGCAGAACTCAACTTTGCATTCCATCAGAGGCAGGAGGCATTTCCAAAATCAGTAAATGGATTATTTATAGTCAACTATACATCAGGAATCTACAGGAATATGGAGTCAGGCTCTCAGTGAATGGCACAGCTGACTCAAGAAGCCAAATGAACTATTCCTGCTCCCAATTTGCACAATTTCTAAAGCGTTTTAAACAGCTGCTCTCTCCATCTTCTCTCAGGACGTGAAATCTTGCTCATTATCCCTATAAATATTTTAAGCAATATCATTACATGTTTGTAATGTTGCCTCATGACAGTTTGCCTGTCCTACACATTCATTTTACAATGCTTTATTAATATTTAACTGAATGTGCATTAGTTGAAGCTGTCAGTTACTGTCTTATTTTCCACTACATAACAGAAATAGCTTGAAAGATGCCCTGCTGGAAGGCAATGAGAACATGGCAGTACACCCAAGTCGTCTTATAAGAAAACTACAAAATGACGACTACCTTATCTATTTTTCTGATTTAGAATGATTCCTAAAGCATGGTAGGTGCTGCAACTGAATAGGAGTAAATCATAGACTTGTTACAATGCAGAAAGATGCTCAACTGAGCATTAGAAACCAGCGAGGAGAAAGTGAGGACTGCAGATGCTGGAGATCAGAGCTGAAAATGTGTTGCTGGAAAAGCGCAGCAGGTCAGGCAGCATCCAAGGAGCAGGAGAATCGACGTTTCGGGCATCAGCCCTTCTTCAGGAATCAGTGCCAATATTCTCCTGCCTTTTTTCCCTTGCACCCCTAAACTCTGTGCAATGACTTCTAAATTACTTCAGTAGAAACAATGTCGTCAATTGAACCTGTATCCAAAGCACACTCAGGTAGTGACTGGCCAAGCCCGAACCACCTTTTGTGTGAAAAGTTTTTTTGTCAGACCTCACGTTTGCTTCTTCTGCAAATTACTTTCCATCTTTGCCCACTGGTTCTTGATCCTTTTACAAGCGGGAATAGCTTCTCCCTTTCTACTCTACCTAGTTCCCCCATGATTTTGGGAACCTTCCAACAGATCTCCTCTCTGCTGTATAGTCTCCAAGAGAAACAGTCCCAACCTCACCAGCAATCATCATGACTGAAGTTTGTCATCCCTGGGACCATTCGTGTAAACATTACTCATCCAATGATAATACCACTATGCCACTGCCTGCCTCAAATATAAACATAATGGTCTTATTACTTCACCAAATTTCCAAGATCAAATATACTACCATTATTTTCACATGCTCACAATGTTTATTTCAACCAAAAGCAAAGCAGCCTCCAAACAGCCCTGCATTGGCTCTTGAGATGTTTAGCAGAGGCGGCAGAAAACACGTACAAATTGTTAAAACATTGTGGTAATACAGTTTCCATGCTCTGGTAATAGCCATACTGGAAACAAGACTCCAAGGATGATATTTACGACTCTTTTGCCATGAGGTAATTGGAACAAGGGATTCCATGGGAATCTCAGTTTGGAGAACAGTGGGAATGATTGGAGCAGTCAGTTTTTAATTAACATCTAAACACATGCAATGTCTAAATTAATCATCCCAACATGTGACACGAACAGATGCGGGCTAAGCAGCAATGACAGGCGACCAAGTATAACTCATTCACAACTTTGTTCAGGAATCCTTGGACTGGGCAAAAAAATCTGCCAACCATAAAGACACTCCCAACTGTTCCAGTTGCAGCAACAGCATCCAACATTTTGATACTACCTACATGAGAAAAAAAACACAGATTGCTCTCCCTTCTCCCAAGATGTTGCTTTTGTTTAAGGGTATAGTTTCACAAGCAGGGACACCTTGAATCATCTGGACAGTGCAGCAGGTATTTGCAATGCACATCATTAGCAAGAGGGAACCAGCTTGCAAACTCTGATGTCAAGTAATTTCAATGCTATTCCCTTTGATATTTCTTGCAGCGTAACAGCCATGCATCTTTCAAGTGAACTGTTAGATAGCCCTGCAGCAGTTCTCCTGTCTCCTTTCTGCTTATCGCATGCTTCACCCTCTCCAGCTCCCAGCCCAATAAAGTGAAATCACTCCCTTCCTCCCTCTCTTTATTCAAAGGCTCCTTATTGCTCTTAAAAATAAGCATCAAAACTTTTCATCACCATTCACCCAGGACTTGCCACATCCTGGGGCACTGTAGCAAAGATCAGGTGCTTTCTGGAGAGTTTCCATCCAGAGTGAGCCGCAGGGAGGAGCTGCCTCCTTGGGGGAAGGGGTGTAAATTGACAGTCACCCACCATATCTCTTCCTCATCATATTCTTGAAGAGTACAAGTCCCAGTGCAGTCCCATCCCCTCCTGACCCAAGGGATGACTGCAGCAGCTTTTTTGACAGCAGGTAGCCCCAGGGCGGGAGAAGGGAAGCCCAGGAGTGGAAGGGGAAAGATGGGGACACTCTTTTGGGGTGCATTGTGGGAGGGGGTAGGGAGAGAAAGAGAAATAGGACACAAGGTGGGAGAATACCCGAAAGACGAGGGAGGGAATAGGAAATCTCTCTAAAGATGCTGCAATGCTCCAGGTGGAAAACTAACTCCGCCTCCCCCCCCCCCAAACAGTAGTGGAGGAGGAAAACGAACACCAAGCCCCCTGAAGTTTGGGGTGGGCACAGGATGGGAAATCCTTCAAGAGGTGCTGGGACATCTTGGAAGGAGGATCACACCACCCCACCCTCCCAAAGTGGGTAAAGAGAGTACTCTTCCACCTCAACCAAGCGGGGCGGGGAGACCCGGGATGCTCGGTGGGTGGGAGACAGATCCCACTCCAGGAAGCTCACTCACCGTCCGCTGCTGCTGCTGCCTGCTGACGCCCAGCCCGCTGAAGCTGCTAGCGGCCGCCGCCGCCGTCCGGGTGCTGCCCAGGGCGGCGGAGAGCAGCGCCCTTGCCGCAGTCGCCATCGCCGACAATGTGGAGCCGTAACCAGCGCCCGGGGAGAAAGGGGAATAGGGGAGGGGAAAAGAATGGGGAGGGGGGGGGGGGTACTGAAAGGGGAAAGGGGTGGCAGGAGGTGGGGGATTACTCCGTGTCCCTCTCGTTCCGCAGCGACGGACGCGGCTGTGGAAGGACCTGGAGGGCGGGAACCAAGGGGCAACGGCCAATCAGAATGCGGGGGCGAGCATTCCAGCTGTCACTCAATCGAGCCCACCAATCAGAAGTGGGATAAGGTGCCAGTGGCTACTGCCAATCATCTAGTGCCCAGTGCCGATTGGCTTAATGTATCCAACCATTCGCCAATCAGATCCAGCCCCAAGTGGCGACAGTCTAGAACTGCTGAAGGTTGATTCACTTTTCCCCCCATCTCTCCGTTCTGTTACTGTGTTTAATGAGTTTGTTCCTTTTGTAAAATTCAAAAGCACAACAAAAATCATATAGTCTACTTCCCATACAAACTACTTAACTCCGTCAACCACCTCTTCAATTACAAGTAGACAAACTGCTTCCCATGTGCAGAGAAACGCCGAGCGTTTACAAACCTTGGTAACCAACAACAAATGTCAGTGAAATAAAACAAACTGTGGACGCTGAAGATCTGAAATGAAAATTGCTGGAGAAACTCAGCAGATCCGGCAAGATCTGTAGTTTGAAAGCACAAGGATACTAGAATCGAAACATTAACTCTGCTTTCTCTCTACAGTTGCTGTAAGACCTGCAGAGTTTCTCCAGTGAGGAACTTTTTTTAGCGATAGGGTCATGGGTGTTTCATCTTTCAGATCGTTCACCCATACGATGAGTTCGAAGTAATGGTGGCGAAATAGCAAATAATATCCGATCTGTTCTTCTTGACTGCGCAGGTTATCAGATCTGCTGAGTTTGCCAACATTTTCTCTTACCACATCTGCTTGTATATGTCGTCCGGCATGGCAGGGACAGCTGTGGTGGAAATCGGCCCATTTATTTCAACATTATATACATTTCCTATTATTCAAAATTTTCAGTATCCTTCTATTAGTGTTAAATCTTACTTTTTTCTTCTAATTTTAATGAGTTTTTACAAATTCACCCAATTCCTTTTTCGAGGTGGCTCTTCCTCAAATAAAGTACCTGGCGAGGGAGCAGCGCTCCGAAAGCTTGTACTTCCAAATAAACCTGATGGACTATAACTTGATGTTGTGCAATTTTTAACTTCCTCTAATTGTCAGACCCTTCTTGTTTGTTTTGAAGATGTCTCTTATTCAGTCAACATCACGGAAATAGATTGGTCATTATCACCTAGTTCGCCACTTTCGTAAATATTGGTGGCGCTCCTTTAAAACCATCCCAGCCCGAAACACAGCGTGATCTTGATTGAATGTTTGTAGCAAGGTGGCAAGAAATAATTGTGACTGCACCTCATAAATTATTGTCTATGAAGCACTTTAGACAAGATATTTACGAAGAGAGAAAATGTTAAGGGTCTACACCAGAAATAATAGCTAACTTTCAAAGATTAACTAACATTTTGTGATTTTCTTGCATTGCAGTATTTTGCCCTAAAGTTACGTTCGTTTCTCAGTCTCATTGAAACCAGGAAGAATAATGAACAATGAACAACAATTCTATATTTTATAACACTTGAATCGTTTAGAAACTGAATATTTGAATGCATTTTAACCCACAGCTGAAATAAAGCAGATGCTGAAGTCAAATGTCTGAAGTACTTGGCAGGTCGGACGGCATCTGGGGGAACAGGGACAGAATTAAGGTTTTTATAAAGCAGAAATCTACGGGTGCTAGAAATTTGAAATAAAAACAGAAAATGCTGAAGATAGTCAGTATGTTTTCAAACAATCTTTGGGAAGAGAAACAGAATTAAGTTTTCAGACCCATGATCTGTCATTAGCATAATAAAAGTGAGCGAGATCACATCTGTTGCTGGTCTGCCCATGAGCTTGCACTCAGGCTCGCTTGGAGCCCTGCAGGGATACATCAACTGGAGCAAGCCAATTCAACTTTGGCTTCCTTGTATCAGTGGGCGGGGTTTGAGTACGTCCTTACGTAATGACGCGGAGAGGGCGTGGCCGACGCGGTGACGGTTGGTGAGGGGGGGAAAAGTAGAGACGGAGGCCGTCCGTCCGTCCGCCCTCCCCACATCACGGAAACTGTGGGAGAGGAGAGGTAAGGTAGGGCCGGGCGGCCGCCCGCCCGCCCGCCCGCCTGCTTGCTTTATGTCACCTGTTGTTGGGCTGCTCTCTCCGTCCGGATCCGCCAGTCGGTTGTGGACGGAGTCCGTACGACTCAACTCCCGGAGGGAACGGGGGTGTGAGGAGGAGAGAGGGGGGGAGGAGGGGATTGATGGGCGGGGCCGGTCGTCAGGGCAATGGGGTAGTTTAGGTAGAGGGGAGGAGTCAGATGTGTGGGCGCAGTCTGGGAGGGTGAGGGTGAGGGTGAGGGTGAGGGGAGGGGCACTGACAGGGTGAGAGGTGACTGGGCGGGTGAGGGGCGAGTGTCAGGGTGAGGGGCGATAGGGAGGGTGAGGGGCGAGTGTCAGGGTGAGGGGCGATGGGGAGGGTGAGGGGCGAGTGTCAGGGTGAGGGGCGATGGGGAGGGTGAGGGGCGAGTGTCAAGGTGAGGGGCGATGGGGAGGGTGAGGGCACTGACAGGGTGAGGGGTGACTGGGCGGGTGAGGGGCGAGTGTCAGGGTGAGGGGTGATGGGGAGGGTGAGGGCACTGACAGGGTGAGGGGTGATGGGGAGGGTGAGGGCACTGACAGGGTGAGGGGTGACTGGGAGGGTGATGGGCACTGACAGGGTGAGTGGCGATGGGGAGGGGTGAGGCACTGGGAGGGTGAGGGGCGACTGAGAGGGTGTGGGGCACTGACAGGGAGGGGAGGGGTATTGACGGGTGATGGGTGACGGGGAGGTGAGGGGCATTGACGGGGCGAGGGGCGGCTGGGAGGGTGACGGGCGACTGGGCACTGACAGGGTGAGGGGTGACTAGGCACTGGGAGGGGAAGGGCACTGGCGGGGTGACAGGGAGGGGATGGGCACTGATGGGGGTGAGGGGCGGCGGGGATGGGCACTGACGGGGGGGCGTGGGGTGGCGGGAAGGGGCACTGACGGGGGGGTGAGGGGCGGTAGGGAGGGGCAATGACGGGGGGGCGTGGGGCGGCGGGGAGGGGCACTGATGGGTGGGCGAGGGGTGGCGTGGCAGGGTGGGGCACTGATGGGGGGCAAGGGGCGGCGGGGAGGGGCTCTGGCAGGGCGGAGGGGCACTGGCAGGGCGACGGGTAGGGGCACTGACGGGGGGGCGAGGGGTGATGGGGAGGGGCACTGACGGGGGGGCGAGGGGCGACGGGGAGGGGCACTGACGGGGGGGCGAGGGGCGGTGGGTAGGGGCACTGACGGGGGGGGCGAGGGGCGGTGGGTAGGGGCACTGACGGGGGGGGCGAGGGGCGGCGGGGAGGGTCACTGACGGGGGGGGCGAGGGGCGGCGGGGAGGTTCACTGACGGGGGGGGCGAGGGGCGGCGGGGAGGGTCACTGACGGGGGGGCGAGGGGCGGCGGGGAGGGGCACTGACGGGGGGGCGAGGGGCGGCGGGGAGGGGCACTGACGGGGGGGGGCGAGGGGCGGCGGGGAGGGGCACTGACGGGGGGGGCGAGGGGCGGCGGGGAGGGGCACTGACGGGGGGGGCGAGGGGCGGCGGGGAGGGGCACTGACGGGGGGGGCGAGGGGCGGCGGGGAGGGGCACTGACGGGGGGGGCGAGGTGCGGCGGGGAGGGGCACTGACGGGGGGGCGAGGGGCACTGACGGGGGGAGACGAGGGGCAGCGGGGAGGGGCACTGACGGGGGGGTGAGGGGCGGCGGCGAAGGGCACTGGCAGGGCGGAGGGGAGGGGCACTGGCAGGGCGGAGGGGAGGGGCACTGACAGGGGGGACGAGGGGCGGCGGGGAGGGGCTCTGGCAGGGCGGAGGGGCACTGGCAGGGCGGCGGGGAGGGGCACTGACGGTGGGGGCGGCGGGGAGGGGCACTGATGGGGCGAGGGGCGGCGGGGCGGGACGAGGGACGGCGGGGATGGGCACTGATGGGGGGGCGAGGGGCGGCGGGGAGGGGCACTGACGGGGGCGGGACGAGGGACGGCGGGGATGGGCACTGACGGGGGCGTGGCGAGGGATGGCGGGGATGGGCACTGACGGGTCGAGGGGCGGCGGGGAGGGGCACTGATGGGGGGGCGAGGGGCGGCGGGGAGGGGCACTGACGGGGGCGGGACGAGGGGTGGCGGGGAGGGGCACTGACGGGGGCGGGACGAGGGACGGCGGGGATGGACACTGACGGGGGCGTGGCGAGGGACGGCGGGGATGGGTACTGACGGGTCGAGGGGCGGCGGGGAGGGGCACTGACGGTGGCGAGGGGCAATTGGCGGCAGAGAGGGGCCGGGGAGGGTATGGTGCGCGGGGCAATGGCAACGGGGAGGGCGCGGGCTGCCGGGGAGGCAGAGGAGCACTGACAGGGTGCGGGGCGCCGGGGGGGGGGGGGGGGTGGAAGGGGTGGGGGGTGGTGCGAGGGATGCTGGGGAGGGCGAGGGGCACCGACGGGGCGAGGAGTGCTGGGGAGAGTGCAGGGCGCCTGGGGAGGTGAGGGGCGACGGGGAGGGGTGATTGCGAGGGTGAGGGGCGTCGGGGAGGGGTGACTGGGGGGTGAGGGGCGACGGGGAGGGGTGCTGATGGGGGCGGGGCTACGGGGACTGACGGGGCGACATGGAGGGGCAAGGTGATGGGAGGGGGCGACGGGAGTGGCAGAGTGACGAGGTGGAGTGACTGGGCGGGGCAACGGGGTGACAGGGCGGGGCAACAGGTGGGTCGTGGTGTTGGGGAGGAGTGACAGGAGAGGGTGGGGCAACAAGGCAGGCTGACGAGGGGTGATGTGGGACGGGGTGACTGGGCGGGGCACTGAAAGGGTGAGGGGCGACAGGGAGGGCTGGTGTCTGGGTTGGGAGTGGCACGATGGGGAGGGGAGGGGCAGGGTGTCTGGGTTGGGAGTGGCACGATGGGGAGGGGAGTGGCACTGACAGGGTGAGGGGCGACGGGGAGGGGAGAGGTGTCCGGGAGGGGAGCGGCACTGCCAGGGTGAAGGGTGTCCCGGAGGGGAGGGGAGGGGAGGGCCCCTCTAACTGCTTGAGGGGCACTATATGAAGGATTCAGGAGGGCATGCTTCTGGTAGAGTGGTCATGGAGTGGCCACTGTCTTTCATGGCGGAAGTGGACCATAGTCTGTCTGGGGCAGATGGCTAGGAATCTATTGTCCTTCATGCCTTTGTTCTGTTCAAAAATGCACATTGACTGGGCATCCCATGCTGTACGATTATAGCATGTTATTTTTGCCTGCAGAGGACAGCTGTTTGTGTATAAATTGTGGAAAAATACCTCTTAACTACCTCCTTTAGGATTTTAAGATGTAAGCCATCTACCTTTAGCCCTTTTAAATGTTGTCTAACACTTCTTTATTGACCATGATGGTGCTTAGTTCCTCCTCCCATATTCTTTAGTAGTCACAGGATGTTTAAAGTACCTTCCACCATAAATACCGATGCAACATATCTTTTAACATGCAACCATTTCCTTGTTCCCCATTACTGTCTACCCAGATTCATTTTCTCGGGGTCCTCTGACCTCTCGTTCATATATATTTAAAGCAGCTCTTATTGCTATTTTGTAGCATTGTCAGCTAAGCATCTTCCTTGGCCATCAAGTCCTGGAGTTTATCTTGAACCCAGAGCTTCTGGACTCAGAGTCAAGGACATTATCCATTATGCCACAAGAGCCAGATCACGTGTCTGTGTTTATAAATCATAAGCTGAAGATAATTTACAGAAAATGATTTGATCTACTAATTGGAGCTTAAGATATTGTAAGTCACTGGAATAACCTCACCTTAATGTATTAAATGTTGGTTGGCATCTCCTTGTATATTAGTAAAACATTGGAGTGTTGAGTGCCAGGGAATATTCCTGTTTGTGTAAGTTTAATGATTGGGAAAACTAGTCAGTGAGAAGAAATGTGAATATTTTATCTTCATTGAGAAAATGATTTGAAAATAGGAATTGTGCTTTACAGGAATTGGGTCAGATTGGGGTGAGGAACTGAGTGGAATGTTTTTGGACTCAATACAGTACAGGTTGAGAAGCTCACTACAAGGTGGTTGAATTTGCAGATGAAACCAAACAACAAGAGGGATTGCAATTGGAGATGGTAGCTCATACTGCAGGATGATTTGGCAAAGATATGTAAATAGCAGAACAAAGATTTTTGCAAACGAGTGTTTAATGCTACACATGGCAAGGCAAGTAGATGACATTCATGCTTGATGGAGTGGTATTGAAGTAGGCAAGGATGAAGCCAGAAGTGACCCATGAGTTTTAGTCCAACTATCATAGTCATAGAGATATTCAGCATAGAAACAGACCCCTCGGTCCAACCTGTCCATGCCAGCCAGATATCCCAAACAATCCAGTTCCACCTGCCAGCATCCGGCCCATATCCTTCGAACCCTTCCTATTCATATACTCATCTAAATGCCTCTTAAATGTTGCAATTGTACCAGCCTCCACCACATCCTCTGGCAGCTCATTCCATACACATTCCATCCTCTGCGTGAAAAAGTTGCCCCTTAGGTCTCTTTTATATCTTTCCATTCTCACCCTAAACCTATGCCCTCTAGGACTCCCCAATCCCAGGGAAATGACTGTATTTATCCTATCCATGCTCCTCATAATTTTGTAAACCTCTGCAAGGTCACCCCTCAGCCTCCGACGCTCCAGAGAAAACAGCCCCAGCCTGTTCAGCCTCTCCCTATAGCTCAAATCCTCCAACCCTGGCAATATCCTTGTAAATCTTTTCTGAACCCTTTCAAGTTTCACAACATCCTTCCAATAGGAAGGAGACCAGAATTGCATGCAATATTCCAACAGTGGCTTAACCATGTCCTGTACAGCCGCAACTATCAATGCGTGGCAGCAAAAAACAAAGCCATAGAATGGTGAGCGTGTTTACAAATGAGCGCAAGTTCAAGTTAGAAGTAGTAAAGATCAAATCTTACCATTTTGTAGCAGCATTGCATTATGAATGTCCCATTCAACATGCTCACTCTGAAACAAGAGGCACTGAAATGTTTGAGGCAATAAAGTGAGGGGGACAAAACACCCACAGGCTAATCTCTATTGCTAAGGGTTTGATCAATGAGAAGTGCCCAGGAAAACCTGAACTCTTCAGCAAGGGAATGAGCTGCATGGGAGGTGATCAATTTGCGGTGTGCAAGATGACGGGGGTTGAAATGTTTTCATAGACCATTAATTTCAATCTGACTGTGGGAGTAAAACTCGTATATCTAAGATCAAACTCAAGGCAATTTTTAAGAAAGATATGAAGGAACTGTCCTTCACAAGAAGAGTAATGAATATTTAAAATTAATTTCCAGGCAGGCAGTTTAGGAAGGTGATATGGAATCAGTTAAACAGAAATTCTATGAAAGAATTTTAGATGATTAGACTAGATTACTTAGTGTGTGGAAACAGGCCCTTCGGCCCAACAAGTCCACACCAACTCTCCGAAGAGCAACCTACCCAGACCCATTCCCTTACATTTATCCCTTCACCTACATTTATCCCTTCACCTAACGCTACAGGCAATTTAGCATGGCCAATTCACCTGACCTGCACATTTTTGGACTGTGGGGGGAAACCGGAGCACCTGGAGGAAACCCACGCAGACACTGGGAGAATGTGCAAACTCCACACAGATAGTTGCCTGAGGCGGGAATTGAACCAAAGCAAGAACATTGTTAGAATCTGATTGGATGTACGAAACGCCGCCATAATTTCTTATGACAATTAGGGAAAACAATTTTGCATGATCTTGCTTCCTGCAACAAATCAAGCAAACCTCTACAGTTACGTTGAGGATGCAATAAGTATCAAGTGGAGTATGTTCTGGACGGTCATTTTATTTGTATGGATTTTGAGTTTCTAGTATATTCCTGTTAGGGTGAAAGGAAAGGCTGGTAGTTGTAGAGAATGCAAGATTCCTAGAGAAATTGAAGGTTTGTTTAAGAAAGAAGCATATGTCAGTTGTAGAGAGCATAGATCGAGTGAATCCTTAGAAGAGTAATAAAGGCAGTAAGAGTATACTTGAGAGAAATCAGGATGGCAAAAAGGGATATGAGATAGCTTGGGCAAATAGGGTTAAGGAGAATTCAAAGGGTTTTTTCAAATATATTAAAGACGAAAGGGTACTTAGTGAGAGAATAGGGTCCCTCAAAGATTAGCAAGGTGGCATTTGTGTGGAGTTGCAGGAGATGGAGGAGATAATAAAGGAGTATTTTGCATCAGTGTTTACTGTGGAAAAAGATATGGAAGATATAGAAAGTAGGGAAATCGAGGGTGACATCTTGAAAAATGTTCATATTATAGAGGAGGAAGTGCTGAATGTATTAAAATGCATAAAAGTGGATAATTCCCCAGGACATGATCAGATGTACTTCGAACTCTCTGGTAATCTAGGGAAGTGATTGCTTGGCTCCTTGCTGAGATATTTGTATCATCAATAGACATAGATGAGGTGCCAGAAGAGTGGAGGTAGGATAACGTGTTGCAACTAATTAAGAAAGATGGTAAGGACAAGCCAGGGAACCATAGACCAGTGAGCCTGACGTCAGTGGTGGGCAAGTTGTTGGAGGGATAAGACGTAAGATGTATTTGGACAGGCAAGGACTGGTTCGGGATAATCAACATGACTTTGTGCGTGGGAAATCATAATCACACAAATTTGATTGAGTTTTGTGGAAAGTAACAAAGAGGATTGATGAGGGCAGAGCAGTAGGTGTGATCTACATGGACTTCAGTAAGGCGTTTGACAAGGTTCCCCATGGGAGGCTGGTTAACAAGATTAGATCTCATGGAATACAGGGAGAACTAGCCATTTGGATACAGAACTAGCTGAAAGGTGGAAGACAGAGGGTGGTGGTGGAGGGTTGTTTTTCAGACTGGAGGCCTGTGACCAGTGGAGTGCCACAAGGATTGATGCTGAGTCCACTACTTTTTGTCATTTATATAAATGATTTGGATGTGAGCAGAAAAGGTGTAGTTAGTAAGTTTGCAGATGACGCCAAAATTGGAGTGTGCAATGAAGAAGGTTACCTCAGATTACAATGGAATCTTGATCAGATGGGCCAGTGGGCTGAGAAGTGGCAGATGTAGTTGAATTTAGATAAATGTGAGGTGCTGTATTTTGGGAAAGCAAATCTTAGCGAGACTTATACGCTTAATGGTAAGGTCCTCGGGAGTGTTGCTGAACAAAGAGACCTTGAAGTGCAGGTGCATAGCTCCTTGAAAGTAGAGTTGCAGGTAGATAGGATGGTGAAAAAGGCATTTGGTATGCTTTCCTTTCTTGGTCAGAGCATTGAGTATAGCAGTTGGGAATACATGTTGTGGCTGTACAGGACATCGGCTAGGCCATTTTTGGAATATTGCATTCAATTCTAGTCTCCTTCGTATAGGGAGGATGTTGTGAAATGTGAGAGGGTTCAGAAAAGATTTACAAGGAAGTTGTCAGGGTTGGAGGATTTGAGCTGTAGGGAGAGGCTGAATAGGGTAGGGCTGTTTTCCCTGGACTGTCAGAGGCTAAGGGGTGACCTTAGCGACGTGTATAGGGTACATCGACAAGGTTTTTTCCCTGGGGTGGGGGAGTCCAGATCCAGAGGGCATAGGTTTAGGGTGAGAGGTGAAAGATATAAAAGAGACCCAAGGGGCAAATTTTTCACACTGAGTGGTGCGTGTATGGAATGAGCTGTCAGAGGAAGCAGTGGTGGCGAGTACAATTGTAACATTTAAGAGGCATTTGGATGGGTATATGAATAGGTAGGGTTTTGAGGGATATGGGCCAGTTGCTGGCAAGTGGGACTAGATTAGATTAGGTTGGGATATCCAGTCGGAATGGACAGGTTGGACCGAAGGATCTGTTTCCTTGCTGTACATTTCTATGACTATGGATTATCTAGTCGGCTGATCACTTTGGATAATCGAATGAAAGATGAATCATGAAAATACTTAGTGATTATGCATGTCCTCACTATGTACTTCAATCTAGTTTGAATCAGTGTTGTCTCATCTTTTAATAAAGGTCAGTTTTTGATAATTAGTGTTTTAATAGGTACTAATGAAAAAGGATGAAAGCTTTTAAAGTCAGACAATTTGTGCAAAGCGCTAAAGAGTCCTGCAATTTTGACACACTGGAACTAGATGGCCCACATCTTATGCCATTGCATGGTCTATGACATGAAAGAGTTAGATTCCCTACAGTATGGAAACAGGCCCTTCAGCCCAACAAGTCCACACTGACCCTCTGATGAGTAACACACCCAGACCCATTCCACTATCCTATATTTACCCCTAACTAATGAACCTAACACTATGGGCAATTTAGCATGGCCAATTCACCTAACCTGCACATCTTTGGATTGTGGGAGGAAACCCATTCAGACACATGGGGAGAATGTGCAAACTCCACACAGACACTCGCCCAAGACAGGAATCGAACCCGGGTCCCTCGCGCTGTGAGGCAGCAGTGCTAACCACTGAGCCACCATGCTGCCCCAATTGTTTTGACTAAATTGTTTTTGCACTGATTAACTCTCACTCATTGGATGACAGAAATCTGATGGATTGATTGCTGAATCTCGGATATATATGGTCCTTCATTCCTTTGCAAGGAAGTGACTTTAAGACAGAACGTAACAGATACACAAGGTATTCAGATTTACACTTTCTAATCTACTTAATTGTTTTGTTAAACTGTAATTCCAGGTCAATGGAGGTTTGGTATAAACTAGTGATACTAATTCTATACTAATACCAGGCAACACTGCAGGGCTTGTAAGGTTGCTGAGAATGTGAATTGTGAAATCATTTCCTGAACTTAATATGGACCTATTAATATTTTCAGTAGTGTATCTCTTTAAGTTGCCGCCTTTCGAGGCCAGAAAATAAGCTTTCTCAGATGTCTATTGCTAGCTGCAAACAATCAAAAATCTGGGCGTGTCCATATTTACCTTGTGTTGAAGTGTATCCAAATCTGTTGACTGTTGTTAATTTATACTCCGAAAACAGATGTGGACATTTTTCACTTTACTGAACATCCAAAGAGGAAAATGTTTTAAGTGAAAAGTAAATCTTTCAATTCTATTTCATCATTTACTTTTATAACAAAAGTTTTTTAAACTGTTGCTGCTGAAACTTGCATTGTATCAGTTTTGTTTGAATTGTTTTGTGATCTGTAGATCCCTTTCCAAATTTCTAATTGGCATGAGCTAATGCAATTAGATAGGATTTGATCACTCTCCATGTACACTCTCTCTAATTTTAGAATAAACAGCTCCTTTGGTTCAAATGAAACAAAACACAAAAAGTAATATTCAAGATATTGTGCCTTGGGTGAGGAATAAATACCTTATGCTGCTGATAAAACCACGTACTAATTCCCAATTACTCCCAATAGGTAGATCGAATGTTATGTTTCACATTTTAAAAGCTATAAATCATGTTTCTTATTAAGTCATACATAAACAAATGAAAGAGCAAACAAAGAGCACACATTTTATTAGATGAAAGTGATTTGAAGAGCTGATTATGATGTTTGAGTATCTTATTCAAGTATTAGTGAGGCAACATGAGGGAAGCCAAAAGCATGCAACCCTATTTCACAATCTCTATGGCAGTTTTAAACACTGCAGATTTGTAACCCAATTTTAAACAATACTGGAATACTATAATAAAATATAATTTAAACTTGCATGCTGTCATCTATCACATCTTTTCCTCAGATCAATTCTACCTGCTTCATGTTTGTCATGCTATTTATCTGAAATGTTTGTGGGTATTTCTTTAACATGATGTTGACCCTAGCCAATCATCAAATTACTTGCAGAAGAACAAAGAGGAGATGGTATGGATTTGTCATGGTTTTCCAGACAATACTGGACATTTCAAGATGTATTTCTTGGGACTTTTGGTGGAATTCTGCTTGAGATAAATTGAATTGAATTTATTGTTACGTGTACAGAGGCACAGTGAAAACCTTTGTCTTGCAAGCCATGCAGGCAGATCACATAGTTCAATAGCATAGGTAAGTAAATATAGATAAACAGTGGTAAAACAAAAACACAGTTACAGGCGAATGCTAAGAGTTTGTGAGTCCATTCAGTACTCTAACAACAATAGGGTTGAAACTGTTTTGAAACTAGCTGGTGTGTGTGTTCAGGCTTCTGAACCTTCTCCCTGATGGTAAAGGTTGTAGAAAAGTATTGCCAGGGTGGGATGGATCTTTGAGAATGATAGCAGCCTTTCCTTGACAGCGGGCCTGGTAGATGGATTCTTTGATGGGAGGTTAGTCTTTGTGATTGTCCGGGCCAAGTTCACCACTCTCTGTAACCGTCTCCAATCTTGAATGGTACAGTTGCCGTACCAGGTAGTGATACATCCAGACAGAATGCTCTCGATGGGAAGGGCATTCGCTATCATGCCAAATCTTCTCAGCTGCCTGAGGAAAAAGGGATGTTGTTGGGCCTTTGTAACCACTGCATCTGCATGAAGATTCCTAGAAAGCTTGTTGTTGATGACCACTCCCAGGAGCTTGACACTCTCCACTCGTTCCACCTCTGTGCTGTTAATGCACAGGGGGGCATGAGTGGCATCCTGCCAAAAGTCAATAACGAGTCCCTTGGTTTTGACAGTGTTGAGAGTTAGGTTGTTCTCAGTGCACTGTTTTTTCAAGTCTTCCACCTCCTGTCTGTTGTCTGTTTCATCGCCATCTGAGATTCGACCAACTATGGTGGTGTCGTCAGCGAACTTGTAAATGGCATTAGCCTGGTATATGGTGACACAGTCTTGGGTATACACTGAGTACAGTAGGGGGCTGAGTAAACACCCTGGGGGCGGGGCTCCAGTGTTGAGTGTTAGTGAGAATGAAATATTGTCCCCAATCTTCACTGAATGTGGCCTGTGGGTCAGGAAACTGAGGATCTAGTTGCAGAGAGTGGGGCTTAGTCCAAAATGACTAAGTTCAGTAATCAGTCTTGAGGGGATAATAGTGTTGAAGGCTGAATTATAGTCAATGAGTAGCATTCTTACGTAGCTGTTCTTGGTGTCACGGTGTTCTAGGGAGGAGTGAAGGGCAAGTGATATGGCATCTGACATAGATCTGTTCGTCCGATAGGCAAATTGGAGTGGGTCAAGAGTAGTGGGGAGACTGGAGTTGATTAATCCCATGACCAGCATTTCAAAGCACTTCATGACCACCAAAGTTAGGGCCACTGGATGGTAGTCATTGAGACATGATGCACGAACCTTCTTAGGCACAGGGATGATGTTGGCCCCTTGAAACAGGCAGGGAGAGGTTGAAGATGTCTGAGAAGACCTCTGCCAGTTGATCTGTGCATGCTCTGAGTGCACGGCCTGGTACTCCGTCTGGTCCCATCGTTTTCCTTAGATCCACACAAAAGAAAACTGATCTGACCTCTGATGCAGTGACTGTTGGTATAGGCTCCTCAGGACTTATTGGAATAGGTGTTACCCCTCAGCTGAAATTCTGCTCAAAGCGAGCATAGAGGCATTGTGATGATCTAGGAGGGATGTGTCATCATCTGCTATCTTGCACAGTCTATTTTTAGAACCTATGATGTCATTCAGCCCTTGCCAAAATTGCTGGGTGTCTGTCTGGGTCTCTAGTTTGGATCGGTACTGGTCCTTGGCTGTTTTAATGACTCTTACTTGGTCATACTTGGATTCTTTATATTTGTGTGGGTCTCCTGATCTGAAGGCCTCTCACCTGGCTTTTAGCAGGTTCTGTATGTCCTGATTCATCCAGCGTTTCTTGTTGGGGAACACCTGGATTGACTTCCTCAGTATGCAGTCCTCCACACACTTGCTGATAAAGTCTGTGACAGTGGTGGCGTACTCGTCCAAGATACCTGCGGACTGTTTGAACGTGGCCCAATCAGCTGATTCCAGACAGCACCGGAGTTGATCCTCTGCTGCCTCCGACCAGCACTGGATCTATATCCACTAGGGGGTCTCCTGCTTGAGCTTTTTGCCTGTAAGCAGGGAGAAGAAACACAGTATTGTGATCAGAGTTCCTGAAATGAGGGTGGGGGATGGAGCAATGGTCTAAAATGTTTGGGCCACTAGTGGGGCAAGTAATGTTCTGGTGGTACTTGGGCAGCACCTTCCTTAGATTGGCTTGATTGAAGTTGCCTGTCACAATAAACAGGGCCTCAGGGTGTCCTGTCTCCAGGGTGCTAGTGGTGGAGTACAGTACATCCAGAGCTTCCTCAACCTTTGCTTGTGGCGGTATGTACACAACAGTTAGTGTAGCAGTGGTAAATTCCCATTATAGATAGAAGGTATGGCATTTGATGGTGAGGAATTCAAGGTTTGGGGAGGAATGGCTGTCCAGGGTTGCAATGTCCATGCACCACAAGTTGTTGATTAAAAAGCAAACCCCTCCACCCTTTGTCTTACCCGTTGACTGAGTTTTTGCAGTTAAACAGTCATATTTCCACATCAATGACTGCTGATCCTGTAGTTTTAAAAGGAGAGGAGTAAGCGTGTGGCTGTTAAGTCGTTCCATTACAATAATAAAACAAAACTTTGGGGAATAAAATGATGTTGGAGACCAAAGAAAATCTGAAGTGAAATTATGATTTATTTGGTTGCCATAAAGTGAGAGAGAGAGATGGCTTATTGATGAGCTAGTCTTCTTGCAGGTCTCCTGGTCAGAGGATTGAAACAGCATTCTGGGGTAGGGGGAAGTCATAATTCTGCTAGGACCTATGAAAAGAAAGGACTGGTTCGCATTCATTATTCACACCTGAAACATTAACCTGTCAGAACTCTTTATGGAAATAAAACAAAGAGCTGCAGATACTAGAAGTCTGAAACAAACAAAAACAACGTGCTGGAGAAACTCAGCAGATCTGGCAGCATCTGTGGAGAGAAATCGGAGTTAACATTTTGAGTCCTATGACTCCTCTTCAGAATGTTAACTGTCCGGCACTTAGAGTTTTGTTTGTTTTGAGAACTACTCAAAGTCTGGTGGATTTGCTATGTATTCCCTAAAACAGTACTTCCTGTTTTACTTGAAATTTTCTGTTTTGTTTTAATTCACTGGCAGGTTTAACAGGGCTCTTCACATCATTTTAGAGTAGTATAATTTCACAGTTCCATTGAGAATGAAGATGAGGAAATCTCTGCATGTCTTAAAATGGAGACAATATCTGGTATTCCTAAATTTGAGAAAATAGAACAATATGCATGAAAGCGCAAATATAAATTTGAGTATTATATTTGCCAAGATGACCTCTTAGTCAAGGAAAGGATTTCTTTGGCACCAAACTTAGTTTTTAAACTTTATCAATAAAGTTTGATAGCATGCAGCATGATGATTAAGTCTTTGAGTTAAGAAGAACTGTTATTGCATGCTTTCCAAAAAGGAGATATTGTCTTGTGTTGATATTTTCTTATCACCCTGTTCATAGATGTTCTTGCCTACCTCCAAAGCAGGTGAGACTTGAACCCAAGTCTCCTGGCTCAGAGGTTCAGATAATACACTGTGCCACAAGAGCCTGTCACACATCTAACATTTTTCACTTTAACTCGTTACCATCTTTTCAACAGTTTGAACAATTTTTGATCTGCTTTACAATAACTAAACTGGCTCCAATAAATGATTACCACACTTCTTTAACTCAAAAATAGTCATCATGCTTTTCAATAAAATCAGATAATTGTTAGTGGAAAAACCTGTTGTTCATAAAGAATTTAGGGTTTTCAAAGACCATCTCTGCATCGGAGCTGGCAGCAGTGAAACCCCAAGCACAGTTAGGAAGACCAATAAAGTGTTTCATTCTCCTTTTTTGCAGTTAGTGTGGTTTTCCACTGTCAGTCCTTCTAATAGCCCCAACATTTTTTTTAAAAAAATCATCTTGTTTTGCCATGAAAGCAATTATTAAATTTTGAAAAAAATCCTTGCTGAAAATGCTGACTTCTCTCCAGATACATTGTCTGGCCCATTTATATTTCTAGACTAGTATTTTTATTGTTAAAATTCAGACTTTTTTTTTGTTTACAGTTTGTGACCTGAAAGGTGCCAACTGCCAAAAGCTTGAACTCCATTGGGAATCATAAGTCAAGTGAGGTATGTGGCATGCATTTTATGGTGTGTTGAGTCAACTTGTGTCAATGCAAGCATGAACTTCTATTATGCCATGCAATGTAGGTGGGTCTTGTAAAACAAACAGAAATTCAGAAATGAAATGGTAAATAGTTTTAGTAAAAAAGGAGTGGTTGAAGTGAATACGATATTTAGTAAAATTTAACCATTTTTCATTTTTGGGATTGGCCAAATTAACCAACTGTCTCTTTGTTCATAATTGTTGAACATATCCAGTGGCATGTTAATTGATTTAATTAACTTAAAAGGGACCGTATATAAATTCACTAAACCAAGCTTTGCTCTAACCTAACCAGGAATATGGATATTAATGCTTTGACACTTGCTTACTGTTTGTAACAGAATACAGTAAGTATTCTTAGATGGGAGCACCTTGACTCATTCAGGACTCTGTCCTCCCAGTAATTGGTAACAAATGTACTCCTTTTCTTGATGCAATCATTCTGTTATTAATCTTCTTGACAACATTCAATGTTTTTGCCTCAACTGCTTTCTGTGGAAAACAATTAGACAATCCAGTGAAGATAGAGTGAATCGATAAAGACTATCTTCATGTGACAGTTCTGCCAACCCTGGGATCAAGCTGGTACCCCTTTGTTCCCTTCATAGCAAGAACATCCTTCATCAGATAATGAGACCAAAGCTGAACAAAGTATTCCAGGTGTAGTCTCATCAAGGCCCAATACAATTGCAGCAAGATATCCTGCTCCTGTACTTGAATTCACTTGCTGTGAAGCCAAACGTACCATTTCCTTTCATCACTGCCTGCTGCACTTGCAACTAGTGTTCAAGGACACCCGGATTTCACTGCATCTCCCTTTTTCTCAATTTGTCGCCATTTGTCACTGTATTGCAAAATTCATGTATTTCTTACTATTTTATTGATATTCCAGTTGCCAGTGATCCTGTAAATTTTCATCCCGTTCCTTCTAAGCTCCATTGGGTTCTCATACATTTACCTAAATTGGTATGAATTTGACATAGTCAACTACTCTGACTTAATTCTTTCTAAGGCATTAAAAACTACAGACTCCAATCTCCCATATTCTTCCAGCAATTTTAGAATGTACATTTTATGGCAAATTACCATTACTTCCTGATTTGCAACATACTTTTTTTGTCTGTCCAATCTCATTCATCAGGACTCTGAGCCTTTTACTCTTCATCTTAGTTGAAATTATTGGAAGCTCTACAGACTTTGTCAACTGTGGTGAAAGATATGCAGTGTTCAATCCTTTTGGACTATTTTATTTCATGCTGATATTTTTGCACAACAGGTCTGTCCTGGGAGCCTGCTGAGTTGAAGTGCATTGAACATCCACCATGTACTACTACTGTGCATTGAACTCATACAGTGTTACAATGAGTCTTATTACTAGTACTACATGATAGATAGTGAAATTAATACACTGAGATGATGATTCAGAATGCTCTTGATAAAACATGATTAGACAAATAGTTCATCGCAAGGAACCTTTAAGCATGCTACTTGATGATCAATTAAAGTTGCTTACAAGGTGTAAAATTTATGCAACTTATCAACGCATAAAGTCTGATTTGCAGGTGCCAGTGTTGGACTGGGATGTACAAAGTTTAAAAACCTGATATTGTGTGAATTTTTTTTAACTAAGCAAAGTATGTGTTTGAAAATTTAGATTGTTTCTAGGTATGTCGCAATTTTTAAAATGTTGTGTAATCATAGGATAAAGCTATCAAATTACTTTTGTTAAATGTGATCTAAATGCTCTAAAATTTCCATGTGCTTGTCACGTCCTACTTTGTTCCTCCATTGTGTTTGTGAAAAACATATCACATCATTTAGGATGAATGGGAGAGTGGTGTTGAGACATTTTGATAATATGGACATTGAAGAAATAGTGTCTCCCAAACTCATCTCCTTTTGATTGCTGTCACCAAAGAAAGAATTGTTTAATTTTACAAAATAGCTTTGCAACATAGCAGCACTGACGTGACCTCGTTGTTCAGTGCACTGTTAGCAATCAAAAATGCTTTTACCATGTGTATATCATCCTTCTCCACTTGATTACCAGTGCTTTGGTTCATAAATTCTATTTCAGATTTCTAAAACATTTTTAACTTTGTGTGAATATATTTGCTAATTAGCAAAATTAAAAACCATGGGATTCAAAGATATTGGCAGGATAGATATCAAACTGGTTACAAGATAGTTAGGAGAGAGCAACGATGAGCCAAGATTTTTATACTGGAGTGGTTCTTGTGATGTGCTAGTAGTGTCCCTCCCACTTGGTCAGAAGACCCAGGTTCCTCCTCCTCCAAAGAGTGTCTTGTGTCTTCACAAGTCTGAACAGGTTGATATAAAAATATTTGCAGTTGTGTATCTAATGGTATTTTCTGTTTGATTCAAATGACATAGACATGAGAGTGAAAGATTGTTTAACCAGCTTTTAACTTCCAGTGTTCAGCATTATTCAATTCATTGATGTTCCTAGCTGTGTCAGGAAATAGACTGTTATGTAAGTGAGATGAAGAGTTAGTCTCTGTAGTCTCAACATAGAACTAGGAAAGAGGTTCTGCATGGGGAGTATGAGGACCTAGCATGGAAGTAAAACGTAAGACTTCAAGGGTTATAATCTCTGACACAAGCTGCATGTTAATTTGAAAAATGAATATGTAACTCATATAATGAATATGGGGTGGCACAATGGCTCAGTGGTTAGCACTGCTGCTTCACTGCACTAGAGTCCCAGGTTCGATTCCAACCTCTGGTGTATGTATGGTGTTTGCACATTCTCCCCGTGTCTGCATGGTTTTCCTCCAGGTGCTCCAGTTTTCTCCCACAATCCAAAGATGTACAGGTCAGGTGAGTTGGCCACGCTAAATTGCCCATAAGTTAGGTGCATTAGTCAGAGGGAAATGGGTCTGGGTGGGTCACTCTTCGGAGGGTCGGTGTGGACTTGTTGGGCCGAAGGGCCTGTTTCCACACTGTGGAACCTAATCTACAAATATATATAATCTAACTCAGCCTCATGTGGGAGAAGTAAGTTCCAGTTTGTGGGCCACAGCCACCAGTACTTGGGAAAATGGAGACTGTATTGTTGGGACAATTTATATGTTCAAATCTGTACTGTGCTGTGCCCAGTATTCTTGAGAACCACATAATTAGGGAAGTCTAGAGAGTTTTAAGCTAAATAGTGGAAGCAAACTGTCAAATGTGAAACAAAGTGTGGGCACAAGGTAAGAGAGGAACGTAGTATTTTATGGAAAATGAGAGTCTGAGAATAGCAGGAAGGGACAGACGGGAAAAAATATTCAAGACTAGATGTTTGCCAAGATTACAAAAAAATCAAAAGTAAAGGCTCTGTGTCTAAATGCCTGTAGCATTCATAACACATTGTTTAAATATGTGCTATCAATGAACACGATCTGATAGACTTTAGGGAGAAATGGTTTCAGATTGACAAGGATTTGGTTCTAATAATTGAGGGCTATATGGTATTCAAGAAAAACAGAAAACCATATAAAGTTGAAGGGGAAGCACTGTTAATCAAAAATGCCAAAAATTAGATATGACATTTTGTTCAGGAGATCATAATAAAGAACTGGTTTGGGTGGAGTTGAGGAATAGTAGTAGAACAAAGTCATCAGTGGGCTTGGTCTACAGACCACCTGACAGTATCCATAATGTGGGACAAGATACAGAGGTAGTAATATTGGCGCTTGAGATAAAAGATAAGTGACTTTATTCTACAAATAAATTAGAACAGATTAGCAGTAGTAGCCTGGATACAGCGTTCATAGAATGTTTTAGAGGTAGTTTCTTAGCACAGCACATTTTGGAACCAGATACATTGAAAGTGGTGTTGTATAGTGTGAAATAATTAATAATGACTCAAAATTGAGGCACTGCTTGATCGCAGCAACCAGAACGTGATTGAATTTTACATGGCTTGCAAGTTGGACAACTAAAGCTGAGACTAGTTTTATAAAGCCAAGGAAGGGCAATTGTGAGGGCATGAAAGCTGACCAGGTGAAGAGACCTGACATGATAGTTTAGGGACTAGGTCAATAGAGACACAATGGCAGCCTTTAAATAGCTATTTCAGAATATTCAGAAAAAAAATATTCCTACTATAAATAAAATTCTAAAGTAGGAAGAACCAGCACATCATCCATGGTTAACAAAAGAACTTGGGGAAGGCATCAACCTTAAGGGGAAAAATTTAGTGTACAAAAATGAATGGCAGCTCAGACAATTGGGTGGAATATGAAGAATGATAGAGAATGACTAAAAGATAAATCGGGCGGAAGAAATTACTTGAACAGGAAGCTATATTGGAATGCAAAAGCAATTATTAAAGATGCTAAAAAGGAAAAGAGTAAGTAAAGGGAGTGTTGGTCCTTGAGAGAGTGAGGATGGGGAGTTAATAGTAGATAATAGGGAAATGATGAATTAAATGAACAGAGATTTTGCTTTGTCTACAGTATAGAGAGTACAAATTAGGAGGTGGATAAGAGAAGAATTTGGTAAAATCACAATTATGAGGGGTGTTTACTAAGTAAACTTATGGAGCTGCAGACTAATAAGTCTTTAGGCCTAATGAACGTCAGCCTAGGGTCTTAAAAGAAGTTGCTAATGAGGTAGTAGGTACATTTTTCTGAAGTCCTTAGACTCCAAAAGGTTCCATTGGACTGGAAAACAATAAATAGAACTTCTGTATTCAAGAAGGGAGGGAGACAGAAAGCAGGAAACTATAGGCCAGTTAGCTTGACGTCTGTCATGAGAAGGTTGTTAGAATTGATCTTTAAAGAGACTAAAACTGTGCATTCAGTAAAGCTGCTGAAGGTCACCAGGAAAGGTTTGATTTTGTCAAAGGGAAATCACATTTAAACAAGTTATTGGCATTCTTTTGAAGGACGAACACCCATGCCTTGGATAAAGGGAAAGCCCTTAGGTGCACTCTACTTGGATTTCTATAAGGCATTTGCAAACGTCCCGCACCAAAGATTTGTGCTGAAGATAAAAATTCATGATGTAGGTCTTAATATAATTAGCACAAATAGAAGATTGACTGGCAGAAAACAGAATTTGCATAAATGGGTCTTTATCTAACTAGCTAGATGTGATAAGTGGAGTTCCACAAGGGTCTGTGCATAATTTACATTAATGATTTCAGTGAGGGGAGCAAAGACACGCGAGCTAAAGATGGGTAGGGAATTATTGTTGTAAAGAAGTCATAAGGAAGTTGGAAATGGATATAGTGTAAAGGGTGAAATCTGGCAGATGGTGTATAAAGTGGGAAAATATGAAATTATTCAGTCCAGCAGGAAGAATAGGAAAAGGAGAGTTTAATTTAAATGGAGAACAACTACACAGTTACTAGGTAGAAAGAGATTTAGATGTCATGGTCCACATGTTACAGAAGTTAATATACAGGTACAACATGTAATAAAGAAGGCAAATAGGGAGCTATCTTTTATTATGAGATGAATTAAACGTAAAGGTAAGGATGTAATACTCATGGGTCATTGGTGAGACCATATCTTGAACACTGTGTAGTTTTGGTCTCCTTATTTAAGAATGTTCAGAGGTGGTTTACTCGGTTGATACCTGGAGTGAGTTGAGTGTGGTGCTGGAAACCCACAACAGGTCAGGCAGCATCTGAGGAGCAGGAGAATCGAGGCCTGATGAAGGGCTCTTGTCCGAAACATTGATTCTCCTGCTCCTTGGCTGCTGCCTGACCTGCTGTGCTTTTCCAGCACCACACTCTCGACTCTGATCTCCAGCATCTGCAGTCCTCATCCCTCCTGATACCTGGAATGAACATGTTGTATTATGAGGATAGGTTGGATGTGCTGGGCTTGTTTACAGTGGAGTTTAGAAGAATAAAGGGTCACTTATTTGAAATGTATAGGCTTCTGAAAGGTCTTGGCAAGGTGGTCATGGAAAAGATGTTTCCTCCTATGGCTGATCTAGTAGCTTTGTTCACTCTTTCAGGACAGAAATGTAGACGATATTTTTTTCTCTGAGGGTTATTTGGTAACTCATGTCCCAAAAGATGGTGGTGGTGAGGGTCATTAAATATTTTTAAGACAGATGTGAATAGATTCTTGTTAGGCAGGTAATGGTTATTGAGGGTTGAAACACAAACAGGTTGCCCATAATCTTATTGAATGGAAGAGCAGGCCTGAGGGGCTGAATGGTATTCTTCTCTTATTTTGGTTTTTATTTGTAAATCGGGCAACCTGCAGTAGATTTGTGATAGGTTAACAACAAGGTAAAAATAAGTTGACTTTTTTTATATCAACACTCAAATATTAATTTCCACAAATTAGTGATATTGGAGTGCACCACAACCACATATCTTTGATAGGATGTTTGAAAGTGTTATGAAAACCTGTGTAAAACACTGAGTGAAGAACTCCAGACAGCTACAGCCAAATGAGCAGATGTGACAGGTCAACCACACACAAAACATAATTGTTTGTCACCATCTCTCTTGAAAACTTTCTGGATTACAATTTTTCTGTTTGCAACTTCCTTCATTGATACTACACATTGACAGGATCATTGTGAGGTTGAGGTTTCCTTCATTTGTTTGTAAAGTTTATCTTTCTTCCTCCATAGAAATCTACCAAACTATGATAACAGCTTTCAAATGCAGCTTGAATGAAGTTTGGCATTCCAGTCTTTTGAGGGTTATAGCCAAAACATTACACTACATCAGTCTCTGCTCACTCCACAATGCCAACACAATGTGGCAACCTTTAATGTAACTTTTTACTAAATAAACTTCAAGAATAGCAAAATTCAGAGAGGATTTCTGAATTTGCATTAATTTTGGAATGGTCATCCACCCAGAGTACATGCACACTTAAACATCGTACATTCCTTCTAAAAGAAAGTTAGCTTAGATTGTGAGCGTTTCTATTTGTGAGGTCATGTTGCTGCTCTACAGGACATTGGTTAGACCACTTTTGGAATACTGTGTTCAGTTCTGGTCTCTCTGCTATAAGAAAGATGTTGTGAAACTTGAAAGGATTTGAGGGGATGTCAGAGGTGGGTTCTTTACACAGAGTTGTGAGAGCATGGAATGCTTTGCCAGCAGCAGTTGTGGAAGGAAGGTCATTGGGGACATTTAAGAGACTGCTGTGTATGCATATGGTCACAGAAATTTGAGGGTGCATACTTGAGGATCAATGGTCGGCACAACATCGTGGGCTGAAGGGCCTGTTCTGTGCTGTACTGTTCTGTGTTGTACTGTTCTATGTTCTGTGTTCTAAAAGATTTACAAGGATGTTGCCAGGGTTAGAGGTTTTGAGCTACAAGGAGAGGCTGAATAGGCTGGAGCTATTTTCCCTAGAGGGGCAAAAGCTGATGGGTGACCTTACAGATGTCTATAAAACCATGGATACCGTGAATAGTCAAGGTGTTTTCCCCAGGGTAGGGGAGTCCAACACCAGAGAACATAGGTTTAAGGTGAGAGGGGAAAGATGCAATAGAGACCTAAGCAACAACTTTTTCCATGCAGAGGGTGGTGCGTGTGTGGAATGAGCTGCCAGATGAAGTGGTGGAGGCTGGTATAATTACAATATTTAAAAGGCATCTGGATGGGTATACAAATAGGAAGGATTTAGAGGGATGTGCACGTAATACTGGCAAATGGGCCTAGATTAAATTAGAATATCTGATTGGCATGGACATGTTGAACTGAAGGGCCTGTTTCCGTGCTGTACAACTCTCTGACTTTATTTTTTTTTAAAATGAAGCTTATCCTCCAGCTGCACCTACAAATAATCCTTAAATAACCTTTGTAAATCCAATCATAATCAGCTGATCGAGATAGAGGTTAGTTAATCTTCATAAAATGCAAAATTTAGTTAACAATTTAGGGCCTGCTTGCTTTGTGATCTCAATTTTGTTAGTATGATCAGGTGCCACTTAACGCTTTTTTATTTAACTTGATCTTGTTCCACATAAATATTCATATTTAATTTGGAACATTAACGCTATTTGTTTATACAGAGGCTGCCACATCTGAGTATTTCTAGTGCTTTCTGATTTTTCTTCACATTACCAACATCACTATTTTGCTTTTATTTAAGGTGTTTGGGCTTCCGATATTTTTATTCATTCTTAACGTGAGTATCACTGATATGGCCAATATTATTGCTCATCCCTAATTGCCCCTGAGAAAGTGTCGTAAGCAGTCCTCTTCAACCACTCCAGTACATGTACAGTGGATAGTCCTACAGTGTCTTTAGCAAGAGAGTTCCAGGTTTTTGATCGATCAATGATAAAGGAATGGTGACATTGTTCCAAGTCAAGATGTTGTGTGGCTTGGGATGGGAACTTAGAGCTGATGGTGCTCCCATTGCTCTGTTCTTTCTAGATGGTTGTGATTGTACAATTGGAAAATGCTACTGAAGACTTTTTTCTTGAAGCGCTTCAGCAAGATTATTTTTATATTTATTTCTCAGAAAGTGGGCATCACTGGTAGGGCTACCATTTGTCACCCATTTCTAAATCCCAGAGGGCAGTTAAGAGTCAACAACGCTGTTCTTCTACCATCACGTGATGGCTAGTCTGGCTAACAATGACAGATAGGAGAAAGTGAGGACTGCAGATGCTGGAGATCAGATCTGAAAAATGTGTTGCTGGAAAAGCACAGCAGGTCAGGCAGCATCCAAGGAGCAGGAGAATCGACATTTCGGGCATAAGCCCTTCTTCAGGAGGGCTTATACCTTAAATGTTGATTCTCCTGTTCCTTGGATGCTGCCTGACCTGCTGTGCTTTTCCAGCAACACATTTTTCAGCTCAGTAACGATGACCGATGCCCTCCATGAGAACATGAGTGAACCAGATGCGTTTTAACAACAATTGGTGTTTATAGAGACTCCATTCGGCTTGCTTTTAAAATTCCAGGTGTTTTTATTGGATTCAAAAAGCACCATCTATCATGGTAACATTCAAACCTGAGTCTTTAGAACATGAGGTTCTGGATTGCTGGTTCTAGGTCAGACCACTCAAAACATTCTTAAGCAGGCAACCCAGACCATAACTTTACAATTTGTTTTGGTAAGTGTACAGTGAAAATTACCCAGAGTAAGCTAACTAGGTTGATTACCAGTTTTTAAAACAGACAAAACTTTTATTCACAAAATTACACTTTGAAACACAAAGAACAGAATAAAGAACCCCAACAGAACTCAGTCTATCCAAACTAGACTTAATTATGCTGTTCCGAATATACACAACAGTCCCAATAAGCAAACCCCCTTAAAAACAGTAAAAATGGAAGAAATCCTTACAGGTTGAAGTTAGAAGGGCAGAAGGAGAAAGAGAGAATGTTTAGCAGCCTGTTTCCACCCAGCTGAACTCCTAACTAGTTCTGGGTTGAACTGCTTGGCTAGAGAGCTGACCACTCCCCTTTCATTATACATGACCACTTTTTAGCCTGAAGTCTCATCTGTTTACATATAAACAAAAGGCCTCTCAGCAGCCTTTTTCATTTCTGTACCAAACTAGTCACCTCGGAGCCAAGAGGGTTTTTTGACCCCTCTGAAAAAAAATAAAGGATACAGTATCCTTGAGAAAAGGAACAGCTTTTAGAAAAAAGGGACCAGTTTTGTGACACATGACATTGCTGTTTTGTCACCACCAATTTAATTGGTGACAAAACCAGAGATAAGTTGAAAGAAGGTTTTTGAAGTTGGAGAAAGTAGGTGATGGAAACGGATCCAGAGTTCATTCGAGCAATGTGGGCACTACTGGCTCGACTAGCATTGAATGGCCATTCCGAACTGCTCTTGAGAAGGTGTGGGTGAACTGTTAGATGGTTTCCTGATCAGTGAGTTGCAGACCAGGTGCATCTGTCAGGACAGTGAGTTGTCATCTTTATACTTAGCTGAAAGCATAGAGACTTAGGTTAAAATTCCATTTGGATAAAGCACCTTCCCAACAGTGAAGGTTTTATTATCAAACTCCTAATCATAGGATTGAACTGAAAGCCTTTTGTCTCAGGGATCGACAAGCAGGAGGCTGGAAGAACACAGCCAGCCAGACAGCATCAGGAGATGGAGAAGTCAACGTTTCAGATGCAATTCTTCTTCAGTACAGTGGGGTGGATGTAAGGGGAGCTATAGATAAAGGGGGGTGGTGAGGTTGGGGTAGGTGAATGCAGGTTGAGGGCACGACTTGGTTAGTAGATGGGAGGAAAGAATCCAGTTGGTAGCTGGAAGGAAGGGTCGATCAGAGAAGGAAGGGAGGGGGGAGGGCCTGGGAAGATTTGAGGGTGATGCGCACTCTACCAACTGAACCATGTGGTGGTGGCAAAGGCAAGTTAGTGGACAAAAATGTTATTGTATACATGAGGATACCTCATTGCCGAATTATGAATAGCAGGAGAGTGGGGATTCATTCAAGGTCTAGGTAAAAAGATAATTATGTACCAATCCTGTCTGAAAGCACCTCTTAAAACCACTTTTGCAGGGCAGCAAAGCCGTTATCATGCTGCTACAACCCAACAGATGATTTCTATGCAGTTTCTGGCGAAACGTGAACTTGCCTGAAGATTGTGGAAAATGTATGGTGTTCCTTAGTAATTTATCGAAACATATTTGGCAAGTTAATTTTGTTCGTGAAAGTGGAGAAACATGAACAGCTGCTGTGTGTCACTGGGTAAATTGATCACTACAATTTAACTGTATCTTCAGGGTTTTAAATTTATTCTGACTGTCAAATATCTTGACTTGCTTCAGTAAAGAGAGCGCTTTTGTCTATTTCAAGTGCTCCAGTGAGATTACCTGACAGTAAGTGTGAAAAAACAATGACCTTATTTTACTTGAGTATGCAGACTTCCTCTAAAAAACATTTGTTAAGCCATTTTGGGATGAAGTATTGATTTAATTAATGAATTTCTCGCACATAAGTGCAAAGGTTTGATTTGCTTTATTCATTTGGAGAAATGTTTACAACTGGCCAGTCAAATGTGAAATAGACATTGGTTATGCACAGGAAATTGTCCTGTGCTTTCAAAAAAGAGGTAGGCATGAGCAGCACTTTAGCAAAACCTGTTAGAAAATCTGAGAATTACACTTGCTGAAAGCTAGTTGTGAGATGTACTTCGTTTTACCTTCCAATATATTTGAACCTGCTTGTTTATGGCAGCTGAGAAAATGAACATCTGCTTCTCTTAATGAAGTCTTTGGATTTTTGTGTAATCAATTAGTTTCTTTCGAAGTTCATCCACTCGACTATTGTTATGAAGGCAGACGTAGAAGCTAATCTGCATGTAATGGTGTTCTGCACGCAGTAACTACAATGCATGACCAGTTAATCAATTTTTGTTGGTATTCATGAGCATGGGAATGTAGCGTGACAATGGGTAAACTTCTCACTCCTCCTCAACTGGTGTGCTAGGCTTTCTTGCATCAGTATGAATAGATACATGCAGTCTCTGGTTAGTGTCTCATTTAAAAGATGGTACCTCCAACAGCACTGTTACAACCCCACTGAAGTGCAGTTGCATTCTGTAATGGGGTTTGAACTCCCTAACCTGATTCAGAGGCTAGAATGCAAGCAAGGTAGCCAAACTGTCAAGTGAAAACATGTACATAAGCAGCACTGGGAAAGGACGACTGTACAATTTTTGGCATTAAATCCATGCTTTTGGTTCCAATTACAGGATGTTTCACTTCAGAATACTGCCTGCCATGGCAGTTCTTGGCAACTTCTCCAGACATTACTATAGGGTAGTGGCACCAAACAAGCATCGGCGCAAACTGATGATGATAACATTTACCGGAGTCTCAACTGTTTCGGTGACAGCAAGTTTGTTATGGAAAAGGTAAAGGACATTTGTATTATTGTTCTTATGATCATACTGTCCTGAATTAGAGTAAAAGGAATGTAACCTTTCATAACAACATTAATTCCCTGTCTTATTGGAAAATTTAAGATGAGAACAAATCTAAGTGCTTGTTAGAATGATCAAGAGAAAGTGCAATGTAATTTGCACCAGTCTTCACTTTGCAAGACCAGATTGAGTGGTGTCAGTCGATGGCTCGACGCACATTACTTTAGTTAACACCATACAATTAATTGAACTGGGATTTTGTTTAAAATGTTCTCTGCCTGATCTTCCCCTGCCCTGCTCCTCCATTCTCCCGTTAATGACCCAAAGAGGAATGATTCTTTTGTGACTTCTTTGTCAGGAAAGCAGATGTTGTACTGCTGGAAGTTTACAAAATGTTAATTCACTGATGTATAACAAACATAGTTAGTAATTTTGTCATAATGTTTGTTTCAATCTCATGTCTTCGTAGACTCATTTATTATTTTTAAACCATTGTTTTTCATCAATTTGTACTCATGACATATGTGAACTTCATATATTTTACTATGTAATTGTTCATGTTTATAGACGTACTGGGGAAGAAAGGAGCAGAGTCTGTGATTATCCTGCTGTCTGACATTCATTCCGGTTACCAATAAATGCGACATCACGCAATAGGATCGCACTTCTGTTTCATGGGTTCTCATCAATAAATGTTTTTGAAGGGTTTTGTTTCATCCTCTATTAAATCAGCTTGAAAAGCAGCTTCAAAGTAGTTGGAGATATTAGCCAGGCCTGTGGAATTGCATAAGCATGGTTGGTCACACTTGTCTGTAAAAGGTGGATATAATTTGTGAAAATATGTAGTATTTGGAATGTGAAGGCAATAGGTTATTGTTTGTGATAATGCATTTAGCTTAAGATCCATTAACTGTTCAGAATTTTCTTAAATACGGTGCAAAGTGCTTTCTGTTCGAAATAACATTGTTCAAATGCAATCACTCTGTTTATACAGGTACGGAAATATCTAATTTAAGCATAACCCATAGGTAGTAAATGAGCTGAACGAGCAGTCCATTTTACTTAGCTGATTTTTTGAGAATTGACTTTTGGCGAGGCATAAAGAGATCTCCCTAGAATTATACTTGTAATTGCATTCAGCCCAGCCATTCTTCCATTTTAGTCTGCAAGCTTACTTTCTTCAAGAGTCTAGCAAATTTCCTTTCGAAATTATTGATCTCCAATTCCACCACACTCATTGGCAGTAGGACTCCAGGTCATTACCACATGGTACATAAGGTTTTTTCTTGCAATCACTTTCAAGTTTGTTATATTGCAACTTATACATTGATTTTTAGGGCCATATTTTAGTGTTTCACTTGAGTTGTGACTTTCATTCAGTACTGTTTTGCTTTGGTCTATCATACCTCTGGCCCATAACACAGACAAATCTAGTGAGCTTGTAGCATCCTTAGGATTCTTTAGTAAATTGAACTATGTTAGTATGACTTCACTTGTAGCATTTCCAGCTTAGAAACTTGCGTAACGTTTGCTTCTACCTTGATTTATTTTTGTTTGTTTTGTAGTTTGTATCATGTGATTTTGTTTCTATTAGGGATTGATTTGTGACATCATTTAGAAAAACTGCATGAATGTTAAAGTTTTCATATTTGGCCAATACTGGCTTTAAACCATTCTTAAACCAGTATCTGGTTGAAAAGGAAAGGTATTATTTAAGAATTTATAGAAGTAAGTTTTCAATGGATGCCAGAGATCAACATACCATTTATAGTTGTATATTTCAATCAAATCACGGACCCACAAGTGAGAAAAGCAATTGTTCATCAAAAATATGATGTTTCTTTGGTATACCGCATGGAATAGCAGCTGAGTTATTTGAGGCACAGCAGTTTAACTTGTTGGTTTACTATTTCAAGGCACTTACTACATTGAGAGGGCTGAAAATGGTTTGACTGTTCGGCAATATCAATTGTAGAAATGTCTGATTTCAATATCTCTGAAATGCATGCATCCGACATTCATTCCGAATTGATATGGGACAAGAGACTAAAATGAAGCCGAAATGAGAAAACATAAAGTTCCTTTATACCTGTCCATTGGCCTTTTATCTAGATTGTATCTAATCACATAATTATAGAATCTTATGCTTATGCATGCATTTCCCACTTCAGTTTTCACAGGAGTTTGAATTATGATTATGGTCACTTTCTCCAATTCATTCATACTATATCCATTAGTGAAGTTCTGGTTTTTGTACCATACTGAGCTACAACTACATATAAAGAGTAGCACACTGAAGCAATTTTTGAACCTCTTGAGCAAATTTGTTGTTATTTTAAACCCAGTTTCAATCTTGTGCACTTGAGCAACCAAAGCATTTAATTCAGTAGTTTTCAAAACTTTTTTCCACATCTGTTATGTGTTTTATCAGGCAAAATTGACCTCTCTTGCCTTTCCAGGAAAGAGTGCTGAGGATTAGCTGACAGAAACATTTTGCACTTGGTTTGTGTGGATGTGCCTGTCTCTATTTACGTGTACGTTTGCCTTACTTTCTCACGTTCTGTTTTGTACTAAGTTTCTCATCAATGCACCAAGATAGGCCAACATGACTTTCAGAGCAGGCAGACAGAGGAAACTCATGCCATTAATCTGGTCTTGTTGTGAACAGAGGCAAAAAGCCAATTTCCTAATCCGCAGTCTCACCAGGCATCATAGCAGCTACATCCAAGTACCGAAAGCTGCAAAGGTCCTGCTGAAGAGAAACTCAATGTAATGTCCTTTATGATGCATATGAACAACTAGGATACTGATGTGTCCTTCAATGGGTTTTAATAATAATGAGGGAATTGGGATTTGAAATGTTGCCCAGATGTCGCTCAGCAGAATTTCATTACCAATTTCAGCTCTGAAGGATTTGATTGCTATGGTATGTCTAAAGCATGTGCTGGTTACTTTTGAAGTGACCTGGTGACATCATATAGTGTCATTATCTTTCATAATAACTATAGACCCAATTGATGCTTAACAATCAATTGCAATGAAAGCACATTGATTGTCTCACTCTCGATTAGAATTCCGATTCATTCACTGATCATTCTGTTCAAAATACTTAAATTTCAATGACGTCCTTTCAGTATTTTACAACTTGATGGTGTTTGGAACATTACGTTATTGTCAATGCTGACAAATATTTTCAAACGTTTTAATGAATTAGCACTTCATTTCTTCAAAAACTGTTTCATCAACCTTGTTGAAGGTTAGCAGTTTTTGTGATGGGAGCAGTTTCACTGTGTGAAAACTGTCTGTATAAATAATGTTCGAAAAACTACTCTTAATGTTCTTTTTGTAAGTGATTTTAGCCTCTTGACTGTGACTTCTTAAGAGGCGCAAGTGAGGACTGCAGATGCTGGAGATCAGAGTTAAGATTAGAGTACTGGAAAAGCACAGCAGGTCAGGCAGCATCCGAGGAGCAGGAAAATCAATATTTCAGGCAAAAACCTTTCATCAGGAATGAGGCAGGGAGCCTCCGGAGTGGAGAGATAAATGGAAGGGGGTGGGGCTGGGGAGAAGGTAGCTAAGAGTAGCTTCAGGGTAGAGGAGATGACCTGGGGGTTGCAGTGTGTGTGAGAGAGAGAGACTCACTGAGATCTTTGTAGAGAGAGGAGGAGAACTTCTTCAAGGTAGACATCCTTGCAAGAGGATTTTCCTGCTTCTTGGATGCTGCCTGACCTGCTGTGCTTTTCCAGCACCACTCTAATCTTGACTCTGTGATTTCTTAAGACCCTGTTCTAATTTCAGAAAATGAACACACTGTTTGAAAAGGAAGCACCAGTGTTTTTTGTTTTAATCCTTTGTATGTGGTCATGATCGATAAAGGTGCCATTTATTGTCCTTAAGAAAACTGTAATAGCCTGTAATCATGATCCTTTATGATGATGTTGAATGGCAAGTTCCAGAAAGAGACCGCAAGGTCTCTTGCTGGAACTTGTTAAGTTATGATGTGGATATAGACACAGAGCACGATTTTCCTATGTCCTTCTCAGTGATAAAGGTCATTGACTTGGAAGGTGCTATTGTGTTTATAGAACAGTTGAAATAAAGTATGTGTAAATAAGCTATTTTTAAATTATTCATTCTCAGCATGTGAATATTGTTGGTAAGACTGTATTTATAGTCTGTCCCTGGTTACCCTGAAATAAATTTATATAATTTTACTTGTCCATATCAAATGGATATTTGATCAGGGACCTCCATGGCAATTCAGAATCCATTATATTGTTGTGGATTAGATTAGATTAGATTAGATTAGATTACTTACAGTGTGGAAACAGGCCCTTCGGCCCAACAAGTCCACACTGCCCTGCCGAAGCGCAACCCATCCATACCCCTACATCTACCCCTTACCTAACACTACGGGCAATTTAGCATGGCCAATTCACCTAACATGCACATCTTTAGACTGTGGGAGGAAACCAGAGCACCCAGAGCAAACCCACGCAGACATGGGGAGAATGTGCAAACTCCACACAGTCAGTCGCCTGAGGCAGGAATTGAACCCGGGTCTCTGGCGCTGTGAGGCAGCAGTGCTAACCACTGTGCCACCGTGCCGCCCATATGTGGGCTGGAATCTCATATAGACCAGATCAATTAAGATTCGTAATCTGAAGGACTTGTTGGATTTTGTCGACAATCCAACAAGTTCATGGTCAATGATTTGTTGGCAAATGGACTCTCGTAATGCTTTTGCCATAGCAAATGCACCAACAAATGTTGATTGTCAGTAAACTGGCAAACTTTGTTTAAACTTTAAACCAGGGAGGTTGACTCTGGTCAGATAGTAGACTGAGAAATGAACCAGCAAATTGTAGAGAAATTTACAAACCAAAATATTTCCAACTTTAACTATTAAGTTTCAGGGTGAAATTGATCAAAGTATGTGATTTGGCCAGAAAGCTTTTGAAAAGTGTCTACAGGTAATGAATATTAGAACAGATAAAAAGGCTAAAGCTCAACATGTTGTTTCTTGAGACCAAGTGTTAGTACGGTTATCTGTTTTTGGGGAATCAATTATAACAAGGTTCACTGGATCTTACCAAATCAAAAAAAACTCCATGATGTGAATTATATAATGAGTACTCCAGATAGGGGGGGATGGAAAAAACTGTGTTTTTATGTACCTATTTTTGTATACATGTTTATATATTAAAGAAATAGTGAGGATAGTCAGAATGGAAATGTAAGTATGTAACTTAGCTTGCTGAGCTTGAAGGTTTGTTTTCAGACATTTCGTCACCATACTAGGTAACATCATCAGTGAGCGTGTCCAGCCTCTCTATTTATAGGTCTTGGTTTCTTAAGGTGGGTGATGTCATTTCCGTTTTTTTTTCAAGGGAAGGTAGATAGGGTCTAAATCGATGTGTTTATTGATAGAGTCCTGTTTCTTTTTCCACAAATGTTGCCCACCCTGTGGAGTGTTTTCCAAAATTTTGTGTTTCAATGGCAGTGAAGCCATCTTTTGGGACCGAGAGAGTGACATCTAAAGCTAATATTTACAAATCCACTATTTGAAATTGTCAAATGAACTTCTTTTCAATTCAGTTTATTGATTGGGGTTCCAACAATGGCTTATGGCAGTGAATTCCACATTTCCCATTCCCATGATTGCAGCTTTTTATGGAGTAATTTGGCAGTAATGTCTAAAATAATGCAAAGGTTCGACATAGTGGATAGGAATGGACTCTTCCCAGTGATCATGTGGTCTTCGATGAGAAGATTGAAAATTAAATGTAAAATAAATATAAGATTTAGGACAGAGGGTTATGAGCCTGTAGAAACTTAGCATTAACTAAAAGAATATGTCACCTTACAGATTACTTTGGGTAGTGAATAGAAAGGTAAACAAATGTTATGAGATGCGGGATAAGGCACACGACTCATTTGGAGGATAAACATTAGTCTGGACTGTTGGGAATTGTGACTCCGTATAATTTGCATGATTGAGTTTATTCTGACTGCTATCTTGTAATTTTTATAGCAAATTATAGTAGAGAAAATAATGACTGTAGCTCAAAAGTGAGGAATGGTACCAAGTATGGTTGAGATTGGATTGTGAAGAGTCTCTGGTGAAAACCCAAACCCCGAACAAAGATGTTATAATATTATGGTTGTTGTTCTGTACGCCGAGCTGGGAATTTGTGTTGCAATCGTTTCGTCCCCTGCCTAGGTGACATCCTCAGTGCTTGGGAGCCTCCTGTGAAGCGCTTCTGTGATATTTCCTCCGGCATTTATATGGATTTGTCTCTGCCGCTTCCGGTTGTTCGTTCCAGCTGTCCGTTGCAGTAGTCGGTATATTGGGTCCAGGTCGATGTGCTTATTGATTGAATCTGTGGATGAGTGCCATGCCTCTAGGAATTCCCTGGCTGTTCTCTGTTTGGCTTGCCCTATAATAGTAGTGTTGTCCCAGTCGAACTCATGTTGCTTGTAATCTGCATGTGTGGCTACTAAGGATAGCTGGTCATGTCGTTTCGTGGCTAGTTGGTGTTCATTGAGGCGGATCGTTAGCTGTCTTCCTGTTTGTCCTATGTAGTGTTTTGTGCAGTCCTTGCATGGGATTTTGTACACTACATTGGTTTTGCTCATGCTGGGTATCGGGTCCTTCGTCCTGGTGAGCTGTTGGTTTGTGTGCTGTTATGAGTCCTAGTGGTCGCAGCAGTCTGGCTGTCAGTTCGGAAATGCTCTTGATGTATGGTAGTGTGGCTAGTCCTTTTGGGTTGCGGCATGTCCTCGTTCCGTTGTCTTTCCCTTAGGCATCTGTTGATGAAATTGCGGGGGTATCCGTTTTTGGTAAATACATTGTATAAGTGTTCTTCTTCCTCTTTTTGCAGTTCTGGTGTACTTTTGAACAGTGTCTTGATGCAACTTTTGTGTGTGTTGGGGTGGTTGCTTTCGTAGTTCAGGACTTGGTCTGTGTGTGTGGCTTTCCTGAAAGACAACGGAACGAGGACATGCCGCAACCCAAAGGACTAGCCACACTACCATACATCAAGAGCATTTCTGAACTGACTGCCAGAGTACTGCAACCACTAGGACTCCTAACAGCACACAAACCAACAGCCACTCTCAGACAACAACTCACCAGAATGAAGGACCCGATACCCAGCATGAGCAAAACCAATGTAGTGTACAAAATCCCATGCAAGGACTGCACAAAACACTACATCGGACAAACAGGAAGACCGCTAACGATCCACATCCATGAACACCAACTAGCCATGAAACAACGCGACCAGCTATCGTTAGTAGCCACACACGCAGATGACAAGCAACATGAATTCGACTGGGATAACACTACCATTATAGGGCAAGCCAAACAGAGAACAGCCAGGGAATTCCTAGAGGCATGGCACTCATCCACAGATTCAATCAATAAGCACATCGACCTGGACCCAATATACCGACCACCGCAGCGGACAGCTGGAACTGACAGAGCAAGCGGCAGAGACAAACCACTATAAATGCCGGAGGAAATATCACAGAAGCGCTTCACTGGAGGCTCCCAAGCACTGAGGATGTCACCTAGACAGGGGATGAAATGTTTGCAACACAAATTCCCAGCTCGGCGAACAGAACCACAACAACGAGCACCCGAGCTACAAATCTTCTCACAAGCTTTGAACAATATTATGGTGTTGGTTCACCTTGGGGAAGAGAGATTTTTGCCCAGTGTAGTGCAGAGGGAACATAGAAATCAAGCTGACATTATGTGCTATAACAAAAAAGATTTAAATTCTTTCACCTGCCTTGCACAGCATGGAATTCTTGTTGCAGATGTCATGCAAAGAAAATACAATTACACAACAAAGCATTGAATGTCAATTTGACAGGAACGATTACCACATTGATGCAATTTGCAGGATATGAAGCAAGTCTAAATGTGAGTTGTTTCTACAAGCAGCTTTGATAAATCCGCTCTGTTCAACTTAGATTTTATGGCTGTGTTTGTATCTCTCTAATACCATGCTGATGCCTTTGGCTCATGACATGTAATTCTCACAATGATGCATCAACACTAATGATAAATGGTTGATATTATCCTCCAAATGAGCAGTAGGCCTAATCCCGCATCTTGCAACATTTTGTTTCCCCTTCTATCAGCTGCCCAAAGTAATCTCTAGGACGACATGGCTTCTTAATGCTGATTATGTATTCCAACAGCAAACCACATCTGTGAAACCTGATTACCAAGAAGTACCCAAGTATCACTTTGGCTGCCAAATGCAGAGAATCTGATCACTCTGCAATGTTTTCTCCTTAATTTCAGCCAATTTCTCTTCATCCTTCCTTATGTTCAGATGTAGGTTTTATGTTTTAGGTACTCTGCCATCTTGAGATGGATCACAGTGGTCTCCTTCAGGGCCTGTGCAGTTTTGAAATAAGTATTTAATAAATAATACCCATGTATTTCTCATAGTGTTATTGCATTTCAATTGTAAAGTTGCCTCTTTATTTTATGCTTAAGTCCTCAGGGACTTTTGTTCAATTATCGTTAAAAAAGCAACATTGTATTCCTTAGATGCTCAGATTTTGTAACAAAACACAGAATTGTAAAGAGTAATCATTGAATAAATGAAAAATAGCATTACGATTTGACTATTTTAATTAGAGTGAAATAGATGTCGTAGAGTTATAGAGATATACAGCATGGAAACAGACCCTTCAGTCCAACCCATCTATGCCGACCAGATATCCCAATCCAATCTAGTGCCACCTGCCAGCACCCGGCCCATATCCCTCCAAACCCTTCCTATTCATATACCCATCCAAATGCCTTTTAAATGTTGCAATTGTACCAGCCTCCCATCACATCCTCTGACAGCTCATTCCATACACATACCATCCTCTGTGTAAAAAAAGTTGCCCTGTAGATCTCTTTTATATCTTTCCCCTCTCTCCCTAAACCTATGCCCTCTAGTTCTGGACTTGCCCCACCCCACGGAAAAGACTTTGCCTATTTATCCTATCCATGCCCCTCATAATTTTATAAACCTCTATAATGTCACCCCTCAGCCTCCGACACACCAGGGGAAAACAGCCCCAGCCTGTTCAGCCTCTCTCTATAGCTCAAATCCGCCAACCCTGGCAACATCCTTGTAAATCTTTTCTGAACCCTTTCAAGTTTCACAACATCTTTCCAATAGGAAGGAGACCAGAATTGCACGCAATATTCCAACAGTGGCCTAACCAATGTCCTCTACAGCCGCAACATGACCTCCCAACTCCTGTACTCAATACTCTGACCAATAAAGCCTGATAATCCTTTGGCTCATGTCCTTATAGAGTTGTACAGCACTGAAACAGATCCTTCGGTACAACCCACCCATGCCAACCAGATATCCTAAATTAATCTATCTCATTTGCCATGGACTTGGCCCATATCCTTTTAAACCCTTCCTGTTCATGTACCCATCCAGATTCCTTTTAAATGTTGTATTTGTACCAGTTTCTACTACTTTCTCTGGCAGCTCATTCCATGCACTTTTGAAGGAACTAATAATTTGTAGAGTTGTTGGGGAAAAAACTACATGTACTTTGTTTTGAGTCACAGCTGTTAAAAAGAAATTTGTTGCTTGACTCATGAAAAGGTTTTATGTTTAATATTTGTGAATACAGTAATTTTTATTACCCTGTGTAGGCCACTGAAAGCTGAGAAGCAATGAGTTTCGAAACAGCTTTCTTTGTTGTCGCCTTTCTTATGCTGCTAATTCTCATTATTTGATCTGTTAGTTAGTATTTGCTGCTTAATACAGCACACTGGGTTTGAGGTTGCGCTTACAGTACAATTGCTGAACCACATGTGAAGCAAGTAACTAGATTTCTCAGGAGCATGCACAGTTTTAAAGCAAAGCACACTCCACAATAGAGGCACTACTTGCCACATTCTCCAAGTAGCAGTGAACGTTTCATTCTGGGTGACTTCAGCAATTGCTGAACTGCTGCAAGTAGAATACAAAGGCAGCATGCTGTAGCCACTGTCGTCATTGCCTGCCTTCACTTTGGTTTGTCTGATTACTTGGTATCAAATTTCCCAGCACATAGGAAGGAGTGTCCCCAGTTGAGCCTGTCATGGCTCACTGATAGGGCAGTCTACTTGGTCCTATCTCTCTGTCCCATCCCCATACTGAGCAGAGATACATTCATTTTCTCAAAGCTGTTATTGGCTTCTCTATACTTTTATTTATGTTCTAACAGCCTTCTGTTTAAAATAAAATTCTCTTAATCCAGCCTTTTTTTCTTGTGGAAAGTCTATGCTTTTTATTTACTAACTTAGTTGTAAAAGGAAATTTCCTTTGTTTTATTTATCTTAACAAAGCTCTGAATGATTTTATTGAATCTGCTAAGAAGACCTCTGTTGCAGAGACCAGTTTTCGCTAAGAGAGTTTGTGTCTGTAAATGCTTTGTGTGTATTGTGAGGGCCTCAGCATTTTGTTTGCTGTCCTATTTGAAGATGAGGTGAACGTAAGAGGAGGTGATGACGTATTTGTATTATCACAAGACTATTCATATAATTAACATACCTACAGTATGGAGGAAACCCATGCAGATGCGGGGAGAACATGCAAACTTCACACAGATAGTCGCCCAAGGCTGGAATCGAGCCCAAGCCCCTGACACTGTGAGGCAGTAGTGCTAACCACTGAGCCATTGTGAAGCTTATTAATCCAGATACCCAGGTGATGTCGTAGGGACCATGTTTGATTCCTGCTACGACAGACGATAGAATTTGAATTCAATATAAATATCTGGATTTAGGTTTCCTGACAATCGACAATGGTTTCATGTTCATCATGAGACTCCTATCTGGTTCACTAATGTCCTTTAGGGTCTAGCTGACACGTGACTCCAGACACTTGACTGCGCCCTGGTGAATGAGAGATGGGGATTAAATGCTGGCCTTGTCAGGCATACCCACATCCCATGAAGAAAAAAATGTACAGGACAGTATAATTATTTCATCATCATTCAATCAGGGACAGATAGATTTGACAGTTAAATCTGATTGAAATCTGCATGATTGGTTGTCAGGGGACATGAATCATGAAGGCAAATTCACCAATTCCATTATTGTTTGCAGGAAACACAGCTTGAAGGTAAAGCTAGTCATGATGGACACAACATGCAATGTAAAATGCACTGTGTTACTCAATTTGTGGTTTTTCAGAATTCTGTGCACCAACAAAATAAAGTTAATGATCTAATGAAGAATGGTTAAGGTGGATGACTATTCCTTGGGTTGGAAATAAGTGCTTGAAAAAAAGTTAGCTGGAGACAGAGGAAAAAAATGACCAGGTTTGTGAAAGTGGACCTGAAGTTGTACTTGCCAGAGCTGGCGAAGCAAAGGAGAGCAGGTTGATCACAAAATCAAGGGGTCAAGGTATGGAAGGATGTGTAAGACCAAGCAAAGGTTGTAGTGGAAAGAAGGCTGGACTCTGAGAACGGCTTTGAATTTAAACAACTTTGCCAAAACCGATCTCAATGCCAGTTTAAAAACCTCACTCATCCACAAGAAAAACTGAACACCTGTTAAAACAGTAAAGTATTCAAAGGGTCTTGCAGGGTTGTTGTGTTGTGGGAATGAGAGAGGTTTTTTATATATCAGGAGAATGAACAGATGGGCACATTCCCAACGTTGGTGATGGGATTGTTGTAATGGTTCAGCTCTGAAAGTGTCTGCAGGGAAGTTTAAATGTGAAGAAACATTTGTTTGCTGTATTTCCCCAGTGTCTATTGAAAAGATGTTGGAATTATAACTGTGGATTGTACAAAAATGCTTAAGCCTTTTACTTTTTGCATTTCCTTGTTAGAGTACATGCAGAGGGAGCTAACTCAGTGAAACGCACACCCAGAGATGACTGTTTAGGAGTTAAGGAGGATCAAGGTGATGAGAAAGCTGTGAAGTCACAGGAAGAGGAGGGACAGGCTGAAAAGAAGAAGAAGCGGAGGGGCTTTAGAGATCGAAAGGTATGGAACAACGCAGTAACTTTGGAATGTATGAATTAACATTAATGCAAATTCCATCCCCTGCAAGTTTTAGTTTGTGGTACAGATATATAAATACTGGTTCTGAACTAAATTTCTTCACTTCACAGAGTGAAGGTTATTTTTAGTTTGTTCGCAATATACAAGAATAATATTTTTCTTGTCTACATTTAAGTAAGTTTAAGCGTAAAATATAAGCAAGGGACCATATTCTATTTAGTTAAGTTTTGTCTGGTGAGTTCAGGTCTGTTATTAAGACATTCTGCACCATGAGGGTAAATCTAGATGCTAGTGACAGTCTCAATGACTATGTGCCTCCAAGAAGTGCCTCTGAAAAGAGGAGCTTAAACTGTAGGTTTTGGGGATTGAGTGGACTGGAGGGCGCAACAGTGCATTCATGAGATTGAGAAGTTCAAGGATGGCAGGTTTCAGGGCATGGTCACCCCACAGCTTAAGGAGTGCAGGTAGAGAGGGGAATGTTAACTGTTAGACAGATGAAGGGGACCAGGCAGGTATTGAGGGATTCCCCAAATGTACCTTGCTCACAAACTATTTTTCAGCCTTGGAAAACTAATCTTCTGTGGAGACCAGCTAGAACCAGGCCCACGGAATAGAAATTTATTGTCACGTGTACTTTTACACGCCAAATGCAGCGAAAAGTTTTCTAGGTAACCTCATCGAGGCACCTACATAAATGACAGAAGTCATGCATAATAATTAAGAAAAAAGTAAAATTAAGAGATGTTCATCACAGTTCAGTTAACAGCTCCTGGACTTGGGGGAAGCCAATGGAATATCCTGATGAAGTAGTGGGAACAAGACTCCTATTCCAGGATGGAATCACCACTCTTGGATGAGACATCCTGCCAGGTTGCTGGAAAACTGAAGATGAAGAAGATCTCCACGTGGGTAAGAGAGAGCCATGCTGAGACAAGACAGTCCTAACGGAATAAAACTGCCACACATGGAGAATACCACACAGTACCAAGACCAACACCACTCCTCCTTCAGGTGCACAGGCCCAGCTGTGAACCAGGAACATCAGCCTAGTCTGAGAGTCTGGGCCAGGGGAATTAGCCCAGGCTGGGGAAGACCCAACTGGTTCATCCCAATGTTGCTGCTGCTGTTGTGGCTGGAGGGGGCCTCCTCTCTCAGCATGGCACTCTGGTCCAGCTGCATGGGGCATTGGTTTCAGAGAGAGATTGTCGAATGACAATTTTACAGAATCAATTAATTAAGAAAGTAGGTAGGCACATCTGCGGGCACAGACTTTACTCCAGGATGGCAGGGCATTTGGAAGGGGAGGAGTGATCAGCTGAAGTTTATGGTTCACATTGAGACAAATGACATTGGAAGAAAGAGAATTGAGGTCCTGCAAATTGACTTGATGGAATTAGGAAATTAGAAAGCAAGACTTCAAAGATGATAATCCCTGGATTACTCCTGGTGCCACGCATTAGTTATATAAGAGTAGAAGGATAGATCAGATAAATGGTTGGCTGTGGAGATGGTGGAGGAGGGAGTTTTTAGATTCCACAAACATTGGTACCGTTTCTAGAGAAGGTGAGACCTGTATAAGTTGCATAGGTTACCTCCTGAACAGGAGCCAGATCAAAATCCTGGTTTCCTCTGGTCAATTTTAAACCAGACTGGCAAAGGCAGTGATCAGTGTTCCCTATAGTATTTGCTCAGGCATACCTTCAGGAGCTCATGTTCAGTATCAACTTCCAAAACCAGAAGTCAGTGCCCTGGTAGGTACGCAGACGCCGCATAGCATAGTGGGAATGTTGGATAGTGACAAATAGTGGTCATGCACTAGCCTTATAATCCAGAATCTGAGGTTAAAGTTCTGGGGACCTGGGTTAAAATACCACAAGGAATACTTTTTTTTTAGTCAACATGCAGCAAGCCCAACAAGGGAAAGGGCATATCTGGACCTAATATTTGGAAATGAGCCTGGATGCGTGGAAGGTACATGTGAGATGTGCATTTTGGTGACAGTGACCATAACAGAGTTAGATTTAGGAAAGTTGTGGAAAAACTAAAGGATAAGCCAGGAATAAAAACTCTAAACTGGGGAAAGGTTAATTTTGCACAATAAGGTATAATTTGGCCCAAGTGGACTGGGAGTAGCTTTTACAGATACAGCTGTAAAACCGTGTCAGAATAATGGGAGACATTCAAAAAAAAGAAACTGAGAGAACAGAGCAAATATGATCCTGCAAAGAATGAAGGTGGAATCAAGACTGGAGGACTCTGGATATCAAGGGATGTAAAGCATAGGATTAAGAGAGAAGGAGAAACTTGTGACAGATATGTTGGGTCAATACAGCAGAGTCTCTAAAATGAAAAGTATGGAAAGAGCAGGAGGATCTTAGAAATTTGGAAAGCTAAGAGTCAAGGAGATAGATTCATAGAGATATACGGCACGGAAACCGACTCTTCAGTCTAACTTGTCCATGCCAACCAGATATCCTAACCTAATCTAGTCCCGTTTTCCAGCACTTGGTCCATATCCCTCTAAACCCTTCCTATTCATACACCAATCCAAATGCCTTTTAAATGTTGTAATTGTACCAGCCTCCGCTACTTCCTCTGGCAGCTCATTCCATACATGCATCACACTCTGCGTGAAAAAGTTGTCCCATAGGTCCCTTGCATATCCTTCCTCTCTTGCCCTAAACCTATGCCCTCCAGTTCTGCCTCCCCCACCCCGGGGAAAAGATTTTATCTACTTATCCTATCTATGTCACTCATGATTTTAGAAACCTCTATAAGATTACCCCTCAGCCTCTGACGCTCCAGGGAAAACAGCCCCAGCCTGTTCAGCCTCTCCCGATAGCTCAAACCCTCCAATCCTGGCAACATCCTTGTAAATCTTGTCTGAACCCTTTCATATTTCACAACCTCCTTCTGATAGCAAGGAGCTCAGAATTACCCACAATATTCCAAACATGGCCTAACCATGTACAGCCACAACATAACCTCCCAACTCCTATACTCAGTGCTCTGACCAGTATTGGAAAACATATCAAATGCTGCCTTTGCTATTCTATCTACCTGCAACTCTATTTTCAAGGAACTATGAACTTGCACTTCAAGGTCTCTTTCTTCAGCAGTATTCCCCAGGACCTTACCATTAAGGGTATAAGTCTTGGTCTGATTTGTTTTTCCAAAATGCAGCACCTCACATTAGCTAAATTAAACACCATCTACTACTCCTTAGCCTACTGGTCTATTTGATCAAGATCCCATTGTAATCTGAGGTAACCTTCTTCGCTGTCCACTACACCTCCAATTTTGGTGTCATCTGCAAACTTACTAACTGTACCTCCTATGTTCACATCCAAAGTATTTACGTGAATGACGAAAAGTAGTGGATCCAGCCCCGATCCTTGTAGCACTCCACTGGTCAGAAGCCTCCAATCTGAAAAGCAATCCTCCACCACCCCACTCTGTCTTCTACTTTTTGAGCCAGTTCTGTATCCAAATGGTTGTACTCCCTGTATTCCAAGAGATCTAATTGCGAACTAATGTGATACCTTGTCGAACGCTTACTGAAGTCCATATCGATCACATCTACTGCTCTGCCCTCATAAATCCTCTTTGTTACTTGTTCAAATAACTCAATCAGGTTTGTGAGGCATGATTTCCCATGCACAAAGCCATGCTGACTATCCCTAATCATCCTTTACCTTTCCAAATACATCTGTATCCTGTCCCTCATGGGAGAGCACTAGAATAAAGGGAATCCCAAAGGGTTATTCAATGCATATACAGTGCAAGAGCATAACTATAGAAAGAGTAGGACCCACTAATGTCTTTTGAGTTAATCTGTGTGTAATTCTAGTGATGAACCAGAAGGGTTAGTGCTAGGACCTCTATTGTTTGTAATGTACAATGATTTGTTTGAATGTAGCTGTTCCTGATGCATGCATCTGCAGAATACATGAAAATTGTGGTGGAGTTATGGATAATGGTGAAGGTTATCAAACAATACGGGATATAGGTAAGTTGGAAAATTGGGTAGAGGAATGGCAGAGTTTAATCCAGACAAGTATGAGATGATGCATTTGGGAAGTTGAATGCAAGAGGAAAGTATAGAGTAAATGGCAGGACCCTTAGGACCACTGATACACAGAGGGATCTTCAGTCAATATGAGTTAGCTATTGATTATCAAAACTAAGCCTGATATATTGGTCTCCCAATAAATCAAAACTCATACTTTGCAGTATAGGTTTCTGGGTGTGATCAGGAAAATAAATACTAGTTAATTTATTTTCCCCTACCTTTTAAATCAGGGGTTTGATGTTATCATCTTGTTCAAATCTTTGTCACTATCCAGTCTTTTTCCTAAAAATGTACCTTCAGTTAAAAGTCAGGTTCAACTGTCTCATTGTTTTCTCAATGATGCCATCAAAGATTAGATTAGATTAGATTCCCTGCAGTATGGAAACAGGCCCTTCGGCCCAACAAGTCCGCACTGACCCTCCGAAGAGTAACCCACCCAAACCCGGTCCCATGCATTTAACCCTGGCTAAGCCACCTAACACATGGCCAATTCACCTGACCCACACATCTTTGGATTGTGGGAGGAAACCGGAGCACCTGGAGGAAACCCACGCAGACACCGGGAGAAAATGCAAACTCCATACCGACAGTTTCCCGAGGCGAGAATCGAACCCGGGTCCCTGGCACTGAGGTAGCAGTGTTAGCCAATCAGCCACCGTGCCATCCCATACACCTGAAAACACAGTTGAGAAGGAAGAGGATCTATGTTTGTTAATGACTTGAATGACAATGTTGCAACACTCCAAGAAAGCCATACCCATGAATCTGCTTGTGTTCAAACACCAGTTGCTCTGTTGTGGAAGTGAATTGTAGCAAGTGCCATCAATGATGATAGTATTGGTTAATTTATTGTGATCCGAGATTGCATTGTGGTATCACTATTACGCAGTTTAAATTGCTGCAAATATAGCAATCTCTTTCAAACCTACACATCACGAGAACTCATTTTTCTCTCATTGCCTCTGGTTCCTTTATGAATTCTGTTAAATTGTGTCCCCTGCTGACTGAAAACAGTTTGTGCTTATTTACTACATTGAAACCATTCGTGATTTTATAAAATCGGCTTTTTACCTTCTCAAAGGATAACAGCCCCAACTTCTCCAGTCTCTCCACATTAGCAATGCCATTTCAGAAAATCTTTTGTCACTCTCTCCATGGCCTTGACATGCTTCCTGAAACGTAATGCCCAAAATTGAACACATTACCTCTGTTAAAACCAATTAAGTGTTTAAACAATGTGATGTAATTATTTCTAACATTATAACAATGTCAGAGTTGTTATAATATAACTGTCATGACAGAAATCGTATAGTTACCTTTTTCTCCTTGCACATGTACCTTTTTTTTTAACAGATACATCTAAAAAGTATAGAGAATAAAGTCTCTATACAGAATCATAGATTTCTGTAGTACCTAAGGTGGCCATTCAACCAAGAGCTACCAAGTTTGTCCCATTCTCCAGCCCTATTTCTGTAGACCTCAACATTTATTTTAAAATTATTAATTGATTAAGTATCAATTGTCAGTTATGGAAGAGTTCCAAGTTTTTGTGTGTACAGAGGGTTTGGTAATTTCATTCCTGAAAGGTTTTGCTCCTATTTTTCAGATAATGTCCTTAATCTTAGACTCCCCAACTTAGCAAAAATGGTTTTTCCCAATTTTCCTTCTGTTTTCCATAACAACTTAAATGAGTACAGATGTTTGTTGCATCTATATAAACAAGCTGACTTGCATCCACTTTAAAGCATAGCTTACAGCAGAAATAGAGAATAGTTTGTAGAATTCAGCCATGTGCTCCACTCTGTTCATGCTTTTTCTTTGCATTGCATTCAAAACTAATCCCACAGACCTACTTTCTGCCTCTACCTTTGAATCACTTGCATTGAATATTTATCCTTTTTTTTCCTTAAGAGACAAATGGTCTCTGACTCAGCCATTCCCGTAACAATGCTTCCTCATGCTCCATTAATATACTGCATGAAGAAAACTGATCATTTTATCTTAGCTCTTTGTTGTATAGTTTTAAGATGGACATTTCTGCATTTTCTAAGGGGAGGTGCGCATCACTGTCTGGCCAACATTTATTACCCATCCCTCGTTGCATTTGACATGGTGGTGATGAGATGCCTTTTTGAACAGTTATAGTCCACATGCTGTAAATAGATCCACAATGCTATTAGGGCGGAAGTTGCAAAATTCTGACATAATGAAGGGAACAGCGATGAATTTCCAAGTCAGGATGGTGAGTGGCATGAAAGGGAATTTACAGTTGGTGGTGTTCTGCTTTTGAGATGAAAGTAGTAGTGTATTTGGATGGTGCTGTCTAAGGAGCCTTGATTTATTTCTGCAGTGCCTCTTGCATCGTTGATATCTACAAAGTTAATAGGATAGACAGACGAAAGTTCAAAATCCATTATACCTTTCACAAACTTAGGATGTCTCAAAATACCTTATGTAAAACGAAGAACCTATCTTCAAAGTGGTGTCACTATTTTAACATTGGGAACACAGCAATCATTAACCAAACAGCAAGATTTCATAAAACCACAAATAGCAATGATTTAATCGTCCCAACATCTATTGCAGTGACAAAGAAAAAGGACTGCCAACCACGAGGGTATGTGCATATAGGATATTATCTTGGATTTAAGTATGAAGAGGTAAAATATGTATTTTAAATATGTATTTTAAAAATCTGCATTCAGTCCACATCTCTGTAATGAGAAACATCATTGAAACTCCAGTGTAATCTGCAGAATGCTTCAAGAATTGCCTCACGACAGGATCACATTATAATAGCAAACTGCTGATAAGTCAGAGTGTGTGTTGCTTTGCAGTGACAGGAGTCCAATACTGTGCAGTGTGCAATGTTTTATTCTGCTGCTCATGTGGTGCTATGTTCAATGTAAGCAGACTCGATCACAAAGACTATTTGTTTTTAATGATTCAAGGGCGCTGACAGATTAATTGCTGTTGCTGATCAAACTTTGTGCATTGATGGGTGTTGGTAAATTGGTGGCTCCAGGCAGCATGAAAGCTGTATAAAATGTTCAGAGTTTTATTTTACAACTTGACATTTTGAAGTGTGATGAATCCATAGGTGTAAGATGTTAAAATTAGTACCATTCTGTATGAATCCTTAAGCATATATATATTAAATTTACTGCAACAAATATACTAAGTTAGTGAAGGTATTCACTCTATTGATTTGATATTTGTGTTGTTGTTGGTTAGTTTATTAGATTACAAGTATTTGTACAGTACTAACTCAGAAAGTTACACTATCAGCATAAAATCGCAGTGAGGTTTTCTGTCATATTGATGAAGAATATTTGTTTCTGCATGGACCAGCATATGAATTAGGAATGGTGTAAGTCTTCTGCCACTTGAGCCTGTTCCATTCAATAAGGTGAGAAGAGTGGGCATGAAATGAGCCCTGAGGCAGAGAGTCAGTATCAGCTAAAAGAGCAGGCAAGCTGATGACCCTGAGACAGGGAGCCAGCAGGACCTGGAACAGTGGGTGGCCGGAGGAGGTGAGACAGGGAGTCAGCAGGACCTGGAGCAGTGGGTGACCGGAGGAGCTTAGACAGGGAGTTACGTGGAGCAACAGGTGAAATGAGGAGCAAGAGACAGGCAGAAGGCATCACTGACAGGAGGAGAAAGTGAGCTGAGGACCTAGATGGGCAGTGAACAGAAGGACCTGATGACAGGCAATCAGAGACAGAGCTCAGTTCATTGGAGCTGATTTGGAACTAGTATTTGCTGAGCTACAGAGAAAGGCTGTTGCTGTTTAATGAGTCACTGATTGATGTTTTTCCAATTGTTTTCTACTCTTAAACTCTTAACACAGAATTCAAATTTATGGTAAAATTAATGAAACATATAAAAGGCGATGTAAGCAGTGAATAATATAAGAAATTATAATTCATTCAGGATGACCATTTAATTGATGTATCAAGGTTGCAGTATGTGGGAGCTCGTGCATAACATTGTGATCCAGGGCTGTTTGCAGCAAATCATAGAGCTGTACAGCACAGAAACAGACCCTTCGGTCCAACTGGTCCATGCTGACCAGATATCCCAACCCAATCTAGTCCCACCTGCCAGCACCCAACCCATATCCCTCCAAACCCTCCTTTATTCATATACCCATCCAAATGCTGCTTAAATGTTGCAATTGTACCAGCCTCCACCATTTCCTCTGGCAGCTCATTCCATACACGTACCACCCTCTGCGTGAAAAAGTTGCCCCGTAGGTCTCTTTTATATCTTCCCCCTCTCACCCTAAACCTATGCCCTCTAGTTCTGGACGCCCCGACCCAGGGAAAAGACTTTGTCTATTTACCCTATCCATGCTCTTCATAATTTTCGAAACCTCTGTAAGGTCACCTCTCAGCCTCCGATGCACCAGGGAAGACAACCCCAGCCTGTTCAGCCTATCCTTATAGCTCAAATCCTCCAATCCTTGCAACATCCTTGTAAATCTTTTCTGAACCCTTTCAAGTTTTACAATACCTTTTCCAATAGGAAGGAGACCAGTATTGCACGCAATATTCCAACAGTGGGCTAACCAATGACCTGTACAGCCACAACATGATCTCCCAACTCCTGTACTCAATACGCTAACCAATAAACGGAAGCATACCAAATGCCGCCTTCACTATCCTATCGACCTGTGACTCCACTTTCAAGGAGCTATGAACCTGCACTCCAAGGTCTCTTTGTTCAGCAACACTCCCTAGGACCTTACCATCAAGCGTATAAGTCCTTCTAAGATTTGCCTTCCCAAAATGCAGCACCTCGCATTTATCTAAATTAAACTCCATCTGCCACTTCTCAGCCCATTGGCCCATCTGATCAAGATCCTGTTGTAATCTGAGGTAACCTTCTTTGCTGTCCACTATACCTCCAATTTTGGTTTCATCTGCAAACTTACTAACTGTACTTCTTATGCTCGCATCCAAATCATTTCTGTAAATGATGAAAAGTAGAGGCCCCAGCACTGATTCTTCTGACACTCCACTGGTCACAGGTCTCCAGTCTGAAAAACAACCCTCCACCACCAGCCTCTGTCTTCGACCTTTGAGCCAGTTCTGTATCCAAATGGCTATTTCTCCCTGTATTCTGTGAGATCTAACGTTGCTAACCAGTCTCCCATGGGAACCTTGTCGAACGCTTTACTAAAGTTCATATGTTTGAAGTTTATGCAGCTTTGGCTTCAAGTTTGAGCTCAAGGCTGAACTACGACATTGTGACATATCAGGGAAGAGGACAGTTAATTGGACTCATTGTGCTAGGAGACAGTCACACTACTTAGGCCAGGGTCCACCGATATGGTCAGTGGTTGGGGACAGGAGGGGGTGACTGTGGGTGAAGCAGGTAGGTGGACCCAGACCCAACGGGCAAACCTGCAGTTTTCCTGTAGGTTTGAGTTCTCTCAGCCTGTTTGGATGACAGGAGAGAGGAGGTGGAGTTGAATGAATAGACGGACCATGGAGCCATGATACAAGTGGCAAGAAGAGTAACAAAGGATGTAATAGTAGATGATGGTGTGGTGAGGGGGATTGACAAATTTTTCTGCAGCAAAGAGTGAGAGTTCGGGGGTTGTGTTGCCTCCGTAGTGATACTATTCAGGACACAGAGTCACAGAATAGTTTCAGTGTAGAAGGAGGCGATTCAGCCTATTGTGCCTACACTGGTTCTGTTACCTAGTTCTGATCTTTTACCTTATCTCGATATCCCTTAGACCATTTTTATCCAAGTAACCATCCAGTGTTCCTCTTGAGTGCCTCAATTGAACCTGCCTCCACCACATATCAAGGCATTGCTTCACAAACCCTAATTGTGTGAAAATGTTTTTCTCACATCAGTCTTGCTTTTCTTGCATTAAACGTGAAATCTATGCCCTTTCATTCTTTTTTCATTTTTGAGCAGGAATAGCCTCTCCCTACCTATCTAGCTTGCTCATTTCAAATCTCCTGTAACCCTTCTTTGAGCTGATCAGGAGCTTGCATTGGGTGTGGGAGAAAGTATGGGTCCTGGCCTCCCCATGACATCGCCACAAAACAGGCAATGCAAAATGTCTGCACTCAGCCACTAAGTCTACCCACAATGCTTCAAATTGGCCAAACCAGCCGCCCCAGACATTGTATGTACCTCAGGACATGAGTCTTCCAGCCCCAGACCAAGAGAATATACTTCTTCAGATTAACTGATAATAAAGCTCCCACTCTACAATAGCCCAACACCTCTAATGTCCTTAGGGCACAGCTGCTCCAACTAGGTGTCAAGCCTTCACAAAGGGTACCCAGACAAGGAGGTACCAAAGGTACTTCACTTGCCTCCTCAACAACACGAACACATTGATACCCAGATGAAACCCACTAACACCTACAACCAGCCAAGGATTGGAATCTCCTGAGTCAGTTAAGAAACTCATTGTCAGACACTGAACACTTGAATCTTTTCAATGAATGAACTTTATTTCTCTTTGTCGTACAACTCACACCATTGTCTCATAACTCACATTTCGTTGTTGTAAGGTTATAAAACTTCACTGTATCCTCTCTTCGGGGAAGAAGCTGTGGTTCCTTCTGAACAGCCTGTCAGTGACTATTTCTTCCGTCAAGTCTCTTCCTCGACATCGCTGTTTGTTAAATAAATCCTTGTCAGTTCTCACTCCGATCTGTGTATTTGTGATCTCTAATTAATTGGGCTAAATTCTCCGTCAGGGAGGATCCAGTTGTTGAGATCCTTGTAAAAGGATTCCTGATGAAGAGCTCTCCTACTGCCTGACTGGCTGTGCTTTTCCAGCACCACGCATTCGGACTCTGATCTCCAGTATCTGCAGACCTCACTTAGATATCTACCACAGCACCCTACTGTTCTCCCAGATGAGAGGGACTCTCAAGAATAATTTTTCTTGTCTTTATTTTCAGGTCATGGAATATGAGAACCGAATTCGTGCTTACTCCACTCCAGACAAAATCTTCCGATATTTTGCCACATTGAAGATCATCAATGAGAATGGAGATTCCGAAGTATTCATGACACCCCAAGATTTTGTGCGATCAATCACGCCAAATGAAAAGCAACCAGAGAGTGAGTGAAAAATTGCTATGCAATTAGTATTTAAGTTAGTCAATTAGCTTTGTATGTAAATGTTCTCCCTGTGTATCAACTCTCCTTCCTGTCTGCCACCTACATACTTTTACTCAATAAAGGAAAGCGTACCAAATACCTCCTTCACTATCTGATTTATGTGTGACTCCACTTAAAGGAAATGTGAACCTGCACGCCAAGGTCTATTTGTTCAGCAACTCCCCATAACCTGACCAATAATTGTATAATCCTGTCCTGATTTGTTTTTCCAAAATGCAGCACCTCATATTTATCTAAATTAAATAGAACAACATCGCCAGTGACTCTTCTAAATCCAGTAGAGGCCCGTTGTTTCCTGAAAAGTTAATGTTTTACTCTCCATAAATCAGTTGAGTAAACCTTCTGTGAAGTGATTCAAATGCAATCCTATCCTGTTTTTAGATTAGGTTAGATTCCCTACAGTATGGAAACAGGCCCTTTGGCCCAACTAGTCCACACTGACCCTCCAAAGAGTAATCCACCCAGACCCATTTCCCTATCCTATATTTACCTCAGACTAATGTACCTAACACTATGGGCAATTTAGCATGGCCAATTGAGCTGACCTGCACATACTTGGACTGTGGGAGGAAACTGGAGCACCCAGAGGAAACTCACGTAGACATGGGGAGAATGTGCAAACTCCACACAGAGTCCCTCGAGGCTGGAATAGAACCCGGGTCCCTAGTGCTGTGAGGCAGCAGTGCTAACCAGTGAGCTACCATGCTGCCCTTTCTTAAATAAGGAGAGAAATAAGGACACGTGGCTTCACCAATGCCTTGTATACCTCTACTGAAACTTCCCTATTCTTATATTCATTCCTGTTGAAGATGAAAGTAATAAAATAGATAAGGAAAACTAATGGATGGGGTGCATTTCAGAAGGGTTTTGATAAGATCTAACATAAGTTAGTAAACAAATAGGATCACATAAGATTGAAGATAATACACCAATACAGATTAACAATTGGTTGCAGGACAGAAAATAGAGTGGAAATAGAATCATAGAGATGTACAGCACGGAAACAGACACTTTGGTCCAACTCATCCACGCCAACCAGATATCCCAACCTAATCTAGTCCCACTTGCCAGCACCTGGCCCATTTCCCTTCAAACCCTTCCTATTGATATACCCATCCAGATGTCTTTTAAATGTTGTAATTGTACCAGTCTCCACCACTTCCTCTGGCAGTTCATTCCATACACATACCACCCTCTGCGTGAAAAAGTTACCCCTTAGGTTCCTTTTATATCTTTTCTCTCTCACCCTAAACCTATGCTGTCTAGGTCTGGACTCCCCCACCCCAGGGAACAGACCTTGACTATTTATCCTATCCATGCCCCTTTGACTTTATAAACCTCTATAAGGTCACCCCCTCAGCCTCCGATGCTCCAGGAAAAACAGCCCTAGCCTATTCGGCCTCTCCCTATAGCTCAAATCCTCCAATCCTGGCAACACCCTTGTAAATCTTTTTTGAACCCTTTCAAGTTTCACAGCATCCTTCTGATAGAAAGGAGACCAGAATTGCACACACTATTCCAAAAGTGGTCTAACCAATGCCCTCTCCACAACATGACCTCCCGACTCCTATACTCAATACTCTGACCAATAAAGCAAAGCATACTAAATGCCACCTTCACTATCCTATCTACCTGCGATTCTACTTTCAAGGAGCTATGAATCTGCACTCCAAGGTCTTTGTTCAGCAACACACTCTAGGACCTTACCACTAAGTATACAAGTTCTGTTAAGATTTGCTTTTCCAAAATGCAGCACCTCCCATTTATCTAAATTAAATTCCTATCTGCCACTCCTCAGCCCATTAGCCCATCTGATCAAGATCCCGTTGAACTCTGCGGTAACCTTTTTCGCTGTCCACTACACCTCCAATTTTGGTGTCATCTGTAAGCTTACTAACTGTACCTCCTCTATTCACATCCAAATTATTGATGTAAATGATGAAAAGTAGTGGTCTCAGCGGCTTCCAGTCTGAAAACCAACCCTCCACCACCACCCTCTGTCTTCTACCTTTGAGCCAGTTCTGTATCCAAATGGCTAGTTCATCCCGTATTCCATGAGATCTAATATTGCTAACCAAAGGAACTTTGTCGATCACCTTACTGAAGTCCATGTAGATCGTGTCCACCACTCTGCCCTCATGAATCCTCTTTGAGTTTTTTTTGAAAAAGTAACAATCAAATTCATGAGACATGATTTCCCATGCACAAAGCAATGTTGACTATCCCTATTCAGTCCTTGACTTTCCAAATACATGTAAATCCTGTCTCTCAGGATTCCCTCTACCAACTTGCCCACCACTAATGTCAGGCTCACCAGTCTATAGTTCCCTGGCTTTCCCTTACCACCTTTCTTAAATAGCCAACCTCCAGTCTTCTGGCACCTCACCTGTGACTATTGATGATACAAATATCTCTGTAATCACTTACCCTTGAACTCTGTGGGAAGCTAGGCATGCCTGATTAGGGCCTAGGGATTTATCCATTTTTATGCATTTCAAGACATCCAGCACTTCCTCCTCTGTAATTGGATATTTTTCAACATTTCACCATCTGTTTCCCTACATTCTACATCTTCCATAACCTTCTCCACAGTAAACACTGATGCAAAGTACTCGTTAAGTATCTCCCCCGTCTCCTGTGGCTCCATACATAGACTTCCTTATTGATCTTTGAGGGGCCCTATTCTCTCCCTAGTTACCCATTTGTCCTTAATGTATTCATAAAACCGTTTGGATTTTCCTTAACCCTCTTTGCCAAAGCTATCTCATGTCCCCTTTTTGCCCTCCTGATTTCCCTCTTAAGTAAACTCGCACTGCTTTTATACTCTTCTCAGGATTCACTCGATCTCTCCTGTCTATATCTGACACATGCTTCCTCCTTCTTCTTAACCAAAACCTCAATTTCTCTAGTCATCCAGCCTTCCCTCCACCTACCAGCCTTTCCTTTCAGCTTAATTGGAATATACTGTCTCTGGATGTATGTAAAATCATGAGGGGCATAGATAAGGTGAATAGCAAACGTTCCTTTTCTGACGTGGGGAGTTCAAAACTAGAAGGCATACTAGAGGAGAAAGATTTGAAAAGGATTTGAGGAACAACTTTTTTTACACAGAGTGGTTAGTCTGTGGATTGAACCACCAGAGAAAGTGGTGGATGCAGGTACAGTTACAGCATTTTAAAAAAAACATTTGGATAAGTTAATGAATGAAAAGGTTTGGAGGGAAATCGGCTCAATGCAGACAGATGGGACTAAGTTAGTTTGGGAACAGGTTGGCGTGGACTAGTTAGGCCAAAGGTTCTGTTTCCATACTGTGTGACTGCATGACTCCGTAAGAGACCGGCCACTTATGACCGAGATGAAGAGGAGATGGTGGTGAGTCTTTGAAATTCTCTACCCAAAAAAAAACCGTCAAGGCTCAGTTCTTGAGTTTACTCAAAACAGAAAGCAATAGATTTTTCAGTATTAAAAACATTAAGGAATGTGGGGTTTCCTAAGAAAAATGATGTTGAGATAAAAGATCAGCCACAATCTTGTTGGATGGCAGAGCAGACTCGAGGGACCGAGTGGCTTCTCCTGCCCCTATTTCCCATATTCATTTGTAATGAATCCCACTCTTCCATTTGCCTTCTGAGTGAAGTGAAATGCAGAAGTCATTATAGTTCCAGAGGACCACTGGACAGACACAGCTACTGGTCACCAACATCCCTCAAGTGAGGGCTGAGTTTAAGGAAGGGTATTCTTTGTGACCTCCGCCGATCAAGTAATTGAACTGGCTCAGTCTGCATCAGAAACAGACGGTCCAGCCAACTGAGATTCACGTGACCATCAAACATATATGGGGCAATGAGCTGCAGTAAGACCCCGATAACGTAACGTGATTTGAACTTGCAACCTCCTGTTCCGTAGGCTGGTGCATTACCGTTGTACCACTTGCCCATTCAGTTGTTGTACCTGCATGCTGGCTTTTTGTAATCATGTACAAGGACACCCAGATCCCTCAGTAGCATGGAGTTCTGCAGTTTGTGTCCAAATAAATCATATGGTTTTTTTTGCCAAATTGAACAAGTTTACATTTCTCCATCTTTATCTGTTAGGTTAAGCCTGCGGGCAAAAATTATTTATACCCCTTCACAGACTCCTTATTTTCTCTTTACAACTTTCTCTCCTACCTATCTTTGTCTCATCAGCAAATTTAGCAATCATACATTTGGTGCTTCCATCTAAGTCATTGATAGAGCTGGTGAATTAGAATTAGCATTATTGTCACATGTGGCGAGCCAGTTAGAGGCAATAAGGAATTTACAAGAGCAAGGGGATGTGATGGATGGCAGTTATAGGAAGGGGGAAAGTCTCAGATACAGTCACATAGATGGGTTAACTCCAGGAAAGGTAAGAGACGTAGGCAGGTAGTGCAGGAATCTTCTGTGGCTATCCCCATTTCAAACAAGTATGCTGTTTTGGGAAATGTAGGGGTGATGGACACTCAAGGATACGTAGCACGAATAGCCAAGTTTCTGATATTGGGACTCGCTCTAATATAATGAGTGGTATGTCGGGTTCCAAGCGATCGATTGTGTTAGGGAACTCTCTCTAGTCTGAGGTAAGACAGATGTTTCTGTGGCCAGCAGCAAAAAATTACAATGGTTTGTTGCTTCCCTGGTGCCAGGATCAAGAATTTCTCAGAGAGGGAGCAGAATGTTCTCAAGGGGGAGAGGGACCAGCAGGAGGTTATTGTACACATTGGAACCAACGACCTAGCAAGGGAAAAGGTTGAGATTCTGGTGGAGGGTTGTATTTCAGACTGGAGGCCTGTGACCAGTGGAGTGCCGTAAGGATCGGTGCTGGGTCCACTACTTTTCATCATTTTATATAAATGACTTGGATGTGAGCATAAGAGCTATAGTTATTAAGTTTGCTGATGATACCAAAATTGGAGGTCATAGAGTCCTAGAGATGTACAGCATGGAAACAGACCCTTTGGTCCAACCTGTCCATGCTGACCAGATATCCCAACCCAATCTAGTCCCACCTGCCAGCACCCAGCCCATATCCCTCCAAACCCTTCCTATTCATATACCCATCCAAATACCTTTTAAATGTTGCAAGTGCACCAGCCTCCACCACTTCCTCTGGCAGCTCATTCAATACGTACCACCCTCTGTGTGAAAACATTGCCCTGTAGATCTCTTTTATATCTTCCCCCTCTCACCCTAAACCTATGCCCTCTAGTTCTGGACTCCCTGACCCCAGGGAAAAGACTTTGACTATTTACCCTATCCATGCCCCTCATAATTTTGTAAACCTCTATAAAGTCACCCCTCAGCCTCCGACACTCCAGGGCTCCCCCATAGCTCAAATCCTCCAACCCTGGCAACATCCTTGTAAACCTTTTCTGAACCCTTTCAAGTTTCACAATATCTTTCCGAGAGGAAGGAGACCAGAATTGCATGCAATATTCCAACAGTGGCCTAACCAATGTCCTCTACAGCCGCAACATGACCTCCCAACTCCTGTACTCAATACTCTGACCAATAAAAGAAAGCATACCACTTTCTACCTGCGACTCCACTTTCAAGGAGCCATGAACGGGATCTTGATCAAATGGGCCAATGGGCTGAGAAGTGGCAGATGGAGTTTAATTTAGATAAATGTGAGGTGCTGTATTTTGGGAAAGCAAATCTTAGCAGGACTTAATGGTAAGGTCCTAGGGAGTGTTGCTGAGCAAAGAGACCTTGGAGTGCAGGTTTGTAGCTCCTTGATAAGTGGAGTTGCAGGTAGATAGGATAGTGAAGACGGCATTTGGTGTGCTTTCCTTTATTGGTCAGAGTATTGAGTATCGGAGTTGGGAGGTCATGTTGCAAGTGTACAGGGCATTGGTTAGGCCACTGTTGGACTATTGCGTACAATTCTGGTCTCCTTCCTATTGGAAAAATGTTGTGAAGCTTGAAAGGTTTAGAAAAGATTTACAAGGATGTTGCCAGGATTATAAACTTGAGCTGTAGGGAGAGGTTAAATAGGCTAGGACTGTTTTCCTTGGAGCATTGGAGGCTCAGGGGTGACCTTATAGAGGTTTATAAAATCACGAGGGGCATGGATAGGATAAATAGACAAAGTCTTTTCCCTGGGGTGGGGGAGTCCAGAACTAGAGGGCATAGGTTTAGGGTGAGAGGGGAAAGATATAAAAGAGACCTATGGGGCAACTTTTTCATGCAGTGGTGCGTGTATGGAATGAACTACCAGAGGAAGTGGTGGAGGCTGGTACAATTACATTTAAAAGGCATCTGGATGTGTATATGAATAGGAAGGGTTTGGAGGGATATGGGTTGGGTGCTGGCAGGTGGGACTAGATTGGGTTGGGATATATGGTTGGCATGGACGAGTTGAACTGAAGGGTCTGTTTCCATGCTGTAAATCTCTATGACTCTATATTCAAATGAATACAGTGACAAGTGTGCAAGTCACTGTTTATGGTGCCATCTTTGGTACAAAAGTCCCTCGGTGCAGCTTTTTCAGTTACAGTTCATGAAAAATTAGAGAAGTACAAGAAATGTCCACATTGCAGATTTAGGAATAAATTATACAATGAAGAGAAAAGTGCAGAGAAGTAGTCTTCCGACTCAGCCCATGTTGACATCCAGCCTCTCAAGTCAGGAAATCCACACCAAGACCATGTGAGGCTGAGAGACCTCCATGTACTGCCTGAAGAACACCATACTTGGCCACAGGGTGATTGCCACGCTGTGCTGAGAGGATGCCACTCATCGTATTTGTCCTGAAGCAAGGAATTCCAAGGCTGAGAGTTCTGAGGTCACAAGGTCAGAGGCTGGGTGTTCCGAGGGCAAGGGGAGGAGGAAAAGGACAAAAGGATTAAAAAAAGAAAAAAAATACGAACAGATGGAGCAGACGAGCTCTGACAGAAGCATCCCATTTTGCTGCCATCTCATTGAGCCCCTAGCAGTGATCCCTCTAGCATTCCCACTAGTTACATCTCGCCGATCTGAAATAATCCATTTATTCTTACTCGCCATTTAAACATAAGTCTTCGTCTGTCATTCAGTTATCATATAGCAAGTTAGGCTGCGTGATCTCTATACTCTTGGACATCAAAGACTGTGCAAGTGGCATATAGGTACCTCCCATCTACAGAGTAATGAGTTGCTTTAAATTGCAACAACGTCCTATCTTTGCAACAACAAGTAAATGCCTTTAAACCTCTGTCTTTGGTCACGAGAGAATAAGATTCAAATTCTTCAGTCAAGTATACTGAAATGGAAAATTGCATCTTAATACTTTTGCCTAGCAATCAAAATCCAATTTAGTATGGAGATGTGCTCAGTTACTCTCCTGCTATAGCCTAGGGAGTTAGTAGCAGGTAAATGTTATTTTATACTTTCTGCAGAACTGCTTTTTATTCTGGCAGAAGAATACAAAATATTCAAATAAATTCATATGCCTTCAGACTAATGAATATTGAGGTGAAATAAATTTTATTTGTAAGAGTAATAATCAGAAGGGTTCTGTTCATCAACAAATCTTGGAACTTTGCCAGCTTTTCCGTTATTTACTGAGGAATGTTGAGAAATCCTGGCTTATTGCCATCTTTTCGTGTAAATTTGGCTTGCTGTCATTGTTAGATATCAGGTAAGCAGTTGTAGTTAATTCACTAAATGTCCTACTGTATTGTCAATGGCTTGCTCAGGGCCTGGAACACCATTTTGATTGTGCTAAGGTGGAGCTTTGTTTACACCAGTCGTTTTTGTGGTTGGGTTTTTTTTCTGCAACTCATTCAGGACTTAACTGCGCACATCCTGTCCCGTACCTGGTTTCTGACCCCACTGACATTACTGCGCTTGGCAGTCTTATTGAAAGTTTGCTTCACTTTATATCTGCAGGCAATTGCAACCTTGTCTCTCACTTTACACATGCCCTCTTAGTATTCTGGGTCGTTGTTCGTCATTGCTGAAAGCTGAAACTCAGCCTTTATTTGCTTAACAACATTTAGGCATTGTAATTTTAAGACACAGACCCACTTCATTGCCAGAAAGCATTGTGCATTGCATGACATCACCTTGCTATCTTCAAAACAGTGCATCATTTAATATACTCTAAGCAACGCTTCTCGTGAGATCTTCTAGTAACACATGTTACTAGATCAAAGTATTATAGTGTGTCAAGTTAGACCTACAGTTGCATTTGTACTTTTCAAAATTATTCGTTGGAAAATTAAATGTTTTGAAATGAGTTTTAAATCTGAATTATGTCTCCATGACACTGATTAACTAAGCATCTGAATTAATAAATCAACACCAAGCTGTTTGAGAATTGTGCAGTGATGTTCAATCATAACCCAATGTTTCTGTTTCTTTTTTTTAATTCAGATCAGGGTTTGGACCAATTTATAGTGAAACGATATGATGGAAAGGTTAGTAGCACCACATCTTGAATGTTATATAGTTGCACGCATGGTTGACTCTAACTTCTTAGATTAAAGAAAAGCCAGGACGTGACACTGACCTGATGTGCATTTTATTTTGTGTAGGAGCACATGATTGATGGTGAATTATCTTGAGATTTTCTTACAGTATCTTGTGCAAGATCTCTGTGCAATACATAGTAAATGAAGGCTCACAGTGATCAACTAAATATTCATTTCTGGATAAACCAGTTGTGCTTCTAACCTTTTTATTTGATATAACTAACATTGTTTCTCCAATAGGCGAAATTCCTATCAACTAGTGCAGACTATATCACCTTTCAAATTCTGGGTCAAGCAGCACAGTAACAATTTAAGTTCCCTTCTTTTGCAAACATGATCTCAGCTGTTATGCACTAAAACATATCTGAGCATACACTAGGAGCAACCTGAATGCAAGTTGTCCACCCTATGTTACCATGTTAAATTCAAGGGCATGACTGAGAGTATTGAGAAGTGAAATTTAGGATTGATAATGTGTTGCATTGAATTACAACATAACCATTTTGTTTCTCCAATAAATATCAAGTAGATGTTCTCAAAAATTGTACTTTTTTTTTCATTTCCTGATGATGCAAGATTCAATAAGGTCTTTAAACAAACAACTAAAACACTGCAGAAGTTGGATAAGGACAGGAGATGAATTGATGGAGCCATTTTCAATGCTGAAACAAAGTCAGCAAATTATTGAAATATCCTCACCTACCTGAAATCCTTGAGATTGCAGACTTTCTTCAGTCTCAAACATTGACTCCAAGGCATTTTAATTTTAGAATTTGGATAAGTTGATAGAAAATACTTTTAATTTTCCACATCCTTTCTCTTGGAAGTAAGAGAGCACTTATCCCTTTCCTGAAAGTGGTGAGAAGAGCAATTAATTGGGTGAAAGACTCTTGAGCGAAATTAACCCTATCCTGTCTTAGAAATTAAGTGCTGGGCAAGAAGAAACCCTTGGTGATCACTTTCACTTGCCACTAATTAAATGGTCAATTAACTACCACAAAAGGGTTTCAACTTGCTTTTGGCCCAAATACCTGACTTCACAGCAGGCAAGAAAAGTGGCTGGTTCCACAATTGGGAAACCACAGTGACCCACCTGCTAAGTTGAGGGGATTGATGTCCTCAATTTGACCCAGCCTGGGGCCAGCCAGGGGCAGGGATTGAGACAAAGAATTAACTGCTGAAAGGCATCCTCTGCACTTGCCTAAAACCCCTTCTCCATGAATAAATGCCCTGCCTTCTCGCTGTTGGAACCCCTCCAACAATGATCTCTACGTCTTAGATGCTGCTTCTGACAAGGGGGACTTCAACATCGAGTCCCGTGATTTGCTAAGAAGCTGACAGGTCAGCTTTTACCTGATTGAATCTTGATCCGGTGAACTTTTTCTAATTGATGGGGGCAGGCAGTCAGTCGCACTGAAAACATCTGCCTCATTTCTTGATGTTTGGAGAGCTCAATCTGAACTTGAATTTTCTGTTTACTGGGTGCCCATTAAATAGTCAATATTAGGGAATAGAAACTTGTACAGTAATAGTCCCTGTTTCTGACTTTTAAATATATGTCACCCCCAACAACTTTTACATGTGGCTAAACAGTTTAACCATGCAAAATAAAGTCGAGAAACAATCATTGTCCTCACATCAACGTTCACACTTCCAAAGGTCACTGTGCAGCAGGAACTTTGCATTCTGTAACCCCTGTGAACCAAGTCCAGCCCTGACATCCAAATTATCTATGCAGATGAAATCGGCCAACTCAAAACAGACTGAGGATGCAACTTAGAACATTCCTGGTCTCTACAGTCAACTATAAATACTGAGCCATCAAAGTACCTATGAATTACCTTTCCTTCCCATGTAATAGTTAATCTGTGACAACCAATTGAAAATGGAGAATTTATTTTTAAAATAATTATTTGCACCTCTGTTATGCAACAGTAATATGCAGCCACCGGACCTTATTAACACTTTTTTTTAAAAAACAAGTTGACTTTCATTGCAATATGCAGACTTGACAAATTGATTTTTATTTTCTGACTGGCACTATTTGCTTATGCTGGCACTGAATTCCTTTCTTAAATATTTAACACATTTGTTTTAAGTTGATGTTTTTACAGGTACAACAGCAGTAAAGATATAGATCCCCCTTGGGGTTTTTTCCTGTGGGTAGAATACTTTATCTATGTATATTGTTAATGTGTACATCACAAATTAATTTTCCCCACCAGTGCTTTCATGTATTTGTTATGCCCAGCATTGTCGTAATCGCACAACTTGATGGATGTATTCTATCTGCCTATTTTTTTTTCCCTAGGAAGCAGTTGGACTGCTCTTTTTTTTCGTAGCATTGAAGACTTTTTTTGTTCTTTGCCTTATCAATGTACAATGTCACAGGAACTTCTGTATTGACATAATGCTGTGTTTATTCTTTGTGCAGGAAAATCCCAGTAACTCAGCACGTTTATGCTCTTCCTAAGTTTTCAAAATTTATTTTGATAAGTGCTGACTTTGCAATTTCCTCCAAGAGTTCTATGCTGAATGATTGATCTATTGGAGAATTAGCAAAATTTAATGTCTCTCATTGTGCAGGGCTTTTTTTTTAACCTTTGTAGAAATAAAACTTATTGCATTTCTTGGTGAGCTAACTATTGAAGGACACCATAGTAAAGGATTAAAGCTACAATATGATGACAAAATAATGTTAAACAAGATAAAAAGTGCAAGTATAAAATGGGAAACCAGTTTTATTGTGAAGCCAGCATTTCAACTAAGGATAAACATGAATAGATAATAACTTTCATTTTGATTTGCCCTCACTAGCTGCATTCATGAAGGACACAACTCATAAAAACATGTTTGATTGCCCCAACAGCCCATTAGATTCAGGAATGTTCTTTAGGAAAAGCAATATACTGCCACTACGACCTAGCCCTGGTCTAAAAGTGACTCTCAACAGTTTTGTCTGCACCTTGAGTTCATCTCTAGGTTCTTTTTGTATCACTATCCAGTCTGACTTCAAACAAATCTTTCAGAATTTTTCTCTGTTCTACCTCCTTTAAGTTCAATCACCTGGAAAACCCAAGTCAAATTCAGACTTGAATACTGCTATCATTGCTGAAGAAATGTGTTCACCCTTGTCCTAGCCACACTCCCACAGTCCTGTTTCCTGGTCTATCTCATCTTCATTTTACTATTTTCCCTAGCTCTTTGGGTTGTTTAAAAAAATATGAATATGGGGTGCTGTAATTTTGCAAATGTTTGCAGTTATAATTTGAGTATTGCAAACATTCTTTGTTGTGGTATAGTCTGATAACTGTTTCCTCTCAGTACACTTGTATTGCAATCTCAACCTTTTTACTTATTCTTTGGGCTATAATCTAGCAGTCTTTTTTTTTCACCTACAGGTGGATTGCAATTTAATTGCAGTTTAACTTTAACCCTACAGGTGTATTGTAGTTTCACTATGGCTGTTTTGTTTCTTCTACAGATGTGTTGCAGTCTTCGTATGGCTGTTGTTTCTCTAAAGGTATACTGCAGTCTTGTTGCTGTTTTTCTATGGGTGTAATGCAGTCTATTAGACTGTATAACACTTGATAGAGAACTGTAAAATAACAATAGATCTGCAATAAAGCACACTTGTGCATGTCCTTGGGTCATTTCTGCAGGTGTAAAATTCTAATTCTGAAATGTTTTCTGGATAGAGAAGTTGTGGGTCATGCATTTTAACCAAACAGCACCTTGCCTATTGTCTGCACTCCAATACTAACATGTTTTGACTCTATTGTGATTTTTTTTTAACATTCTGTGAGTCTCTGTGCGTTTGGTCTGCCAAAGTTTTAACATTGTCAGCTTACCAGAACAGAAGCCTAATTATCCCAACCAAGCTGTTGTTGCCTTTAAATGTTGATGTAGCCATTAACTTTTTCTTCTTGTCTGTCTGCTGTGTTGCTTATAATCATTTGATGTAGCATACTGTATTTTGTGATGTAATCAGACCGCCATTTTCTTCCCTTCTCACCACATTCTGAACCACACTCCCACTCGTCAGGATTTCTGGCAGGTATGAGGTGTGTGAGCATGTGCATAACTCAGTATGCACTTCAGTGTTTACCATGCTCTCCTCTGCAGGACCTCCGCTTCCCCATATCCCTGACAGGAGTATCCCAGCATGCTGTGTTGCAAGTGCCTGAGATACCAGGAAAGACTGATCGTTTGAATTGAAATTAATTTGACTTTTATACTAATTTTCATTATGAATGTATATTGCGGGAATTCTAATTATCACTGTGCTCAGCACCATAGTTTGATGTTTCTAAAGGTTAACTGCACTCTGGCAAATCTTTTTAATGAAAAATTTGAGATAGGATAGAATGCATATTGCATATGGCATATGTTATGAAAATGAGCAATAACTTGAAATCACATAGCGGTTCATCACATTGCTTGGAAACCTCCCAAGGAGTAACTTAGTTTATGTCATTCCCTTTGATGTGCATGTAATCACAGTCATTTATATGCTCTAAGCCCTACACAGACAGCAGTATGGTAATTCATTGAGAAATATACCAGGAAATGCTGGAAATACTCAAATGAGACAGCATATGTGGATATAGAAACAGAGTTTGCATTTCAGGGCTGTGAACCTTCATCAGAATTGGAAAGTGTTACAGAAGCAGCAAGAATTGGAAAAAATTAAGGAAAGGAAGAAGGAACAGCCTGAAAAACCAGAAATAAAAACAGAAATTGCTGGAGAAACTCATTGGGTCTGGCAGCATCTGTGGAGAGAAGAATAGAGTAACTTTTTGAGTCGAAAAAGGATGATGAAGCATTTCAGAAGTAGAAGATAATGGGACAAGTAACAGAACTGAAGATGGATCCAGAGGAGCTGTAAATGACAGCAGAATTGCAGTGGTGCTGTCGGCCCAATCAAGAGATTGTCTCATTGGAATAGTGGAGGAGTTTGGGGACACATTGAGGGTGAGACACTGAATTAAAATTGCATTATCAGTTCATCTATTTGGCTGATTGAGAGAGAATTGTTCACTGGGTAACTGAGTGAACTTTCTGCTACTTTAGGTCTCATGTAGGTAGAGCCAAAGCAGGGAGGGCAAAAACCACTTCTTGTGATTTAGTGGTTTTGTGGATGTAATTTATTTGAAGCAGTTGCAGTAAATGCATCTTGAGAACAATGGCATAGTGGTTAGCACTGCTGCCTCACAGTGCCAGAGACCCGGGTTCAATTCCCGCCTCAGGCGTCTGTGCAAACTCCACTGTCATTCTCCCCGTGTCTGCGTGGGTTTCCTCCGGGTGCTCCAGTTTCCTCCCACAGTCCAAAAATGTGCAGGTTAGGTAAATTGACCATGCTGAATTGCCCGTAGTGTTAGGTGAAGGGGTAAATGTAGGGGAATGGGTCTGGGTGGGTTGCAGGTCGGTGTGGACTTGTTGGGGTGAAGGACCTGTTTCCACACTGTAAGTAATCTAATCTAATCTAAAAACAAGATATCAGTTTTTCGATAGTTGCTCTTGTGAAAGAAAATAGTACTGTGGCAAAACCATTTTTCCAGTATTAGATATTATTGCTACATTGGTTCATGTGAGTAGCTGTGTCTGTTTTGAATTTTTTGAGCTGTCCCCATTCACCTCTTCTGCTCAATCCTTTTAGATTTATTGAAGAATTTCACAAACAGATCTAGACAGGATGAAAGTTGCTCTGGATTTATGTTTTATGCAGAAAGATCAACCAACACTTCAAAAAATCAGATTAAGAGTTTATAACAATGTTAGCATGGATTAAGATTGCCAAATGTTTCCTAGATATACTTGCACTGAAAGGTTGGGTGTGCTTGTTGCCACTGGAGTTTAGAAAAACAAGAGGTGACATAATTGAAATATTTCAGATTGCTAATGATCTTGATAAGGTTGGGGTCGCTTTGTGCAATCCCCACACAAACAGAACAGCTGTTATCTTATTGAATGGTGGAGCATGCTCAAGGACACCAAAGGCTTACTTCTGTTCCTTGTTCTTGTGTCCTTGAAATTGTAACTGAGGAAGAGGAGAGATCTGCTTGTGGAAATAATTGACCTGATGTACATTTTAGTATATACAGATTTTCCTTTGGTTTTAAATACATTAATAGAAGTAAATTAGGGTACATTGGACATGAACAGTGAAAGGTTTATGCATTCTGGGCTTGAGCAAACTCAAGTAGTACAAATCTGCTGTGTTAATAGATCTTGCCCCAGAGGGGCAGAAATGGCTTTTCTTCCAAGTCTTTATTTCCTTCTCATAATCGATGTTTTATGACAGATCCAAGATTTAACAGACAAGCTGCACAAGGATGTCAGTGAGGTCTTTGAAATAAAGGTTAACCTATAAATTCCCTGCCAGCATCCCTTGAATCAGTGAAAGGTTGCTATAAAAACATGCACTGCAGGTGTAAAACTCAAGCACTTTTTCAGGAGACCTCAAGATTTAATTAAAGCTGTTCTGATCCTCTATTATTTGCAATGTTACAATTACCAGCAGTAAATAAATCTTTAGTAACTGAAGGAAACTTTTATGTATGTGGCATCTGCAATTTAGCAATAGAAAACTCTGAAAGATAAGAGCTCATAAAATAGAATAAAGATGCCCTGGATAACTGCAAGGGTGGCAATTTAAAATTTGAAAGTTCTTTGAAGGAATCAGCAGGAGTGGCAAGACAGGATATTTTTAATCAAGTGGGAACAATTAATAGCACAGGATGGAAAGTTGTGCAGTAATTTCACTTTGTTCCTTTTCATACAATAATGAGCACTGTTGAGTTTCTGTTTGAGTAATGTCAACTATGTATATGTTTATATCTGTATTAAAGATGTCCATGGTTAGCTCTAAGTTGCACACTTACCTATATCACAGTTTGAATGAATCAAAACCATTTCAACTTGCAGTCCATTGGAGACGAACCCCTGCTTGTCACTTTCAAACCATCAGACCCACAACCGTAACATTCCATTGTGTCCACAATTCATGACCCAGTTTTAAACTCGAATGTGATGCAAACACCTTCTTTGGCTGCAGTACCAAGAAAGTTAATCACCATAAAATATTGCTCCATTGCATCCCTTATGAGCATTTGTAAGTGAACACTTTCAACATTACAAACAAAAGCAGGAGTTGCTGGAAAAGCTCTGCAGCACTTGTGAAGAGAAATCAGAGTTCCTCCGTACTGAGGAAGGGTCACCAGACCCGAAAAGTTCACTGTGATTTATTTTCACAGATATTGCCAGACCTGCTGAGCTTTTCCAGCATTTTTGCTTTTTGTTTCTAATTTACAGCATCCACAGTTCTTTGAATTTCAATGTTACGTTGATTTTGAAGATATGTCGAATTGTTAACTTTTGACCTGGTGTTTTGTATGCCTACCATGAATTCAAGGTTTGAATAGTAGGTTTAGTAGGATGGAGTTCACCGAACTCGTACTTTAAGTTTTCTTGCAAAATGCTTGAGAGCTGCAATTATTTTTGAGCTTTTGTTTAGGAAACTGGAAGACATTTTTGTGGTTTTGGAAATCAGAGCATTCAAAGCATTGATAATGAGTTTAGGAAAAAAAATACATTTTAATGATTTACTTGGTTAAATTATCATTAGAAAATATAGGTTAACAGCTCAGAATAAATCTGTATGTGGTATAAAGGTGCTTCTTGAGGGAGGTGATGCTGTAATGATAATGTCACTAGGCTAACTATCCAGAGACCCAGGCAATTTTAGATTTAGATTTAGATTTCCTACATTGTGGAAACAGACCCTTCGGCCCAACAAGTCCACACCGACCCTCTGAAGAGTAACCCACCCATTTCCTCTGACTAATGCACCTAACACTATGAGCAATTTAGCATGGCCAATTCACCTGATCTGCACATTTTTGGACTCTGGGAGGAAACTGGAGCACCCGGAGGAAGCCCAAGCAGACACTGGGAGAATGTGCAAACTCCACACAGACAGTCACCCAAGGCTGGAATTGAATTCGGGTCCCTAGCGCTGAGGCGGCAGTGCTAACCACTGAGTCACCATGCTGCCCCATTGTTCTGAAGATATAGGTTTTAATCCCAAATGACAGATGTTGAAATTTGATTTCAATAAAAATAAACATCTGGAATCAAAGTCTAGCTTAATGGCAACCATGTCATCACTGCTGATTATTGTAAAATCTCATCTGGTAAGGTAAAAGAAATCTGCCAACCTTTCTAGTCGGCCAACAGTTTGCTCCAACCACAGGTCTGGAGTTATGTGGTTGGCTCTGAACTAACCTCTGAACGTTTATGGATGGGCAACAACTGCTGGCCCATCTAATGACTCTCTCATACTATGAATGAATTCTAAAACATTCGCATCATTTGCTACAAAGATACCAAATCATCTTACAGCATTTTGTTTGTTCTACGGTATCGCGTTTGGTTTGTGCAAAATAACTTTGAGAAAATTCTGTGAAAATCAATTAATTCTCCATTTGCACATTGCTTGCCAATTATATCCACCATTGAAATTGATAACACAAGAGCCTTTTTAAAGACAAGATTTATAATCCTGAAATGTGATGCAATTTTTTGGCCCCAAAAGGGGACAATTGATGCTCTTTCCTGCAGGTCATAAATCGTTACAGAAGATTGCTTTTCCATTCTGTATCTTTAAGTGCCATTTTTTCCCTCTTTCCTTCTTAACTGATTTAATTCTTATTCATCCTATTTCCTTCTCCATTGGTCTTCTATTTCTTTTTCAATCCTTTAGATGTTGTTTGTTAATGAGAAAGCTCATTTTATATAACTAAGAAATTGTACACCTAAGTCCCTGATACGGCAGTAACTATCAGCTTGTACTCCAAGCAATTTGCAGTAAAAGGAATCTTTTTAACTATAGACGAAGAGAAAAGTGCCTTTTAATGAACAGCAGATCCAATAGATTCTGAAGCGATATTTCTTGTCATGAAGTCAGAACGGTTTCTTGATGGTTCACCTACAGGTACCACTTAACTCTGTCATTCCTTCTGATTCCTGTTATCCATCTGCGATAGCCATCTATCAACACTGCAAACATTTTACCATCTGCATGAGTAGGAACATTTTCTGCTACACCACAGTTTTCTTCCTTTACCTCTTTTTTTTTTTTCCCTCTCCTCCTTCCATTCTGTTTTATCTCCTTCAGTTCAATTTCCTTCGCCTTATCCATCTACAAGAACTTTCTTTCCAGAAGCCTGCCGAGTGACTGAGATTTATTTTCTCAGTGCTTGCCGTTTCTTTGCAATTTCATGACCAAGAGCAGAGTTCATTACTGTGAATGCATACCCTGTCAATCTTCGTGTTTCAGCATCTTGTGTTCCAGTACTAACAGTCTAAATTTCTCTTTGTTGGGCTAAGTCTTCTCGACTGTGGTAGGATTATAGCATCAGAGTTGCTGTGACAACATAGACATCTGCATGTTCAAGTCTGGAACTACGGACAGTAATAGTAAAGTCTGTTCTTTCTATCACATACCTGATGAGGAATCTTTACCACTGTCACCACCTGTAAGTGGTGTGTGTTGGAAGGATTTGCAAATTAATATCAATATGCACCTTAATTAGAGACTAAGTCTCTAACCTGCGCTTTCTGGTTCAGAGGCATGGATGCAATTCACTGTGCAACAGAACCACCCAGCTTTATTGTACATTGTTGTAAAATAGAAATTATGTTTTCACAGCTTTACACATATTGAGTCTCTCTGTTCATAAAATACTTGTGAATATTTGAAGCAGAAAATTAGTCGACAGTTCTGGAAGCATCTGTGGAGAGAGAAAAACCAAGTTAACCATTTGGATCAGTAACCTTTCAACAGAACCACCAGTTATCCATTAATGATTTCTTAGTCTCAGGAATTGAGTTATTTTACATGATCCATTTAGGAAATGGATAGAATAGCATTGTTTTCTTCGAAGAGATTGAATGGATTTACTTTTCTTTTTAGGAGAGTTGTATCACTTTGCTTGTTTTTTGAGAGTATCCCTTAAAGCATAGTTAAATGGTAAATGAAATGTTGATTCATGAGGTTGTCTATTTCCAGTCAACGATCGGATTCAGTGTAAGGTGTGAAGCTCTTGCTTGTAACATTAAGCCATCAATTGCTTATTGTTTGCACTCGAAAATTGCTGGAGATCACAGCGTGTCAGGTAGTATCCATGGAGAGAGAGATAGAGAGCAAGCTAGCGTTTCAAGTCAGCATCTGCAGTAATTTGATTCCTGGTTATTGTTTGTCATTAAGTTTATTTATGGCTTGATATCAGGGGAGGATGTGATATCCAATATCACATACTATATGTTAATATGGTAGGCAGTTGCATATGAAAGCGTAGTCTACTATCACAGAAAAATACCTTTGTTTATTTTATTCCTGGGTATTATTGCTGTAGGATTAGTGTGATTTCACCTGAAAGTAGATAATGTTGTTCATAGTTTGGAGTTTCCTCCTCATGTTACTGTATTTCCGAAGATGGTTTTATTTATTTGATTTATGTGTTTCATGTGTTTTACTTATTTGAGAACGCATCGGTACTGATGACACAGGTAGGGAAAGAGAGGAGGACCTGAAAATAGAATATAGGGAGTTATGTTGGAAGCTAGAAGGCAAAACAGTAGTCTCCGGATTGCCACCAGTGCCATGGGCTAGTGAGGCTTGGAATAGAGAGAGAGTGCAGATGAACAATTGGTGCAGGGCTGGTGTAGGAGGGAAGGCTTCAGATATGTGGATCATTGGGATACTTTCTAGGGAAGGTAGGACCTGTACAAGAAGGACAGGTTGTACCTGAACTGGAGGGGCACCAATATCCTGAGCAGGAAATTTGCTAGAGCTCTTCTGGAGGATTTAAAGTAGATTGGCAGGGGGTGGGAACCTGGAGTATGAACAGCCAGATATAGTGTGCAGAGAGTCTGAAAGGAGGGATAGGCACTCGATAGGACAAAAGTGCAATCAGTGTGATGGGTTAAAGTGTGTCTATTTTAATGCAAGAAGTGTCCAGCGTAAGGGTGATAAACTAGGAGCATGGATCAGTACTTGGAACTATAATGTTGTAACCATTACAGAGACTTGGATATCACAGAGACAGGAATAGTTGTGAAATGTTACAGGGTTTAGATGTTTTAAAAGGAGTGGGGGGTGGGGCAAGGTGTGGAGGTAAAGAGGACGAGAAGTGGCATTGCTAATCAGGGATAATATCACAGCTGCCGAAAGAGAGATTGTCAAGGAGAGTTTGTCTACAGCGTCCGTACGGTTGGAAGTCAGAAACAGAAAAGGAGCAGTCACTTTATTTGGTGTTTCCTACAGACCTCCCAGCAGTAGCAGAGATACAGAGGAGCAGATTGGGTGGCAGATGTTGGAAAGGTGTAGAAGTAACAGGGTTCTTGTCATGGGTGAATTTAACTTTCTTAATATTGATTGGAACCTCCTTAGTTCAAATAGTTTGGATAGAGCAGTTTTTGTCAGGTATATCCAGGCCAACTAGAGAGGAGGCCATTTTGGATTTGGTGCTTGGCGGGAGAACATTTTGGTGACTGATCACAACTCCTAATGTTTACTATACTCATGGAGAGGGATAGGAGCAGATGGTATGGGAAAGTATTTAATTGGGGGAGGGGGAATTACAATGCTATTAGGCAGGAACTGCGGCATCTAAATTGGGAACAGATGCTCTCAGGGAAATGCATGACAGAAATGTGGAGGTGGTTTAGGAAGCACTTGCTGATAGTGCTAGATGGGTTTGTCCCACTGAGGCTAGGAAGGGATGGCAGGTTGAAGGAACATTGGGTGACAAGGAATGTGGAACATCTAGTCAAGAGGAAGAAGGAAGCGTACTTAAGGCTGAGGAAGCAAGGAGCGGACATGGCTTTAGAGGATTACAACTTAGCCAGGAAGGAACTGAAGGATGGTCTTAGAGCTAGAAGGAGACATGAAAAATCTTTAGCTTTAAGGCAAACCCTAGGGTGTTCTACACCTATGTGGACGCAAGAGGACGGCCAGAGTGAGGGTAGGGCTGATCAGGGATAGTGGAAGGAACTTGAGCCTGGAGTCAGAGGAAGTAGGGGAGGTCCTTAATGAATGCTTTGCTTCAGTATTCATACTGAGAGGCAACTTGATGTTTCTGAGGACACCATGAAACAGACTGATATGCTAGAGCAGAAAATGTGTTGCTGGAAAAGCGCAGCAGGTCAGGCAGCATCCAAGGAACAGGAGAGTAGGCTGATGCTAGAAAGGAGGATGTTTTGAAAGTTCTGAAAAATATAAGGATAGATAAATCCCCTAGGTCAGAAGGTTACTACAGGAAGCGAGGGAAGAGATTACTGCACCTTTGGCAATCTTTGCATCCTCACTATCCACTGGAGTAGTGCCAGATGATTGGAGGGTGGCAAATGTTATTCCCTTGTTCAAGAAAGGGAATAGGAATAATCCTGGGAATTACAGACCAGTCAGTCTTGCATCAGTGGTAGGCAAAGTACTGGAGAGGATTCTGAAAGACAGAATTTATGATTGCTTGGAAAATCATAGTTTGATTAGAAATAGTCAGCATGGCTTTGTGAGGGGTAGGTCATGCCTCACAAACCTTATTGAATTCTTTTGAGGATGTGACAAAACATATTGTTGAAAGAAGAGCAATGGATGTGGTGTACATGGATTTTAGGAAGATTGCCCATGGTAGGTTCATTCAGAAAGTAAGAAGGCATGGGATACAGGGAAATCTGACCGTCTGGATACAGAATTGGCTGACCCATAGACGGACGGTGGTGATAGATAGAAAGCATTTGGCCTGGAGCTCAGTGGCCAGTGGTATTCTGCAGGGATCTGTTCTGGGACCTCTGATCTTTGTGATTTTTATAAATGACGTGGATGGGGAAGTGGAAATGTGGATTAGTAAGTTTGCCAATGATTCGACAGTTGTAGAGTTGTGGATAATGTTGGAGGTTGCAATGGGACACTGACAGGATGTAGAAATGGGCTGATAAGTGGCAGATGGAGTTCAACCTGGAACGATTCACTTTGGAAGATCGAACTTGAATGCAGAATACAGAATTAAAGGTAAGATTCTTTAGTTGTGTGGAGGAACAGAGGCAACTTTGGGGTCTTTGTCCATAGATCCTTCAAAGTTGCCACCTAAGTTGGTGGAGTTGTTAAGGTGTATGGTGTGTTTGGTTTTCATTAGCAGGTCGACTGAGTTCAAGAGCTGAAAGGTTGTGCTTCAGCCCTATACAGCCTTTGTTAAACTGCACTTGGAATATTATGCTCCGTTCATTATAGGAAAGATGCAGAAGCTTTAGAGAGGGTGTAGAGGAGAGTGGATGCTGCCTGGACTGGAGTGCATGTCTTATGAAGAAAGGTTGAGGGGGCTAGAGCTCTCTTCATTGGAGTGAAGAAGGCTGAGAAGTGACTTGATTGAGGTGTACAAGATGATGAGTGGCATAGATAGAGTGGATAGCTAGAGACTTTTTCCCATTCTGGGAATGTCAATCACAAGTGAGTATAATTTTAAGGTAATTAGAGAAAGGTTTAGGGGAGATGGCAGAGTTAGGTTCTTTACACAGAGAGTGATGGGTGCATGGAATGCACTGCCAGCAGTGGTGGTAGAATCAGATACATTAGGGATATTTAAGCGACTCTTGAATGGGCATATGGAAGATGGTACAATGAAAGTATGTAGGTAAGTCTGATCTTAGAGTAAGATAAAAGGCCTGCACAACATCAAAGGCCTAAGGGCCTGTACTATGTTCATATGTTCTATGATTCTGATATGGATATAATTTTTACTGCATAATAGGGTGGTGTTTCAAGATACTGAGTCATGTCAAGAAATTATTAAAAGGACTTGAGAGCAACTTGTCATCATAGATACCTTGTAGTCTATGTATTTTGAAATATTGCTTTAAGTTGGTAATATAGTTAAGTATTTTTTTGCTAATGTGTGTTCTGTTTAAGTTTGAATACACTGGTTTACACTTGGACAAATCTGGTATTTGTTCAGCATTTGTTGTTTTATTCTGACAAAAGTTTGAGCACTTGATTTCAAAGAATATCTGGTAAACTTCAATTATATCTTTGAAAAGACAGAAAATAAAAGATGCAGGTTTGCAAGTTTAAAGAAATGTGAGTTCACTTACCGAAGCTGTGATCAAGCTTTTTAACACAAAAGATCCTCAGAAAGGCTAATGGAATGTTTTGTTTTTAAAGAAGGTTGCAATATGAAGAAGATGCTCTTTTGCTGCAGTTGTACAGAGCCTTGATCAGTGGACTACTGCGTTCATTGTTGAGCACTGAATCTCAGGACGAATATATTTATCTTGCAGAAGGTGAAGCGCAAAGTCATCAGAATTATATCCCAGTCAAAAGGATCAGATAATGAGGCAAGTTGTGAGAGAAATACAAACAGTTTACAGAGAGATATTGATAAGTAAGTGGGCAAGAAGTTGGCAACTGGAGTATATTGTGGGAAAATGTGAACCTGTTCATTTTGGAAGGGAGGACAAAGGATCAGTATTATTTAAATTGAAAAAAATTGCAGAAAGCTGCAATGCAAAGGGACTTGGTGGACTTGTGCATGAAGCACAGAAAGCTAACACATAGGAACAGCAGATAATCAGAGAGAGTAATGGAGTATTGATCCTTATTTCAAGGGTTTTGGAGTAGAAGAGTGGAGAAATCTTGCTGCAACTGTACAAGGTGCTGGTGAGAACACATTTGAAGTACTGTGAACCGGTTTGGTCCCATCATTTAAGGAAAGATATTGGTTCATTGGAGACAGTTCAGAAAATGTTCCCTAGGATGATCCCTGGTATAGAGGGACTGTCTTATGAGCAAACACTTAATAGTTTGGGATTCTACTCTTGAGCTTAGAAAGATGAGGTCATCTCATTGAAACATACAAGATTCATAGGGGGCTTGACAGTGTAAATACTGAGAGGATGTTTCCCCTCATGGGAGAGTCTCCGAATAAAAAGGGCCAGTTGGAGACTGAGCTGAGGAGGAACCTCTTCTCTGAGAGTTGAGAGTTTTTGGAACTCCTTTCCACAGAGAGCCATAGGTGAAGAGTTGTGTATGTTTTAAAGCTGAGGTAGATTCTTGATCAGTAGGGGAATTAAGATTATAGGGACATGTAGGAAGGTGGGTGAAAGTGGGTCAGCGATGACCTTATTGAATGGTGGAGCAGGTGAGAGAGGGAGAAATGCCTCACATTCCTATTTCCTATGGTCATTTTATCGTCTGATTTGGGACAAGCTACATCAACCTGGCTTGTATTCCCTCGAGTTTGGGACGTCAAGGGATAATTTATTTGAGAAGTTTAAAATAATTTCAATAGGTTAGATTAAGAAACCGTTTAAAGCAAAATACTATGGATGATAGAAATCTTAAAAGAAAAAGCTGGCAAATTGGGACTAGGTCAGATTAGCATGTCTGGGTGGCGCAGATGAGTTGGACCGAAGGGTCTGTTTCCATACTATGTGACTCTAAAGTAAGTGCTGGAGAAACTTAGAAGGCCTGGCAGCATCTGTGTAGGGACAAACAGAGTTCATGTTTCAAGTCCAGTATGACGGCTCTTCGGAACTATAAACTTTTGTCCGAGGGGGTGATCCGGCACAATTGAGGAAGCATAATCTCAAAATTTAGCATCAGGTCATTTTGGAAGCAAAATCAGAGTACCTTTTTCCTATGCACAGTTGAAATTAGGTTTTTCTACCTAGTTTGGATGATGGATCAGTTGAAATTTGATTTTTTTTTAGTTGAACATATCAAGGAATCTCTAACAAAGGTGATTACATAGACTTTTGATGCAGAATTAGCCATAATCTGATAGAATGGCACAAAATCTCAAGGAGTTGAATGGCCTGCTCTCTTTACAATAAATGCAGTGTTTTAATTCTCAATTTACAATGGAATTTCCCCTTTCTTCCTCCCTCATCAGTGTTGAGATTCTTTGATAGGCAGCGGTAACTGATGTCACCAAAGCAGTGATCATTGGACTCTGGTGTCATATTTTGCAGCATATGGTATGTGAATCTGTCTGCATCAGTCTTTCCTGTTTTCAACATTGCAGTATTTATTGTGTGTCAAATAGAGTGGCTGTTGCATGTATGTTCCCTCAACCCAATCCTTCAGCCTCAGCTTGTGCATTATTGTATATTGAAACATGGTCAATTTTGCAAACTACTCAATTGCCATTTCTTCTTACCTTTGCTTATGCTCTGCATCTCCTGCAGTTTGATACCAGGCCTGTATTTGACATCCCAACAATTTTGCAGTTCATGTCACCATTCTGACTATTGTTCTATTTTACTTTGTAGAAACTTGCCCATGGACGAGAGAAGTTTGCTGATGAGGACAGCATATTTTACACACTGGGCGAGTGCGGACTGATTTCCTTCTCCGATTACATTTTTCTCACCACTGTTCTGTCCAGTGAGTATTTATTGATGAATTGTGACACACAACTCTCTCAGGAAGAATCTATAAACTAAAGAAATGGATCAATAAAATGTATTTCACATCCAAAGAATCAAAATAGAACATAACTCTTAAGGCTGTCTTTCTCTTAATGAAATATTCAATTAACCTGATTAGTTTTTTTTCTAAGATTTCCATACACAAGCTGAAATACTTTGCTTAACTTGTGAATTATCAGTCTGTAATGTTTAATTTTACTTCTGTTTATTTGGGAATGCAAAAGAAGAGGAGCTGTGGGTGAAAATTGGCTTTGGCATTGCAAGTCATAGCTATCACATACTGTGTAAAGGACCACAATGTCTTCCAGACTGAATCTTGTGGAGGCACCAAGTGGAATCAAAAACATTAATCCTAATACTGACTAATGTTAGGTTAAGACACAATTGTAAAGCAAGGCAAACTCAGAACATATGTCACAAAGCGATGATGATGTTGCCTCTGTAAGGTAGTCAAAGCGAAAATTGTAGAATTTTTCAAGGCGTAGATAGGTACTATCTTGCAAGTATTTATGCTGCTGTGGAAGGATGAGCTGACTAGCGCCCCATCACTGTCTTTGCATCTTCCATTTAACACTTATCATCAAGGCATGGTAATGTCCATTAGAACATGTCATAACTCAGCTCCAGAGATTCTATTTTTTCAATTTTTTTTCTGTTAGATACATATGCTTTACTTACATTCTTTCCCTCACTAATCTGCAAACTGTGTTACTGCAGGGTGGTCTCAATCATTCCCTGCAATGGTTAGCTGCTTTTGAACTACTTCAGATACACGAAGCTGAGTTTGGGGTTGGATGTTAAGGATGCGTCATTTTTTAATGATTATGCTACAATATTAAATGTAACCTGGAGTATTGAGTACAAAAACAGTGCTTAATTTTATGTAATGTTGTGTTTAGAGTCTGTTCCTAATTTACACAATATTACTAAACACTCAACTTATTCATTCAGCATATATATTCAGCACATTATTTCCAGCTAGTTTCACAGCAAGTTGCTAAATTACTAAATTAGAAATTAATAGTTAGAAGTGGAATACTGAGTTCCTGAACTGTAAAAGAAAATCTTATTTTCCATTAACTGATTACTAGAATTTTGGTAATTATTTATTGAAACTAATTTATAGGCTGATTCACCATATAGTATTTATGGCACTCAGAGTACGAGAAAAAAATCAATAAGACAGTCATATTCCAAATATATTACTGGTATTACCATAATTTTTTGTTATTTTTACCCCTTTTAAAGAAAGTCTAATTAGGTCTCCACTTATAAATTTATTTTGGTTGTCACATCTTTTCAAATATTGGCTCATTACCAATATGACTAGGGTTATGCAACCCCTTCCTAGGTTCTGCAATTAATGGAAGTGATTTGTGTGGTCATACATTCTCTCCCTGAAGATTCCCTGTTTTAACTTCCAACAAATAATGTCAGTTATCCAAAGGAAAGCAGTGGAAGAAACATCTAATTCATAAGATATTTCTCAGGTTAAGAGAATTGTTAAACCTGACACCTGCAGAAGTTTAGAGATACCTACTTGGGTGACCTATGATTTACTGGAGCCAGATTGTTTCCTAGGATTTAATCCTACTGCTCTGTGCTTTCACAAAAGTATGAAATTCTAGTGAGTTCAAGTATCAGTAAGGTTCCTCAAACTGTCAATAGCTTTTAATTTGGCCTTTTGGGTTGTCATGTCAAGTATTACTAGTGCTGAAAATATGGACATTTTAAACTGTCTTCACTGCAGCAGTAACTATATACAGTCAATGAGCATGCTCAAGATAGAGATTGACTGATTTCTACAAAGTAATGACATCAAGGCTTGTGGGAAAGCATGGAAAAATGGCATTGAGATAGATTCTTGGCCATGATCTAGATTGTGGAAGCATGCTTGAGAAGCTGAATGGTCTGCCCCAGTTGGTATGTTTGTATAATTTTGTACTTATGGCAGCATACAAATTGACTCTGCCAACTGGTCCATGCTCTCTGGACTTAGGTGAATCAGGTATGTACCTCAGAAAGGAGCGTGTGAAATCCTGCTTGCCTAGATTTTCCCAGCGCCTTGTTTCAGCGCCTTGTTTCAACACCTTGTAAGCCAAATTGATGTCCATGCTTCAGTTTCCTTGCCAGCGTAAATTGCTGTAATTTGAGGAACTATGGGTCATCAGTCCTGTGAGGGTGCCTCACAGTCTAACTCTGCCAGTTCTATTCCAACAGCTGGAAGGATTCCATCTGCTTGGGTTGGCATTTGAAATTTGTACAAATGTATTCTTGCACTGCAGAGTGGTCAGTTTATGATTGGACGCAAACACATTGACTCATAGAAGCTCAGTCCTAATTTCACTTTCTCAGTCATTTGTGGTCAAGCTTCCATGTTACATTGTTGCAAAAAACTCACTTTTGAAGATTTAACAGAAACTTGTAGCCAGATATGTTCAAGATAGCAGACTGGAAATGACTTGTCTGTGAAGTGGATGTAGGACTTGATAACGTTGTCGATGCTGAAAGATGTACTCATCATTCAACAGCTATGTTAGTAATTTTTTTTTGTCATAACACTATCTGGCTTTTATGATATTTCCCACATTGTGGTGCAGGGAAAATGCACTTCTAAACTGTGCAACACAAAAGATTTTTCACTTCAACAGCGGAATATTGGTTTACACCCACAATCACTTGTAAAATGAGTTCCCAATCTTAGCTGTGCTCTGGGCTGTGAGGTACTCAGTATCTTCAAGCAAAGAGGGAGGAGAAAGTGCGAGGAGCTTCACGCCAGCCATTTCCCAGGCATGAGCTTTTTAATTCATTCATGGGATGTGGCATTGCTGGCAGGGTCGGCGTTTATTGCCCTTGAGAAGGTATGGTGAGCTGATTGGTTCGTAGATATCAATGACAAATTACTTCACTGTACTCTGCTGGTGGATATGTGCATAGAGCCCAAGAAAAATACACCTTACTCTCAGAAGAACAAAACATTCCATGTTGTATGGAATTTTGTTTGCATGCAATTAAGTAACATTGTCAACTTTACAAGATTGAATTCAAATGCATTCAGCTCTGCTGAAAGCAATTGTTGATACTTTTTTATGAGCTGTATATTCATAATAAAAATGAACAGTACAATTGGTGGGTTAATGGGCGATTCAATGAGTCTGAATCACTCACATATTAGTCAAACCAGTTGGAGCATAGCACTGAAAAGAACAGTTATCACTATGGAGACATTTTTGCCATTTCCATCCTGCATAATCTCTGTCACTTTACTTATTCTTTCATGGCTAGCATTGTTTTATCCATCCCTATTTGCCCTTTAGAAGGTAGTGGTGAGCTGCCGCCTTGAACGCATAGTGTTGTTAGGAGAAGAACTGAACTTCTGCCCTGTGACAAATAATCTTCCTTAGAGATGTAAGATGGTGCAAGTGCTTTAACTCTTCATTATATAAGGTAACTTGTGTCCTGTATTCCATCAGGAGCTGAAACTGCGTGCGTGCGTACGTAGGACTCCTTTGAGCCCACTCCACCATTCAATAAAATTGTGACTGGCCTGTTTACTCCACATTCCCACCTACTCTGACATATTTGCCTATCAAGAATCTATCCACTTCTTCCTTAAAGATATTCAAAGACTCTCTTTCCACCAGAAGAGGGTAGAAGAAAGTGTATAACCAGGGTGGGAGTGATCATCTTCGCAATTGCTCAAGATTGAGATAATCTGCTCCCTTTTTAGTCGTCTTGTCAAAATGGAAAATGACACATAATACTGCATTTGCTAGATTTCTGCCCCTCACTTAACCTATCTGTATTCTTTTGAAGTGCCTTTATGTCCTGTTCATAACTTCATGCCTATGTTTGCCTCATCAGTAAATTTAGCAATAATATCTTTCGTCCTTTCATCCAAGTTATTTATATAAATTATATAAAGAGTTCAGACTCGAACACTGATCCATATAGCACTCCACTCATTAAATATTGTCAGCCAGAAAATGACTGATTTATGGGTAAGATCTGGAATCCATTGTGAAAGATGAGATTTCTGAATACTGTACTTGGAAGCGTATGGTAAATAGGACAAAGTCACCATGGTTTCATCAAGGGAAGGTCATGCCTGACAAATCTGCTAGAATTCTTTGAGGAAGTAATGAGCAGATTAGACCAAGGAGAGCCAAGGGATGTTATCTCCCTGGACTTCAAGAAGATCTTTGACCATGTGCTGCACAGGAGGAGTAAGATAAGGTGTCAGAGGCAAGGTGCATGGATAGAAGCTTGGCTGTCTGGCAGGAAACAGAGTGGGGATAAAACGGTCCTTCTCGGGATGGCAGTTGGTGACAAGTGGTGTTCCACAAGACAGTGTTGAGACCACAACTTTTCACTGTGCATTTAACAATTTAAGGAACTGAGGGCATTCTGGCTAAGTTTGCAGATGGTACAAAGATGGGTAGAGGGACAGGTAGTATTGAGGAGGCAGGGAGGGCTGCAGAAGGATTTGGGCAGGTTAGGAGAATGGGCAAAGAAGTGGCAGATAATTACACTGTGGGAAAGTGTGAGGTCATGCAATTTTGGTAGGAAGAATAGAGGAATGGACTATTTTTGAAATGGGGAGAAAATTCTAAAGTCTGAAGTGCAAAGAGACTTGGGAGTTCTAATCCAGTATTCTGTCAAGGTAAACTTGCAGTTTGAGATAGTAGTTAGGAAGGCAAATGCAATGTTGGCATTTATTTTGAGAGGACTTGGATATAAAATCAGGGATGTAATTCTGAGGCTCTTAAAAAGGCTCTGGTCAGACCATATTTGGAGCATTATGCACAATTTTGGGCCCCACATGTCAAGAAGGATGTACGGGCCCTGAGACGAGTTCAGAGGAGGTTCACGAGAATGATCCTGGAAATTAAAAGTTTCACATATGAGGAATATTTGAGGACTCTAGGTCTATACTCGATGGAGTTTAGAAGGATGAGGAGGCATCTAATTGAATCATTGAAACCAGAATATTGAATGGCCTGGACAAAGTGGATGCTGGGAAGATGTTTCCATTGATCGGAGAGTCTAGAACCCAAGGGCACAGCCTTTAGAGTGAAAGGAAGACCTTTTAGAACTCAGATAAGAAACCTCTTCAGCCACCAAGTGGTGAATCTGTGGAATTCATTGCCACAGAAGGCTGTGGAGGCCAGGTCATTGAGTATATTTAAGACTGAGGTAGATAGATTCTTGAGAATCAAGGGTTACTGGAGAAAGCAGGAGAATGGGGTTGAGAAATTTATCAGCCATGATTGAATGGTGGAGCAGACTCAATGGGCTGAATGGCCAAATTTCTGCTCCTATGTCTTATGGTCTTATGCTTACTCTCTGTTTCCTGTTAGCTTGCTAATTTTCTATTCATTCAGTACATCACACTCTATCGTAAAGTTTTTGTTTTCCCCAGTAAATGTTATCAAATACTTTCTGGAAATTTTAATACAGTGCATCCAATTGTTCCATTAAATTTACAGCACATTACTTCTTTTGAAAAAGAAATTTAAATCTATTCCTCTAATCAACTTGTTCAGAAATGTTATTACACACCTTTGGAGCAAATGTGACTTGAACCCAGGCCACCTGATCCGGGGTAGTGACACTACAACTGTGTGACAAGAGGGCCCCATGTTACTACTTTAAGTGGGTTAAACAGGATTCCCTTTCACAAAACCATCTGCCTGATTACTGTATCTTGATTTTTTTTTTCCCGAAGTACCTTGCTCTGGGTCTTGGCTTCCCTATAGCTGATATTAAACCAACTGCCTGGAAAGAAGTCTTCCCAGAATCTAGGAAATTGAGAAAATTATTACCAACAGGTCAACCAAGACATCAGCTACATCTTTTAAGGTCCCAGGGAATTGTCCACTCAGCTCCAACAGTTTGCTCAGTACCACTTCCCGAATAATTTTCTTGAGTTCCACCCCCTTCCACTTACTGCTCCCTCTGGGACATTGCTTGTATACTAGTACATGTTTTCAAAGCAAGCTGTTCAATGATGTTCTACATGCCCCTGGAGCAGATGGGACTTGGGGAGTAGGGGCACTACCACTGCACCACATGAACCCCTCCTTATAAATTCTTGCATTTAATTGTGCAGCAACATAATTGAAACATTGATTTTTGGCCAATTAATAACTTTGTTTGGAGTAATCTTGCCAAAACTGTGTCTGTTCAATTATTCCAGAAAGTATTCTAGAATCCTCTTCTGGTATGTAGTCAGTAGCAAACTTTGGATACAAGTGCAGTTCTTTGGTGGCTTAATGTATGACAGCTGAAAGACGGTGCTTCCTGCAATTATTACTGTTGGACCTGAGTCTGAAGATTATTAGTGGTATTCTAATATTGTTGAGAGTGTGCTACGTTGCGGGAAGTACTGTCCTTCAATTGTGGTGTTTTAATTGCTGTCCATCTATCAGTTCAGATGGTTGTTTATGATGATACAGCACTTTCCGTTTTCTAGCCAGTTTCGCCAAAATCAGATTGCTTGTTTGTGGATTATCTGATGAAATAATGTATTTGCTTACATAACACCCCACCAAAGCTTAAATTATTCAGTGTATGTTAAAGAGCATTGGAATGTTTCTGCAATCAACTGAATTGCCAAGTCTTTGCTTTCACTGTTGGAATGAAATTTCTGAAAATATAATTGTGATTTAAATTAAGCACTCTGAGATAAATAGCCTTTGCCATTTGGGAGAAATGAAGATTTTCTTAATGTTCATGAGTTTAAAAACATTTTTATCATCAGTGGGAGCTATAAAAATACATTATGTTTTGTTTTTTATTTCATAAATGTACATTGTTTTTCAGTTGGTATAGAAGCTATAAACAATTTATACTGTAGTGTACCCAAAACTGCAATGTTGAAATGTTCTGTGCATTTGCATGGGGGATTATGGAAGTAATAATTTCTTTCCTAATTAGCTCCACACAGGAATTTTGAAATTGCCTTTAAAATGTTTGACCTGAATGGTGATGGTGAGGTTGATCTGGAGGAGTTTGAACAGGTAATGATTAATGAAGTATTCATACATTGAATGGCTTTGCCAGCTGCAGTGATAGAATTAGAGGTAGAAGTGCTGTAGGAGTTAACATGGTAAATTGAGACAAAAATGGTGGAAATCTGGAAGAAACCGTATAGATGGCTATCTGTCTGGACTTCCATCTGACTAACATCAGAATACATGAGAAAAGCCTTGTGGAAGTTCTGTCCCTTTAGAATTACTGCATGATCAATGTAATGGTTTAATTAGACACCAGATGTGGACTCTGAAGCAATGTGGTAATATCAGCTAAGATTACAGTTTATTGCAAAAAGAAATTAGGAATATAGAGTAATGAGAAAAACAATGCAGAGTCCAGAGTGTGGTGCTGGAAAAGCACAGCAGGTTAGGCAGCATCCGAAGAGCAGAGGAATCAATGTTTCAGGCATAAGCCCTTAAACAGGATGCCCAAAACGCGATTCTACTGCGCCTCAGATGCTGCCTGACTTGCTGTGCTTTTCCAGCACCACACTTTGGACTCTGATCTCCAGCATCTGCGATCCTCACTTTCTCCTAAAAACAACAATGCAGTCCATTTGGTCATGAGGGAAGTAGTAACTTTGAATACCTCATTCCCTAAACTATATGGCTTGAGTTTTACACCCTTGAGGGCAGTCTGTTCGACTTGGTCACTGTCCTCTGCATAAAATATTAAATGTGTTTTTGGTGTACTTGCACCCTCAGCTTCAGATGTGTCATCTGTATTGAATTTGTGACAATCTTATTATGTCTGTCATCTGCAGTAGGATAATATTTTTGTCTCCGAATTGAAACTTAGTCAGTTCAAGTGTCACTCCAAAAAGACTGACCACATAAGTCTTGAAAACAATGCAGTACTGAGGGAGTGCTGCACATTTGGACACTGCTGTCTTTCAGATAAGACATTCAAGTAAGACTTCATTTGCACTCTGGGATAGATTCCAACCATCCCATATTTCAAGGAACATGGAGCTATTCCCAATATTCTAGATATTTATCCTTCGTTCAACAACAGTAAGTCAGATCACCTAATCATTATCACGGTGCTTTCTTTTTAAAGAGCTTGCTGTGTACAAATTGGCTGCAGTGTTTTCCATCTTACGACAGTAACAAACATCAAAAGCAACCTCACACCTCAAGATACATGGATATATACATCTTTTCCCTGATAGAGTCCGAGAGTCATAGAGATGTACTGCATAGAAACAGACCCTTCAGTCCAACCTGTCCATGCCGACCAGATATCCCAACCCAATCTACTCTCACCTGCCAGCACCCAGCCCACGTCCGTCCAAACCCTTCCTATTCATATACCCATCCAAATGCTGCTTAAATGTTGCAATTGTACCAGCCTCCACCACTTCCTCTAGCAGCTCATTCCATACACGTACCACCCTCTGTGTGAAAAAGTTGCCTTTTATATCTTTCCCTTCTCACTCTAAACCTTTGGTTTGGTTCTTGACTCCCTGACCCCAGGGAAAAGACTTTGTCTATTTATCCTATCCATGCCCTTCATAATTTTGTAAACCTCTATAAGGTCACCCCTCTGCCTCCGACACTGCAGGGAAAACAGCCCTAGCCTATTCAGCCTCTCCCTACAGCTCAAATCCTCCAACCCTGTCAACATCCTTGTAAATCTTTTCTGAACCCTTTCAAGTTTCACAATATCTTTCCGTTAGGAAGGAGATCAGAATTGCATACAAAATTCCAACAGTGGGCTAACCAATGTCCTGACCTCCCAACCCCTGTACTCCATACTCTGACCAATAAAAGAAAGCATACCAAATGCTGCCTTCACTATCCTATCTACCTGCGACTCCACTTTCAAGGAGCTATGAAGCTGCACTCCAAGGTCTCTTTGTTCAGCAACACTCCCTAGGACCTTACCATTAAGTGTATAAGTCCTGCTAAGATTTGCTTTCCCAAAATGTAGCATCTTGCATTTATCTGAATTAAACTCCATCTGCCACTTCTCAGCCCATTGGCCCATCTGGTCAAGATCCTGTTGTAATCTGAGGTAACCCTCTTCTCTGTCCAGTACACCACCAATTTTGGTGTCATCTGCAAAATTAGTAACTGTATTTCTTATGCTCGCATCCAAATCATTTATGTAAATGACAAAAAGTAGAGGACCCAGCACCGATCCTTGTGGCACTCCACTGGTCACAGGCCTCCAGTCTGAAAAACAGCCCTCCACCACCACCCTCTGTCTTCTACCTTTTGAGCCAGTTCTGTATCCAAATGGCTAGTTCTCCCTGTATTCCATGAGATCTAACCTTGCTAACCAGTCTCCCATGGGGAACCTTGTTGAATGCCTTACTGAAGTCCATATAGATCACATCTACCGCTCTGTGCTCATCAATCCCCTTTGCTACTTCTTCAAAAAACTCAGTTGTGTTTGTGAGACATGATTTCCCACGCACAAAGCCATGTTGAGTATCCCTAATCAGTCTTTGCCTTTCCAAATACGTGTACATCCTGTCCCTCAGGATTCCCTCCAACAACCTGCCCACCACCGACATCAGGCTCACCGGTCTATAATTCCCTGGCTTGTCCTTACCACATTTCTTAAACAGTGGCACCACGTTTGCCAACCTCCAGTCTTCTGGCACCTCACCTGTGACTATCAATGATGCGAATAGCTCAGCAAGAGGCCCAGCAATCACTTCTCTAGCTTCTCACAGAGTTCTCGGGTACACCTGATCAGTTCCTGGGGATTTATCCACCTTTATGCTTTTCCACACATCCAGCACTTCCTCCTTGGAATATGGACATTTTGCAAGATGTCACCATCTATTTCCCTGTAACTTCCATATCCTTTTCCACAGTAAATACAGATGCAAAATAATCGTTTAGTATCTCCCCCATTTTCTGCGACTCCACACAAAGGCCGCCTTGCTGGTCTTTGAGGCACCCTATTCTGTCTCTAGTTACCCTTTTGTCCTTAATATATTTGTAAAAACCCTTTGGATTCTCCTTAATTCTATTTGCCAAAGCTATCTCATGTCCCCTTTTTGCCCTCCTGATTTCCCTCTTAAGTATATTCCTACTTCCTTTATACTCTTCTAAGGATTCACTCGATCTATCCTGTCTATACCTTACATATGCTTTCTTTTTCTTAACCAAACCCTCAATTTCTTTAGTCATCCAGCCTTCCCTTTCACCCTAACAGAAATATACTTTCTCTGGATTCTTGTTATCGCATTCCTGAAGGTTTGCCATTTTCCAGCCATCCCTTTATCTGATCAAGGTTTAGTTTGTTCCTGAATGAACTTGAATATTTGAATTGTATCTTTAACCCTAATCTTCTCCAGAATAAGGATCCTAAATTCTTCAACCTTCCTTCATGATACATGTCTAATGTTCAATGTATTAGCATTAGTCTCTGTCCGTCACATTTTATTCAAGATTTTTGTCTTGCACTCATCAGGGCAAGTTTCAAGAATACCAATGAAAGGAGAAAGCCAATATTTCCATCTCATGAGAGAAGAGTGCTGATTGGTTGAGAAATGAATTGTAATATAGGCCTTACCTTGGAGAATTAATGTTGATCAACTATTAACACTTAAGTTTGGTATTATAAAAAATCAATTTGAATACCAGTCATATGTGCCAATGTGGCCATCTTAAAGTGATTGAAGCAGAATGAAAAATGCTGAAGTCAAATCAGAAAAAGCTGGGCAAATTCAACAGGTTTATCATCATCTGTGGAGAAAGAAACAAGTTAACAATCTGAGGCAAATTCAATATGTGACTATTATGTATCAGATTTGAAATGGTAACTCTGTTTCTCTCTCCACATGTGCTGCCAGACCTGCTGAGTTTCTTCAACATCTTCTGTTTTTATTTTAGATTTCCAGCATCTGCAGTATTTTCATTTTTAGATGGCTAAAATCAAGATCATTTTTATTTTGCAAATAATTAAATGCTGTAATATCCTATTCTGGAAGACTGAGATGAAACAGGTTAATGAGCCTCCTTCACTGAAATGCTCTTGTGTAGCATTGACTATTGTGTTTTGCCTATGGCCAATAATTCATGGTCAGAACGCACGCTTTGTCTTTTCACTACATGAGAAATCTTTAAAACTTCACTTATTTCTGCTCACACTTTGCAGGTTCAAAGTATTATTCGATCACAGACTAGTATAGGCATGCGTCATCGAGATCGCTCAACAACAGGGAATACGCTGAAATCGGGAGTTAGCTCAGCACTCACCACTTACTTCTTTGGTGCAGATTTAAAGGGAAAACTAACAATTAAACATTTCTTGGAGTTCCAGCGTAAACTGCAACAGGATGTTCTCAGATTGGAGGTAAGAGGAATTCAGAATATTGCTTATTGGCACTCCCTGCATGCTCACTTTGCATGTAATTTGAGCTTTTGTTATTGATGCAATCTTGGACAATCCTCTTAGCTTCTCAAGAAGGCTTTACAAGGTTAATAAGACACTTTTTTTGCATTGGCTTTGAACTGAGAGAGGAAACTGGAGCACCCAGAAAGAACCCAAACAGACATAGAGAATGTGCAAACACCACACAGTTGCCCGAGGCAGGAATCGAACCCAGTTCCTTAGCGCTGTGAGGTAGCAGTACTAACCACTGAGCCACTGTGCCGTCACTGTAGTTAATCAGAGATAGAAAAATTGCATTTACGTGCTTACCTCTGATTAACTAATTCCATTGATGGGGAAGTAGCAAAAAATTCAATTTTTTTTTAATGTAATTTCCACAGATTTTAAGGAAAAAATACTTCAGTCAAACTAGTTCTAAAGGCAGCACCGTGACCCAGTGGTTAGCATCGCTGCCTCACCGCACCAGGGACCTGATTTCGATTCCAGCCTTGGATGACTGTCTGTGTGGAGTTTGCACGTTTTCCCTGTGTCTGTGTGGGTTTCCTCCCACAGTCCAGAGATGTGCAGGTTAGGTGAATTGCCCATAGTTTTCAGGGATGTGTAGGTTAGGTGCATTAGGCAGGGTAAATGTAAAATAGTAGGGGTGTGGGTTTGGGTGATTTACTGTTCGGAGGGTCAGTATGGACCTGTTGGGCCAAATGGCCTGTTTCCACACTAGGGATTCTTTGATGTCTCAGGGGAAATAATCCCGGTATCAACAGTTTGTGCTTCCGTATTACTGTCTAAAGTTCCTTATCCTTGGAGCACTTCAGTTGTGTGTGTGATTTTAAGTAGAAGACATCTTTCTTAAGAGATTTCCCTGTTTTGTGAGAGTTTCGTGATGATAAGCATTTGAAGTACTTCAGTAGCAGCTTTAAACCAAAGGTGACTCCTTCTGCCCCTGGCACTCCTGTTGTACTCTTGTCATCTGGTTTATACAGTTGCTTTGGTTCTAAATTCATTTCAAAGAAGATCACTCGTTTCATAGCCTAAGCTTATCCTTGTGTGATATGCTTATGAGTGAAGTTGAAATTCTGAGAAAAACCGACAATGTGTCTTAGTGTAACCTGTCCTTTTGTGCTGCCTGGCTTCATTTTTACAATAAAACTAGAAGTGAGGAATGTGGAAAATATATCAATATTCTCATGTGTTTATGCTGAAACATAATGAATCTGTTTTTCACGATATGTTGCTGTCAGAATGTTCAGTTTAATGCTTGAGCTTATATTTAATTGATCTTGTATTTTCAGGCAAATTGATTAACTAATTATCCTTATGTCAATCAGCACATATTTTACTAGGATGCTTCCATATGTCCAATATGAAATGAAAGAATTTCTTTTTAGTGTATTATCTTGCATGAGGCTTTTGAATTTTGTGTTTTTGTCCTGTTCAGTCTGAGTCAAATAATGTTGACTTGCATCTACATCATTCTTTGAGCTGTTCAAGGCTTTATTTAATTGTTAAATTTCCAGCATTGAGACTCGAAAGATTTTTCATAAGTTCAAGGTTTAACTCACAAAAGCACTGTTAGTAATTCTCCCTGAATGCTTTCCAAAGCATTTTGAGAAGGTGCATGGTTTTTCTAATATGACTTCAGCTCCATTGATTTGATGTTTAATTTATTGTGACTTAGGGTCACATCCCTGAAGCCAGACGTTATACTGCATGTTCTAAATCTGCAGTGAAAACAAATGAATTCTGCATCATTTAGCCTTATGTACCTTTCCTAAAACCTGTCAGTTTGAGTGCAGTTGTCCTTTCTAGTTCTACACGTTATTCAATGCCTTTAAAAATCCTATGTCCTTCGTCTTTCTTTTTGTTGCAGTTGGAAGAGAGAAAAAGGAGCTTAAAAGCATTGCATAAATATGGCTTCAATTTAGGAAGAGACAAAATAGGTGTCTTTGTCATAAAATAGTTCTCTATAAAATTGATCAAACTTGGATTAGGTTTGGCATTGAAAGTTGAAAACCATTGAAGAAATAGTTTGATCTCGAGATCAAGAGACTTGGAGGGTCCTTCTGGAAGGATGAACTGAAAGGGAGTATTTTTGGCTCTGAAGCTACCTTGTGATATATAAAAGGTCTTGAACGTAATGCATCCGTCAGTGCTTATTGGAAGAATCCATGAAACTTATTGACTCTCATATCTCATTCACATAAGAACAAATTAAAGTTAATAAGAAAACCCATAATCTTTTGCTCTTCTTTTTTGATGAGCATGATAATTTGGCTTCTTTCGATCTACTCCTATACCCTGCATGGCCAAGGGAAAAACCGTGAATTCTCAAGAAACAGACACCTGTCTTATTTACAACACACACTCTCTCACCTTGTGGCTTTAAAGGGGCCAACTCCATTTTGACAACTGAGCTCAAGATTCCAGACTATCCAGAAGCAAATCTACTGAGACATCCAGTAGTAAATCAAATTTACAAGGAAATAACGTTTGAGACTTTTTATATTAGTTTAGTGGTTTAGAAATAAGGAACGATAATGTGATGAAATTAAGTAATTTCAGTTTAATTTTAAATGGTGAGAAAAAGAAGCATTTCTTCCTCCTGTGCTGTTTCCAGCTTCCCAGGGCATGCTAATTAAAAGCAAAGCTTGAAAATTATGCCAGAAGACATGTTTGTCCCACATCAGGTAAATGAGCTGCTTTACTAAGATGTCAGAAGTTGTTCTCTCATCTCGTGTCTTTTCTTTTTGCCCCCAGTTTGATAGACATGACCCCATAAATGGACGAATCTCAGAGCGTCAGTTTGGCAGCATGTTGTTGGCATACAGTGGCGTTCAGTCTAAGAAACTCACAGCAATGTTGAAAAGTATCAAAAAGCAATTCAAAAATGCAGAGGTAAGAACGTGGCAGGTAAAGTCTGTATGCGATGCAACAGAGCATACCGTTTGCCTTTATTCTTAATACTCTAGGTGTCTCAGTACACTCACCATTCCGAAAAGGTAAAGGATCACAAGCTGCTGTGGGCTTTGTTGAGACTTTTACATAAGTCACCATGTCCCAGTTGTTGGCAGTCTACCTTCTGGGTCAGAATATTCTGGGATTATGTTCTATTTCAGAACCAGAGCATGGTGGTTTTCGCTATTCTCTGGGTCAGCTAATTTCAGTACAGTACAGAAGATTGTTTTATCAAAACAAATGTTCTTTTGTTTTCGAGATTTCTGCTCAAGATGGTGGCACTGCTATAATTGTACCATTTAATTCTTAAACTTTAGATTGCTTCCCACTTAAATAACACTTAAGTGCAGTTCTATTAATTGATGTACAGCCCGAGAGAAATGTGGATATTCATCCATTATAAAAGTGCAGTAGTACAGCCTTGGAAGATTAGTGACAGAATCGGAGAGAGTCAGCATTGAATCCGTAGAAACTTATAAATTCTTAACAGGTTTAGATAGGATACATGCAAGTAGATTCATATGCAGTTCCAATGAAGAGTCACTGGACTCAAAATGTTAACTCTGCTTTCTTCCCAGCAATGCTGCGCAACCTGCTGAGTTTCTCAAGCAATTTCTGTTTTTGTTTCATATCTCCAGCGTCCGCAGTTCTTTGTTTTATAGATACAGGGAAGGATGCTCTCAATGACTGGGGAGTCCAAAACCAGGGCTCATAGTCTAAGGATATGTGGTAGGCCTTCCTAGGTCAAGCACACCAAGTCAGGCATCATCCAAGGAGCAGGAGAATCAACATTTCAGGCATAAGCCCTTCAGGAAACCTGATGAAGGGCTTATGCCCGAAACGTTGATTCTCCTGCTCCTCGAATACTGCCTGACCTGCTGTGCTTTTCCAGCTCCACACACTCTGACTCTGATCTCCAGTTCTCCTATGCCTTTTAGGTCAGAAATTGAGAGAAATTTCTTCGCCAGAACGTGGTGAGCCTGTGCAGTTTTCTTGGAAATAGTTGAAGCCAAAATTGAAGACTTAAGAATGTTTGTTTACACTTTTTTTTTAGGACTAAAGGGATCAAAGGATATGGCGATCAGGGTACTGAGTCGAATGATCGGCCATGATCATATTGAATGGCAGAGCAGGCTCGAAAGATTAAAGAGTCTGCTTCTGTTTCAATCTTCTCTGTTTCAATTAATGCGATAATAGATACTGTCAGTATGGATAATAGCTGCAAAAACAAGGCTTCTCAGGAAGTCTTGAGCACTCTTGGTAAATCATTCTTTGTGCCACAATAAAGGTTCAGTGTTCACATAACAGCAGTTGAGTTATAATGCAGGTTTAAACTTGAAAGATTGCTGAACATTGTGATCAATTATTGTGCAGAACAGACTACAGTAATTGCTAGTATTTCATTTGATTAGTGGATGAGGCTTAACTGACACTTAAATTATCTAATTAGTGTGGTCAGACATTTTTACAAACCTCTGGAGTATGTGATACTTAAACTCAGGGCTCTGAGCTCAGATGTCCAGGTACTACCACTGTTTCACAGGACGCCCCTTAAATCTGACATGATAAATCATGCTTTACTTTTTCTTCTCATTTTAAAGAGGTGGTCTTTCATTAAAACATGAGCAGCATTACTGCAGATTTAGATTTAACAGTAACACAGAACATTTTATTAAGCAAAATAACGCAAGTTTAAAAGTTTAGAAAGACTTTGTAAAATACATTCCCGTTAGTCTCAATGGCACCCCTTTGCATTACTCACACCGGAAAGAATTTCCTTCCATTTCATATCTAGAGAGTTTAATTTATCAATTGCTTCAATTCCTAGTCTTGAGAATTTTGATGGCCTCTTCCTTGAGTCTTCATACAACTGAACATAGACTCCGTTGACTTCAAGTAACCTCTTCAGGGTTTTAACCAACCACTTCTGGTCTCGTAGCCACAATATCATTCCTTACATTATATTCTTTAACAGTTCTAAATAATTTCCTTTGTTATCAGGAGCAACTGACTTTAGACATCCAGCTTCAGCCAAGACCTATACAAACAGAAATCAAAAGGGCTTTCTTCAGGCTCTGGGTTTTTCTTCTCAAGATTCCAGAATCTTCTAACTGAACGCTAATGCACATCACTGTTAATTCTGTTTGCAAAACTGTCCCAGTGAAAACAAAATCCATTATTCTCCAGGATGTTTCCTCATACTGTATTAAAATATTTCCATACTTACAGAAATACTTACGATTTAATCATTAAAGCCTTTCATAAGCCACACCAAATCCACTAGTTCAAAATTTAAACTGTAAAATAAATGATATTAAAATTTGTATAAATCACGCAGCTTATATTCAACAGAAGTACAGTTCTTATGAATGTCTCATCTCCACATCAGACCTTGCCTAATCTTCTATTCCATTTAAATTTTTATTATTCAATATGAATTGCTGTTCCCTATTCATGCAGCAAATGTTTTTCAAAAGGCTTCTTAATCTATCGTTTTTGACAGTTTTACCTAACAATCGACAAGATCTCCAGAAGTCAGTATAATTGCAGGATAAACATAAAAATGGAACTTCACCTTATTAATTTGTCATCACTGAAGCATTTATCAGGTGATAACCAGTATTCCGAAGTAAGGGAAGTGATCTGTCACTCGTGAATAACATTTTCAGTGCCACTGGGTTTTTTTATTGTAATCTGGCAGCAGTCTTTACACAGTAAATAAAGAAAGATGAAAAATTTATCACAGCAAATCAGTCAACGCAGGTGAAAGCTGTTTTCTGTTTATTTATCTTTGGAATGAAATACACGCAAGCTGCAAACGTTTTGATTTTTAAGTTGAACATTCCCATCTGAGTGTATGGGAAGAGGAATTTTGGGTTGCCTGAAGAATGAGCCCTTCTCACTGCACTCCTGGATTGAGCAAAGAAATAGCTGAGGTATGAGTCCCATGTCACACTGTTATTGGTTCCCATTTAGCAACAATAGTATACATGTAGGGCTGAACCACAAGTTAACATACTTCGGACGTTAAGAACATAACAAAGTTTGAATTGCATTATGACTGGAAAGTACAACAATGTCTATGTAGTCCTTCTTTGATTAAGTTCACATTGCATTTGGCTCCATATGCAAACGTGCATGATGCACATCGTCCAAACATGATTTAAGATCAATTCTGTCCCCATTTGTTTCTGCAGGAATGGACTATGGCAAACTAGAAATCATTGTGGACTTATTTGCACCCTTTTTATAGCAAACGTTTAGTTCGCTTCCAATTTTAACAGTGTAAGAAACTGGCCAGCATGGTTCCTGACACTTTGTGAAATGTTAACTTTGTAAATAATGGCAGCCCATGCTAGTTTGCTTTTATGTGCGGAATTTTGTGTCTGTGTGTCATTTTGATCTGTAAGAGTATTAAACCAGTGTTTAGAGTTTTCATGTAATAGCAAAGGGAATCATCGCTTTCACCATGGTTTTGTAAACAGTCCTGTGAAAGACCTTGAAAAGCTTTACAATTAAAGGCACTACTTAAATACAAGTTGAGGCATTTTACTGTCTGTTCTATGCTATAGTCAAGTTATGAAGAGACACTTTAGTGCTGCTTATTTCCACCTGTTTTATTGAATTGCATTTGGGATGGTCTCAGTTCTCATGGCTCAAGACATCGCCAAAACCTGACCACCTCACCAATCGTGATTAGACAATTACAAAACTCCAAAATCCCCAAGTTAAGCAAAGTCATGCACCGACTCCTATCAGAGTCCATTTGCCAAGGGCTGTAGTATTGGAGAATGGGGCCAGGGGTGTATCTGCACACAGTTGCCAGATGCCTAAAGGTCATTGTCCCCGCATATCACAAAGTGGACTCTGGGTGTTGTGTTTGCTTAAATGGTGTTTTCCCACATAGGATCTCATTTCATGTCATTTGTTTCCTTTTGCAGGGCATCACCTTTGAGGAGGTAGAAAACTTCTTCACTTTTCTGAAGAATATTAATGATGTGGACACTGCACTGAGCTTCTACCACATGGCTGGGGCCTCGATTGATAAAGGTATAATCAGCTAATAGTACATTTTTTAACACATTTGAGCTCTCCTAGTCCAGTTTGTGGAAAAGTGGAAACCATCACTTAGAATATATTCTATCAGATAGAATCATAGAGGCCTTTCAGCCTATTGAGTCTGCACCATGCAGACACCTCACACCTCCATCCCTGTTACCCAACATTTCCCATGGCTAATCTACCTGATCTGCACATTCCTGGATGCTACAGGGCAATTTAGCATGGCCAATCAATCTGCCCATCTTTGGACCATGGGAGGAAACTGGAGCACCCGACAGAAATGCACGCAGACGTGGGGAGAATGTGAAAACTCCACACAGACCATCCCCCGAGACTGGAATCAAACCAGGGTCCTTGGTATACTTGCAGCCATTTTCTCTCTTTCTTTGAAGTTAACATACATGTGCTTAACATCATCATATTATGTCGCTATTTTGTCAAACTCATTTACCAAGTTTTACAAAGTTAAAAATCACACAACACCAGGTTATGGTCCAATAGGTTTATTTGGAAGCACTAGCTTTTGGAGCGCCGCTCCTTCGTGAAGGAACAAGTACTTCCAAATGAACCTGTTGGACTATAACCTGGTGTTGTGTGATTTTTAACTTTGTCGAACCCAGTTCAACATTGGCACCTCCACATCATAGGTTTTGCAAAGCATATCTTCAAGGCCATGCCCTTATTGATGCCAGCCTTGTCTAAATTTCTCCCTTGTCTTCTTTTTACCATGGAGTCACTGAATGCAGTATAGCTCTGGCTGTCATATTACCACCACCTCCATTCATTAGTTTGTAAAGATCATAGTAAAAGCTCTGAATCTCAGCAATGGAGAGCATTAATAAGCCAGCAGAATTTTGAAATAAGGTCTCAAGATATAGTACCAGAAGTGGACCATTCAGCCCTTTGAGCCTGCTGTGACATTCAGTGAAATCATAGCTGATCTACCTCAACACTTTTTTTTTTCCTGCACTATCGAAGTTTTGCTGGATATTTTTAGTATGTTTGTAGAAATCTCATCCACAAACATGCTCAATGTTTGAGCTGAACCTCTGCTGTCCTGAACACCAGGGAATTCCAAAATTTCGCCATCCTCTGAGTAAAGAAATCCCTCTGCATTTCAGTCTTAAATGGTCGTTCCTTATCCTAAGACTCTGTCTCCTGGTTTTTGACTCCCATCACCACACAACCGCCCAAATAAAAGGCCTGAGTAACAGTCAGATTCTATGGTGCAAATCGCTGAAACATAGTTCTTCTTGGCTAGACATGGTGGGGAAGGAATCCATAAGTCTGATTCCTCATGTCAGAGGTTTGAGTTGTGAGAAAGAACTTGAGATTCTAAGGTTTAGAAAGTGCAACTCAGAGCAGCCATGTGTAAGATGGTAACCAGCATGGAAAACTAAATTCAGAAAAACATTTTAAATTGTGGTGGCCAGTGAATTCAAACCAGCAAGATTGGTGTTGGGAAATGATCACTACATGCATTGGACAGCCAAATAATTTTTTGAGTTGAGCAGGGTATGAATTAAAGTTCACCAGAGTTTGAATTGAAACTTTGCAGGTCCATTTTATAATTAAAAAGTCTAGATTGGTTCTGACTTTGCCAATTGTGATTCAGCTCCTAAAGTAACTGAACTCATGCAGCATCTTCAAGTCTGTACATCGTTTTGCTTGAGCAACTTTAATTAGGTTCGGAACAGTTTCTGTTCGACAATGTATATTTACACTGTCTGAATGATGTGGGAAATGTGGCTACTAGGCCTACAGTTGTAAGCGCAGAATCCTTTGTTGAAAATAGTTACTGAATGTCTCTCTCTTCACAGCAACCATGAAGCAGGTTGCCAGGACGGTGGCACACGTGGAACTTTCCGATCACGTTTGTGATGTTGTTTTTGCTTTGTTTGATAGTGACGGTGAGTGAAACCAAAGAACTCCACCCTATCCATCCCCCTTTCAGTCTCCAATCTTCCAATACTGGTTCAGGTGCAAAACCTCCAGCCCCTCATTTAGAAATTCTGGTGCAAAAGCCTTTCCTCTTCTCTGCCTCTTTTCTTCACTTTCAAAAGCCACTTCAAAACTTCAAGTCTGCCGCTACTTGTCCTTCAGGCCTGTCACGTTGTTACCCTGCTTCGATTTTTTTTTTTTCTCTCCCTTTTGAACTAAGCAATTGTACATTCAATTACAGGGTCATCTCTTCCCTCAGTCAATACCCTCTTCTGATTGTATCGGAGTCAATCCATGTTGGTGCAATGTGGCAGCTTGTGGTCTGAGCTCAATCACATGAGGTGGCACTAGTGCCCATTAATTTGTTGTTTTTAAGCCTTGTGTTTAACCAGTATGATCTGTCCAAATTCCAGCAATCCAAGCACGGCTATCACAGCTTTGTTGCAAATCCGAGGCCAGTTTAGTCTGTATAAGGAATATAAATCTGTTGCTGTCTGATTTTGGATTTTGACTCTATGGCACACCTCTCCATGCAAGGAGGGAAGTGAGGGGAGAACTAATAATTCAGAAGGTGATGCTAATAAGAACCGATGTTTAGGGCAGAAAGTCTGCTGTCTTAACATGGTCTGACCAACATGTGGTTAAGTCTTACCTCTGAGCTATAAAACTACTCCGTTCAAGGGCACTTAGCAATGGGAAACAAATGCTGGCCTTACCAGCCACACACTCATTTCATGAAAGAATATTTCTTAAAAGCTTACCATCTAAAGCACTGGTGTTCGCAAAGGAAATCGTATAATCCAGAGGTAAAAGTGGAATTAGGCTCCAAGCGTGGATGGACCATCCGATCATGAGGATATTCAGGCGGCACGGTGGCACAGTGGTTAGCACTGCTGCCTCACAGCGCCAGAGATCCGGGTTCAATTCCCGCCTCAGGCGACTAACTGTGTGGAGTTTGCACGTTCTCCCTGTGTCTGCGTGGGTTTCCTCCCACAGTCCAAAGATGTGCAGGTCAGGTGAATTGGCCATGCTAAATTGCCCCCTAGTGTTCGGTAAGGGGTAGATGTAGGGGTATGGGTGGGTTGCGCTTCGGCAGGGCACTGTGGACTTGTTGGGCCGAAGGGCCTGTTTCCACACTGTAAGTAATCTAATCTAATCTAAACATTATAAGAACCCTCAGGTCTAAATGAGGTCAAGCTTGAGAATTTTCCACTGCTTGTAATAGATTTCTGTTCACCTTGTCAGTGAGACTGTAAGCACGAGATCCAGGCTCCAATGTGATGCCTAGCTTGAGGTGTGTTTTTGTCAATGGCTTTTTCTCTTGTCGTATGCCAAACATCACCTAGAAAATAATCACTCTTCTTTATCCAAGGGGCTTAACTAGAAGCATTCAAAAGGGCACACAATGATTATTCCAATGGAAAAAATGTGCAGTCTTATGGGGAGGGGAAAAAGGCAGGAGATTGGCAATAGGTCAACATGCTCAGGGAGTCAATGCAGACACAAAGGCTACCTTCTGCACTGTATCACTCCAGGAGATTGGACTGGAGTTTTATAAGGGGACATTTGGAATAGTCTTCCCCTGGTGGAGGGGAGTTCTTGGTGGATAGTTTGAAGACCAGTGACTGTAAATTCTTCTGGAATTTAATGAAATCAGTAAGTTTTATGTGGCAGTACTCATGATCATTGCTCCACTGATTCACTGTAAGGACAGATACTGCCAGCAGCATAGAAGGTTGCTGGAGTGAGCAAATATTCTTTAAGGGAGATCTTTAGTGAAATTATTAAAATTGACATGATCTTTAAAGAACTGATTTTGAAATATCTTTGCTTTCTCAAAATTGGATTAATATATCAGGAGAGAAGTGTTGTTAACTGTTCCACCATACAATGATGATTAGTTAGAGACATAAGATCTGACAATTTCTGCTCAATCCTAAGATGGTATGGTTCTGTTGGTATAAACAAATTTTTAAAGTGTGCCCCAGCTGACACCCTTACATGAGGAGTAAAATGGATGAACTCTGATGCTAGAGAATTCAAAGTAGCCTGGGTGAAATTTTCATTGGCAACTTGATTATCCTTACAATAGCAGAAGAGACTTGTGCAATACAAAGAAGGGTGCTCCACGTTTACCTTTAGGTAGACAAGCAGGAGGCTGGGAGAACACAACAATGGACCTTTGAGTTCTACAGTTTCAAATAACCTCCCTTCCCAGCGCCTCCCCCTCCCTTCCATTCCTCTGATCAATCCTTCCTTCCCATTCATTCCTCCTACCGACCAACCAGGTCATTCCCTCTACCTGTGCTCACCTAAATCCACATCACCCTCCCTCCACCCCCCCCCCATTTATCTGTAGCTCCTTTTACACCCACCCCTAGACCTGAAGAAGGGTTCCATCCAAAACATTGACTTCTCCACCTCCTCATGCCGCTTGGCTTCTTGTTGTTATTCCAGCCTCCTGCTTGACCACCTTGGATTCCAGCACTGCAGCTTTTTTGTCTCTAAGCACGTTTACCTTTGTGCCATCTTAACTATCCTAGGTTGTAGTGAATAGATCGATCACACTTGTTACCTCCCACTGAGATTTCAATCATTTTAAAGCTAGAACAGCACTTCAGCATTAATTTGCATGGTATGAGGTATCTGAGTAAAATAAGACATTTCTGGCATATCACAAGTAAGGTCTGCATCTGGAAAATTCTTAACAAGGACCTTTTTCAATTCCAGTGTCTGATTTGGCAAGGTCCATCTAGGTGATCTATATCATGCGATGATTCAGAATTGTGTGTCTTACAGTAATTCAGGAACCTCTGATCTATCTCCTGCATCCTGTCATAACTTTGTGTTTCTAAAGAGATCAGCGCAGAATTTTGAAGAACAAATTATTATTGAATTTTAAGAAAATCCTTCATTAACAGAGAGTAAAAGGACTAGTTTGTTCCTCTGTCAGAATCAAAACAATCAGTTTGAACTAGAGAGACATATTGTCTAACAGGCAAGTTGGATCTGAAAACACTTTATTTTTTTGATGGTTCACCATCATGATCTTATGAGAATGTGTCTGAGTTCAAAAAAAATGCTGTAGATTTAGGGTGAGCAGGGTTTTGTAATTTAGTCAGCAATCTTTGCCACTCATATCAGCATGAGGGTAGCTTTTCTGCATATACCCAGGTAATGCAGTAACAATCTTATACCTGTTCAAAGCATTGTTTACATCTTGTTTTCTCCTCAGGATCACTTGCTGATATCTGAAAAGCTAGGTTCTCTTTGTTAAGGTTTCGAAGACATTGAATCGAGTCCTGAACTGATTCATTTTCCTTTTGAACTGATTTAGTTTTCAAGAGTTTTAGCCAATATTGGGATAGTCAGCTTAACTTGCGTTGGTTGATGAACCAAACCATACAAGAACATAAATGGTTGAGGTTGCAGAGATGGAATTATGCCAAAAATAATTGGAAACTCGGTTAGAATAGATATTTCATTCTGATCTGTCAGAGTATTGCTTTCTCAAGATTGTCATATTGACACTAAAGAGTGCATTGCTCTCATGGGTTTGGATATATGCACCATTAACTATGGCCCACCAGGTATTAATTCATGCTGTGATATAATGATAGATATAATTGGTGTGAGCTTATCATTTTACTCAGCCGATTCTTGCTGTTGTAAGGGTTAGTTTTTATTAATCACTTTTCAAAATCAGAGATGTTTTTAATATTCATTTGTGTGATATGGGCCTCGTTGGCTGGACCATTATTTATTCCCAGAGGACAATTAAGAGTCAACCATATTACATTAGTTCTAAAGACACAGGTAGGTGAGACCAGGAAAGGATTTCCTAGCAGGATTTCTTCTCTGAGGGTAGTCCATCTGTAGAATTTTTACTGCAGACAGCTGTCAAGGCTGGGTCATATACAGCACTGCAATAGATTTGTAAACAGTAAGGGGATTGAATATTATGGGGGAAAGGCATGAAAGTGGAAAGCTGAGGATTATCAGATCAGCCATGATTTCATTGAATGTCGGAGTAGATGTGTTGGGCTGAATGACCTATCATTGCTCCTTATTATTTACCAGATATGTTTTTACAACAATTGACAGTGATTATATGGCACTCATTTTCCTCCCCCCAGACTTCAAATTTCATCACCCACCAAGGCGGGATTTGAACTCCTTTTCCCAAAACATTAGCCGGGCATTTGTCCAATGACATTATCACCAGTGTGAACCCTCTGAGGTTCCATGCACATCAGTTATGATCTCAGCATGCCAGTGCATTGACTTTCGGCTTTGGAAGTCACTACCACACATACACCTCAGAGGTCCAAGTATGACTGTCGCTTTCTTAGTGTACTTCCCCGGTGATGTGGTTCTTCATATTAGTAATCTGACGGTTTTGGCTTTGTATCCACGAGCTAAGAAATGATTCCCAGTAAGACTTGCATTTAACAGGTTTGCCCTTGCAATCTGTAAACACTGACTGTTTCCAATATAGTAGATCCTGGTTATGAGCCCTATCAGAATTGTCACTATCTGTATGAATTAATTAAGGTTTCACTGGAACTGCCTGTTTTAACGCATATTTGACATATTGCATCAAGTTGTGTTATTTCTGAACACTGGATATGTATAGCAATTTTTCTGGAATAAAAGAATAGAAATCTTGAAAGGTTCCTTGCCTCTGTCCCCATCTCAAGTGAGGATTGTTGGGATAACCCTTTTTTAAAGTTAATCTTGAAGACCCATCACAGCAACTAACCCGATGGTCTAAGAGGCAATTTGTTTAATTCCCTCCTCTTATTTCATTGTCTTTCAGGACAGGAAGATAGAGATAGTCAAAGTCCATATCTGGGGATTTTAAAGGTTAGCGTTGAATCATTTAAAAATAATGCCTATTTATCATGTTAAATTTGCTTGGCTTTGTTCTCATCTGAAGCCATTTGAATAACCATCTTGAGTCGGGGATCTCCATATAGATGATAACAGGGTGAGTCCCTTGAAGTATCCCTTGTTTCAGTAAAGCCACCATATTCAAACTCTCTCATTTTCTTTGAAAGTCCCCTCCCAACATTATTGAAATTGTAAATGTGAAATCAGACAAAGACCATATATTCTTTTGTCATTGCAGAGTACAGCAACAGATACTTTTAATGAAGCAGTGTGGTTACTAAGGCACCACTGAGGACTGCAGATGCTGGAGATCAGAGTTGACAGTGTGTTGCTGGAAAAGCACAGCAGGTCAGGCAGCATCTGAGGAGCAGGAAAATCGACATTTCGGGCAAAAGCCCTTCATCAGGAAGGGCTCTTGCCTGAAATGTCAATTTTCCCGCTCATCTGATGCTGCCTGACCTGCTGTGCTTTTCCAGCAACACACTCTCAACATTGCTTACTAAGGGGGACATTTGAGTTTCATTGTTCAAGGTCCATTATGTGTTTACACTTCCCAGCATACTTACTGCAGTATGAGGTAGTTGTCTGGAGGAAAAAAACCTGCCTTTTTTGCAACTCCACCCACCCTAGCAGACAGAGGTGCGAACAGCTCTGCAAAGTTTTGCGTGAAGGACCTTGCAAAATGTTAAAGCCTGAAACTGAGCTATAAACTCTAAGGCTTTAGGATAGATTGCAGTGGTTGAGTTAGTCACCTTGCTTTCCTGTAATTCACAGCCTAGAAATTTACCTCTTCTCTGATCAAATGGGCTGTTCTTGATGTTAATTAGATAGGTAGCAGAAGTAAGGCTGAATAAAATAGTGCCAATGTAGTACAAATGTTCCTGGAGGTCATTATTTTATAGGATGAGGGCATTACTGGCTAGGTCAGTGTTTGTTGTTCCAAGTTGTCCTTGAACAGAGGGCAGTTAAGAGCCCATTGCTGTGGGTGCGGAGTCACATGGAGGCCAGACCAGGTAAAGATGACAATTTTTCTTCCTGAAAGGGCATTTGTGAACCAGATAGTTTTACAACAGTCAGTTATGGTTGTTATTACTGAGACCACCTTTCAATTCCAGATTTATTAAATTGAATTTAAATTTCATCAGCTGCAATAGTGGGATTTGAGCCCACATCCCCAATGAGGAATTGTCATGAATGAGGTTCATATGCTGTAAGTGTTGCTGAGAAGTAAGTTTTAATTGAATTTTCTTGTATTATTTGCACATATTTTGAACCTCGTTCCTTCATAAGGTAAGTTCACACAGTTTGCCTACTTGGCATAATTCACTGAATTGAGTCAACAAGGGCTATGCAGCAGCTATGGTTGTGAACAATTTATTTTTCAACAAAACAAGAAATTTATCACTTTCATGCAATATTTTTAAATATTTAATTCTATGGAGAGACTGTTTTCAGAACATTTAGCGCACATTCCTGTTTAGAGAACAGACTTGCTACAGCATTTGGCCTAGACATACGACAGAGTTGTACAAGCGCTGATGATATACGAAGCATTTGTTATATTAAAACAAAATGGTCCAGTTGCTGCTGCAATTCTGGAATTTATCTTAGGACTCCATTTGACTCCAGTTCCTTCACCCAGGCTTCCTGTCTGATATTTGCAACTGTTAACCACCTTCTGTGTTGACAGAAACATTTCTCAAATCTGTTTCAAATTTAGTATTAATGCAGTACCCTCTCATCCTGCTGCCCTGACCGTCCTGTCTGCCAGACATATCTGAGATTATTGCTCGAGGCTTACTTTATCTAAACTGCCAGCATATCTGGCATGTCGTTTGGAAGCTGAAGAGCTTGGCTGGTCAGTCTGTTCCTAATGCTCCAGCTGCAGTGTTTTAGTCCTGATTGGTCCCTTGTTTGTACCATTCAGAACTACTTGTTTCAGAAATTCCCAAAAAAACTTCAGCATCATCTTTGGTTGTCCCACCTCCATCTATAGAGTTTTTTAAAATAGGGTCAGGCAATCATTGTCTGGCTGTCTCTCCCTCTACACCAGAAGCAGAGCATCCCAAGATAGATCATTGGGTGTTGCTTTTACAATAATCTCATTCCTCCATGAGCTAGTTAACCATCCATATTTGTGAATTTGCCCTCTGTAGAGAATTTGCTATAGCGTTTTGGGGCCAGTAAACCCCTGCTTATTTTCCTGACATCTGATTCTGTGAAATTCTTGACCACCGAGCACAGGTCTTTAGGATGATTTCACCCCATTCCATTCTTTCCATTGCCCCATTAATAAAGTCGTCTGTTTGGCCAAGTCAGTTTGTTTCTTCACAGGAACAAGTGAATAACGATCCCTGATGTCACGTAATTTACAACTCGGCAGAAAAGATACGTTGACTGTGAAATCCTGATTTAGGTACATTGCCTCCCATCAGAACCACTAGTTGTCACAATGACCTATTTTAACAAATGAAATGTTTGCAGGTCTAGAAAGAGAAGTCCCAGTTCCTTTAGCTGCAAAACAGGATCTGAGCAGTACATCTCACGACTGAAAAGATTAATGAACAGGGAGAAATTCTCTGCAGAAATCAACTCAGAAAGCAGCTGAGCAAACTGAATGTTAGGAGAGCCTAAAGTACTTTTGTTTAGCAATGGAAAAATATCTCCTTCTGCCATGAGAATTTTTAATTCTTAAACCTGGAAAATCAAGGTGTATAGTAGTAATGTGTGCCCCTTATGTTCACTGGCTCTGCCCTTAAACCCGCATTACTCTTGAGTTACAGTGGCCTGGGTCAATGGGACCAATACAACAATACTGCTGTTTATTTGTTATCTAGTTTACATTCTTTGGACAGTCTGCTTAGAGAATGACAAAATATACAATGGCAACCTTTATTCACCTTAACAAGGATAGAGACCAAAGGCAGTAAGTTACAACTGAGGAAGTTGGCTGCAATTACTTCAAAGTATGTTTAATTCGAGGTATAGATTTAACTGAAGCAGACCATGTAAATAAATTCCAGGATACTTTTTATTAATTCAGTAGCTGTGGCCTTTGCTGGCTGGGCCAACATGTTTCACCGTACCTAGTTGCCCTTGAGAAAGTGGTGATGAGCTGCTTTTCGAACTGCTGCAATCTATTTGGTGTAGGTACACTTAAAATGTCACTAGGGAGGGAGATCCAAAATTTTAACCAGTGACACTGAAAGAATATTTCTGAGTCAGGATAGTGTGTGACTTGGAGGGAAACTTGCAGCTGGCGGTATTCCCCTAGTTGAATATGGTGTTGGAATCTCTTGGGTTTGGGAGCAAAGGACTAGTTTAATCATTTTTACTTTACCCTGAGAGACTAATGATGCATGTGCCATCAGTTCTCTGAATGCCACATGTTATGGTTTTTTTAAGTGTGGGACTTCTTGCATGTCAGATCCAATGGTAGGTTTCAACAGAGAAGGGTAGTGTGGGATTTGCCCATCATCCCTAACTCTTCCCAACACCCTCACAGCTGTAATCTTGTGATCATGACAGCATCCTACAGCTCTACTGGCCACATTGCATAGAGCCTCAAAGTAAGGAGAAGACTTGGTGAAATCAGAATTGGCAGCACTTCAAACTGAAGTGAATGACTCTTGACAGGAACCAAATACCTTGTAATGCATACTTCCTGCTTGTTTTCTGATACTGGTAAGTTGTGTAAACTGCAACAGTCTTTACTGCTTAGTAAATCTTGGCTTACGTCTCAGATTGTCCAATTGCTTGAATCTTTTTGATCACTAGGTCCCTTGGAATCAGCTTAATGACATTCCAGAACTGCTCAAAGTATAACTGAGTGAATTCAATCCAATGCAACTGTGCCACCACTATGATTTCCTATAGCAGAGCCAAGTAGGTTACTGATCAAGATCTTCAAATGTCTTGCAGGAAACGGGGAGCTGAGCAACAGGGAGTTCATTTCCATTATGAAACAGCGACTGATGCGTGGACTGGAGAAACCAAAGGATACCGGCTTCACACGGCTTATGCGTGCAATGTGGAAGTGTGCACAGGAAACTGCCTGGGACTTGCCTTATCTATCCAAGTAGTGAGAAACAGGAATAGCTCAGCTACTCAGAAGCAGCTGTAGCACAGATTGCTCGAAGAATTGTCAAGAGGACTGAACTAGAATGCCTTAACTCATGGGATATAAAGATACAGATTTTATTTCCAGTTATGTTATGATTTATTTTTAAATATGAGACAGTTTGCATGTCAGATCCAATGGCAGGTTTCAATGGAGAAATCTGTTCTGACGCATCAGTAGATTGAAGAGGCTTCTTATTAATCTGGTCAGCTTGTTTCTATCTGAGAGAGACCAGTACTGGAAACAGTTAACGCCATTGTTCATTTATGCTTGAACACCATAGAAATTGCAAGTGTCTTGGAAGGATTTCTCCGATGCTTTGGAGTTACTGAGTGGACTCAGATACAGACCCACTGACTACCTGTACAGTGGCCACAGTGACTCTTGTAAGTTATGTTTCAGTGTGAGCCTAATTTGCACTCTGTGTTCCCAACAACTACCCTGAGCAACAGTACTGGTCAGGTTCAAGGTGTTGCTGAACACAGTCCAGGTTGCTTCACTTTCACAACGTGGGGAAGAAACTGATAGTGAATTCTCCTGAAGGAGCTCTACTAATCTGACTTGGTGACCCTGTGATGCTTTGGTCCCTAACTGGGGGTATTTATAAGGAGGGGAGGGTGTTCATCAATCTCCCTCCCCAGCTTCTGATATCAGCTGTAATTTAATGTATTAAAACACATCCAACACAATTGACCACAAAACAGAAAGGAAGGATTTGCGATCAAAAGAGTGAGTTTCTGCAGTGCAGCTAGTTGCAATGCATTAGGACAACACCTCCAGTAATAGAGCAACACTGGGTCACAGCATTGAATTGTCAGTGGCTTGAAATCAGTTCTCAACCTGAAGCAAACTGACAACTGTGAGAAGCTGTGGGCCTTTTATTGCATATCATTTTGTGTGTCGATACTGGAATGTCATGTACAGTGTGACAGGGTTTCACCCAAACCAGTGCTCACTAAAATTCTGCTAATTGTACATCACATCCAGTCACTTGAATCCTGTTGAGTATAGTTTGTGGTGTCAAATATCATGTTAGAATAGACAAACTTGCTCTTGCGATTACAACAGCTTCCTCTCTAAACCATTTTCCCCTATTCTTCCCCCCCCCCCCCCCCCACCAAGTGGCCTGCATTTCAATAAGACTTGCTCTCTTCTGGGACAGCCTCCCCTTTGAGATACTAATGTTTCAAGTATGTTATTGTACAGATAAGATTGGAAATGACCTTTTCCATTTGTGTTGATTTGTATTTGGTATTGTTTAAGGCCATAATCATCATCTCTTCCTTCAGATCCTGGAAAACAGGCTGGAAATTCAAATTCTAATTCTGATTTGATGCTTGTTATGGATTTGAGTATTTCCCATTACTGTTCAAGCACTGTCTTTAAACTTCCCACTGCTCCTCTTATTTAAATGTGCATACATCACATATCAGTGGGCAAACCTTTAATGCAATTTCATGGTTCTCCTCTGCTGTTTCACTGAGTGAGCAAAGAAAGTGTTCAGCACCAATATTCGGTATAGTTTAGATTTGCTCTTGCGCTAGGCGTGAGTTCTTTTCAGAATGGTTATTTAGTAAAAATGAATGTAAAAAATCTGAAATAAATATTTCTCTAGAGATGATGCATCTCTTTGTTTTAAGGTGTGTTTAATTTTGTGCATTTAAGAGAATTGATAATTTACAGACTTGATAACTTTTACCACCTCCAAGCAATGTTGTGGTATATTTATAAACCTGTACTCAGAAGATTCTGTATTGATGTATTGTACCTTGTAGAAGCTTTTACAGTACTAGTTGCAAAATGTGAAATTTCAAGTGAAATCTCATTCAAGTCAACAGTGCAAAACCCCTAATAAATATTCGGTTGCTTATGCATCTCGAGGTGCTCCCGATTATTGTAGTGCTGTCAACACAAATCCCTCATTCACACAACCCAAGCTTCAGTCAGCCTCTGAGAAATGGAGGTCTTTTTGCTTTTGGAATTATTTCCTGCCATTGGCCATACTTGCTATGCTTCAAGCTGGAACAGTTTTAGTCCGATTCCTTAACCAGGTCACTGAGCATAAGTCATGACAAATTAATCTTCCTCCTCATAATCTCCCAATTATGTCCAGTTTCTAGACCCGGTTTGAGACCAGTCAAGTTATCATCCTCAGAAACTGGTGTAGGCAAGTCATTTAGCAAGTAATGTCCATCCCATTTCGGGGGAAATAAATGTTCTTTTGGTATGCTTGGTCTGGTAGATTCTCTCCATTCTGATCAATCAAACACTTGAGATAGACACAGTTGTATGTGCTGTGGATTAAATAAGGAATAAATAAGAACTACTGTCTTCCACACTTGCCCTCCAGTGTTACCCCCTTGACTGAGGTTACCACGTGACAGTGAATAAGGTTCAGTCTTGTGCAGTGAGTTCACATCTATCAGAATTTGAGTTCAACCTGAGCAATCTTACGTCACACTGAGGAGGTCTGTGTACCACCAATGGAAATGTCTTTCATCAGTTTGACCCAGAATTAGGCCATTTGGCCCAGTGAATCTGCCCTGCCATTTGATCATGGCTGGTATGTTTCTCAACATCATTCTCCTGCCTTCTCCCTGTAACACTTGATCCCCTTACTAATCACGAACCTATCTATCACTGTCTTTATAAAAGACTCCCAATGTCCTGGTCTCCACAGCCCTCTACAATAATGAGTTCCACAGATTCCCCACCCTCTAGCTTAAGAAATTCCTCTTCGTCATTTAAAGGTCATCCCTTCACTCTGAAACCGTACCCTCTCTCCCCTGTAGCCCTACACACGGAAGGAAAAAACCACCAATTCGACTGGGACAACACATCTATCCTGGGACAGGCTTAGCAAAGACATGCCAGAGAATTCCTAGAGGCCTGGCACTTCAACCACAATGCCACAAACAAACACATAGATCTGGATACCATCTATCAACCCCTCAGAAAACGAACAGAAAATGACATCACCACCAACCCCAGGAACACCATCCAGGACAAACATATAAATAGAAAGCAGGAGACAATAGCTTTGCTTCACTTGGAGGTCGCCACTGATGATGTTACCTAGCCAGGTAATGAAACATCTGGATATCAAACCTACAGCTCAGCGAGCAAACCTACACCCTAAACCTCAACCTGAACTACAAACCTTGCAGCCGTGCCATCTGGTCCTAATCTCTTCAATTGGTGAAACAATCTTCTCCATCTCCACTCTATCCATGCCTCTCAGTATTCTTAGTTTCAATGAAATCCGCCCCACCCCACGCGCCCCCACTCCTTCTAAGGTCCAGAGTCATCAATCACTCTTCTTATGACAAGCCCTTCATCTCCAGGATCATGTAAACCTCCTCTGGATGCCCTCCATGCCAGCACATTCTTAGTTACGGGGCTCAAAACTGCATACAATATTTCAGTTGAAGTCTGACCAGAGCCTTATTTAGCCTCAGCAGCACATCCCTACTCTTGTATTCTAGCCTTCATGAAATGAATGCTTATATTGCATTTGTCTTCCTAATTGCCAATTGAACCTGCATGTTAACCTTGAGAATCCTGAATGATTCTCAAGAGAATCCCAAGTCCCTTTGTGCTTCAGATTTCCAAAGCCTTTACCCATTTAGAAAATCATCTATACCTCTACTTTCCTACTAAAGTTTCCCACATTATATTCCACCTGCCACTTGTTTGCCTACTCTTCCAGCCTGACCAAGTCCTTCTGCAGCATTCACGTTTCCCAACATTACCTGTCCCTATCTGTATGTCATCTGCAACTGAGTAACAATGCACATCAGATCCTTCATCCAGATCATTAATGTATAATGTGAATTGTTGCGATCCCAACGCTGACCTCTGCTGAACCTCAACTAGTTCCTGACTGTCATCCTGAGAAAAGGTCTCTTTATCCCCACTCTGTCTTCTGCCAGTCAGCCAATCCCCTATCTAAGCCACAGCTTGCCCCTAAAGCTTTGTTCTATTCAGCAGCCCCCTGTGTGGCACCTCCGAGGCCTTCTAGAAATCCACGTAGATCACCTCCACTGGTTCTAGAAGAATTTTAAAATCCATACAGTGTAGAAACAGGCCCTCAGCCCAACAAGTCCAAACCGACCTTCAAAGAGTCACCCACCTAGACCCATTCCCCTACCCTATTACTCTACATGTACCCCTGATTAATGCGCCTAACTTACATTGTGGGCAGTTTAGCACGGCCAATTCATTTAATCTGCACATCTTGGGCTGTATGGTGGCTCAGTGGTCAGCACTGCTGCCTCCCAGCACTAGGGGCCCAGGTTCAATTTCCGCCTTGGCAACTGTGTGGAGTTTGCATGTCCTTCCCTGTGTCTGTGTGGATTTCCTCCAGGTGCTCTGGTTTCCTCCCACGATCCAAAGATGTGCATTCTAGGTGGAATTGGCAATGCTAAATTTCCCACAGTGTTAGGTGCATTAGTCAGGGGTAAATATAGGGTAGAGGAATAGGTCTGCATGGGTTACTCTTCAGAGGGTTGGTGTGGACTTGTTGGGCCGAAGGGCCTGTTTCTACTGTGTGGACTTGTTGGGCCGAAGGGCCTGTTTCCATAATGTAGGGAATCTAATCCAATCTTTGGATTGATCTCTAACAGACCTCCCCTTGATGAAGCTGTGCTGATTTAGTTCCATTTTATCATGCACTTCCAAGTAGTCTGCAATCTCATCCTGAATAAATGACTCAAAAATCTTACCAATAACTGAGGTCAGGTCAGGTTAACTGCTCTATAATTTCCTGTCATCTGTCTCCTTCCTTTCTTAAACAGGTGTGTTACATGTAAAGACCAGTGATTAATAGGGAAAGCCACGCAGCCACACATTTATCTTCAAGTTATGAAGGCAAAATACTGTGGATGCTGGAGATCAGAAACAAAGGCAGAGAATGCTGGAGAAATTCAGCACATTTGGCAGCATCTATGGTGAAACAAGCAGGGTTAAAGTTTCAAGCTCTCTGTGACTTTTCTTCAGAACTGAAGAGCCATATAGGACTCAACATTAATTCTGTATGTCCCTTCACAGGTGCTACCAAACCTGCTAAGGTTTTCTGACATTCTCTGTGTTTGTTACCTTCTCCGCGATGTGTTACTCAGATCCAATCAGGAGATCTGTGTAGGAAGCCCACAAAGCAATGATTGCAACCTGCGTTGCAGCTTATACTGTAAAGCTACTTCTTGTATAAGTGGATGCGGTAATTTAAAAAATCATTTAGACAATTTTTTTTTAACAAGGCACTACTATAGGTGTATATATCCATTACAGTAATTTCTGCTCCACTGCAAAACCCATGGAATGGTACAGCACAGACATAGCCCAACCAACTCATTGAGTCTACATCAACTCTATCAAAGACAATCCAGCTGTTTCCCCCTCATCCTTGAAAATTTTCCCAAGTACCTCTCTACTTTGTGTTTGGAATCTATAATTTTGAAGTGATTTCTCTCATCTAATTAAGTGCAGATTCTGACCATTCATATTAATAAAATGTTTCCTCATGTCACCACTCATTCTTTTGCCAACCGTAAATGTTGTCCCCATGGTTCTCCATCGTGATTGGATAAAAGTTTCTTTTTATTGACTCTACCTAAACTCTTGATGGTTTTAAGCACCAGGCAAGTCTCCTGTTAGTTGCCTTTGTTCTACTATAACCCCAGCTTCTCTATTCTATCCATTCCACTGCAATTGTTCAGTCAGCGGGAGTTAAAAGAGCAGTGACAGTTGATAAAGGAGGATATTTATATATCATAGGACGATATTTCTAGTACTTGCCTTGCAACTGTTCTAATATCTGTACTATTTTCCTAGTGCTACCTAACAGTTAATTATTAGAAGCACTGTAGCAGTCCTTGCATGAGCTGTCTCTCTGCTGAGCTCTCTTGCTGTCAGCTCAAACAGCGTGTGTGTGTGTGTGTGTGTGTGTGTGTGTGTGTGTGTGTGTGTATATATGTATGTGTATATATAGCTACTCTAAGTCATATATGGAAAACACTTTCTCCCCTCGAAGTGCCAAAGTTGAAGGTTATGTGCTCATTATTGCATCGCTGTCTCTCTTATTCCCTGTCCAGGAGAGATTTTGTCCCTCCATTGTGGACTGCCTCTGTGTTCTGGTTGATAGGAGAATTGCAATACCACATTCCACATTAGCCAGAGTCATAGACTCATAATGGAGAGCACTCAGCCCTTTATCTCCTTGCTGAAACTGATAGTTGAGCCTCTAATTAGAAATGTCAGTGTTGTCACAAACAGTCCTGACTAGGTATTGAAAACCACTTTTACCCCCAATCTTGTTAGGGTTTCAGCCTGAACTTTAAACTGTTAATTTTCTGTACTTCTTTCATGAAGTTCATTGTACATCTGACTTTCAGGGTAGCATTCAAGTGGGGGGCAGAAAGACATTTGTGAGACTTGTCAACCAAAGCTGTAGAAATGATAAATATTCTTCTAAAAATCACAAGCGGAAGAAGGAGGCTTCTTGATGAGATGAGATGGTTCAGTTGAAGCGATAGAGAGTTACAGATTAGCTAGGAAGGATTTAAAGAAAGAGTTACAAAGAGCAAAGAGAGGGCACAAGCAGTGTTTAGCTGGTAGAATAAAGGAGAAACCTAAAGCTTTCTATAGGTATGTGAGGAATAAAAGGATGACTAGGGTAGGAATAGGGCCAGTCAAAGACAGAAGTGGGAAGTGGGACCCTGTGGAGATCAGAGAGGTGCTAAATGTATATTTGTCATTGGTTTCACTCAGGAAAAGGAGAATATTGTAGAGGAGAAGAATGAGATACGAGATATTAGACTAGAAAGGATCGAGGTTAGTCAGGAACAGGTGTTATCAATTCTAGAAGGAGTGAAAGTAGACAAGTCCCCTGGGCCGAATGGGATTTATCCGAGGATTCTCTGGGAAGCTAGGGAGGAGATGGCAGAGTCTTTGGCTTTGATCTTTGAGTCATCATTGTCTACAGATTTAGTACCAGAGGACTGGAGGATTGTAAGTGTTGTGGCCTTGTTCAAGAAAAGCAGTAGAGATGACCCAGGTAATTATAGACCTGTGAGCCTTACTTCTGTTGTAAGAAAGGTTTTGGAAAGGATTATAAGAGATCGGATTTATAATCATCTAGCAAGCAACAATTTGATTTCAAATAGTCAACATGGTTTCGTCAAGGGCAGGTCATGTCTCTCAAACCTCATTGAGTTTTTTGAGATGACCAAGCATGTAGATGAGGGTAGGGCAGGTGACGTGGTATACATGGACTTCAGTAAAGCCTTTGGTAAAGTTCCACATGGTAGGCTGTTGGAGAAAATGCAGAGGCATGGAATTGAGGGTGATTTAACAGTTTGGATTAGAAACTGGCTTTCTGAATGAAGGCAGCGAGTGGTGGTTGATGGAAAATATTCAGCCTGGAGTCCGGTTCTAATGGTGTGCCACAAGGATCTGTTTTGGGACCACTGCTGTCTGTCATTTTTATAAATGACTTAGATGCAGGCATAGGTGGATGGTTTAGAAAGTTTGTAGATGACACTAAAGTCGGTGGAGTAGTGGACAGTGTGGAAGAATGTTGCAGGTTGCAGGGGGACTTGGATAAACTGCAGAATTGGACTGAGAGGTGGCAAATGGAATTCAATGCAGCTAAATGTGAGGTGATTCACTTTGGGAAGGCAGGAAGGCAGAGTACTGGGTCAATAGAAAGATTCTTGGTAGCATGGATGTGCAGAGGGATCTTGGAGTCCATGTACACAGATCCCTGAAAGTTGTCACCCAGGTCAATAGTGCTGTTATGAAGGCATACGGTGTGTTAGATTTTATTGGTAGAGGGATTGAATTCTGGAGCCATAATGTCATGCTGTAACTGTACAGAACTCTAATGCAGCCTCACTTGGAATATTGTGTACAGTTCTGGTCGCCCCGTTACAGGAAGGATGTGGAAGCATTGGAAAAGGTGCAGAGGAGATTTACCAGGATGTTGCCTGGTCTGGAGGGAAGGTCTTATGAGGAAAGGCTCAGGGACTTGGCTCTGTTCTCACTGGAAAGAAGAAGGCTAAGGGGGGATTTGAGAAAGACATACAAGATGATCAGAGGATTAGATAGGGTAGACCATGGAAGTCTTTTTCTTAGGATGATAACGTCGGCTTGTACAAGGGGGCATAACTACAAATTGAGGGGTGATAGATTTAAGACAGACGTCAGAGGCAGGTTCTTTACTCAGAGAGTGGTAAGGGCATAGAATGCCCTGCCTGCCAGTGTAGTTAACTCAGCCACATTAGGGCAATTTAAACAGTCCTTGGATAAGCACATGGATGATGATGGGATAGTGTAAGGGGATGAGCTTAGATTAGTTTACATGTCGGGCTAAAGGGCCTGTTCTGCTCTGTATTGTTCTATGTTCTATAAGCAGAGAAGGTGCGAATGCCCATGAACATGTTTGGTTTCTGGTGACTCTGTCACAAAACACGACCCAGTGGAACATTTATTGCTGACATGAATTGCAGCTACAGATGTCATTCTGTAATTATCGGTGTTAAACAGAGTCCTTCATAGCTAATGATATTCTGGCTCGTGATTATCTAAGTAATTTGCTGAATGAAGCCCATCATGTACTGATGGGAAGGAATTAAACTCAGAGTTTAAACGTCTGTGAGAAATGGGAGGTGAGGAGATCACTGCTAGAAAATAATGAATTGAGGTAGATTACATAAGTGCTTTATTTCAAAGCACTGAAGATGTGTGGAGTGGGAGTAATTAATGAACTGTAAATAAAATGAGCTCAGGAGAATGAGAGGGAAGTTTGGAGCAGCATTGACTGTTGTGGATATTAAATTATGCGGAAAAGCTTATGATGGAGGGGCTGACAGGATGTACAGGGATGACTGGCTTTATTTATATCTCGCCCAGGAATGTGACAGACCCTTCCCAAACGTGATCATGATTCACATCTTAATCTGAGTAAGTTATTGAGGAAATTGTTGGGAGTCAGATATTGTTGGTGTAAATTAACCACAAGCAACTATCTGCATTGTTTCCTTAATTTCAGTATTCTGCTCCTGAACATTCCTGAGTGTTTGCAAAGACTAGCAAGGGAACCCTTTCAAGCCAGAATTTTGTGTTAAAGCTATTTGACTAACTTCCCTGTTCCCATTGGTACTGACGTGTTAATCACATCTGACTGTCAGCGTAAAATAGCTGACTTTTAGGAGGGTAAAGACCAGTGATAGCTGGACAAATTATTTACAGTGTTGTAATAACTTTACAAGTTCCCTTGTAAATGTCCATGGTTAGAAATCAGAGATCAAAACTGTATTAAAAAATATTTTAATGGAGAAATGAAGTGTACAGTGTATGGGGGGAGGTATTAGTTACAAGGACCCAGAAGCTAAAAGATAAGTAGATTGGCAGAAAATACGAGTTTTTCACGTCAGCCAATTGGAAAGATATCTGATTTGGAGGTCATTTCTTTCGTTATCTAATTACTGTCTCTGAATAAGGGGAGGATATTTAGGACTGAGATGAGGATGAAACAGCTTCACTCTGAGCATGCTGAATATTGGACATTCTCTACTGCAGAGGGCTGTGGAGGCTCAGATATGAGTATATTCAGGCCAGAGATTGCCAGATCTCTAGATGTGAAAAATATCAAAGGATATGAGGATAACTTTGGGATAATGTGCATTACCAGCCATGTTCTCATTGAATAATGAAGCCAATTCCAAGAGCTCAATGGCCCACTCTCGCACCTATTTCTAATGTAACCAAACTGTAATCTCAATATTCTGCAGCTGATGACAATTCTAGTTTCTAGAGACCCTGTTCATACAGCATGGAGTTCAGCTCCCTTTTTTAATTGTTATTCGACAAGCTCTACCATTTCTCTGGGTGGTAAGTCCTCATTTTAGTGCACCTCACTGGGAAGGAACACAAGGCTGAGAAAAGGAGGGTAACCCAACCGAGGTGCATGGGAACGCCACTCCCTGCAAGTTCCCCTCCAAGCCGCACACTATCCTGACCTGAAGCCACATCCTTCACAGTGTCGTGGATTCAAAAATCCTGGAACTGCCTCCCTAACGGCACTGTTAGTGTGCCCACACCAGGTGAACAACGACCATTCAAGACAGCAACTCCAACCATCTCTGAAAGGGATGGGTAATAGATGCTGACCCGACCAGTGACACTCATATCCTATGAATCTGATTTACCTCAATCCCCCATTTGCCCCACTCCCCTTTCTGTGTATTGTTGACCCCTACATTTCCCATCCTGTTTGTCATTCGCTGCATGGACCCTGGTGGGATTATGTGAGCTTGGAGGGCTGTTGTGTTGGTGTCTGAACATTAGCCTTGAGCACTGAGATCTATTGCATTCAGCAGCTTGAGCTATGTGGGTATTGATGGGGATAAGGATTTGGCTTTACACAGAGTGCTCACACTCTGTCATACCCATCTAAGTGGCCTTCCCCAGACTGCAGTTTGAGCACCCCTCATCACTGACCAACATGTACAAGGTCATCTACATTACTGCCCACCATGGGATGGGTTTGCTGACACCATTCTCTCCCAGGGTCGGGAATCTACAGAGCCACTTGGCCTGCTCTGATAAAGGTAAACCACTTGCTTATTTAATGAGAACAGATGCAGTTTATTGCATTTTAGCAACTGTTAACAAATAACATTGATATTATGGACATTGTTACAGAAACTATAAGGGGAATATGATTTGCCTTTTTTTGTTTATTCATGGGATATGGGTGTCACGGGCCATTATTTTATTACCCATCCCTAATTGCCCAGAGGGCAATTGCAGCCACATTGCGCTGTGCCTCTGGCTCTGGGGAGATACGTAGGCCAGACCGGGTAAGGATGGTCATTTCCTTCCCTCAAGAATGTTAGCAAATCAGATGGGTCTTTCCTGACATTCAACAGCAGTTTCATGGTCAACATTAGACATTTTCTTTTATTGAATCCAAATTCCACTATCTGCCATGGTGGGACTTGAATCCAGAACCCGAGAACATTACCTGGGTCTCTGGATTAATAGTCGAAGAGTGTGGTGCTGGAAAAGCACAGCCAGTCAGGCAGCATCTGAGGAGCAGGAGAATTGACTTTTCAGGCAGAAGCCCTTCATCAGGAATTAGACCTCATTCCTGATGAAGGGCTTATGCCAGAAATGTCAACTCTCCTGCTTCTCGGATGCTGCCTGACCTGCTGTGCTTTTCCAGCACCACACTCTTCGACTCTGATCTCCAGCATCTGCGGTCCTCACTTTCTCACTGGGTTAATAGTCTAGCGATGATATCACCAGGCCATTACCTCCTGTTGGGTCTCACACCTTTGAGATTCTCGGCTGTTCTATCACCAAATCGAAGTCACAGCATCATAATGATGTGATGTGATCAGTATTAACCCTTTCAGACCCTCGCAGCCTTGTACAACACATCTCTGACGTTCCATTGCTGGTTTATGAATGATGGTATGCTGGGGTTAGCAGGGCAGCAGCTCTCAGTTCTGTTACCTACCAGGTACAAGGAGGAAGAAATAAAAATAGGTGACAGAAAATCCAGAGGGAGACAATTCAGTGCAGATGTGAACTGCCTGTGCTTTGTGTGCTTTGTGGAATATCAGTCATCATTGTCCAAAGGGTTTTGAAATTAGCTCTTTTTCATCTCCCTAGGAGAGCTTAACTAAACAGCGAGAGGGAATTAAATGATAGTATTAGATACCTGCTGATGGACATGAACCCCAGGCACTGCGTTTTCTGCAGTAGGAATCTGCCACCTACTGTCTCAGCAGCAATGAAACTCTCAGAATGATTTGTCATTGCTGAGGTTAGCATTTCATTGTGCTTGTCTGCAGAGATACTGCAAATTCAGCTCCCTGCAATGGGAGGAGGAGGAGAACAAGAGAAAGATGGTGTGCAGAACAAAATGAAGCTAAGTTTGGATAATAACTTGTACTTAGCTTGTCTTTTCTCTCTGTAAACACTACTTGATCTGTTGTGTATTTATAGCATTTTCCGTCCATCCCACCAGTATCTCGTCACTGTTTCCTTCCAGAATTAGGAGCGGGTGAGAATAGACTGACTTTGCTTCTTGTGACTTCTATCTGCGAGGAATCTTGTCAGTTCCATGTTAGACACACAACAGAATTTGAGCAAGGAGCAATCATCAGAGAGTTTATGCAGTGGTTATTTGTGGTGTTGTTCAACTTTGAAGTGAAGCCTAACTGGTGTTCAAACTTTGCCAGAGGAATTCTATCCAATCTATTTTCTGATCAATATTTTCTAACAGACTACATAAAATCTTCAGAAAGTTGTCCCCTCACCCCTCACCCCTCACCCCTCACCTCATGAGTTACACAAAAATCTCTCACATTAAAGATGGCTTGACAAGTTGTAATTTCCCAAATGAGGAGCTGGCTATGAGATTGCCAAATTCAAACCCCCACCTCCAGGAAGGCAACAGGGAAACGGTCGAAATGCAAGCCTGCATAGCTATCCTTCTGCCCTGCGGCAATCCTTAGAGAGCTGACAATAAGGTCAAAACATCATTGGTTGCAAATATAAGAATAAAGCAAAAAAAGAGACAAGGAGAGTAAATGAATGGTGCCACACTAAAACAATTGACTGTAAAATAAAACAATTGCAAGGCATCCCCAGGTTCTATAAAGCCAGTTGTCGTGATTGTAAGCTGATGGTTAGAGCCGTCAACTTTAGAACAACAAGATCCCATGGTGACCCAATCTCTTTTCCTTTATTCATTCATAGAAAGTCGCCGAGCTGGGAATTTGTGTTGCAGATGTTTCGTCCCCTGTCTAGGTGACATCCTCAGTGCTTGGGAGCCTCCTGTGAAGCGCTTCTGTGATCTTTCCTCCGGCATTTATAGTGGTTTGAATCTGCTGCTTCTAGTTGTCAGTTCCAGCTGTCCGCTGCAGTGGCCGGTATATTGGGTCCAGGTCGATGTGCTTATTGATTGAATCTGTGGATGAGTGCCATGCCTCTAGGAATTCCCTGGCTGTTCTCTGTTTGGCTTGTCCTATAATAGTAGTGTTGTCCCAGTCGAACTCACATTGCTTGTCATCTGCGTGTGTGGCTACTAAGGATAGCTGGTCGTGTCGTTTCGTGGCTAGTTGGTGTTCATGGATGCGGATCGTTAGCTGTCTTCCTGTTTGTCCTATGTAGTGTTTTGTGCAGTCCTTGCATGGGATTTTGTACACTACATTGGTTTTGCTCATGCTGGGTATTGGGTCCTTCGTCCTGGTGAGTTGTTGTCTGAGAGTGGCTGTTGGTTTGTGTGCTGTTATGAGTCCTAGTGGTCGCAGTAGTTTGGCTGTCAGTTCGGAAATGCTCTTGATGTATGATAGTGTGGCTAGTCCTTTGGGTTGCGGCATGCCCTCGTTCCGTTGTCTTTCCCTTAGGCATCTGTTGATGAAATTGTGGGGGTATCCGTTTTTGTCGAATACATTGTAGAGGTGTTCTTCTTCCTCTTTTTGCAGTTCTGGTGTACTGCAGTGAGTTGTGGCCCTTTTGAATAGTCGAGGAGAAAGTGAGGACTGCAGATGCTGGAGATCAGAGCTGAAAATGTGTTGCTGGAAAAGCGCAGCAGGTCAGGCAGTATCCAAGGAGCAGGAGAATCGACGTTTCGGGCATAAGCCCTTCTTCAGGAATCATTACCCTTCTGAAGGGTAATGAGGGCTTGGAAATACACGGCAACCTTCCCAGCGACAGACACATTCTGTGAATTCAAAGTTTGTGAGAAGATTTGTAGCTTGAATGCTCGTTGTTGTGGTTCTGTTCGCCGAGCTGGGAGTTTGTGTTGCAAACGTTTCGTCCCCTGTCTAGGTGACATCCTCAGTGCTTGGGAGCCTCCTGTGAAGCGCTTCTGTGCTGTTTCCTCTGGCATTTATAGTGGCCTGTCTCTGCCGCTTCCGGTTATCAGTTCCAGCTGTCCGTTGCAGTGGTCGATATATTGGGTCCAGGTCGATGTGCTTATTTATTGAATCTGTGGTTGAATACAAAAGCAACCACCCCAACACACACAAAAGAAGTTGCATCAAGACACTATTCAAAAGGGCTGAAAATGTGTTGCTGGAAAAGCGCAACAGGTCAGGCAGCATCCAAGGAACAGGAGAATCGACATTATGAGCATAAGCCCTTTATCAGGAATGTGACAGATTCCTGATGAAGAGCTTTTGCCCGAAATATCGATTCTCCTGTTCCTCGGATGCTGCCTGACCAGCTGTGCTTTTCCAGTGCCACATTTTTTATCTCTTATCTCCAGCATCTGCAGTCCTCACTTTCTACTAGGATAGTGAAGAAGCTGTTTGGTACACTTGACTTTACTGGTCAGTGAGTTGAGTGAACTGGGAGGTCATGTTGTGGCTGAACAGGACATTAGTTAGGCCTCATTTGGAATACTGGATCCAGTATTGGTCTCCCTCCTACAGGAAAGATGTAATTAAACTTTAAAGGATTCAGAAAAGACTTACAAGGATGTTGCCAGAGTTGGAGGGTTTGAGCTATAGGGAGAGGCTGAACAGGCTGGGGCTGTTTTCTTGGAGCATCAGAGGCTGAGGAGTGACCTTATAGAGGTTTATAAAATCATGAGGGGCATGGATAGGGTAAATAGGCAAAGTCCTTTCCCCAGGATGGGGGGAGTCCAGAACTATAGGGCACAGGTTTAAGATGAGAGGGTAAAGACTTACAAGGGACGTAAGGGGCAACTTTTTCGAGCAGAGAGTGGTGCGTGTATGGAATAAGCTGCCAGAGGAAGTGGCGGAGGCTAGTACAATTACAACATTTAAAAGCCATCTGGAATGGTATATGAATAAAAGGGTTTAGAGGGATGTGGGCCAAATGCTGGCAAATAGGACTAGATGAATTTAGGATATCTGGTTGACATGGATGAGTTGGACTGATGGGTCTGTTTTCAGGCTGTGCATCTCTCTGACTCTAAGTCCACAAATTTGCTGACTGTGCAGCAAACCCACCCCTCAATTTGCAGCATCAGCCTTGATTTGGCATTCACATTCCCGGAGGTAAATGTGACAGTGAGGCCCAGGCTAATTTGGAGGCTGTAGAAGATAAAACACAGAAGAGCAAGGGGAAAATTGCCAGTCATTGACTGATTAGCTTGTCACAGATTCAAGGCAGTGACAGCTAGTGACTAGGTAGGATCGTCTGGGATCCAGCCAGTGCTAATTTGAAAAGGATGTTTGTAGAATGATGGCCAAGAGTGGTAATGCATAAAGAGTTTCGAATGCCATCTTCATTTTAACTGATTCAGACCCTTTGCATTTTCGTGTGCCCTGCTCCAAATCATACAAGTACAAATCTTGGCAAAACATATTAATTTTGATAAATGTTCTGACAGCACTGCCTGAAGTAAATTATCTCACAGAATACGCTTTTGCAGTCAATAAGTTACTTTAACCCATTTCTAAGTACATTCCATATTGATATTTTTAATCAACCTATTCAGAGATATTGTAACACACCTCTGGAGCAAATGGGACTTGAACCCGAGCCTTCTGACCCCGAGATAGAGACACTACCATTTTGTCAAAAGCGGCCTCTAGTAGGTACCATATATACTCATAAAGACAAGGATCCCTGTATAAGATGGCCACTGTTCTCCCTTCCATTTGCTTCCCAATCAACAATATAAACATCGATTATGAGCTCTAAACCAATTTAGTTGTAATATCTTGTCTATGCAACACACACTATTCCTCAAACACCTATTTCTGCCGGATCAGATTATCAGTGATCTCTACGTCTACACTAGTTCAGGGTCTCAATAAGCAACCTTACTCGAGGATATATAGACCAAGAAGAGTGGTCAATAGTAAACTCAGGGAGCAGTTTGAGTACACACCCAGTGCAGGGATACAAAGGAGCAGTATTAAAGAAGGCTAGTACCACCCAAAACCTCAGCATCATCCAGACCAGAACGGAAAGTGATTTCCCGAGGCAGGTCTTTATCCTGTTACCAGATACTGTGGCTTCAGGAGTGTAGTTCTGTCACATGATGCTAAGCAAGGATACTTTCCCACTTCTACAGCCTGGAATGATGTGCAGGTTATCAACCTGTTTGGCTTCATTAAACGTGACTATGTTCACTGAGGGTGATTTAGACCTGGAGCTCTGGCCCAGGGGTACAGGTGCTCCTCACTGTGCCACAGTATTCTCACCCTTACACACTACGTTAACCTATTGGATTAAGAGGAGAGGCTGCCCATCAGCAGAACAATGAGCTGCACAGAATGGAAAGTGACTTTAAGAGACAGGGACAAATTGATGCCCAAAACTCAGCAGAGGAATTGGAGATGGAACATTTTTAAAAATTCTATCATGGATGCAGATGGCTAGTATTTATTGTCATCCTTTGAGGGGGTGGTGAGCTGCCTTCTTGAACCGCTGCAATCTACATGCACAATGCCCTTAGGGAGGAAATTCCAGGATTTTGACCTAATGACAGTGAAGGAACAGTGATATATTTCCAAGTCAGGATGGTGGGAAGCTTGGAAGGGAACTTGCAGGGGGTGGTATTCCCATGTATCTGCTGCCCATGTCCTTCAAAGTGTTACAGACTCCAGGTTTAAAAGCTGCTCAGTCAGTTATCTCAGTGAGTACATCTTGACAATGCACAAATACAAGTGTATTTGATGTTTTAATGAGATGTTCTTGATAATGTGCAGAAATTCTCCTTTCAGTCAGAATTTGGTGGTACTGGCAGCTGCTTACTAATTAAGAACCAGATGCTAATTTCTCCTAGAGAGAACAGATCCCTGATATTTTTGAACTCATCAAGGGATAAATAGCATTTACATTTTTTAATGAGAGCCTTCATGCAAGCTGATGATCACAGAATATTCATGATATCTGTGGTTACACATTCCCTTAGCACCAGCAGCATTCAATGGCGTATGTTCAAAACTGCCATGTGCCTGAACTAGATCCCCTCATACAGTCGTGAAGGAAGTCCGATTGTCCCTTCTCTTTCATTCTCTTTGGAGATGCTGAGAATTCTACATTTTGCAACCAACACTGGAAATCCAACACGTCAAAATGGCAAAAGTAAACAGCCTCTGAAGATTGATGGGTTGGTGTGGAGGGGGTGAGGGTGGCGTGGGAGTGTGGGCCTGATGTGAGAACCTCTGTTGGGTTGGCTCTTGTGCCTGGCAGGAGACGGGTGAGTGTGACTCCACAGCCGGGTCCAGCTGACCTGGGCTGAAGATCAAATCCCACCGCCAGTGAGAAAGATTATCTTAGGATACAAGGGGCTCTTGATCAGCCAGGCCAGCGGCTGAGGACTGGCAGATAAAGTAATTTAAGATAAATGTGAGGTGCTGCATTTCGGTAAAACTAACAAGGGCTTGACTTAAACAGTTAAAGGTAGAGCCCTGGGGAATTTTGTCAAATAGAAAGATCGAGGGGTTTAGGAGCATCACTCCATGAAAGTGGTGTCATGGAGACAGAGTGGTGAAAAAGGCACATTTGCCTTCATTGGTTAGACTATTGGGCACAGGAATTGGGATGTCATGTTGCTGCTGTACAGGATGTTGGTGAGGCCTCTTTTGGAATACTGTGTACAGTTCTGGTGACCCTGCTATAGGAAGGATATTATTAAACTGGAAAGGGTACAGAAATGATTTAAAAGGATGTTACCAGGACTGGACAGTTTGAGTTACAAGAGGCTGGATAGCCTGGCACCTTTTTTCGTCTGAAGCACAGAAAGTCGAGGAGTAACCTTACTGAGGTTCATAAAATCATCAGGGGCATAGATAAGGTGAACAGCAAAGATCTTTTCCCTAGAGTGGGGGAGCTCAAAGCTAGAGAAAGATTTAAAAGGAAAAAAAACCCAAAAGAACTGTGGAAACTGTAAACAAAAACAGAAATTGATGGAAAAGCTCAACAGATCTGGCCGCATCTGTGGAGAAAAATCAGAGTTAACCTTTCGGTGATCCTTCCTCAGAAGATTAAAAAGGGACCTGAGGGCCAGCTTTTGCAGACAGAGGGTGGTGTGTATCATGGAATGAACTGCCAAAGGAAGCAATAGATGCAGGCACAGTTAAAAGACACCTGGACAGGTACATGGATTGGAAAGGTTTAGAGGGCTATGGGCCAAATGCAGGCAAATGGGACTGGTTTAGTTTGTGAAACCTGGTCTGTATGGATGAATTGGACTGAAGGGTTTGTTTCTGTGCTATGGTTCTATGACTCCTAACTTGATAATTGGGAGAAAGTGAGGACTGCAGACACTGGAGATCAGTCGAAGAGCGTGGGGCTTGAAAAGCACAGCAGGTCAGGCAGCATCCGAGGAGCTGGAGAGTCAACGTTTCAAGTGTAAGTTCTTCATCAGGAATGAGGGGGTGGCCCAAGGGGGCTGAGAGATAAGTGGGAGGGGGTGGGGCTGGAGGGGGGGGGGGGGGGGAAGGTAGCTGGGAATGTGATAGGTAGATGAAAGTGGAGGTGAAGGTTGGAGTGGATAGACTGGAAAGACCAGGGACAGGTAGGTATGTTCAAGAGGGTAGTGTTGAGTTGGAGAGTTGGATCTGTGATAAGTGGGGAGATGAGGAAACTGGTGAAATCCACATACACTTTGTGGGACGTTTCAGAGAACATCTCTGGGACACACACTAAACAACCCCATCGCCCAGTGGCTGAACACTCTAATTCCCCTCCCACTCCACCAAAGACATGCAAGTGCTGGGCCTCCTCCACTACTAAACCCTAATCACCCGATGCCTAGAGGAAGAATGCCTCATCTTCCACCTTGGGACCCTGCAACCACACGGATCTATGTGGATTTCACCAGTTTCCTCATTTCCCCTCCTCCCACCTTATCCCTGATCCAACTTTCCAACTTGGCACCACCCTCTTGACCTGTCCTATCTGTCCATCTTCCTTCCCACCTATCCACTCCACCCTCCCCTCTGACCTTTGACCTTCATCTACCTATTGCACTCTCAGCTACCTTCCCCAGCTCAGCCTCCCTGCCCCTGCCCCACCCCCATTTATCTCTCAGCCTCCTTGGGCCACCCGTTCATTTCTGAGGAAGAGCTTATGCTCGAAATGTTGATTCTCCCGCTCCTTGGATGCTGTCTGACCAGCTGCGCTTTACCAGCACCACACTCTTTGACTCTACAATGCCCGTTAGGGAAGGAAATCTGCTGTGTCTACTCTAACTCGATACTAGACGCACAGCAACATGATTGACTCTTAACTGCCCTCTTGCTAGCCTGGCCAGTGATGTGCAAATACCAGACAGTAAACTGAGGAAACAAAAAGCTCTGCCTGTTTCTCTCCCAATGTCTTGCATGCAACAGATGCAGGCATGATGGGCTGAATGGCCTCTTTGTAACCAAAGGTGGCAGAGTGCAGAATAAAAAGTTTTGAGAAGATTTGTAGCTCAGGTTGAGGTTCTGGATGTAGGTTTGCTCGGTGAGCTGGAAGGTTCATTTCCAGACGTTTCCAGGGTGACGAAACGTCTGGAAATTAACCTTCCAGCTCAGTGAGCAAACCTACATCCTGAAATGTTTAATGCTTTGCAGGGGTCCCAGAGCATGTCAGTAGGGGCTCCTTGACAGAGCGTCTGTAAGAAGCTGAAAACCAGAATTGGTTTATGGGGTATCTAGTCCTGATACCACTCTCTCTTTACCCTGACTGCCTGACAATGTACAGTGTATCTTCTGCGTGTTCAGCTTCTTCCTTCACCACAGATTAAAACACCCTGTCGAACCTGTCTGCCCCTACTCAACAAGTGATTGAAACAATTCATTGTTTTTAATCAAATCTCTAACTTGCTTGGTTGTGCCTGAATATATTACTGTAAGAAAAGGAGTGTTGTGACTCAGAGAATAACTGCAGCTGAGATTCAATTATATGAGAGAAGACGTCTTTCAAGTGGGAGTTGCTGCTAAACACGTAGAGGTTTGCTTCCTGACTCAGATTGAATATATTGGCTTGGAGAAGAACTGCTGAGGCATCGACTTTAAAAGATCAGCTCTGAAAGAGAATTACTGGGGAAGAAACGGCTGACTTCATCGTACCTTGAATCAATGACCAGAATCCAGGCCCACATGGAATTTGAATTCAAACATCAAACAGGACACAAGAGAGAAACCTACACAACACCTTCCACATTATTCCTGTTGGGAAGATCTCCTGCCACCAATCCTTGCTGGCATTGGTCTAGGTTGCTGATTACCAATGTAGAGATTAGATTACTTACAGTGTGGAAACAGGCCCTTCAGCCCAACAAGTCCACACCGCCCCACCGAAGTGCAACCCACCCATACCCCTACATTTACCCCTTACCTAACACTACGGGCAATTTAGCATGGCCAATTCACCTGACCTGCACATTTTTGGATTGTGGGAGGAAACCGGAGCACCCGGAGGAAACCCACGCAGACACGGGGAGAATGTGCAAACTCCACACAGTCAGTCGCCTGAGGCGGGAATTGAACCCAGGTCTCTGGCGCTGTGAGGCAGCAGTGCTAACCACTGAGCCACCGTGCCACCCATAATAGATAGATGCCTACACCAGATCTTAAGCAAAAAAGAGACTCAATCTTGATCAACAAGACACAGGTTTGTTAGGTTTTACTTAACAGCTTTGACATTACATCTGGGATACACAACAGTCTCTCAAGAAAGATCAGACTCAACTTAAGAGTAAGTTCACATTACAGCTGCTAAAAATACGGTGTTGCCCATTTAAGAACGAGATAAGGAGAAATCTGTTCTTTCAAATGATTGAGTCTTTGGCATTCTCTTCCTTAAAGGATGATGGAAGTAAAATGTTTGATTTTTTATTTTCTTAACACGGAGCGTATAAAACATTGGAGGTGAAGTGGACCATAACGTCTGCACCACCATCCAATGTGATCACAGCTTTCCTGCCTTTTCCCTACATCCTGCAGGAAGCTGATAAAGCAAAATATAAACACAATCCCATAACTGTGCCGTAAATGGAGGTCAAGCTGACAGCCAATCATGCGATGAAGGGAAGGTTAGCAAAGTGACAGCCAGAGAAAGAGGATAGAGAGACTGGAGAAGAAATATTCCTGTAAAGTGCTAAAGCTAGTGAGAGATCACTAGCTTCTTTCTGTTATTGATGATAGGTGACGTTTGGAGAATAACAGTGAGACATTGGAACCAAGATAGTATATTTAGACAACCCTTATGCACCTTCTTGAAGAACTCTGATTTTAAATAACAAACTCTGATTTTAAATAATATGTATCAAATTTTCAGCAGTGTTTTGTTTGTGATACAAATCTATTCCTTCCATCAATCATTCTGCAGAATAAAACCCTTTTACACTTACCATGGTATTACCATTGCTTACCTCCTTTTCATCATTAACTCATATTTATACAAAACCTCTAATGTAGATAAACATCACACCACATTGCCCATAAAGACACGGAAAAGACAAAAGGACAGGAACTGGTAAGAAATTGTAACTGTGTTGCTCCTCTGCCCTTCAAAGCACAACTCTGACTGATATTTGTGTTAATTTAGTGGAGATGGAGATTTGTGGGATCATATTTTGTGTGAGGATAAGTAATCTGTTCTGGGTTTGAAGGCAGGTCTGACCCACAGTGCTGTGACCTCCACTAGAGGGTGGACAAACAAGATAGATCCTGAATGCAGCACAGGTTGAACGGGGACCAAACTGTGTGCTATTGGTGCTGAGAGTTTTTTTATTTCAAAATATACTTTATTCATAAAAAATATATTTATATGTACACGTACTCACAAACTCAGTACAGTAGCATATCAAGGAAACAAACAAACATTGGAGTTTGACTCCACCTTTTACTTGAACCAGACTATATTTACATGTATTTGAGGCACTAGAAGGGTCCAATAACTAAACAGACCCCTATCTAACTTCAGCAGGAAGCCCTCAAGTAATGGTCTTTCCCCCCTGTGCCTTGGCAGCAGCTGCTCCAAGCTTTAGTGCATCCCTCACCACGTAGTCCTGGACCTTGGAATGTGCCAGTCTGTGACACTTGGTCAGTGTCAACCCCTTGCCCTGGAAGACCAACAAGTTTTGGGCAGACCAAAGAGCGTCTTTCGCCGAGGTGATGGTCCTCCAGGCAAGGCTGACCAGCTGTCTAACCAATAGAGAAAACCAGCAGCCCATGTGATTGTGGTAACATATAATTTTACAAACATGATGCAGCCCAGAGCTCTGGAATGTGCTGATAGAAGTACCAACTTTCATCCTTGGCCAACGAGGTATCTCTCCCAGTTTCACTGTCTGTTACTGGTGTATGGTGAACACATGTTGGTACTCAACATGTTTGCCTGTGTGTATATATTAGTTGCTCATATGATTAAATGTGTATTCAAACCGTAACTCATGTAGGGGTGAAGAAAATGCTGGTTTGTTTTGATAGCATTGTCGCATTGTGAACATACCCCATGTTTGTCTCAACAGATTGAATAAAAAATCAAACTGGGTTTATGCCAGATTTGGAATATTTTCTGCAAAGCAACAAGAGTTCCAACAATCCGGATTCAGCAATGCTTCTAGATCCTTACCCAGGAACCCTGATCCTTCTTTCAAGATCCAACTTGAGTCAGTATTTATCTCTCAACCAACAGTACATATGAAAGTTTACCTGCCCATAATCATGTTGCTGTTTATGGGATCTTGCTGTGCACAAATTGTCTGCTTGCATCTCCTGGATTACAACAATGCCTGCAAAAGCACTTCATCAGTTGTAAAATGTCTTGCAATGCTAGATGGTCATGAAAGGTACTATATAAATGCAGGCTTTTTATTAATCATTTTGATATCGGGGCAGCACAGTGGATCAGTGGTTAGCACTGCTCCCTCACAGCGCCAGGAACCCGGGTTCAATTCTAGCCTCAGGCAAATGTCTGTGTGGAGTTTGCATATTCTGCCAGTGTCTTCGTGGGTTTCCTCTGGGTGCTCCGGTTTCCAAAGATGTGCAGGTTCGGAGATTTGGCCATGCTAAGTTGCCCCATAGTGTTCCAGGATTCATGGGCTAGGTGCATTAGTCAGGGGAATGGGTCTGGGTGGGTTACTCTTCACAGGGTCGGTGTGGACTGGTTGGGCAATATGACCTGTTTCCAGGCTGTAGGGATCCTGTGATAACAGGTTCCTTCTTCGTACTTTATGTCAGTGCTCCCTCTGGTGTGATGTTTCATGAATTACAAACTTGTGGCAAATATCTTTCTGAATTAGAATTCTCCCTTTGCTCAGTCCCAATAACGTCCTGCTTCATTAACTACTGCAGAGTGAGAGCCTACGCATTCCGCAGCAAGAGTGAGATTGTAAGGTACCACTGTGTTCATTACCACAGGAGTAAAAATGTAGATCTTCCCACTGGGTTTGTGTTCACTCAAATCCACTTCCCTTTCCCGGTTTTGGGATGTTTTATTGGAAAGCCAGCTCAATTGGTGCCAGCACCTGCAGGGTTTGTAGTTGTAATCACTTACACCAACCAATAGTGAACTTACGCAATAATTGAGCAGTGCACCCAGTTAACTTCAATTCATCCACATCCAGGTATTTTTAAACCCTTCACAAATGTGATACAGGTTTTCATTGAATCCCTACAGTGTGGGAGCAGGTCATTCAGCCCATTGAATTCACACCATACCCCCCAAAAAAATCATACCCTGACCCACCCCCCCCTCACCTCCCCCCCCACCTTATCCCTGTAACCCTGCATTCCCATGGCTAACCCACACATCTCTGGACACTATATTAGCAATTTAGCACTTACTGGATTAGTGGTGCTGGAAGAGCACAGCAGTTCAGGCAGCATCCAACGAGCAGCGAAATCAACGTTTCGGGCAAAAGCCCTTCATCAGGAATAAAGGCAGTGAGCCTGAAGCATGGAGAGATAAGCTAGAGGAGGGTGGGGGTGGGGAGAGAGTAGCATAGAGTACAATGGGTGAGTGGGGGAGGAGATGAGGAAATGACCTGGGAGTTGCAGTGGGAGAGGGACTCCCTGAGATTCTTGTAGAGAGAGGAGGAAAACTTCTTCAAGGAGCACCACTAATCCAGTATTTGGTTTTCAGCATCTGCAATCATTGTTTTTACCTTGCAATTTAGCACAGCCAATCCAACTAACCTGAACATCTTGGTACTGTGGGAGGTAACCAGAGCATCCAGTGGAAACCCGTGTAGACTGAGGAGAATGTGCAAACTCCACACAAACTGGCGTCCAAGGCTGGAATCGAACTGGGGTCCCTGGTACTATTACTGCTCAGCAATCTGTAACTTCATTTGTCTGAACGCCTTTTTTGTCGACCGAGTATCGTTTATTTGAAGATAGGAGTAGTGTGCACTTTACTCATACAGTTTGAATTTAGGTTTAAGACACACTGATTGAAGAGAAGGCAAACTCAAGGATTATCTTCAATCTGAGATCTCAAAGTAATACCATTATTGTACATTAATACTAAATACTGCTACACCATAGATTTACCAGGCTATGATCTTTTAGTTACATCACTAAGCTCCAAAGAATTTTCCTCATGTTTTTGTGTCTTCCAGAATGCTCTATCTCCACCCAGACTGTGTTATTTATGTACAATGCTGATAGCTTAAACTGTTTCAGTTCATTCGCTGTAGATTGCCACATGATGCTGTTAGGGAGGCAGTTCCAACACAAGTACATCTTTCCTTCATGTTGCCACCCTCAGTGCTTCCTCCCAGTGGTGTTCAACATGACAGCCCTGATTCATCAGCTGAGTGGTTGGCAGGAGCCTTCCTCGCTCTTGTTTGACCTGATGCCATGAGACTTCGCGGGCTCTGACGTTTCACACCAACTGCCCACTGTTAAAAAGAAGGACTTTGTGGGTTCAATCGGCCTGAGGTTATCATTGCCATTGCGGTGCCCAAGTTGATACTGGGTGATCCATCCAGTTTGATTCCTGTTTTGTGAGCTGCTTCTCTCTTCCATTTCAGCGAGCAGTTAGGAGTCAACTGCATTGCTTTGTGTCTGGAGTCATATGTAGGCAAAACCAGGTGAGATAACACCTATTCCAATAAGTCCTGAGGAGCCTATACCAACAGTCACTGCATCAGAGGTCAGATCAGTTTTCTTTTGTGTGAATCCAAGGAAAGCGATGGGACCAGACGGAGTACCAGGCTGTGCACTCAGAGCACGCGCAGATCAACTGGCAGAGGTCTTCTCAGACATCGTCAACCTCTCCCTGCAGCAGGCTGCTGTCCCTGCCTGTTTCAAGGGGCCAACATCATCCCTGTGCCTAAGAAGGTTCATGCATCATGTCTCAATGACTACCATCCAGTGGCCCTAACTTTGGTGGTCATGAAGTGCTTTGAAAGGCTGGTCATGGTATTAATCAACTCCAGCTTCCCCATTACTCTTGACCCACTCCAATTTGCTTATTGGACAAACAGACCTACGTCAGATACCATATCACTTGCCCTTCACTCCTCCCTAGAACATCTTGACACCAAGAACAGCTACATAAGAATCTTATTCATTAACTACAGTTCAGCCTTCAACACTATTATCCCCTCAAGACTGATTACTAAACTTAGTGATCTCGGACTAAGCCCCACTCTCTGCAACTAGATCCTCAGTTTCCTGACCCACAGGCCACATTCAGTGAAGATTGGGGACAATATTTCATTCTCACTAACACTCAACACTGGAGCCCCCCCCCCAGGGATGCGTACTCAGCCCCCTACTGTACTCAGCGTATACCCATGACTGTGTCACCATATACCAGGCTAATGCCACTTCCAAGTTCACTGATGACACCACCATAGTCGGTCGAATCTCAGATGGCGACAGACTACAGACAGGAGGTGGAAGACTTGGAAAAATGGTGTACTGAGAACAACCTAGCTCTCAATGCTGGCAAAACCAATGAACTCATTATTGACTTTTGGCAGGATGTTATTCATGCCCCCCCCACACATTAACAGTACAGAGGTGGAACGAGTGGAGAGTGTCAAGCTCCTGAGAGTGGTCATCCACAAGAAGCTTTCTTGGACTCTTCATGTGGATGCACTGGTTACAAAGGCCCAACAACGTCTCTTCTTCCTCAGGCAGCTGAGGAAATTTGGCATGACGGTGAATACCCTTGCCAACTTTTATAGGTGCGCCATCGAGAGCATTCTGTCTGTTTGCATCACTACGGCAACTGTACCATTCAAGATTGGAGATGGTTACAGAGAGTGGTGAACTCGGCTCGGATGATCACAAAGGCCAACCTCCCATCTATAGAATCCATCTACCAGGCCCGCTGTCCAGGAAAGGCCGCCAGCATTCTCAAAGATCCATCCCATCCTGACAATGTTTTTCTACAACCTCTACCATCGGGGAGAAGGTACAGAAGCCTGAACACATACATCAGCTGGTTTTGAGACAGTTTCTACCCTGCTGTTGTTAGAATACTGAATGGACTCACAAACTTAACATTCGCCTGTACCTGTGTTTTTGTTTTTGCTGCTGTTTACCTATTATTTACTGATCTATGCTATTTAACTCTGTGATCTGCCTGTATTGCTCACAAGACAAAGCTTTTCACTCTGCCTCGGTACACGTGACAATAAATTCAATTCATTTCAATTCCCTTTCCTTAAGAGCATGAGTTTTTACATTTGAAAATGGGCTCACAGTCATTATTAGACTTTTAATTCCAAAATTTTTAAAATTGAATTCAAATTCCACCATGGTAAGATTCAAACCAGGTCCCCAGAGTATTACCTGGGTCTCTGAATTATTAATCCAGTGGCAATACCACGGTGCCCTTGCTTGTTGTGAACAACAGCCATAAGGATATGATCCTGCCGTTCTTTCAGATTTCCCGGCCAATAGTTAGCACCACTCAGGATAAAGCAGCCTGCTTGATTGGCACCACATCCAGAAACACCCACTCCGGCCAGCTCAGTAGGAGCAGTGCATACCATCCACAGGATGCTCTGCAGAAATTTCCCAAAGATCCTCAGACTGCACCTTCCAAACCACAACCGCTTCCATGCAGAAGGACAAGGGCAGCAGATACGTGGGATCACCATCCCTTGCAAGTTCCTCTCCAAGCCACTCACCTGACTTGGAAATATATCACCGTTCCTTCAGGGTCACCGGATCAAAATCCTGGAACTCCCTCCCTAACGGCATTGTGGGTCAGCCTATAGCAGTGGTTTAAGGAAACTCACCCCACCTTCCCAAGAGCAACTAGGGACAGGCTGGTCCAGCCAGCAATACCCATGTCCCACGAGAGAATAAATATTTATATTAAAAAGACTTAAACCACAAAAATTAAAAACAGATTGTCTGGTCAGGTATTGCTTTGCTGTCTGTGGGATCTTGCTTTGCATAAATTGACTGCCCTGTGGGACCTGATATCACCAGAGTGACTCTGCACTTAATAAGGACAATGTTGGCTGCAAAGACCTCTTCACGTTGAGGAAGCTGCTGAGGAAATGCAAGTCTTTCCTTAGTCTGACGTTGTAACCCCTTCCAACCTGGAGACCCAAGCTCAGTTTGTTATTTTCTTCCTTGGTGACAGTGCAGTTTTGCCCTCCTTATCCAAATGAGGTTATACCGGTCCTAGAGGGAGTGCAGTGAAGGGTTCACCAAAACACTGGGTTTGACGTTCGAGGAGATATTGGGTCAGTTTTCACTGAAAGTGTTGAAGAGTGAGAAGGGATTTTATTGAAACAAATAAAATTCTGACAGGGCTGGATGCTTTTCCTGGCTGATGAGGTTTAGAAGAAGGGGTCATGGATTCGGGATATGCGGTAAGCTATGTCAGACTGGGATGAGGAGACATTTCCTCACTCAGAGGCTGGTGAACCTGTGGAATTCTCTTCCACAAAGGCTGTGGCGGCAAAGTCACTGAATACATTTGAGAAAGAAATAGACTTCTGGACACTAAAGGCTCCAAGGGTATGGGGAGAAATGACATTGAGATCGTGTCTCGAATCGTGTTTTCGGGATCCTTGAGGGGGAAGGGGAGCAGCCCCACATCATGGTCCACGTAAGTACTAAAGACATCAGTAGGAAAAGGGATGGGGATTAAAGGCAGAAATTCATGGAGCTAGGGTGAAAGCTTTGAGCTAGAACAAACAGAGTTGTTATCTCTGGTTTGTTGCCCGTGCCATGTGCTAGCAAGGCGAGGAATAGGGAGAGAGGGGAGTTGAATATGTGGCTACAGGAACAGTGCAGGAGGAAGGGTTTCAGATACCTGGATAATTGGGGCTCATTCTGGGTTAGGTGGGATCTCTATAAACAGGATGGTCTACACCTGAACCAGAGGGGTACCAATATTCTGGGGAGGAAATTTGCTAATGCTCTTTGGAAGGGTTCAAACTAATTCAGCAGGGGGATGGGAATCTAAATTGTAGCTCCAGTGTCCAGAAGGTTGAGAATAGTGAGCTCAGAAATGAGGTTTCAAGGTCGCAAGAGTGCACCGGCAAGCAGGAAGGTGGTTTGAAGTGTGTCTACTTTAACACCAGGAGCATCCGGAATATGGTGGGTGAATAGACAATAGACAATAGACAATAGATGCAGGAGTAGGCCATTCTGCCCTTCGAGCCTGCACCGCCATTCAATATGATCATGGCTGATCATTCCTAATCAGTATCCTGTTCCAGCCTTATCTCCATACCCCTTGACTCCACTATCTTTAAGAGCTCTATCCAATTCTTTCTTAAATGAATCCAGAGACTGGGCCTCCACTGCCCTCTGGGGCAGAGCATTCCACATAGTCACCACTCTCTGGGTGAAGTAGTTTCTCCTCATCTCTGTCCTAAATGGTCTACCCCATATTTTTAAGTTGTGTCCTCTGGTTCGGCATTCCCCCATCAACGGAAATATGTTCCCTCCTGCCAGAGTGTCCAGTCCTTTCATAATCCTATACGTTTCAATCAGATCCCCTCTCAGTCTTCTAAACTCAAGGGTATACAAGCCCAGTCGCTTCAGTCTTTCTGTGTAAGGCAATCCTGCCATTCCAGGAATTGACCTCGTGAACCTACGCTGCACTCCCTCAATAGCCAGAATGTCTTTCCTCAAATTTGGAGACCAGAACTGTACACAGTACTCCAGGTGTGGTCTCACCAGGGCCCTGTACAGCTGCAGAAGCACCTCTTTGCTTCTATACTCAATCCCTCTTGTTATGAAGGCCAGCATGCTATTAGCCTTCTTCACGACCTGCTGTACCTGCATGCTTGCCTTCATTGACTGGTGGACAAGAACACCCAGATCTCTCTGAACAGCCCCTTTACCTAATTTGATACCATTGAGGTAGTAATCTGCCTTCCTGTTCTTGCCACCAAAGTGGATAACCAGACATTTATCCACATTAAACTGCATCTGCCATGCATCTGCCTACTCACCTAACTTGTCCAGGTCACCCTGTAATCCCCTAACATCCTCATCACATTTCACCCTACCACCTAGCTTTGTGTCATCAGCAAATTTGCTAATGTTATTGCTGATATCATCTTCTATATCATTTACATATATTGTAAAAAGCTGCGGTCCCAGCACGGATCCCTGCGGTACCCCACTGGTCATTGCCTGCCATTCCGAAATGGAGCCGTTAATCACTACCCTTTGTTTCCTATTAGCCAACCAATTCTCTATCCAATCTAGTACTTTGCCCCCAATCCCGTGCGCCCTAATTTTACTCACTAACCTCTTGTGTGGGACTTTATCAAAAGCTTTCTGAAAGTCCAGGTACACTACATCCACTGGATCTCCCTCGTCCATCTTCCGAGTTACATCCTCAAAAAATTCAAGAAGATTAGTCAAGCATGATTTCCCCTTCATAAATCCATGCTGACTCTGTCCTATCCTGTTACTATTATCCAGATGTGCCGTAATTTCATCCTTTATAATAGACTCCAGCATCTTTCCCACCACTGAGGTCAGACTAACTGGTCTATAATTTCCTGCTTTCTCCCGCCCACCCTTCTTAAAAAGTGGCACAACATTAGCCGCCCTCCAATCCTCAGGAACCGACCCCGATTCTATTGAACTCTGGAAAATAATCACCAGCGCATCCACGATTTCCCGAGCCACCTCCTTCAGTACCCTGGGATGCAGGCCATCAGGTCCCGGAGACTTATCAACCTTCAGACCTAACAGTCTCTCCAACACCAAATCCTGGCAAATAGAAATTCCCTTAAGTTCAGGTCCTTCAGCCACTGTTACCTCAGGGAGATTGCTTGTGTCTTCCCCAGTGAACACAGATCTGAAGTACCCATTTAATTCCTCTGCCATTTCTTCGTTCCCAGTAATATATTCCCCTGCTTCTGTCTTCAAGGGCCCAATTTTTGTCCTAACCATTTTTTTGCATAAAGGTTGCAACTTGCAGCACGGGTTGGTACCTGGGATTTCAATGTTGTAGCCATTTCAGAGACATGGATAGAGCAGGGACAGGAATGGCTGTTGCAGGTTCCGGGATTTAGATGTTTCAGTAAGAACAGAAAAGATGGTAAACAAGGGGGAGATGTGGCATTGTTAGTCAAGCACAGTATTATGGTGGCAGAAAGGACGTTTGAGGACTCGTCTACTGAGGTAGTATGGGCTGAGGTTAGAAACAGAAAAGGAGAGGTCACCCTGTTGGGAGTCTTCTATAGGCCACCTCCACACACATCATTTACTACATCTGCTGCACCCGATGTGGCCTCCTTTTCATTGGGGAGACAGGCCGACTCCTTGCGGAACGTTTCAGAGAACACCTCTGGGACACCCGCACCAACCAACCTAACCGCTGAACACTTTAACTCCCCCTCCCACTCCACCAAGGACATGCAGGTCCTTGGCCTCCTCCATCGCCAGACCACGGCAGCACGATGCCATGGAGGAAGAGTGCCTCACCTTCCGCCTAGGAACCCTCCAGGCACAGGGGATGAATGCAGATTTCTCCAGCTTCCTCATTTCCCCTCCCCCCACCTTGTCTCAGTCCCAACCCTCAGACTCAGCACCGCCTTCTTGACCTGCAATCTTCTTCCCGACCTCTCCGCCCCCACCCCCTCTCCGGCCTATCACCCTCACCTTGACCTCCTTTCACCTATCGCATTCCCAACGCCCCTCCCCACCTTTTATCTTAGCCTGCTTGGCACACGCTCCTCATTCCTGAAGAAGGGCTTATGCCCAAAACGTCGATTCTCCTTCTCCTTGGATGCTGCCTGACCTGCTGCGCTTTTCCAGCAACACATTTTTAAGCTCCTTCTATAGGCCTCCGAACAGTTCCAGAGATGGAGAGAAAATGATAGCAAAGATAAGTCTGGATAGGAGCGAGAGTGACAGGGTAGTTGTTTTGGGGGACTTGAACTTTCCAAATATTGACTGGAAATGCTATATTTCGGATACTTTAGTTGGGTCAATTTTTTGTCCAATGTGTGCAGGAGGGTTTCCTGACATAGTATGGAGACAAGCCAACAAGGGACGAGGACATATCAGATTTGGTACTGGGTAATGAACCAGGCCAGGTGTTAGATTTGGGGGTTGGCGAGCACTTTGGTGATAGAGACCACAATTGGGTTATGTTTACTTTAGCGATGGAAAGGGATAGGTGTATACTGCAGGGCAAGAGTTATTGCTGGACGAAAGGCAATTATGATGTGATTAAGCAAGATTTAGGTTGCATAGGATGGGGAAAGAAACTGCAGGGGATGGGCACAATTGAAATATGGAGCTTATTCAAGGAACAGCTACTGCGCGTACTTGATTAGTATTACTATCAGACAAAGGAGAAAGTTGTCGAGCAAGGGGACTGTGGTTTACTAAAGAAATTGGATCTCTTGTCAAGAGAAAAAAGAAGGCTTATATTAGGATGAGACGTGAAGGCGATTGAGAGTTACAAGTTAGCCAGGAAAGACCTTAAGAGAGAGAGTTAAGAAGAGCCAGGAGGGTACATGGGAAGTCATTGGCAGATCGGATCAAGGAAAACCCTCCAGCTTACTATTAGTATACCAGGAATTAAAAAATGACTAGAGTAAGAGTAGAGCCAATCAAGGACAGTAGTGGGAAGTCGTGCGTGGAGTCCGAGGAGATAGGGGAAGCACTAAATGAATATTTTTCGTCAACATTCACACTGGAAAAAGACAATGTTATTGAGGAGAATAGTGAGATACAGGCTGCTAGACTAAATGGGATTGAAGTCCACAAGGAGGAGGTGTTAGCAATTCTGGAAGTGAGAAAATAGGTAAATCCCCTGGGTCTGATGGGATTTATCCTAGGATTCTCTGGGAAGCCAGGGAGGAGATTGCCGAGCCTTTGGCTTTGACCTTTATGTCATCATTGTCTACAGGAATAGTGCCAGATGACTAGAGGATAGCAAATGTTGTCCCCTTTTTCAAGAAGGGGAGGAGAGACAACCCTGATAATTATCGACCAGTGAGCCTTACTTCGGTTGTGGGTAATGTGTTGGAAAAGGTTATAAGAGATAAGATTTATAATTATCTAAAAAAGAATAATTTGATGAGGGATACCAGAGCGGGCTGAGAGGAGGCAAATGGAATTTAATGTTGAAAAATGTGAGGTGATTCACTTTGAAAGGAGTAACAGGAATGCAGAGTATTGGGCTAATGCTAAGGCAGTGTAGATGAGCAGAGAGATCTCGGTGTCCATGTATATAGATCCCTGAAAGTTGCCACCCAGGTTGATAGGGCTTTTAAGAAGGCATATGGTGTGTTAGCTTTTACTGGTAGAGGGATTGGGTTTCGGAGCCACTAGGTCATGCTGCAGCTGCACAAAACTCTGGTGCAGCGGCACATAGCGTATTGCATATAGGTCTGGTCACTGCATTATAGGAAGGATGTGAAAGCTTTAGACAGGATTGAGAGGAGGTTTACCAGGATGCTACCTGGTATGGAGGGAAGGTATTATGAGGATAGGCTGAGGGACATGAGGATGTTTTTGTTAGAGAGAAGATTGAGAGGTGCCTTAATTAAGGGTTAGATAGGGTGGACAGTGAGAGCCTTTTTCCTCGGATGGTGATGGCTAGCACGAGCTTTAAATTGAGAGATGATAGAAATAGGACAGATGTCAAAGGTAATTTCTTTAGTCAGTGAGTAATAGGGGAGTGGAACACTGCCTGCAACAGTAGTAAACTCGCCAACTTTATGGGCATTTAAAAGGTAATTGGATAAACACATGGATGATAATGGAATCGTGTAGGTTAGATGAGCTTCAGATTGGTTCCACAGATTGGCTCAACATCGAGGGCCGAAGGGCCTGTACTGCACTGTAATGTTCTACACAGGATTGGCCATGAGCATATTGAATGGTGGACCAGACTTGATAGACTGAATGGCTTATTTCTGCCCTATTTTCTATGTCTCAGTGTGTCCACTCTCATTAATTTTGCTTTAGATTAGATTACTTACAGTGTGGAAACAGGCCCTTCGGCCCAACAAGTCCACACCGACCTGCCGAAGCACAACCCACCCAGACCCATTCCCCTACATTTACCCCTTCACCTAACACTACAGGCAATTTAGCGTGGCCAATTCACCTGACCTGCCCATTTTTTTTTGGACTGTGGGAGGAAACCGGAGCACCCGGAGGAAACCCACGCAGACACGGGGAGAATGTACAAACTCCACACGGTCAGTCACCTGAGGCGGGAATTGAACCCGGGTCTCTGGTGCTGTGAGACAGCAATGCTAACCACTGTGCCACCATGCCGCCTGTGGCATGCCTGTTAAATCCTGTCACTCAGAGAATGTGATAACACCTGAATGGTGTAAGTACATTTGGATTTGACTTACAGACTTGGAAGTGACCCACTTCCCTGCACAGCAAAATATCTACAGTGCCCAAGGGCAAGATGAACAAAACTGCGGTAACACTGTAACATCAAATAGAAACATCTTTAATTTGCGCTCTCTCATTACATTCTTTAACATCCCTGAGCATTTGCCTGTCTCACTTACAAAGTTTATGATATCTTTCCTTTTGCATTCCAACTATTCTCATCTCCACTAGCCACATTCTCGATCCAGAACATTTGCCGATTCTGATGGGGTCCATCTTTTAACAGGCTCAAGTTCTCCTTCAATCTATAAGACCATAAAATACAAGAGTGGAATTAGGCCAGTCGGCCTATCGAGTCTGCTCTACTTTTGATTGTGGCTGATATGTTTCTCAGCCCCATTTTCCTGCCTTCTTCTCATAAACCTCGATCCTCTTACCAGTCAAGAATCTATCTCTGTCTTAAAGACTCACAATGACTTGGGCTCCACAGTCTTCTGTGGAATTAATTCCGCAGATGCATCACCCTCCGGCTGAAGAAATTTCTCCTCATCTCAGCTCTAAAAGGCTCTTCCCTTCACTCTAAGGCCGTGTCCTCAGGTCCTAGTCTCTCCTATTAGTGGAAACATCTTCTCCACGTCCACCCTATCCAGGCCTCTCAGTATTCTGTAAGTTTCAATCAGATCCTCCCCTCATCCTTCTAAACACCATTGAGGTCAGACCCAGAGTCCTCAATCACTCCTCATATGACAAGCCCCCCCCCATTCCCAGGATCATTCTTGTAAATGTCCTACGGATCCCCTCCAAAGCCTTACATAGGTACAGGGCCCAAAACTGCCCACAATACCTGTTGCATCTTCCTCACTCTGTATTTGTCTCTGCAATTTTAAATTTTTGTGGTTTTATTTCCTTGTTGGGCTTTTATTCTGTTGTTCGTTGGTTTGTGCTGGATGCTCCCGAGAAAAATGAATTGTGGGATTTGAGTCCTAGACTGGCGCAGTGTTGAGGGAGTGAGTGTTGAACTGTCAGAGATACTGCTCCACAAACCATGTGTTACACAACTCCTGTCTGTGTGGACGTAAAGGCAAAACACTACAGCTGCTGAAAATCTTGGAGAATTCTGCATACTATTTAAAAGCTCGAACATTTGTGATAACTTTGGGAACTACAGAAGCTTGATTTCCACTAATAGGTCCCCAGTGAGGTGTAATGAATCGGCACACTTCATACTAATCCAGTGTAAGTGAGCAGCTTTAAAAGTTGCTCCATAATTAAAATTTTACATTTTTGCTTCATATTTTGCTCTATGCTTTCCCATGCATTTAATGGAAAGTATTGCATTGAATGTCAGCAAAACATTAAAACAAAATAAGGAGCATATTAGCGGTGTAATTAATTAAGTTCTATGAAAAAAATGAGGAGCTATGATTGCAAATTATGCCATTAACGCAGCCTCAATTAGTTCTGTATAATAATTAGACTGCCATTCTGCTACCTTGTAACCAAATATGATCATCAAATGGTAATTATATGACAGAATCTTAGAATTGAATAATTGATACGGCTGAAAAAAATGGCTATTTGTCCCAATGCTGATTCTTTGAAATCAGTTGCAATTCTCTCCTATCCCTAAAGCTACGCAAATGTTTTTCCCCTTTGGTGCAAACAGCTATAAAGTTTCAAGTATATGACTCATATTTATTCCTGCTGCCTTTGGTAGATTTACACATTAATGAGATTGGATTTAAAGAGTTAATAAGACACTGGGTTTGAAATTACACAGGATAATATGGGAAATCAGGATGTCAGCAAATTTATGATTCCCATGGCTATTATTTAATTAGCAACAGGTGTGCAACACTTATTCAATCAAATCACATCTTACCAAAGTGCAAACAAAGCAACTGTACTAAGATGTTACCTTTTACATCTTCACAATAACACTAACCACATCATAGCCAAGGATATATTTCTAGAGGTGTGTTCTGTTTCTGTATCATGTGATAATTAATCTGCCAACAGCAAGGTCCCACAAATAACAATAAATTCCTTGTATCAGCAATAGCTCAGTGAATAGCAATGTTCTAAGACAGAAATTTGCAGGTTCAAGCAATTCACTGGGACTTTGGTATGAAAAAAATCAAAGCTAATACTTCAGCTTGTTAATGACGGAGGTCTTCTGTTTTGGAGGGAGCAGCCCTTGCTATTAAGCTGAGATTGTGTGGTTGTCTTTTCTGGAGAAGACAGAGATGAATTTTCCCCTCAGAGGGCTGTGCACGTTGAAGTCTCTGCCTCAGAAGGAGGTTGAGGCTGTGACATTGAATGTTTTTAAAGCAGAGGTGCAGATTCAAGTTATTCAGGAGAATCAAGAGCTATTGGGAAGAGAATGTGGAAATCAAAACACAATCAGATCAGCCGTGATTTTATTGAATGGCAGAGCAAGCTCAAGGGACGGAATAATCTACTTAAGTTTCTATTTTGTATGTTTGTTGAAGAGACATCCCTGGTGTACCAAATTGCAGTTATCCCTCAGTCAACAACACAAACAAAATTTCATCATTGAGTCTTGATGGGACTTTGATGTGCATGAATTGGGTTTCCTCCAATACTATACTTTGAAAATATTGGTTGTGAGGGGCTTTGGAACACATAGATATCATGACAAGTATTACAAATATGTATGACTTTACTTTAGAGTCAGAGAGATGTACAGCACAGAAACAGATCCTTCAGTCCAAATCATCTTTATAATAGAGAATCCCTACAGTGTAGAAGGCGGCCATTTAGCCCAACGAGTCCAACAGACATCCCATTCAGGCTCATCCCCATACCATATTCCCATATCCCTTGGCTAACACACCTACACTTCCCTGTAACACTATAGGCAATTTAGTATGGCCAATCTACCTAACATGCACACATTTGGACTGTGGGAGGAAACTGGACCATCCAGCAGAAACCCACGCAGACACAGGGAGAAAGTGCAAACTTCACACAGTCACACAACAGTACAATCGAACACCGGTCCCTGGCACTGTGAGGCAACAGTGCTCAACACTGAGCCACTATGCCGCACCAGATATCCTAAATTAATCTAGTCCCATTTGGCACCATTTAGCTCATAATCCTTAAAGCTTTCCTATTTATATACCCATCCAGATGCCTTTTAAATGTTGTAATTGTATGAGCCTCCAATCTCTAGCAGCTCATTCCATACACGCACCACCCGCTGTGAGAAAGTTGCGCCTTAAGTCCCATTTTTCCCTCTCACCTTAAACCAATGCCCTCGAGTTGTGAACTTCCCAACCTTGAGAAAAAGACCTATTTATCCTATCTGTGTCCCTCATGATTTTATAAACCTCTATAAGGTCACCCTCAGCCTCTGATACTCCAGTGGAAACAGCCCTAGTCTATTCAGCTTCTGCCTATAGCTCAGATGATTCCACCCCAGTGGGGATGCCAGAATTGAATGCAACATTTCTTGGAAGTTGCTATTCCTTCCTATAGAAAAATGGCCTCGGAAAGCCTTCACTGTTACAAATGAGCATGCTTCTTTACCCTACAGTAAGATGGCGACACTAATGGGTCTGGGAAGTGAGTTTGCGCTATCTCGTGGTAAGTTGTGGCGAATCTTCTGTCGCAAGTAGACATGCGTCAACCTACGGTAAAATGGCGTCGCAAAGCGTCACAATCACAACTGAGTATGCGTCGCCTATACAACCGCCGAATCGTTTCGCAACGCGTTCGGCTGCTTTCGTCACAGATGATGACGTTCCCGAAACCGGACCGCCCACGGCACTCGGGTGTTTCCGTCACAGATTATGACGTACCGCGGCTCACCCGATCGCCCTCGGCTGTTTCCGACCCCCAATGTGACGACACCAAGAGAACACCGGCAGTGGCCGTTCAACCCCAAAGCCCCGAAATGGAAGGAAACAGAGACGAGGCGGAACGCTGTACGGAAATCGGTTTGAACGCGCTCAAACATGGCAACAGGGAAGAGGCGCTCAAGTTCTTACGGAAGGCTCAGAAGTTGTACCCGTCGGAGACAGTGAAAAGTGAGTACGGCGGCGTTGCCGCTGTGTTGAGTTCGGGTTAAACTGCGGCCTGGCTGAAGGATGGGGTGACGTACTACGCATGTGCGAGTCTTCGAAAGGGGCACTGGGAGTTGTAGTTCACTGAACCGTAGAGCACCTTTCTGAGGCCACCTGTTGGAACTACAACCCCCGTGGTGCCAATCGGCTCGGCTCCCCTAAGCTTACCCCCCCCCCCCGCCCTTCTCCCCAGCACAAGGCCATCTCCTCAGTGTAGTCACTGGGAAAGGCTTGTGATAAATTTAGGCCGAAGAGGCAGAGGAATGAATGTACTTTGTAAAGACGTAGAAACAAAGGAGCCCCTGACAAACTCCAGCTTTGACAAGTGTCACTGAGTCGATCATCAATTTCAGATTGAAAGCCTACCTGTCACATTCAAAAACAAGCCTAAAATTTCCCCTGTTTTGTTGGTCTGGCCTAATAATGGTCAATCTTCTCAGATCTCTTAAGATTAACACGTTAGGTTTTAACATCGACATGGGGGTACAGAGAATACACATGGGCCTTTCAGAGACTCCTCACCAGTAATAATTTCATGGGATTTTTACAGCACTCTGTTATTAGTGTGTGTTTTATCATTAATCAATTATACTAATTCCATTTTTCAGCACTTGACCCGTGTCCTTGTATGCTGTGCTGTTTCACATATTCACCTCATACTTCTTAAATATCTTGATGATTCCTGCCTCTATTATTTTAGGCAGTGAATTCCAAATACCCAGTGCTGAGTGGTGAAACATTTTATTTCAAATCTCTTGTAAACTTCCTGATTCTTACATTAAAACTGATTATTGATGCCTTTATTTAAGGGAAAGGTTTCTCCCCATCTATGTCTCTGGATGTGATATGTTTGGACACCCTTATCAGGTTCCACTCTCAGATCTGCTTTCTCTGCTCTAAGGATATTTGCATGAGGTTCTGGATTACTGATGATGTGACATTACCTCTTCATCATTGTGGCGTAATGTCCAAATAACAGAATGAAATTCCAAAGTTTCTCTTGTCTGTATTACTAGGAGAAAGCGAGGACTGCAGAAGCTGGAGATCAGAGTCGAAACGTGTGGCGCTGGAAAAGCACAGCTGGTCGTTTCGAGCATGAGCTGACCATTCCTGATGAAGAGCTAATGCTCAAGACGTCAACTCTCCTACTCCTCGGATGCTCCTGACCGGCTGTGCTTTTCCAGCACTGCCCTTTTCGACTCGTCTGGATTACCTCTTGCCCAATGTAGGGAAGATGTTTCCATTGGTAGGAGAGACCAGGACCTGAGGGCACTGCCTTAGAACAGAGATAAGGAGAAACTTCAGCCAGATTGGTGAATCTATGAAATTCATTGCTAGAGAAGGCTATGGAGGCCAGGCCATTGAGTATATTTAAGACTAAGATAGATAGGTTCTTGAGTATCAAGGGTTACGGGGAGAATGGCATTGGGAAACTTATCAGCCATGATTGAATGACAGCAGATTTGATGGGCTGAATGGCCTGATTTCTGTTCCTATGCCTTATGGTCTAAGGTGGGTTCTTGCAGCAAGGATTAATTAGAATGGTCCCTGGGCCCAACAAGTCCACACAAACCTTCCAAAGAGTAACCCACCCAGACCCATTCCCCTACCCCCGACTAATGTACCTTAATACTATGGGCAATTTAGCATGGGCAATTTAGCACGGCCAATTTATCTTTGGATTGTGGGAGGAAAGCCATGCAGACACAGGCAGAATGTGCAAACTCCACACAGAAAGTCGCCCGAGGCAGAAATTGAACCTGAGTCCCTGGCGCTGTGAGGCAGCAGTGCTAACTACTGAGCCCCCATGCTGCCAGGTTGAATAGTGGAAGCTTAAATCATAGAATAGAGCGGTGAGGTAATTGAAATGTAAAGACTTTTTTTTACAGGACTTGACCGAGGTAGATTATAGGAGCACTTTACTCCTGGCTGAGAGTCCAAAACTCAGGTCACAGTCTCGGAATGAAGGGTCAGGCATTAATGATGCAGAAGGAAAAATTTCTTCACTCAACAATTTGTGAATCTTTGAAATTCTGTACCTCCGAGAACTATAGCTGTTCAGTCTTGCAGATATTCAAGACAAGAGTTTAACAGATTTTTAAACATTAAGAGAATAAAAACAATACTGCGAGAACATAGTTTTTTTTGTTATTTGGTCATAGGATGTGAGGATGCTGGCAAGGACAGTAGTAATCATGCTTGAGAAGGTGGTGGCGAGCTCCCTTTGGAGCCATAGCAATGCTTAGGATGTAGGTACATACAGTCCTGGAGTTCCAGGATTTTGACCGAACAACATTGAAGGGACATTTATGTATTTCTAAATCAGAATGGTAAGTTAGTACCTTGGAGGGGAACTCCTAGGTCATGGTGTTCCCATGCATCAGTTGCCTCCTCCTTTCCAGATGATGAATGTAACACGTTTGGAAGGTGCTGCCAAAGGGGCTTTAGTTGCTGTAGTGTATCTTATAGATGGCATACATTGTTTCCATTGTGTCTATCTGGTAGAAGGAGAGAACATTTAAGGAGGTGGATGGTTTGGCGATGAAGCGAGATGCTTTGTTCTGGATGGTGTTGAACTCCGTCTAAGTTAAAAATCACACAACACCAGGTTGTAGTCCAACAGGTTTATTTGGTAGCACTAGCTTTTGGAGCGCTGCTCCTTCATCAGGTGGTTGTGGGACAGGATCCTGCTCCTTTAGCTAGTGCTTCCAAATAAACCTTCTGGACTATAACTTGGTGTTGTATAGTTTTGACTTTGTCCACCCCAGTCCCTTCACATCGTGAACTCCTGCATGGCTTTTGATTTAATGAGACAAGAGCCTATGGTTTTGGAGGCAGTGTTCGCATGAATAAAGGACTGACTAACTAATAGAAGATGGAGAGTTGGGATAAAGGGGGCATTTTCAGAATAGCAGCCTGTAACAAGTAGAGTGCCACAAGGATGAGTGCTGTGGTCATAAATATTTACAATACATATTAATGACTTAGATAAGGGAAGTGAATGTACTAATGGCAGGTTTACGGATGACACAAAAATAGGTGGGAAGGCAGGTGCTGCAGAGGGATGTAAATGGGTGAAGTGAGTGAACAAAACTTGTCAGTTTGGGAATAATGTGGGAAAAGTGCAAAGTTATGCACTTTGGAAAGAAGATTACAGGAACTGAATATTATTTAAGGCTGCATAGGGTTGATCCAGTCATTGGCAGATTTCCTTATGATGAGAGGTTGGGTATGTTGGCCCAGTACTCATTGGAGTTCAGAAGAATGAGAGGCAACCTTATTGAAAAAAAGAAGGTTATTAGTGGGCTTGACAGGATTAATGAAGAGAGATTGTTCCCACTCTTAGGAGAGACTAGGACCAGAGAGTTTAATCTCAAAGTAAGGAGTTGTCCATTTAAGACTGAGAGGGAAAAGAATTTCTTAGACAGTAGTGAATTTGCCCACTGCTCATAGACTGTCTCCTAAGGGGAACAAGTTCTGTACATCTACCTTAGCAAGCCCGCCAATGTAATTGACTAATTATCCCAGAGATGCCCGATTCAGGGTGTTATCAAACTTATGTTTGACAACTAACAACACAGATCCAGAAACTATATTTGTGTGATGTGAGATTCCATGCTAGTGAAAAATAATCCCCTACAAAGAAAACCTTTGCGAATTGGAAAAATAGTGTGGCAGGTGGCTCAGCAGTTAGCACTACTGCCTCACATCGCCAGGGACCCGGGTTCGATTCCAACATCAGGCGACTGTGTTGAATTTGCATGTTCTCCCTGTGTCTGCGTGTGTTTATTCCAGGTGCTCCGGTTTCCTCCCATAGTCCAAAGATGTGCAGGTTAGTTGGATTGGCCATGCTAAAAATTGCCCCGTTGTGTCCGTGCATGTGCAGGCGAGGTGTGGGGGTTAGCTGTGGTAAATGCATAATTACAGGATTGGAGTGGAGTGCTCTGAAGAAGGTTAGTACAGACTCAATGGACTGAATGGCCTCTGTCTGCACTGTAAGGAGTTTAATTCTATGAAAACAAAATCCTCCTGGGGAAAAGGGATGTAAACATTTGCCAGTGTTATGAAGTCTTGAAATAATAACGATGAAAGATTTGATAGAAGTGATTTCCTTGCTGGTGAGGAGACAGTTCACGCAATTGGGTAAAAAAAAATCTCCTTGCATTTAATGGGATTGTTAGCAGCAGATGGACCATCATTTATCTATGCAGCGTCATTCAGCTTCCTGACTCATGTCACTCAAGCTAGCTTTGAGAAGCAGCTAGATTAGTCATCATCCATATATTGTTACTATTTACAGTCCAAACTAAACTTTTAAAGCACAAAACTCTGAAAGGTTATTGCAGTTCCTTCTAGAGCTCAAGTTGTGAAGGACATATTTAGCAAAAGGCCACAAGGAATTTCCTTATTTGTAGTGCAATTAGCTGTGATAATGAGTTGCCAGGAAAATCAAGAGCTGTGAGTAGAGATTCAATAGGATTAATATCAAGAAACCACCCTTTTGTTGGGAGAATCCAAAATGTGGGGGTATGATAGTAAAACTAGAGCTAACTTGTTAAGATTGAAATCTACAGGGACTTTTTCACCTAAAGATGTGTGGAAATCTGAAAGTGCCTTTGCAAAATCCTAAGGATGGTTTGGGACTGAAATTTTGAAATTTTTGGGACTGAGTGTGATAGATTTGTGTTAGCTGAAATAATGAAGGAATTTGGAGGAAAGGTAGATAAATGGAGTTGAGGCAAGTTTAGTTATCATCTAAGGTATTAGCAGAATAGGCATCAGAAGTTATCTTCCATTCTGGAGGATGTCATAAGATGGTAATCAAATGCCTTTTTAATTTGGTCTGATCTCATTGAAGGAAGTTCCATTGAGAGCTTCGGTCTTCATGGAAAAGCAATACTAAGATAGTCTTTTACTGCATGGGGCTTCTCATTTGATATGTTGATCTGTCATTGAGGAAGTTGGTAATGTATCATGTGACTGAGCAGGGATGTTCACATTTACAATTCTTTGCTCATATTGATGTTTGAGCATTGTCTTTCATTTAATATCATTTTGAAAATAGGAGCAGCCTTTCCTTGTATCAGTGTCAATCAGTTGAAAGCAATCAGATAGGATATTATGGTCTTTAAGCTGTACTCCAGAAGTTAAATAATGAATTTAGGCTGAGTCGGAAGTGCTTCTTTGTGACATTTTAAAATCTGTATATCTAAATACTGCTGGATTCAAGCAACTGTCTGTGACTAACACAAGATCATCCTGTTCTATTAAGATTGTCTCATATTTCAAGATCCAAGAATCTGTGAGCCATTGTCCTGCATTCTGATTTAAGAATTCTTTGCCTTTGACTCCAGAAACCTTGAGACCTTTGTTAGTTAATTTAACACCGCTAGGTCTAAAGCTAAGGGATGATCGTGCTGCTCCTGTATCCACTAAAAACACTGTTTCCTCTCCTTCAGATCCCATTTTTAGATTTATCAAGGGTTCCCGGTGGGTCTCAGGAAGAAGGAACCCCTGATTCCCCTATCCTTCATCAAAAGTCATCAACAAAACTGCCTGTCTCATTTCAAAGGCTTTCACAAAATTCTGAGATCTAGGTGCTGCCTCTTTAATACCCAAAATGACCATTTCTCGAAAGTCCCTCATTTCCTCTATCGTGTTCATCCGTACCCTTCCAACGTGGGTCCGCATTGGGGAATTTGTTTTTGGCTGGTATCACTCCCTCACCCACCGGATGTCTCTCTTTTCCATTCCCTCAGAGCAGCTCTTCTAATCATGCTCCTTTCTTCTCCTGACCGTACCTGATGTGGGCTGCTGACTGCTAAGGCTCCCCTAAAAGTAAGTTTCCGACTCTCCTCTACCAATAAGGCTGTTGCTGCCACTGCCTGCACACACTCTGGCCAGTAATGTAGCTTTCCATTCTTTAATTAACAATGAATTAATGCAGTTCATGTTTTAAATTAACCATGAATCAATATGACAGGTCACTGAGAATGTATGAAGGAATCCTGCCAATTAATATTGATTCAGGCTATCACAATCGATTTATTATAAATATTAATTATATATACTATATAATTCAGGGTGGAAATGCAACAAGTGACTAAGACATTTTAACAACTGTAATCGCGCAGTTCTGTTTGTTTACCAGTCACTAGCAACTTCTCATTCTGTTCCTGTAATTGTTTTTTGCTCGAGCACATTCATTTTTAAGAACCTCAACAGATTCCATCGCACCATTTGTGGTTAATTCAATCCCCAATTTGGTGGCAATATCTCATCATGAGCGCAAAACTGACTCTTCATGCCTCTCATCACAAAACTGTCGCCATAATCCAATTAACATTTTCATTCCCACTCCCTTGGGCTTAAATTTTAAGGATGACCTTGCTGCCCCGTATCGACTCGGAAAACTACGTCCTCTTTGTAAGGTCCCACTTTTAAATTTATCAAGAGTTCCTGGTGGGTCCCCGGAGGCAGGACCTCCTGACACCCCTAATTTTCATCAAGGTTCATAAACGACACTGCCTTTACTTCCTTTTTCAGATCTGGACACTCTCTCATAAAGTGACCTGTCTTTCCACAGTAATAACATCCCACCTGTGGGGATTTCCACTTTGATCCTTGTTCCTGTCTACCAGACCCCTTAACATCTCCTCCCCAATCTCTTCTCTTCCCTTTATTTTCAACATGCTGCCCGCCACCATTCCGGTTTCCTTCTCGTTTTAGTTTTTGTCCTTTTCTTTCTGCTTCTCATGTTACGTTGCCAGATCAATTGCTGAGCTGATTTAACCAATTGAACAGCTTTAGGGCAACCTCATGGTCATTCCTTATCACCCAATGTTTTGTTTAGACCTTGATTTTTTAAAAAAGAAATATTGCAATATTTCTTGCTCCCTGTAATCTCAAATATCAATTTATGCTTGTCTAACTTCAAAGCCTGTTCCTAAATATACATTTAGGAATCTTACTTGTGTATGTATTATAAATTCAATTATTCAGTGTTTAATATTTAAAATGTAAAATGCATACAGTTCCCAACTTTGAAATCCACTATAATTACTATAATTTAGTCCCTTGATCCAAAATTAGTTTTCTTAAGTAGTCCTGACCAGTCATTGCTCAATTACAATGCTATAGGTCGTTTAAAAAAAAACTTCTAATGCATGAATAATGGCCGAATCCAAGGTCACCGATTTTAACCATAGGATTTTCTTTTTTTTGATTTATTTCAATCTAATGTTGAGCTGAGACTTCAACTGTCCTCCGCAAATCGCTTTTATGTAAGGATAAAAGAGATTAGTTAGAAACTAATAGTAAGGTAGCCATGACCTGTAAAAAGAGCAGGCAGGAGTTAACATTTTATTTCATAAGCTTGCAAAATCCTTAACCTTAAAAGAAATCATGTTAAAATTTCCATAATAGAAATCAGATTCAAAACAATCCCGGATCTCAAGCTCCAGGGAACATTCAATCACCAACAAACAAATGTGCATTCAGACTGAATCACCAAGGGTTAAACTTTCTACTAGCTGTACAGCTCTTTTCTCTCACTCTCTCACACACACACACACACACACACACACACACACACACACACACACACACACACACACAGAGCCACTGTAATTCACAGACACTTTGAGCTTCCTGCAATGACTCCTCTTGGTTTTGAATATTTTTCTGGATGTCTGGCTACAAGTTAGTTACGAAGTGTACCCTCAATAGCCCTTCAGCTACTAGCCCTCCTGACACGAAGCATAATCTGATTCCTCCTGACTGTAAGGCTGTTTTCTATTGGCATTTTATAATTTGTTTTTTATCCTTTCCTCGCGTCCGAGGATTATATTTCCAATCTCGTAACATTTTTCCTAAAGGGCTGTCCGTTGGAATGCGGTCCTCAGACATCCCTTTAGTTTCTCCTTATACACTCAAATCACTAATATTATTTCCTATTTCAATACTCGGCCGTTTCTTTATGTAATTTAATTAACCTTACTGAGGTTCGGTGTCACCTTCTTCAGCATCCACTTCAGGGTCCTGACCTTCACGTGGGGGATTTCCCCTCTTAACAACCAGTCTAAGGCTGGGTGATCGAATCAGGTAGACACCTTACTCATTAGATTAATCTAGCCAATTATTCTCTATTTTTTTAAGTTGCCAATTCCCCCATACTTCTCGTACGGAACCGACCACCAAGGTAATACTTAGAGGTCAATTTTCATACCTTGGTCTGTGCACAAGAGTTACCTGGTCACATCAGCACGCCCTGCCCCATGGCAATTCCAGACAGCAAAAACTGTTGTCAATCTAGGTCGCCCGAAATTTACCTTTACCTGGGTCTTATGTACATAAGAGTAACCCGACCGAACCACCACGTCTTGGTGTCCTTTGCACCGCGGCGAAACAGCAAGTAATGCTGCAAATCCCGGCTGCCCGAATGCAGGTCTTAAGTTCATAAGAGTTACCCGACCAAACCCCCGTGTCTCCATGCGCCTCGCCCATGGCAACCCGCCACATCTTAGTTCACCTTGTCCATGGCAAAGACCAACAACAAATGTCGCTGCAAATCTAGATCGGTCTTGTGTACATAAGAGTTACCTGACAAAATACCACGTCTCAGCGCAACTAGAACCACAGCAAAACAGCAAGTGCTGCTGCAAATCCTGGCTGCCCCCGAATGCGGGTCTTAAGTCCATAAGAGTTACCTGACCAACCCACCATGTCTTAGTGCGCCTCGCTCGTGGCAAAGACTGACAACAAAACAAAACCCGCTGCCTACCCTGGTCGCCCGGATAATACTTATTTAAGACCTTTTTCTTACCCGGGTCTTGTGCACAAGAGTTACCCGACCGAACCCGCCGCGTCACATCTACATGTCTTGTTTCCAGGGTCTCTCAGTCCAGATCTCACTTGCCTGAGCCACCGCGGCAATAGGGGAAAGTAGAGACCGCCGAAATCAGCGGGGTGCACATTCTCCAATTTTTTCCGAAATTGCCGAGTGACCAGAGCTTGGGATCACGGACGAGCCCCCAAATCTGTAAGAAACAAACTTAATAAAATTATACGAGACCACCAAAGCTGGAAACAAGACAATTTATTCTACGATCTTGCAAGAAAGGACCCCAATTACAGAAAGCAATTGAAGTCATGATTATTCAAACTACTATACAGTTATACTTTTGAGCTGGTTGAGGTCACCTCTCCCGACTCTTGCATTACCCAATCTCTCTTAGTATTTTGCCTCTGCCCATCTATGCTCCACGTCCATTGCTCCCTTCCCCAGGTTGGCAACCTTCCTCTCTGTAAGTGCTGACACACACATTATTTTGTCGACAGTACATCAAGATCTGTTTTAACATTTTGTATCAATTCTGCTGGTACATTCCATCCTCGGACATTTCATTAACTTGTATCATTTTGTATAGCCCAAGCATTTCGGTTATCTCAGCTTTTTGCTGAAAAGAATTTTCGAAAATAACTTATTTGCGATAATAATTACACACCAAAGTTAGTATTTAATTAACCACAATTATACATTGAAAAGTAGAGATACTCTTCCCTAAATACCTGCAGAGTTAATAGTTCTCTTGCTGTACCCCTTTTCTGTATGCTTTTTCTATATCTGCAAAAACAACACTTTACCCCATTTCTAACAAAAGGAGACTATTAAGAATCGCTGTCCTTGCTGTGAGTCTGGAATCATGTTGAGGCCAGACTCTGTACGAATGCCAGATTTCCTTTCCTGAGGGGCATTAGTAAACCAGACTGTTTTCCACAGCAGTTGACTGTGGTTGCTTGGTTGTCAACAGGCTAACTTACAGATTTTTATTGAATTCAAATTTTGTCATCTTGCCATAATGGAATTCAAACAAAGTCCCGAGGACATTAGGCTGAGGTTCTGGATTACTAGCCCAGTGAGAGCCTTCTCCAGTGCTTAACGGGCAAGGGCCAAGTCCATTTGAGCATGGGTCCAGCAGCCTCATGATGATGGTACTGATCTGGTATCTCAGGTCTTGAGTTTCAATCTCACTGTTGCAAGTTGTGAAGCAGATTTTTCAAAATCTTTGGCTAGTGTGAGAAAGTAATGAGAAAGGTATGGAAACCCAAACTAATTCACTGTTGTCTGGAAAGGGAAATTAATACCTACACTGGCCTGACCAACTTGAGTCTAGTTCCACGTATTGTTGAGTCCTCCACTTGCTTGTTGAAACCTAAGTCCCTGGTTCCTTGGCAGTAGTTGAACAGAGTGGACATCTCTCTCTTTGTCCTGGCCAACTCTCCTTCAGCCAACGGGATAAGCGGTTTATATAACATGACATGGTGCATTGTTGGCTTTGATATACTTGGGAAGGACGGAGGAGATAAAAGGTGCCAAATAAATACAGATCATTAAATATGCCAAAGCTTTTTGTCCTGCTACAGTCAAGGTCTAAAGAGTAGAATTGAAGTAAGTTGTACAAACTATGCTTGTATTCATCTGAATTTCAAAACGATGATCTAATCAAGTTATTTAAAATAATGAAGGGATTCGGTTGAGTACATAGCCAACTGATATGACAGATCTGAGAAATTGAGAAAGCCCAGAAGAATTTGGTCTTTTCAAAAGTGTAAAGAGGTATTTTAAAGATGACTGAGTTTACAGAATAATTAAAGGTTTGGAAAAGCTAGTGCAGCATATTGCTTCCAAGTAAATACAGTAATGAGGGAGTCAAGTGGGCACATGCTCAAACTAAGATAAATTTAGCACTAATTTCAGAAAACCGTTCATACAAAACATAATCAACACTTTGGCCTGTTTACTATAAAGTTCTAACAGGACTAGACAGCGTGAATGCAGGAAGAATGTTCACGATGACCAGGGATTCCAGAACAAGGGGTCACAGTCGAAGGATATGGGGTAGGCCATGAGGACTGAGATGAGGAGAAATTTCTTCACCCAGAGAGTGCTGAGTCTCTGAAATTCTCTGCCACAAAAAGTGGTTGACACCAAAACATTGAATGTTTTCACCAAGGAGATAGATAACGTTTTTAGGGCTAAAGTGGGTACAGAATTATATGATCAGTCGTAATCACATTGAATGGGGAAGCAGGCTGAAATCTTTTTCTGTGTTTCTCTGTCTGTAGTAATGGTGAAAACAATGGAACAGCAGGAGGCCATTCAGCCCCTTGAGCCAGTTCCACCATTTGGTTAGGTCTGCAGTTCAACTTCACTTTTCACCCTACCCCTCTCTTTCATTCCCGAACCTAGATTTTCACTACCCTTGTGTGAGAAAGGGCTTTCTGACTTCAGGCCCAAACAATCTAGCTCTAATTTTAAGATAGCTTCCCTTTTTATTTTGGTTACTCTATCAGAGGACATGGTTAGCTCTGTATGTACTCAACCGAAACCCCTTCATTATTTTAAATACCTTGATTAGATCATTGTTTTGAAATTCAGGTGAATACAAGTATAGTTTGTACAACTTACTTCAATTCTACTCTTTAGACCTTGACTGTAGCAGGACAAAAAGCTTTGGCATATTTAATGATCTGTATTTATTTGGCACCTTTTATCTCCTCCGTCCTTCCCAAGTGAATCAAAGCCGACAATGCACCATGTCATGTTATATTGTAGGAAAAATGACAGTCAATTTGCAGACAGCAAGCTCTCACAAACAGCAATGTAATAATGACCAGATCATCTGTCTTTGTGATGCTGATTAAGGGATAAATATTGCCCAGCGCACTGGAGAAATTTCTCCTGCACTTCTTCAATCAGTGGCATGGAATCTTTCGCATACACCTGAAAGGCTAGACATGACGTCAGTTAAACAACTCTTCCAAAAAATAGGCGCCTCTGACAGTTTACCATTCCCTTAGTACTGCACCAGAATGTCTGTTGAGTGGGAGTTGAACACACATCTTTTTGGCTCAGCATACCTTCAGTGCTGATGTCTTACCAGATGGATTCTGCATAAACACAACCATCCTTTCATTTTTGGTAAGTTTCAGGTTGTTTTGTTGTAGAGACATTAAAATATATTTGGTTCTGTTTGCTTAACCAAAGTTCTAGACTAATAACAGGATTTGAAATTACTTAGAAGTAATCTGAAATAATGGCATTTACATGAGCTCATTGTAAGGCTGTGCTGTTATGTAGGCTGTGCAATTTACGGAATCAGCACTGAGGCATACAAGCGGCCGGACATCTTTTGGAGGTGCAGGGAGTAGGCATAAATATATTTAATTCAATGTTTATTTGCATAAAGGCTGCTTTTAGAATTGTTGACAGTTGTTCCTTCACTTTTGATTTTAATTGTGTGTATGCACCCCTGAGCATCACTTCTGTGTTTGTGCATTGGTTATATTCTTTCTGAAAGCAAGTCCAGCAGCGTGGTGGCTCAGTGATTGGCACTACTGCCTCACAACACCCAGAATCCGGATTTGATTCCAGCCTTAGGTGACTTTGTTTGTGTGGAGTTTGCACATTCTCCCTATGTCTCCAGCGTTTCCTCCAGGTGCTCCAGTTTCCTCCCAGGGTCAACAAAGATGTGGCACAGTGGATTAGCCATGCTAAATTGTCCATAGTGTTCAGGGGTGTGCAGGCTAAATGGATTACCCATGGTAAATGCAGGGATAGGACGGAGGAGGGGCTTTGGAGGGTTGGTGTAGACTTGATGGGCCGAATGTCCTCTCTGCACTGTAGGGATGTTATGATACAAGTCTTTCAAGGGGCAGATAGCTCAGTTTGTTTCCACCTTTGCAATTTCTATTTTCAGAGTGTCTTCTCTTAAGTGAGCTTCAACCAAGTCTAAAAAACCTCACTTGTACTTGATGATAGATGGGGAGGCTTATCTGCAGCCATCAAAATAATGGACATCAACCCAATATTCAGAACTGAGGGTCTCGCTTTATGCTTAGCTGAAGTGTCTGAAATGGGACTCACCTCCAACTTTCCTGAATTGCTTGATGAAAAACATTTCTCCTAAGCCAGTCAATCTTCTATCCAGGTGTGAGTCTCCTGTTTGATGTCAATCCAATATTTAGAATACATATTTTAATCTCTACTTTCCAGACCATCTGAAGTGGGGCTGATCCTATTGCCTTCAGTGCTGGATGTAGGAATGCTATCAATAAACCAGAGACTTGTTGCTTCAATGTATGACTTCATGAGCACATACTGTTCCTGGATAAAATATTCACAAAAGCAACCTGCATTAGATCATATTAAGAGGAATTTATTTCTATCATTCAGTTAATACGCAAATAATGATCTGCTGTGACATGCATTCTGTAGTATTATAGCATTTCTCTCAGAGGAAAACTGAAAATAATTTTCTTCGATTCTAACTGAACTGGAGCAACACTTAACTAGAAAGGTTGAGAGTGAGTGCGTATTGCAGCTTTCTTAATTTCTTTTGGAATCAATTTTACAGATATCACAGTGACCCAAATTTCTGATATATAATTGATTTGAATTTGGCAGGAGCTGAGAGCTCCCTGCACAAGGATACTGTGCCTGAAGAGACATCAGAGGCTCACTGAGTAGATGTATTATATCTTCTGTTTGTTAGCTCAGTTGGCTGGACAGCTGGTTTATGATGCAGTGTGATGTCAACAGCATGGGTTCAATTCTTGCATGTGCTGAGGTTACCATGAAGGTCCCAGTTTCTCAACCTCACACCTTGTGTGAGGCATGGTTCCCTCAGGTTAACCTCCCCACCAATCAGCTTTGGTGACTTAACCTTTTATTTTCAATCTGTACGGTCACAAATGAAACATCTCAGGCTCCCACTGCTTACATACAAGAGAGTCTCTCAAATTGCAGAATAATGATCTGAACATCAAGTTGATTTTCATGCATTCCAAAACATCCTCACCAGAAATATGGAAACAAATTCTGAATGTTGTGTTCAGGGATACCAGCTTTTGTGTTCAGGAATGAGAATGAGTGTTTAACAAACCAAGATTTTTTTTAAACAGTAGGCCAAAACAAATAGGAGCAGAATTAGGCCATTCAGCCCATTAATTTATGCTCAGCCGTTCAATAATGGCTGATAAGTTTCTCAAGCCCCTTCTCCTCATAATCTTTAATCCCCTTACTCATCAAAAACCCATTTATCTCTGCCTTAAATATACTCAATGACTTGGCTTCCGTAGCCTTCTGTGGCAGTGAGTTTCACAGTTTCACCATCCTCTGAAGAAATTCCTCCTCATCTCAGTTCGAAATATATTGTATTAGACAGCAAAAGGCTTTGATATTTACAAGTGTCTTATTGTAAACGTACAGATTAGCACCTTTCTCTGTCCGGAAGCCAGTTCCTCACTGGGGGAACAACACAGCTCTTTTTTAAGTCTTATTTTATGGGCAGCACGGTGGCACAGTGGTTAGCACTGCTGCCTCACAGTGCCTGAGACCCGGGTTCATTTCCCGCCTCAGGTGACTGACTGTGTGGAGTTTGCACGTTCTCCCCGTGTCTGCGTGGGTTTCCTCCGGGTGCTCCGGTTTCCTCCCACAGTCTAAAGATGTGCAGGTCAGGTGAATTGGCCATGCTAAATTGCCTGTAGTGTTAGGTAAGGGGTAAATGTAGGGGTATGGGTGGGTTGCGCTTCAGCGGGTCAGTGTGGACTTGTTGGGCTGAGGGGCCTGTTTCCACGCTGTAATGTAATGTAATGTAATCTAATCTAATCTAAACACCAATTCAGCAATTACCAATCACCCAAACTGCGATCATTTCCGTCAGGGACAATGTAGCAGTAGCAGACATCAAAACAAAAAGGGCAGGAAACAATGGAGAGGAGTAAAATAAATTAAGTTGGTGAAGGAACATCACAGTTTTTCTTTTACATGAATGTAGCTCTTAAAGGCGCTCAAACAAGGGTCAAACAGCTGTTCTGTTTGATCCATAAGAGAACCTTTTTTTTAATACTGATGTATAGTGGAGTTGCATAAATAAATGGGAAAAAATAGTTGGGAGAATCTTTTTCTATTTCTGTTTTGAGTTAATGTAAGTAAATTATTATATTCAGATTTAGTGAAACGCTCATCCAAAAGTCTGTCACAAGTCTCTCTGCAGGTGTAATGCTTCTGGACCTTGCCTTCAGAGTAACACCTTTTTCTTTCTCTTCTTTCCAGACTTGATAGAATCCATGACGCAAAACGGCCATCCGTCTGGTAACTTCACCCCGTCAGACACCACAGATTCATCGGAGTGTCACCAAAGGAAAAGAACCACATGTTCCAGCTCTGGATCCGGGGAGGCAACAGGAGAGACGGCAAAAAATTACACTCCAGATCAGTTTGAGGCCGTGAAGAGGTAGAGATGCAAGAGTGACCAGGGAGCAGGAAAAGATCACTGTGCCATATGTTCTTTTCTCGTAAGGTTGAGGGGAGATGAGCCTGGGATGCTTCATCAGAACCTACTGGCTAGCTCTCTGCAATTCATGCTGTACTTTCAAAAGCTTTGATTAGGATTGTTGCTGAAAATGTGTTGCTGGAAAAGCGCAGCAGGTCAGGCAGCATCCAAGGAACAGGAGAATTGACGTTTCGGGCATGAGCCCTTCTTCAGAAATCCAGCAACACATTTACAGCTCTGATCTCCAGCATCTGCAGTCCTCACTTTCTCCTTAGGATTGTTGGGCAAGGTCAGAAGTCACACAACGCCAGATTATAGTCCAACAGGTTTATTTGAAATCACAAGCTTTCAGAGCCCTACTCCTTTGCCAGGTGAAGGAGCAGCCCTCCGAAATCTTGTTATTTTGGACTATAATCTGGTGTCATGTGACTTGTCCACCCCAATCCAACACTGCCACCTTCACATCACAGGATTGTTGGGATCCCTCTCCCTGACTTAAAATGATCAGCTACTTCTCCTGAACGTTTCACCCATGCGGAAGAACTTGACGCTTATATCTAAAGTGTACACATGTGGGGTTCTGTTGCCACCAGTCATCAACAATGGGATAAAGTCCATTTGTTAAACATAATTATTTGACCAAATTTTGAGGCATTTCAGAACTTTGCCGCCTCTATTACAATGCCAGTGGCAAGACTGATGGGAAACACAGGTAGACACAATTCCCATAGAGACGACAGACAAGTTGGACGATGATAAATGCAAGTGATTCCAAGGCAACGCTGTCAATTCAGCTGCATTCTGATGATTGATCTAAACCATTCAGAATACTCATGTAAAAGCTGTAGTGTGAAATCAGCTCACCATTTGACGCAATGTGTCTCTGCCGACATTTTTTTAAAGCACTAACTAATTCATCCCATTGCCTTGCACTTGCCCTTTAACTCTGCAAACCCCTCCCCTCCCTCAAGTACAAAATTTTCTTTTGCAAGTTACTGTTGACTTGGTTTCTTTTTTTTTTGGATTAGTGGTGCTGGAAGAGCACAGCAGTTCAGGCAGCATCCGAGGAGCAGCAAAATTGACGTTTCGGGCAAAAGCCCTTCATCAGGAATAAAGGCCTGAAGCGTGGAGAGATAAGCTAGAGGAGGGTGGGGGTGGGGAGAAAGTAGCATGGAGTACAATAGGTGAGCGGGGGAGCGGATGAAGGTGATAGGTCGGGGAGGGGATGAAGGTGGAGTGGATAGGTGGAAAAGAAGATAGGCAGGTAGGATAAGTCATGGGGACAGTGCTGAGCTGGAAGTTTGGAACTAGGGTGAGGTGGGGGAAGGGGAAATGAGGAAACTGTTGAAGTCCACATTGATGCCCTGGGGTTGAAGTGTTCTGAGGAGGAAGATGAGGCGTTCTTCCTCTAGGTGTCTGGTGGTGAGGGAGCGGCGGTGAAGGAGGCCCAGGACCTCCATGTCCTCGGCACAGTGGGAGGGGGAGTTGAAATGTTGGGCCACAGGGCGGTGTGGTCGATTGGTGCGGGTGTCCCGGAGATGTTCCATTAAGCACTCTGCTAGGAGGCGTCCAGTCTCCCTAATGTAGAGGAGACCGCATTGGGAGCAACGGCTACAATATTCCATTGGATTTTATTAGTGGATGTGCAAGTAAAACTCTGATGGATGTGGAAGGCTCCTTTAGGGCCTTGGATGGAGGTGAGGGACGAGGTGTGGGCGCAGGTTTTGCAGTTCCAGCGGTGGCAGGGGAAGGTGCCAGGTGGGAGGATGGGCTGTAGGGGGGCATGGACCTGACCAGGTAGTCACGGAGGGAACGGTCTTTGTGGAAGGCGGAATGGGGTGGGGAGGGAAATATATCCCTGTGGTGGGGTCCGTTTGGAGGTGACGGAAATGTCGGCGAATGATTTGGTTTATGCGAAGGTTGGTAGGGTGGAAGGTGAGCACCAGGGCCGTTCTGTTCTTGTTACGGTTGGAGGGGTGGGGTCTGAGAGCAGAGGTGCGGGATGTGGATGAGATGGGTTGGAGGGCATCTTTAACCTGGTGGGAAGGGAAATTGCGGTCTCTAAAGAAGGAGGCCATCTGGTGTGTTCTGTGGTGGAACTGGTCCTCCTGGGAGTTTCCATTGCCCTTTTAGGCAAAGTACTCCAGATCATCATAACTCACTCCCAATCTCTGTTTTCTGTCCATAAATCCTTCAGCCACAGGAAACATTTTCTTTCTGTTTACTCTTTTAAATTCTTTCCAGGTGTTGAACACCTCCACAGAATGTCTCCTTGACCTTATCTACTCCAAGAAAAGCAATCCTTTTAATCATCCACGAGAACATTCTAATAAATACCCTCTGCACTCTTGTTATTGTTTTGATGTCCTTCCTAGAATGGTTTGCCTAGATCAGACACAGTTAAACATAACTTACTTTCCTTTTTCTCCTGTTTAGTGAAGAACCATTTTATGTTTAGTTTAAATGGCCTTCCCAACTTGTCCTGTCACTTATAGGAACCTCTGTATGTTTATCCCTAGGCCTCTCGATGCTTGCTCTCCCTTTACATTTGTACCACTTTGTTTATTTTGCATCTCCTCATTCTTTGTGCCAGAAGTGCACTATCTCCATCAGAATAGTTTAATTCCTCATGTTGATCTGACTATGTTTATTCATGGGATACTGAAATATTGCTGTGTTTCCTGCTTGCTGTACAGAATAAAAAAGTGTAAGGATTACTACGAAATCCTAGGGTTAAGTAAAGATGCAACAGAAGAGGACCTGAAGAAAGCCTACAGAAAACTGGCTCTAAAGTTTCACCCTGACAAGAACCAGGCACCAGGAGCTACAGAGGCATTCAAAGGTGAGTGGACATCCAGCTGGTGTCAGACTTCCAGTGTAAATCACTTTAGCAAAAGAATGTTTATAATTCCATTGGATGTCATCACTGAAAGGAAGAACTTATTGATGAAAGGGAACCAACCTTGGCAATAATTCCAAAGATCCCACAAACACCAATAAGATAATTGAACACTTTAAATAATATATTTTTTGATGTTTGCTGGAAGGAAGGTTCCTGATCAAGACAGGATCTGCTCCTCGTCATGTTGTTGAATCCAGATCTTCATCAGGAAAAACAGGCAGATCCTTTGCTTAATGTTTCCTGGAGTGAGACTCAAAACAACTACCTTCTGATTCAGATATGTGCATGTTATCAAACAAACGAATCCATAGAACTAGTCTTACAGGCCAGTTAAAAGCCTGAAAGATAAGCCAAAAAAAACAAAAACCTATGATTGTGATTTTGGACATCAATTCCAGAAGTTGCTCAAAGTGTTGAAAATTAGATTGACTGAGCAGTGGCCTTTCCACGTACTTCCAGTTATTACAGGCTCAGTCAAAGTCCAAGGAAAAGAAGCCAGGAGACACAGAGCCTGAGAATACAGGACAGACAGTCGGGTTCTACACCTCAAATTCACACAAGTATTCTTATTCATCCCCAAAATAAACTCTCCTTCTGACCTAAAACTAAAGCAAGATATTGAAGATGCTCGTGACTAAAATAAAAAAGGAGGTCTTTGAAAACTTCCAACTGTAGGCAGCATCTGTGGCAGAGGAAACAGCTGAAGTTCCCTGTCCAGTAACTGCTGTGGCTCCTACCTCTGTGCCAGAAGCTCCAAATTTCATTGCCAGCCAAGAACAAATCTATCTGTAAAACAGCCAAAACAGGTTGAGTATTCAACCTGTAAACTTGTGCTAATCTCAGGTGGTAAGAGCAAGGAAGTTTCCTGGGTCAGCCTTGTAATGGATTGAAAGTTGGAGTCTCCACCGTCACTATTCATAGCTCTGGTCCACAACGTGCATGTTAAAATACATGTTGGCACACTAACTTGGACACTTTGTGGGGGAGGATGCTGGTTAACTCCATTGGTTGGGTGGCCAGTGTAGAAGAGACTAGAGCCAATAGCATGGAGTTCAGTCAGGCTGAGGTGGACTTGGGACCTGCATCCTTTCTAGAAGACTCCTATGGAGCAAAGTCAAGAAGGTGCCTATTAAAGCTGGATGCTGTGCCAGAGTTTGCGGCTTCTTTCTGCTTGAGTGAGCCCAGATGGGCTGAAAACTCCTTTAACAGTCATATCTGTTTTGTGCTGTTTCAAACATGGTGTGAAAAAGGTTTTGAAATTCTCAGATCATGTAAAATTGTTGGAGGAGGAGGTTACAAGAAGGGAGGGATTTGGGACTTTGTTCCATATTTCTTCTGTTGGTCAAAGTAAATCTTTTTGACCTCATCAGAAATAAGAGCAGGAGAAGACCGTTTGGCTTCTTTAGCTTGCTTCACCAGGAAGCAAGATCACTGCTGATTCCTCCATTAAGTCCCATCTTCCCAATCTAGACCTTGATTCCTTTAGTACACAAACCCCACCATTTGTGGACTTACATTGTGCAAATCACCGTTTACTTGATTGAAGTAAAGCCCAAACGTGGCAGACTGTACATGAACTATATGAGTTGCATTCCATTCTAGGAAGTAATTTTTTAAAAATTCTTTTCTTTAAAACTGCATATAAACTAAGATTGGACATAGAGTGCACAAAAAGGTGTACTGTACATTTTGCATGGAAAAGCAAATTTGTAAATGTTAGGCCATCATTGGGACTTGACTGTACTCAATGACTGAACATCTACTGCCCCCCCGTAAGGCAAAAAAAACTAATAAAATTCTGAAAAAGATGTTTTTGCTGCCCGATTGAACCACTGTGCTTGGAAATTTGGGTTACATTATCATTTAATAGTTTGGGTTTGAATGCTGAATAGCTATTTCAGGCACCTAGAGGGAGGGGTCTTTGGTTTAGAGATCCTTTGTTTCCTCTGACTCTTTACAACTCTGATCCAATGCTCCTTTCCTTTAGCTATTGGGAATGCATACGCTGTGCTAAGCAACCCAGAGAAACGGAAGCAGTATGACTTATACGGTGATGAGAAACAGGCTGCTAACAGACACAGTCATGGTGCCTCTGACTACCATCGAGGTTTCGAGGCAGACATCTCACCTGAAGACCTCTTCAACATGTTCTTCGGTGGCGGATTTCCCTCTGGTACGTTTTGGTTGCAATTGAGGAAGTATCTGTTAACTGCAATATATACCTGTTAACTACAAAAGTACCTGTTAACTTAGAGGTAAAAGCTATTGCTAATATTGTTGGAATTTTGGTTTTAGTTAGTTACAATATCCCTGAGGTCAATCTGTGCATCAAATGTGTTATCTAGAAATAGAAGTGAGTCACTATCTGTTAGACAAGTTTGATAGTCACATTCATTGAGGAATTACCATTATTGATTAGTTATTTTCCTGTTAAAGTTATTCACAGAGATTGGTCTTTAAGCTAGGTATAAACTTTAACCAGCTGATAAACCTTATTGTCTCCACATAGAAATTGATATTAAACCTTTTTTGAAACCAGGAGGCAGCATTTGATCTATTGTGTTTATATTAGTACTGACTCCATGCTGAAGCTCTATAAAGCCTGTCATCCTGCTCTTCTCCTGTACCATTTAGAGTATTTACTGTGCAGAAGGAGGCTATTTTGCCCATTGAGTTAATCCCATTTCTCTGTTTTATCCCCAATAACCTCTATTTCCTTCAAGAATCAATCCAATTTCCTTTTGAAATCATCAATGCCCTTCTGTTACTGTTTGCTGGCTAAAAACATTTGTCTCACATCCTTCCTGTATTTCTCGTCCAAAGATCTTAAATGGGGTGTCTCCTCAGCTAGTGGGAACAATGTTCCCTTGCCTAACTTATCTTTAATATTTTAGTCAATCAATTACCTTTGCAAATGTTGTGCTGAACTTGCCAATATCTGGCTGTCATTGGTTAATGGAAATTTCTGAGTCAAATTCAAATTGATGCTGGAAATATCAGTTCAAATCAGGAAAACAGGTTTAAATCATTTGCTTCAAAGGATAAAAGATCCATATAGTGGGTGGAAAAATGAAAGATGTATATTGGTCATTTTACTTATGGGTTCTTTCCTGGACACGTGAAGATTTGATAATACATTGTTGAAAATTATTTGAGAAAGATGGTTATTCAATTAAGTGCCAAACTCCATTAAAATAGGGCCAATGCAGAAATGTTCCCACGTTTAGTATCCAGATTTATGTTAAAGATGCACAACAGCTACATTTCAGTATGTATAAGTTCAATAGCTATGCACTGCTGCCTCTAGAACTAGGGACGTTATTATAAAATGCTCACAAATAAATTGTAAAAGAAATACAGGAGCAGTGCAATCATGTAGCTTACTAGCACAGATGACTAGAAATTATATATTTAAGAAGCCAGATAAGCGTTTGAAGGGGAAGGCAACAGAAGGCAATGTTGACGAGGTTAGATGCTCAGTGTTTATATGAGGCTCAGCAGAAACACTCACATCTATGTGCTGAGCTGAATAGCCTGTTTCTGTACTGTCAAATCTATGTAATATTGCTTTCTAAGTTTCATTTATAAAGATAATGACGTAGCAACTCTAACCTAATTCATCAGCGTGTTGAATGTCCTCTTCATCCTATTATTTCTTCTCTTCCACGCACCGTCTCTCCTCCTCAGGCAATGTCCATGTATATAGTAATGGGAGAATGCGTTACACTTACCATAGACCTGAGCGACGGGATCAGCAGGGTGATGTAAGTACACAAATCTTGCAGCACTGAAGAAAGACATGCATCTTGGCTATGCCAACTATTTGAAGGAACTGTACGCTCAACCCCCATTCCCCATTTCCTCTCACAACATTCAAACTTGATGCTTAAATCACATTTTTAATCCCATCTCTGTCTAAAAGCTGTCATGGATTTGGACTGCTTCAGGTCATGGAGAATTGTTCTGGATCTCTCCCATTAGAGTGAACGGCATCTTTGTATTCATCTACCCTACAAATCTTTCTAAAATTTCAAATACTTCAGTTAAATCGCCCCTCAACTTTGAAGAAAGCTCCTTTTTATAGATATAAAGTTTATCCAGTCTATATTAATGTAATAATTTAAACTCTAATAATAGTGGAATGAAATGGTTGGAATCATTTAAGATATAATTAAATGTTGCAAAGAAAAAGTGTGGAGTTTTCTAGGCGGTTTCTACATAAATGCAAGCATCCTTTAATTTGGGAAGCTATGGGCCATTTTGTTTAAGGGAAATCATGCATGTTTTAAGCTTTGCTGTGCTCTGATTGCTGTACCAAGCATCCAGGGTTTAAGATTCCATAAGGTGGCTTCAGTTACTTTTTTTTTCTGAAATAAAGTTAATTACTTGAGCTCTTTGCAGAGTTCTTAGTGTCTCTATGTAGGCTGTGCAACCTTTCAAATCAGCACTGAAGTATATAGGAAGCTGAGCATCTCTTACAGGAGTAGAAATGCATTTATCATTTTTTTTTCAACTTCTACTCGCTTACACGTTGGTTTTAGAATTATTTCGAAGTCAAAGAGTGTGGTGCTAGAAAAGCACAGCTGGTCAGGCAGTATCCGAGGAGCAGAAGAATTGACGTTTCGTGAATAAGCTCTTTATCAGGAATGAGGGGTGGCCACTGGGGCTGAGAGATAAATGGGGGAGAGGTGTGGGGGTGGAGGGAAGGTAGCTGGGTATGCGATAGGTAGATGAAGTTGCGGGTGACAGTGCTACCCTCGGAGAGGAGGATGGAGTGGATAGGCGGGAAGGACAGTTAAAGAGGGCGGTTTCCCTCTTTCATTCCCAATTGTTTTCCAAGTGTTACTTTATTTGCAGTTTTAACTGTGATCTTTATATAAATCAATGGATTCCTGAATATCAAACCTATGTTTTCCTGTATCTTCCTCAGGAAGTAACATTTAAACTCTGTATCATTCTTGTGAATCTGTGCTGATTCTACCCCCACCCCCCGCCCCTCCCCCCCCCCCCCCCCCCCCCCCCCCCCCGCCCCTCTCCTTTCCTACAGGCGAATGTATTCTTCCTGGATGTGGTTCCCAAAACCAAACGCACATGCTGCAGTTGGGAACTGACCAAGACTCTGTAAATCCAGAGAACTTGAGTTCACAGGTCACCCTAATAATTTGAGAATTGGAATTCAATTTTAAAAGACCTGAGTAAAAGTCACTGTTATGCTTTAAAGTTCTCACAAAAATCTAACTGTTCATCCACGTCCATGTGAAAAATAAAATCTGTCATCCTTACCTGATCTAAATGTGACTCCAGTGCCACACCAATGTGGTTAAATCAACTGAGCAAGCCACTCCATCTTGTCAAATCTATCCATGGCAACCAGGAGTGTGTGATAAATATCTGTATTGCTTGTGAAGACTACATCACAGAGTTCCACAGAATCATAGAAAGTTTATGACATGAAATAAAGCTGTTTACCTGATCATATCTGCACCAGATGAAAAAAAAGCTATCCAGCTTTAATTCACTTTCCATCTCTTGATTCATAGCCCTGTGGATTATGATGCTTCAGATATCCATGTATTTGTTTACATGCAATGTTGTGTTCTGTCTCTACCATCTTTTCAGGAAGTGAATTCGAAACTTCCACTATCCTCTGGGTGAAATCATTTCTTAACTCTGAAAGGATTTTCATGAAACAATTTGATAAAAGCAAGACACTGGGTTTCTTGAAGGAACTGGACAGGTTGTCAAAATCTCAAACCAGTGACCTCTATGACATATAACGAAGTGTATAGGAGCATCATACCTACAGTCCCCATGCCATCCTGACTTGGAAAGGTATTGCTGCTCCTTCACTGATGCTGAGACAAATTCCTGAAATGTCCTCCCTAACAGCAGTGTACCCCCCTTTCAATGCAGTGATTCACAAAGGCAGCTCATCACTACCTCTCAAAAGAATGAGCAATAAATGCTGGCCTAGCCAGCAACATCCAGATCCTGTGAATAAATTTTATAAAAATATGTTGCCAACGACTGGTTCAGGATTATTAGAAATTAGGGAATATTTTTGTGTTTATGGACAAGACTAAGTCAGAAAATGTTGCTATGCTTATGTTTGTGTATTTACGACATTTGTACCAATTAAATATTACTGGTCTCTGTGTTATCTAAATTAGCTTCTTGTTTCTTTAGCAGGGTGGATTGGCACTCTTTGTACAGCTGATGCCAATTTTGATTCTGATTCTCGTCTCTGTGATCAGTCAAATGATGGTGTCGAGCCCTCCATACAGTCTGAGCTACAGGCCGTAAGTAAAGCCTTCACTGCTAGATAAAATCTGATCATTTGTTCCGCTTCATGAGGACCTCAAGTCCGTTCTTTAGCTTAAACAACCTAACAAACATGAATGTTGGTTAAACTGGAAAGAAGATTGAAGTAATTTGGTTTGACAGAAATTTTTTCAGGATGGTTTAATCACTAAACGTTAAACAGGTGGCAGTGTCTTCATGGACCCTTTATTGTACAGTCCTTGCAGGCACTGAGGGTTTTAATGAGCATTGATTCCAGTTAGTTGTGTGAAGTGAAGAACATTTAGGGGCATCCCTTACCCTAAAGTTATTTCTCCTCCTGCAAAGTGTCTTCAATGAGTTTAGTAAATAATCTGCATTCATATGGCACCATTAACATAAACAAAGTCTTAAGGTGCTTTATAGGCCAACAAAATACTTACTGATCCAGGAAGGGAGAAACCATCACTTAAAGTGAAAAGATGTGATTTTGAGGGATGTTTTGACAGGTGGAGTGACAGAGCTGTGGAGATATTTTGGGAACAAGCTAAGGTAGCTGCCAGTTTAAGTTAGAGACTCTGGAGAGCTTTGCAAGTGTGGCTTAAGACTACAAGTGCAGTATTTGTGGATGGCAGGACCAAACAGGGTAGAAGCGTCAAAAGTTCATGTCCGATTTTGGTCTCCCTGTTTTAGGAAGGATATCATTAAGCTTGAGAGGGTAAGGAAGAGGTTTACCAGGATATTGCTGGGAATGGAGGGTTTGAGTTGTAAGGCGAGGCTTGATAAGCTGAGACTTTTTCACTGGAGAGTGGGTGGTTGAGAGGTGACCTTAAACGGCATTATAAAATAATGAAGGGTATAGATAAGGTGAGTGGCAGGTGTCTTTTCCCACAAATTGTGGGATTTCAAGACGAAGGGGCTTATTTTTAGGGTGAGAGAGGAAAATATTTTAAAAAGGCATGGGGGCAATTTTTTTTTAACACAATGGTTAGTGAATGGAATGAACTTCCAGAGGAAGTGGTGGATGCGAGTGCAGTTACAACATTTAACAGACATTTAGATAAGTACATGGATAAAATATGTTTGGAGGGTCTGGGCCAAGTTCAGGCAGGTGGACTGGTTTAGTTTGGAAACATGGTCAGTATGGACTGGTTGAACCGAAGGGTCTGTTTCCATGCTGTAGGATTCTATGACTGTCTTGCTGTAATGCAGGAAACATTGCAGCCAATGTGCATACAGTAATGTGTTAGTTCTTTGCTCATTCTTTTAGCCTGTCCAGGTCCTTCTGCAATTCTCCCTGTCCCTCCACTTATATGTGACTAAAAGCAATTTGTATTCATTACTCGGTCATATTTGACCCATTAGCTGGACTGAGAGTTTTGTAAATCTCTCTGGAAGGAAGTAGCAACAGAGATAGTGGGTACATTGGGAGTTATCTTTGGTAAATCTGTAGATTCTGGAAAGGTACCTATTGACCAGAAGGTAGCAAATATAACCCCGCTTTTTAAGAAGGGAGGAAGCAGAAGATTGGAGAACGGCAGATGTGAGTGGCAATAACACCCATCACAGTCACTGGCAATAAGACATTTCCTGCCTCCTTGCAACTTTCAGCCATCAAATATTAATTTAAATATCTAATTTCATTATGAATTTTTAAAGTATCGGCAGGATATTGTTCTAAAAACTCATGTGTAATATGTGAGTTTGTGCTTGCAATTGACCGCACAGATGTTATTTTTCAGCAGTGAGAAGGGACCATTAATTGGGTAGTGTTTTTATGTACCAGCCTTTATCTCAGGAGAGTCATCACCTCAAGTATCTAAAGGTTATTTTTAAACAACAAACTGGAAGAGGTGAGGAAAAGATGTATTGACTTAATTTGCAGTGTAAAATAGAATACATGTGTGTTTTATATAACACTGATATGCAGTCCTCCGCCCGAAATATTAACCATTTCTCTCTCCACAGATGCTCCCTGACCAGCTGAGTTTCCATCATTTTATAGCAGGTTTTCAAGCTATTGTGTTTTGGTAGAAACAATACCAATAGTGAGTGTTTCCTAATCTGAGCTGCCATTTGTTTGCAGGTCTACCGGTCACATTCACAGACGGACGACCGAGGTACTGAAGGTGCATTATTTTGTGGCAGATAAATTTGCGGCAGAGTATACAGGACATAACCTGAAGTTGGTGGAACAGAATGTGGAAGAAGATTTCATCGCAAACTTGCGGAATAACTGCTGGAAGGAGAAACAACAGAGTGAGTGATGCATGGGGAGTGGAAATAGTAATTTACGTGGAATAAACTGGCCAAGGCAGAGTTAAAGCAATATGTGGTCTATAAAATGCAGGCCTGCATCAACAAAATGAAAGCATTGTGTTCCCTTGTAACTCTATTTTAATATTACATGCTTTCTTCATTCACTCTTGAGATGTGGCAACCAGCATTTACTTCCCCTCCCTGTTTTCCCTTGAAAGGATGGCAGCGACCCAACTGCTTCAGCTGTTGCTAATTATGTAATAGAGGAACTGCCACTTATTGAGAAGTGGGGAGTTCCAGACTTTCACTCAAAAGTGATGAAGGAACTGTAGCTTGTGATTTGGACAGGAACTTGGTCATTGATGATGTTCCAGTCATGTCAAGCACACTCCCATTGCTGAGGACTGCAGAATTGCAGTGTGTTCCATACGTCAGTGAATGTAAGTGGAGATTATATCTTGCTGTCGTGTGATTCCAAGGGATCGTTTTATTTGAAGAGCACAGAACTATTTGACCAATCTTCAATCCTCCTCAACATCACCAGAAACAGATAAATTATCGTTTATTTCTTTAATATTTGTTGGTTGTAACTGCGTCTAAAGTGGCTGTTTTTCCTGTCTTAAGTCACTGTACATTAAAATGTTTTAGCATCACACCTTCAGATGTTGAGAAGCCTAGTGGCTTAAAAAAAAGTATTTTTCTGTTCTGCAAAAGTGATGTTGAGATGATTCTGTACTGCCAATAATGCAAAATCAATGTGAATTCTGATATAAATCTAGCCAATCTCATTAACATTTTTATTTTGTCTCTACAGAAGAGGGTTTGTTATATCGTGCCCGCTATTTTGGAGATGTAGATCTCTACCAGAGGGCCCAGAAAATGAGCACACCAAGCTGTACCAGGTTATCAGAAGTGCAGGCTTCCCTGCATGGTTAGAATGGAGTCTGCCACACCAATAACCAGAAACCAGGTACATCCTATAGATAGCAACCTTCATTTGCCTTTTGATACAGTAATTCATGAGCACCATGAATCAAGCTCTTTCTGTTTCTTTGGAGAAATATGCCACATAGCTAAATCAAGAGAATTTAGGTATGGTTTGAAGAGGACTAAGGAGGCTAAAGTGGAGTTGATGTTGTATTTTAGGAAATGTGATAGCCAATTTACACATCAAAGTCCAAACAATGGGATAATGATCAGGTAATCTACACCGATAGCAGATTACATTTTAAATATTAACCAAGACACCAGGGATAGTTTTCCTGCTCCTCTTCAAGCAGTGCCAGGAGATCTTTCATACCTGAGACAGCAGACATCTGAAAGTTTTCACCTCTGACGTTGCAGACCTCCCTCAACACATTATTGCATTGAAATGTCCACCTTGATTTCTATACTCAGGTTCTGGAGTAGGATATGGGAAGATTTAATAGAGAACTGCCTTCAACAGAGAGATTTTGGGGGATGAAATGTTCCTTGTTTAATTCAATAGATAGATATGTGGCCTGTTTTTGTCAACTTGTTACTCTTTGAAATTATTTGTTTCTTCACACATGGTATAGCGATGGGAGACAATGACTACTTCAAAATAAAACAAGACCCTTGAAATTGTCTTAAGACTGGATTTTGATTAGCCAGCAGCATTTCTGAAAATACTCACTAGCCTATGAGCAAACCCCCACCACTGGACTTTTTTGATGAACTGAAGCAAAGAGAGCCAACGTCTCCCGAGCAGCACCCTGCCGTGTAGACTGTGAACACTCAATTGGGGAGGAGACCGACATAGTGCAAAACAGGAGAGACATGACTACACATGAACCAAGTTTGTACATGTGCACTAGTCACTTCTAATGGAGCAAATCAACATATGTTGAATTAATGATTTGGAAATTATTTATAGTTGTATATACATTGTACTTTATCCAGGGGCTGAAATCAGTTGTAACTTATTTTGCTCTTCAATAGAAATAAATCTGTATTGTGAAAATACCAATGTCTCTGTTTAATTGTCCATATCACTTATCCATTTAGAAATAATTTCTTGGAGCATTATGTTTTCTGGCTAGGTATAATTTACAAAGGAAGAGCTGTGGACCATTCCAGGCTAAGTCTTTTGCTCAAAGTCTAATAGATAATAGGTGTACATAGGTTCCCACAAACCGCAAGTGACCATGCCCTGATTTAGCAATTGGCTTAGACAGAGGGGCTTCTGTTTTGTGGGATAGTGCCATGTGATCTTTTAGTATGCACTTCAAAAAAAGACAGGACCAGAGTGAGATTTGAACTCATAACTTCTTACTTAGAGGCAAGAGTACTATCCACCAAGCCAACTGGAATGGAATTGAAATGGCTGATTGTTAATTACCATCAAATTCACAAGCTTATCTATGTAAAATGATTCCAACAATTTGTACTTTGGAAGAGACAATATTATGAATCTCCACTAGTTGCTGAATGATGTGATGCTCTGCAAAAACCCAGTCAAACCAGAGCTCAGCAACAACTCCATGCAAGTTTCAAAATGCTGCATTCACAACAAATTAAACTTGCTGCAGACTGTTGAAGCTGGAGGGCATTTGACAATGAAAGGATTATTTAATGATATGCTTCTGCACTGCTAGTAAACCCTAGATCTCTGAAAGAGAAACACTTTCAACTGTAAAATCTCACTCCAGCAACTAAAGTATCCCTACAGCTTATGTCATTAATCCATCTCCCCACTGCCCAAACACATTTTCCCCTCAGTCTCAATTTGAGATCTCCATTCGATCAGGATGTAAGTTAGCTCACTGAGCTGGAAGGTTTGTTTTCAGACATTTTGTCACCATGACTAGGTAATATCAGTGAGAGACACCGGTGAAGTGCTGGTGGTATGTCCCACCTCTCTATTTATAGGTCTTGGTTTCTTAAGGTGGGTGATGTCATTTCCGGTTCCCTTTTTTCCAAGGAAAGATAGATAGGTAGGATCTAAATCTATGGTGTTTATTGATGGAGTTCTGGTTAGAATGCCATGCCTCTAAGAATTGTCATGCGTGGCTTTGTTTCACCTGTCCTAGGATGTGTATGTTGTCCCAGTCAAAGTGGTGTCCTTCTTTGTCTTTATATATGGAAACTAGTGATAGTGGGTTGTATCTTTTGGAGTCTAGATTATAATGGTGCTGGAAAAGCACAGCAGTTCAGACAGCGTCCGAGGAGCAGGAAAAACAACGTTTCAAGCAAAAGCCCTTCATCAGGAATAGAGATGAAGAGCTTTTGCCCGAAACGTTGATTTGCCTGCTCCCCAGATGCTGCCTGAACTGCTGTATTTTTCCAGCACCATTCTAATGTAGAATCTGGTTTCCAGCATCTGCAGCCCTTGTTTTTACCTTGTCTTTTGGAGGCTAGCTGGTGTTCATGTATCCTGGTGGCAAGTTTCCTGCTTGTTTGTCCAATGTAATGTTTTTTTTTAAAAAACAGTTCTTGCATGTTATCTTGTAAATAAGATTAGATTTGCTGGTAGAATCTAATGGATCCTTTAGTTTCATTGGTCACTGTTTAAGTGTGTTGGTAGGTTTGTGGGCCCCAGGCATAAAATTCACAAAAACAGGTGAACTTCACAGACTCCCATTCCTAGATGTGACAGTTGAACATACAGTTAACGGAGAGCTTCAAACCAGCATCTACAGAAAAACGGACCAAATACTTAATGCGGCTACGTTCATGGGTGTTGGGATGATTGAAATATCTTGACTTCAGAAGCAATTAGCTACATCACCCTGCAGCACCAAAGAACTACAAAAAGCAAAAAAATCTATACAAAAGGTTCAAGAAAAACAGGTACCCAATAAACACAATCTGCCGATTCCTCAAACAAACCCAAAAAAGCAGACAACGCAACCAAGAACTATAGCCACATTACCTTACATCAAAGACGTATCAGAAAGGACTTCCAGACAACTCAGACCCCTTGGCATCATGGTAGCCCACAAACCTGGCAACACACTTAACCAGCAACTTAACCAGGATCCACTAGATACCACCAGCAAAACTAATAATTTATAAGATGCCATGCAAAAATACTACATCAGACAAACAAGCAGGAAACTTGTCACCAGGATACGTGACCCACTCTCACTAGTTTCTATAGAAACAAAGAAGGACAACACACACAGCCTAGGACAGGCGAAACAAAGACACACCCGGGAATTCTTAGGCATGGCATGCTAACCAGAACTCCAATAAACACATTGATTTAGATCCCATCTATCTTCCCTTAAAAAAAAGAACCAAAAATGACATCACCCACGTTAAGAAACCAAGACCTATAAAGAGAGAGAGGCTGGTCATACCACCAGGACTTCACCAGAGACTGTCACCTATGATGTTACCTAGTCATGATGATGAAAAATCTGAAAACAAATCTTCCAGTCAGTGAGCTAACATACATACTGATCAACCTGAGCTGCAAATCTTCTCAAAAATCATTGATCAGTACATTGCTAGAGAATTACCTGCTGCATGTAGCCTCCCAAACACACATTAATAATTTAGTCGAGCTATCGGTTTTCCAGCTCTTTAAACCACCAGATCATCTTGCAATCTAAACGCTTAATGTTTGAATTTAGCAGCCAACCCAAAAAATTTATAAAAGTTGATTTATTAACAGTTCAGCTCATAGATCCAAACATCATTTTAAAAAGCCTTAATAACAAAGCAGTACCCTGAACACACAACCCCCTTGTCTGTTATGTACATTTAAAACAGTATTTAAACATGCACATTTTTACACAGAAAAATAATTGTATTTAATCTCCCAGTTACAATCTGGCAAGTTAGTGGAATAAATCCAATCTCTCTCATCTCATCCAGAGGAAGGAGTGAAACCTAGTAGCTGTTCGATTGGTTTGTAGCGCCATTCGTCCGCCTCTAACTCCTCGACCAAACTGGCTAGTTTTTCCATTCGGGAACACTGTTGCTCTAAGTGGAGAGAGTGAATGAATGTAATTCTGATCGGCAGAAATACTTTGATTGCTAGTTCACTTTATTTTGTTTAGGTTCCCAAATAGATATCATCTGAAAGGTCGGCTCAGCTTAACTTTAGTTTCAGGAGACCAGATGTGCTCCTCTGCCTAGTTTGTCTCAAGTGACAGTTTGGTGCTTGGAGACTTTGAATACTTATAACTTTAAAATTTCCAATTTCATCCTGCTATAGAAAGGATATTAATAAGCTATAAAGATTGCAGAATAGGTTTATTAGGATTCTACCTGGGCTGGAGGGTGAGTGTTATATAAAGTGTAGGAGACTATGGGGTAACCATACAGAGGTCTAGAAAATCATGTGAGGTATGGATAAGCCAACAGCTTTTTCCAGTGGTAGGGGAGTCTCGAGGGCATAGTTTAAGGGAAGAGGAGAGAAATACAAAAGGGTCCAGAATGATAATTTTTCATACAGAGGGTGGTCAGTGTCTGGAACAGACTTTCAGTGCTAGTCGTGGAAGCGAGTACAATTTTATCATTGAAGAGACATTTAGATAGGTACGTGGGATGGGACAGGTATGGAGGAATATGGGTTAAACGCAGGCGAATGGGTCTAGCTTAAATGGTGAAAACAGGATGGCATGGAAAAGTCGGGCCTGTTTCCATGCTATAGCCATCTATGGCTCTGAAAAAAACTTTGCACACAAGTTATGCTTTTCAATGGAATATGAACTATATGATTGCAGTACATCAATTTCTTTGAAATCAAACAATTATGTCCAATGTTACTATTCAATGAGAAACTGGTTACTTACTCATTTGTCTCAATACTGGTTAAGGCAAAGCACACGCTGCATTTGAAAATGACTTACTGGTGTCAAATTAATCAATCACACGAATCACTTGGTGGCATTTGACAGAATGGGTAAAGTAATACTGAAAGTTTGCATTTCCATCAGGAATAAAATTCAATAAACAAGACAGTCACTGTTTAAAAATAAATGACCAGCTATTTAAAAAAAAGATACAAAATTATATTAAATGGCATAGCAGGCTCAAAGGGCCAAATGGCCTACTCCTGCTCCTTGTCCAGATGTTCTCAAAGAAAGACAAAGGCATACCAGATAGTTTTTGCTGGATAAATTTGTATTTTCTTTCATTCTTTCAACTGCTGGTGAGACCATTCTGAATTGAGATTATAGTAAATCCTCTGTATTTGTGAAATCATAAATTCACATCCGCGCCAAAAAAATAAAATTCAACACCTACAGGCAATACACAGGTTTCTGCAATTTTAACCTGTTTTTATCCTACTTTTAAACTAACTCCACACTTGTGAATGCTGTTACTTGTGGAGGTTCTCAGGAATGGAACATTCTTGGATACAGAGGAATGACTGTAAGTATCACTTCAGTTTTTACAAAAAGTTAATGGAATGTGGGCTTGACTGTCTGGGGCAGGATTTATTTCCCATCCCGAATTCCAACAGTCAACCACATTGCTATGGGTCTCAAGTTACACCTAGGCCAGGGCACTGGGTAAGGAAAGATTTCCTTCCCTCATTGGTGAGCCAGATGGTTATTGCAACAAATTTCACCATCCCTTAACGGGATATGAACCTCCATTCCCAGAACATTAGCCTGAGGTTCTATATTATGAACCTATTGACTTTACAACCAAGTCGTCACCACCTCATCATGGGACATGATTTTACCTCGTTTGACCTGTCTCAATGTGTGAGCCACCTGATAGCTGAAAACTGCTTCACACAAGAATCTTTCCGTTGCATCTGTAAACGAGAAAGAAGCTTTGAAATACAGTCCACTTCATTATTGACAAGTGCGTGCTAGCAAATTCTCCCACAAAATATTTAATCTGTACAGATACATTTTTCTTTCCCCTGTCCTTTAATAAATGCAGTTTACAACAGTGAAGCTTTATGGATAATGCAATGTGTGCAAACCGTTAGCATGTGTCAGCAAAAGTTTGGACAAAGGATGAGATTTTAAAGAACGAGTTCACAGATGACCAGTAGCGGGGTTCGGGAGATTATGCTTGTAGAAACGGGAGGCATAGCTTCTAATGGTGGATCAAAACTCAGACATGCTCATGTCGTTAAAATCAACTGAACACAAATCTTAAAAGGGTAGAAGGAGCTGGAGGACATTATACACAGGGACGCAAGATGTTTGATAGAGGTATCTGGAAGACAATGCATTACAGTCATCTAGGAACAAAGGTGATGGATCAACAGGAATTCACAATCATAGAGACATACAGCATGACCAACTTGTCCATGCTGACCAATGTCCTAAATTAATCCAGTTCCATTTGCCAGCATTTGGCCCATATCCCTCTGAATCTTTCGTCATTACATGTACCCATCCAGATGCCCTTTAAAATGTTGTAATTGTACCGACCTCCATCATTTCTGGTTATTTTGAGCTATGAGCTGCAGAGTTGTGGATGAGCTTATGTTTCCTGAAGGGGTGGAGTTTGCAGAAAAGTACACATGCACTGGAGGTAGCTGTGTGAGTATACAATAGATTGATGACATGAAGAAACTGTACTACAGTAAGAGGCCAAGTAAATTGGGTTTGTATTCTGTTTGAGTATTCCAGACAGCAGAGGGGCGAACACACTTTGTCAAGTCCTTCAACTTGAGGATCTTGGGGTCACAGAATTCTGCTGTGGTCTGGGATATCCAGGATGATATAGAGTCATAGAGATGTACAGCACGGAATAAGACACTTCGGTCCAAATAGTCTAGGCTGGCCCAGATATCTGAGCCTAATCTAGTCCCATTTGTCAGCACTTGGCCCATATCCCTCTAAACCCTCCACATTCATATACCCATCCAGATGCCTTTTAAATGTTGCAATTGTACCAGCCTCCACCACTTCTTCTGGCAGCTTATTCCATACACTCACCACCCTCTGAGTAGAATGGTTGCCCCTTAGTCCCTTTTATATCTTTCCCCTCTCACCCTAAACCTATGCCCTCTAATTTTGGACTTTGCCAACCAAAAGTAAAGACCTTGTCTATTTATCCTATCCATGCCCCTCATGTTTTAGTAAAACTCTGAGGTCACCCCTCAGCCTTCAATGCTCCAGGGAAAACAGCCCCAGCCTATTCAGCCTCTCCCAAAGCTGAAATCCTGCAACCCTGGCAACATCCTTGTGATTCTTTTCTGAACTCTTTCAAGTTTCACTACATCCATGCAATAGAACATGACCTTCCAACTCCTGTACTCAATATTCTGACCAACAAAGGAACGCATACCAAACTCTTTCTTCACTATCCTATCTACCTGCGACTCCACTTTCAAGGAGCAATAAACCTGCACTCCAAGGTCTCCTTGTTCAGCCACACTCCCTAGGACCTTTCCATTAAGTGTATAAGTCCTGCTCTGATTTGCTTTCCCAAAATGCAGCACCTCACATTTATCTGAATTAAACTCCATCTGCCACTCCTCAGCCCATTGGCCCATCTGTTCAAGATCCCATTGTAATCTGAGGTAATCTTCTTCACTGTCCACGACATCTCCAATTTTGGTGTCATCTGCAAACTTACTAACTATACTTCCTATGTTCATATCCAAATCATTTATATAAATGATGAAAAGTAGAGGGCCCAGCATCAATCCTTGTGGCAATTCACAGGTCACAGGCCTCCAGTCTGAAAAACAACCCTCCACCACCACCCTCTGTCTGAAGGACGAGAAGGATGAGGGGGGGGGAAGAGAAGGATGAGGGGGGGGGAAGAGAAGGATGAGGGGGGGGAAGAGAAGGATGAGGGGGGGGGAAGAGAAGGATGAGGGGGGGGGAAGAGAAGGATGAGGGGGGGGGAAGAGAAGGATGAGGGGGGGGGGGAAGAGAAGGATGAGGGGGGGGGGGAAGAGAAGGATGAGGGGGGGGGGAAGAGAAGGATGAGGGGGGGGGAAGAGAAGGGAAGGACGAGGAAGGGGGGGGGGAGAGAGAAGGACGAGGGGGGGTGGGGAAGGACGAGGAGGGGGAGGGGGGGGGGGGGAGGACGAGGAGGGGGAGGGGGGGGAAGGACGAGGAGGGGGAGTGGGGGGGAAGGACGAGGAGGGTGGGGGAAGGACGGGGAGGGGGGGGGGAAGGACGAGGAGGGGGGAGGGGGGGAGGGGGGGGAAGGACGAGGAGGGGGAGGGGGGGGAGGGGGAGGGGGGGGAGGGGGAGGGGGGGGAAGGACGAGGAGGGGGAGGGGGGGGGGGGGGGGGGGAAGGACGAGGAGGGGGAGGGGGAAGGACGAGGAGGGGGGGGGGGAAGGACGAGGAGGGGGGGGGGGAAGGACGAGGAGGGGGGGGGGGAAGGACGAGGAGGGGGGGGGGAAGGACGAGGAGGGGGGGGGGGAAGGACGAGGGGGGGGGGGGGAAGGACGAGGAGGGGGGGGGGGAAGGACGAGGAGGGGGGGGGGGGGAAGGACGAGGAGGGGGGGGGGGAAGGACGAGGAGGGGGGGGGAAGGACGAGGAGGGGGGGGGGGGGAAGGACGAGGAGGGGGGGGGGGAAGGACGAGGAGGGGGGGGGGAAGGACGAGGAGGGGGGGGGGGGAAGGACGAGGAGGGGGGGGGGGGGAAGGACGAGGAGGGGGGGGGGGGAAGGACGAGGAGGGGGGGGGGGAAGGACGAGGAGGGGGGGGGGGAAGGACGAGGAGGGGGGGGGGGGAAGGACGAGGAGGGGGGGGGGGGGAAGGACGAGGAGGGGGGGGGGGGGGAAGGACGAGGAGGGGGGGGGGGGAAGGACGAGGAGGGGGGGGGGGGAAGGACGAGGAGGGGGGGGGGGGAAGGACGAGGAGGGGGGGGAAGAACGAGGCGGGGGGGGAAGAACGAGGCGGGGGGGGAAGAACGAGGCGGGGGGGGAAGAACGAGGCGGGGGGGGAAGAACGAGGCGGGGGGGGAAGAACAAGGGGGGGGGGAAGAACAAGGGGGGGGGGGAAGGCGAGGGGGGGGGGGAAGAACAAGGGGGGGGGGGAAGAACAAGGGGGGGGGGGGAAGAACAAGGGGGGGGGGGAAGAACAAGGGGGGGGGGGAAGGCGAGGGGGGGGGGGAAGGCGAGGGGGGGGGGGAAGGCGAGGGGGGGGGGAAGGCGAGGGGGGGGGGAAGGCGAGGGGGGGGGGGAAGGCGAGGGGGGGGGGGAAGGCGAGGGGGGGGGGGGAAGGCGAGGGGGGGGGGGGGAAGGCGAGGGGGGGGGAAGGCGAGGGGGGGGGGAAGGCGAGGGGGGGGGGAAGGCGAGGGGGGGGGGAAGGCGAGGGGGGGGGGAAGAACGAGGCGGGGGGGGAAGAACGAGGCGGGGGGGGAAGAACGAGGCGGGGGGGAAGAACGAGGCGGGGGGGGAAGACCGAGGCGGGGGGGGAAGACCGAGGCGGGGGGGGAAGAACGAGGCGGGGGGGGAAGAACGAGGCGGGGGGGAAGAACAAGGGGGGGGAAGGCGAGGGGGGGGGAAGGCGAGGGGGGGGTGAAGGCGAGGGGGGGGGGAAGGCGAGGGGGGGGGGGAAGGCGAGGGGGGGGGGAGAGAGGGGGGGAGCAAGTCCGGCCCTCCTTCTCCTTCTCCTCCCCCTCAGCCTTAGCCTTTTCCAGATTCACCTTCCCGGGAATGTGTCCGGGGGAGCCCCGAGCCCCGCCCGCCGCCGGGGCCCCTCACCTTCCAGCAGCTCTCCGGCCCCTTTGGGCGAAGTGAAAAGCACTTTCCGCGGAGGAGTCAGCTCAGAGACTCCCCCAAAACCCCCCGCCGCTGAGGACGAGGAAGACGATGCCGCTGAGGTGGCCATGACAGACACACTGCCGTAAACCGATACGGCCTCGATTCCCCCCCCCGGCACAGTTTACGGCAGGAGGTCACATTTTACCGCACTTCACGATATTCGTTTCCTGGTTACGTGTTGGGTGAACTCATTATTATTGGAGGGGGGGGGTGTCATGTATTTTTTCATTATTTTTGTCAGGATACCCATTTTTTTAAATTAAACATGTCCCCAAATAATACAATAAAAATGATTAGTGCCAGTTGTAAAAACAAGGAGCGCAGCGCCAATTTTTATTTGTATATGTGTGTATTTGATAACAGAAGCAGAGCACCCCCATTATCTATGGTATTTAACACTTTGGGCCTTGAAAAGGCGAATCAAATCTACTCCATGTGTAATTTAAATTAAAAATCGGAGTGGTTTGTCCCTCCCTTCCCATCGTGAAGGGGGAACAATTGGAGACGGACACCGGAAGTGATTGGCTGAGTCACCGGAAACGACGGATTAACGTGTCGGACCGGGTCGATCAGTTTCTCACTTCACTCTGAGTGCTCTCGGTGTGTGTAATACCTTTTAGTTAAAGCATTAACCAACTTTCTTCACTTCCTCCGCCAGGGGAGGGGGAAATAAAAAAAAAACAATTTTATTTGATGTGGTAACCTTTAACAACAACAACAACAACAACTGGGGTTTGTATAACGCCTCTGTTATACAAATCAGCCCAGACGAAGGGCTTTTGCCCCAAAAGTCCCTTCTCCTGCTCCTCGGATGCTGCCTGCTCTGCTTTTCCACACGTTTTGACAGCGGTCACCAGCATCTGCAGTCCTTTTGTATAACGCCTCTGTCGAGTTGAGATGTTTCCCCCAAAGCTCTTGGCTGGAATCCCATCCAGCAAAGTTAGATACCGAGCGAGCCGCCGTGGGACGTATTTAACCAAAATTCGGCTTTGACTCAAGTTTGGGGGGTTCAGGGCCAAAGCAGCATGAAGCTGTGGTGGAGTGATTCTACTGAGGGATGTTATAAAGGCGCATGAACTTGCAAGACCTTGTACCAAAACAGTTTCAGCGATTGTGGTGACTGGATCTTGGGTTCAAGTTAGGGAGTGCAGTAGAGTTTTAAGTGGCCTTGTGTTTTTTGGAGGTGAGCCAGAAATGTTTTGGGATAGTCAAGTCTAGAGTTAATTAAATCATGGGTGACCTTTGCAAAATGTTCTGATGCATGTATTTGACAGTTTTTACTCTGAATGATGAGAGTCGAAAAATGTGGGTGTAAACCCTTCATATGCCTGAATTATAGACTCTCCTGCTCCTTGGATGCTGCCTGACCTGCTGTGCTTTTTCCAGTGCCTCACTTTTTGATTCTGGTCACCAGTCAGAGTCCTCACTTTCTCTGCATCCTCTAAAAAGTCCTCACTTTTTCAGGGCGGCACGGTGGCTCAGTGGTTAGCACTGCTGGCTCATAGCACCAGGTTCAATTCTAGCCTTTGGTGACTGTGTGTGTGGAGTTTGCACATTATCCCCGTGTCTGCATGGATTTCCTCTGGGTGCTCCAGTTTCCTTCCACAGTCCAAAGATGTGCAGGCCATGCGAAATTACCCTCAGGGTTAGGTGCATTAGTCAGAGGAAAATAGGTCTTCGGAGGTTCGGTGTTCACTTGTTGAGCCAAAGGGCCAGTTTCCACACTAGGGAATCTAATCTAATCTTCTCCGAATGATGAGAAAACAATTAGTGAGAACTCGAATATCAAATGAGGAGGTTAGAAGATATTTTTGCATTTTGCATCAGGACTTTAAGTTCCCTACCAACAACCATGTTGGAATCAGAATCCACAACAACTTTTGTGGCTTACTACAAAAATCAAATTAGTGTATCAAGGAAAGACAAGAAAATATCTAATTGGCCATCTCTTTCAGAGAGCTAGCACAAGAGTAATGGGTTAAACAGCTTTCATCAATTCTGTAAAATTCTTATCAATTGATTATGTTGCTTATTACTGATGGTTGGCAGCACATTTGAGGGTTTCATAGCTTTTCATGAATCTACAATGCATTGAGCTTCATTTTATTGATCAGCAAAGCTCATCTTGTGTTTTATCCATTGTTGGGTGACCTTTATGGTGAAGACTGGATGAAATGGAAGTTCTTCGGCCAACACTGATCAATATTGACGGACGAATTTACCGCAAAAACCATGTCAAAGAGCAGGTGTACCAGAATGAGGAAGAGGATGACTTTACTTATTCCGGTATGTGTAACAGCTCCATCTGTAAGCACTATCTGAAAACCGAACTAGTATTTTTACTTCTAAAAAGTTAAACTAATATCAAGCCCTGCTATAGTCTTGTTTATATATTGATTGAGACAAATGATGCCTGGAAATCACTTTATATTTTTGTTAAAGTTCATTTCCTACCTTCAATTGCAATGTTTGTTTGTTTTTTAAAATAATATTTGTTATTTTACGTGAGACTAATATTGTGAACTTAGCTACTTTGCTTGGCCAACTGTTTCTGCTCTTGATTGCCAGCTGTGAAAAGAAATAATTCCTCAGGTTTCTATTAAACCTTAACCCTACCTGACCCATACTCCGAATCTGAGGAGGTTTGTGGTGCAGTGATAAAGTCCCTACGTCTGGCTATGAGCTGTAGTTCAAAGCCCTTGCCAGGACATATTGACCAACAAAGGTTTGTAACATGGTCAACCAGGCTGATTATCAACACGTAAATCCTTCCAGTATGCTCGATGGCATTCAGTAAGAACATTGATGGTCGTCTGGTTGTTCATCCTGCAGAAGACAATGGCATACACTGCAATACGTTGCACCATAAGCTTGGACCATCCAGAAGTCTATGGCCCAATTCTAGGAAACAAAATGGGAGAAAAGACGAGCAGACTTTGAATCTTTTGAGTGATGACTCATGTTGCGATAATCTAGTGAGAAGGGAACAAAGACTTAGATCACTCCATACGTGTAAAACTTCAGTTGATTTTACCTCATCATTTTGTTGTTGCACTTAATAGCTTTGTCGCAGTCTGAGACAAATCCAGTCCCTCTCAGTATATTGAATGTGTCTTGTCCTTTTTGAGACAGCTTCTTCCAGGGTCAAGAATCCAACCTTATCTGAGTGTTTCAGAGCTTGTGAGGCAGTGTGATCTGAAGATTTAGTTTGATCTTGATTGGCAAATAATCTGGCACTGCTACTTTGTTGTTTTATTTTCTATTGCCTTACATTGAGCAACTTCAATGGAAAAGTGCCATGATATGTTAGTTTATACTGTAACATAGGGTGTGTGACTTATTTGTATTTTAATACAGTTTATTTCAAGTTTAGATTTTAAAATTTGAATTATAGCACATAAAATTGTGTTTTAAGGGATTGCTAGAAATTGCCAGAAAAGCTCAGCACATCTGGCATTATCTGTGTGTGGGGAAAAAAAACAGTTAACATTTCAGGTTGAGTGACCTTCCCTCAGAGTTCCTCACTCGACCTGAAACGTTAACTCTGATTCCGATGCTGCCAGACCTGCTGAGGTTTTCCAGCAATTTCTGTTTTTGTTTCTGATTTACAGCATCCATAGGTCTTTCAGTTCTCATTTTGATTTCTTTTAAAAATAGTTTTAAAAAGGTAGTTTTGGAAAGTATGGGAATTTGTTATATTGGCAGAGTTTATGGGCAGAAGGGCTCATGCCCGAAACGTTGATTCTCCTGCTCCTTGGATGTTGCCTGACCTGCCCTGACCCCAGAGAAAAGACTTTGCCTATTTACCCTGTCCATGCCCCTCATAATTTTGTAAATCTCTATAAGGTCACCCCTCAGCCTCTGACGGTCCAGGGAAAACAGCCCCAGCCTGTTCAGCCTCTCCCTATAGCTCAAATCCTCCAACCCTGGCAACATCCTTGTAAATCTTTTCTGAACCCTTTCAAGTTTCACAACATCTTTCCGATAGGAAGGAGACCGGAATTGCACGCAGTATTCCAACAGTGGCCTAACCAATGTCCTGTACAGCCGCAACATGACCTCCCAATTCCTGTACTCAATACTCTGACCAGATGCCGCCTTCACTATCCTATCTACCTGCGACTCCACTTTCAAGGAGCTATGAACCTGCACTCCAAGGTCTCTTTGTTCAGCAACACTCCCTAGGACCTTACTATTAAGTGTATAAGTCCAGCTAAGATTTGCTTTCCCAAAATGCAGCACCTCACATTTATCTGAATTAAACTCCATCTGCCACTTCTCAGCCCATTGGCCCATGTGGTCCAGATCCTGTTGTAATCTGAGGTAACCCTCTTCGCTGTCCACTTCACCTCCAATTTTGGTGTCATCTGCAAACTTACTAACTGTGCCTCTTTGCTCGCATCCAAATCATTTATGTAAATGACAAAAAGTAGAGAATCCAGCACTGATCCTTGTGGCACTCCACTGGTCATAGGCCTCCAGTTTGAAAAACATCCCTCCACCACCACCCTCTGTCTTCTACCTTTGAGCCAGTTCTGTATCCAAATGGCTAGTTCTCCCTGTATTCTATGAGATCTAACCTTGCTAATCAGTCTCCCATGGGGAACCTTGTCGAACACCTTACTGAAGTCCATATAGATCACATCTACTGCTCTATCCTCTACCATCCTCTTTGTTACTTCTTCAAAAAACTCAATCAAGTTTGTGAGACATGATTTCCCATGCACAAAGCCATGTTGACTATCCCTAATCAGTCCTTGCCTTTCCAAACACATGTACATCCTGTCCCTCAGGATTCCCTCCAACAACTTGCGTCAGACTCACCAATCTATGGCTGGTCCTTACTATCTTTCTTAAATAATGGTACCACGTTAGCCAACCTCCAGTCTTCTGGCACCTCACTTGTGACTATCGATGATGCAAGTAGCTCAGCAAGGTGCTCAGCAATCACTTCCCTAGCTTCCCACAGAGTTCTAGGGTATATCTGATCAGGTCTTGGGGATTTATCCACCTTTATGCATTTCAAGACATTCAGCATTTCCTCCTCTGTAATATGGACATTTTTCAAGATGTCACCATCCATTTCCCTACATTCTATATCTTCCATGTCCCTCTCCATAGTAAATACTGATGCAAAATACTCCTTTAGTATCTCCCCATCTCCTGCGGTTCTACACAAAGGCCACTTTGCTGATCTTTGAGGAGCCCTATTCGCTCCCTAGTTACCCTTTTGTTCTTAATGTATTTGTAAAAACTCTTTGGATTCTCCTTAGCCCTATTTCCAAAGCTATCTCATATCCCCGTTTTGCCCTCCTGATCTCCTCCTCAAGTATACTCCTACTTTCTTTATACTCTTCTAAGGATTCACTCGATCTATCCTGTCTATACTTGACATATGCTTCCTTCTTTCTCTTAACCAAACCCTCAATTTGTCTAGTCATCCAGCATTCCCTACATCTTCCAGCCTTTCCGTTCACCCTAACAGAATATACTGTCTCTGGACTCTTGCTATCTCATTTCTGAAGGCTTCCCATTTTCCAGCCGTCCCTTTACCTGCGAACATCTGCCTCCAATCAGCTTTTGAAAGTTCTTCCCTAATACCTTATAGAGGTTTACAAAATTATGAGGGGCATGGATAGGATAAAGAGACAAAATCTTTTCCCTGTGGTCAGGGAGTCCAGAACTGGAGGGCATAGGCTTAGGGTGAGAGGGGAAAGATATAAAAAAGACCTAAGGGGCAGTTTTTACACACAGAGGGTGGTACGTGTATGGAATGAGCTGCCAGAGGATGTGGTGGAGGCTGGTACAATTGCAACATTTAAGAGGCATTTGGATGGGTATATGAATAGGAAGTGTTTGGAGGGATATAGGCCAGATGCTGGCAGATGGGACTAGATTGGGTTGGGATACCTGGTCGGCATGGACGAGAGGGCCGAAGGGTCTAGTTCCGTGCTGTACATCTCTATGACTCTATAAGTGTCATGCTTCGTCGTCTTCCAATTTAGAACTTCAACTTTTAGATCTGGTCTATCCTTTTCCATCACTATTTTAAAACGAATAGAATTATGGTCGCTGGCCCCAAAGTGCTCCCCCACTGACACCTCAGTCACCTGCCCTGCCTTATTTCCCAAGAGTAGATCAAGTTTTGCACCTTCTCTAGTAGGTACATCGACATACTGAATCAGAAAATTGTCTTGTACAAACTTAAGCAATTCCTCTCCACCTAAACTCTTAACGCTATGGCAGTCCCAGTCGATGTTTGGAAAGTTAAAATCCCCTACCATAACTACCCTATTATTCTTACAGATAGCTGAGATCTCCTTACAAGTTTGTTTCTCAATTTCCCTCTGACTATTGGGGGGTCTATAATACAATACCAATAAGGTGATCATCCCTTTCTTATTTCTCAGTTCCACCCAAATAACTTCCCTGGATGTATTTCCAGGAATATCCTCTCTCAGCACAGCTGTAATGCTATCCCTTATCAAAAATGCTACTCCCCCTCCTCTCTTGCCTCCCTTTCTATCCTTCCTGTAGCATTTGTATCCTGGAACATTAAGCTGCCAGTCCTGCCCATCCCTGAGCCATGTTTCTGTAATAGCTATGATGTCCCAGTCCCATGTTCCTAACCATGCCTTAAATTCATCTGCCTTCCCCGTTAGGCCCCTTGCATCGAAATTTAATGCTGTTTATTAGTCCTACCTTGTCCCTGCCTGCCCTGACTTTTTTGTTCTCAACTGTACCAGTCTCAGATTGATCTCTTCCCTCACTATCTCCCTGCCCTCCCCCCCCCACTAGTTTAAATCTTCCTGAGCAGCTCCAGCAAATTTCCCTGCCAGTATATTACCTTCCCATTGTTTTTGTGTCATATGCAAACTTCCTACTATATCCAAATCCAGATCATTTATGTGCACTGAGAAAAGCAAGAGTCCCACTTCCAACCCTGGGTGAACTCCATATTAAACCTCCTTTCAGCCTGCAAAAAGATCTGTTAACCATTGCTCTCTGTTTGCTATCACTCAGCTAGTTGTGTGTCCACATGGCTATTTAATCCATTCCCTATTGTTTTGTGTACAAGTCTTTATGTGGTACTGTGTTAGAAGTCTTTTGGAAGTCCATGTACCCCATGACAACAGCCTTGTCTCTCTGCTGTGTCTTGAAAACCTTCAGCCAATCAGTCAGACCTGATTTTCCTTTCAAACTTTTCTCTGAAGCTCCTGAATTTTTTCATGTGAATATTTATTTTATCCTGAATAATTGTTTCAGGAAGCTTCTCCACCATTGAAAGGCTGAGACTCAGTATTAATATGATGATTTCCGTTTCTGTGATTCACCGCTACCTGTTCCCTTATTTACATTAGGAGTTTGCATATTTCGGTGTTGAGTGCCAATTGCAAATATTGTACTGGTGCACTCCTGGGGACTCCCTGTAAATAGCTGCATTTTCCTGCAAACACCTAACAAATACTGACATGTCCCTTGGACTCCCTGTAAATGCTGGCGTACTCCAGGGATGCTTTCAAATGGTGCACTCCTGAGGACCCAGTGTCCTAACCTTTGAAAGGCAATTAATTTTCAAATGATATTCATGGTACATGAGCATTGCTGGCTAGGCCAGCAATTATTACCCATTCCTAATTGTCCAGTTGACAGTTAAGAGTCAGTCAGACCTTTAATAAATTCATTCATAGTACACGGGCATCGCTGACTGGCCAGCATTTGTTGCCCCTTGAGAAGGTGGGGGTGAGTTGCCTTCTTGACCCGCTGCAGTCCATGTGCAGTAGGTAGATCCACAATGCTCTTAGGCAGGGAATTCTAGAAAGTCATCATCTGGAGTCACATGTAGACCTGATGAGGATTAGATTAGATTCCCTACAGTGTGGAAACAGGCCCTTTTGGTCCAACCAGTCCACACTGACCCTCCAAAGAGTAACCCACCCAGACCCATTTCCCTCTGACTAATGCACCTAACACTGTGGACAATTTACCTGACCTGCACATCTTTAGATGACCGGTTTCCTTCCCTAAGGACATGAGTGAACCAAATGGGATGTAACAACAATGAATAGTGGTTACGTGGTCACCATTTGACTGGCTTTTAATTCCAGATTTAACTAAATTCATCTTCTATTGTCTGCTATGTCCTCAGAACATTAACCTTGAGTTCTGGATATATAGTCCAGTGTCATGACCAATTCAGCACTGTCTTGATTTAATATGCTGGAAAACCTGCAAGTACAAAAAACACTAGCGAATTCTTGAGCCAATTCCAATGACATTATGCCTTCCTACAGTCAAATAGAATTCTGATGACCTCCTGGTGGCTGTGATCCTCTTGCAGAGCCCAGATTGAAACCTTTTTTATGCAGTGTCAGGAGCTGCATGTGTGATGTTTTACACTTCCACAGAGCTGTTTGGACTGTTCTGTCATCTCCTGCATCACATCCATAAAACTGCAATCTCACTAATTTGGCCGGCCAGCCTAGAGATGGCAGCTGAGCACAGACTCTCAGCCTGCTGTGAAAATGCTGCCTCCTGCGTAGGCGTTCAGTAGTCCCCAGAATGACATTCAAAATTAGTTCATTGCACAATGTTACCTAAGGCGCTTCAATGCAAAGGTTTGCACCATGTTAGAAACTCAACTGCAGTAATTAAAACCTAAGACGAAAAAAAAATTAAAGTTTCTTCTTTGCCAGTGACTTCAACAAGCTGAAAACTAGTGGAGCCAAGCAAAACAAAAAAATTTCCAGTAATTCCTCGCCAGGAAAATACAGACCTGGCTGTGACAGTAATAGGAAAATTATTTTCATCTCTCATTACATTTCACAATCAAGCTCTTAAATGGAACAACAGTTTGATGAGGTAAAATCAATTCCATTTTTATGCATTTTACCTGCAGTGTTCTGTACCACTTTTCAATTCTTGCCTGACTGCTGAATACAAATACAAGAATTTGGAGTGGGAGTAGGTCATTCAATTCCTCCTGCCAAACAGTAAGATTGTAGCCTCAAATCCACTTCCCAACTACTCCTGCTGACCAAGGAGCGAAATCGACATTTCGGGCAAAAGCCCTTCATCAGGAATGATGAAGGGCTTTTGCCCGAAACGTCGATTTCGCTGCTCGTTGGATGCAGCCTGAACTGCTGTGCTCTTCCAGCACCACTAATCCAGTATTTGGTTTTCACCATCTGCAGTCATTGTTTTTACCTTTACTCCTGCTGATCATTGACTCCCTTATTAGTCAAGAATCTATCTGCTACTGCTTTAAAAGTATTTAACAAACGTTCCTCCAGTGACCTCTGAGGAACATATGAAATAGAAGCCCCTTTAGCCCACTCTGCAGTTCAACAAGATCAAGCTGATATAGTTGCTCACATTCCTGCTTACTGGTAAATTTTGCTTGAAGAGACCCTATAGTTTTTAGACTGCTCATGTTCTCTCAGACTGAAGTAAGCGCTAGAATTTCCTGTTGTAGCAGAGATGGAATATCAATGTCTCACCATTTCTTACATAATATTTATGTCAGTGCTTCAACATAGATTGGAGCTCTGAAATGTTGTAAGTGATTTTCCTGGTTTTTGTTTTGCAGGAGTTATAGACTGTATGGATGAGCCTTGTGATTCTGTACTTATAGAGCAGACAGATCGGGGCTATCGATGCTCCATGGCTGTGCCTAGTGCTCTATACAAGTGAGTTGACACTATTTGAGATTTGCAGGTGCGTTTGTTTGTTTGAAACTGAACACTGGCCCTTTTCCGTTTGACCTGATCACAGAGGGACCGGAAAGATCCAGTATCCCCACCAACATTCCTGAGTCAAACAGCACCAAAAGCAGGTTAATTAGTTGTTCATGTTCCATGCAAAATAACTGGTGTATTTAGCTGCGCAATGTGCCAATAACCTTCCAAGAAATTCATTTTTATGTAGTCTGTTTTGATATTATCTTTGAAACAAACCTCCTGCAAAATCAGCCATGTTGCTTTAGTGGGGATGTTGGAAAACAGTTCACTGGTCAGGACCTGTTTTCTCAATTTTCTATTTGTAGTGTTTTCAGAGAGGCACAGAAGCTCTCCATGAAATAGAGTCATAGAGATGTACAGCATGAAAACAGACCCTTCGGTCCAACCCATCCATGTAGACCAGATATCCCAACCCAATCTAGTCCCACCTGCCAGCACCTGGCCCATATCCCTCCAAACCCTTCCTATTCATTTACCCATCCAAATGCCTCTTAAATGTTGCAATTGTACCAGCCTCCACCACTTCCTCTGGCAGCTCATTCCATACACGTACCACCTTCTGCGTGAAAAAGTTGCCCCTTAGGTCTCTTTTATATCTTTCCCCTCTCACCCTAAACCTATGCCCTCTAGTTCTGGACTCCCTGACCCCAGGGAAAAGACTTTGTCTATTTATCCTATCCATGCCCCTCATAGTTTTGTAAACCTCTATAAGGTCACCCCTCAACCTCCGACGCTCCAGGGAAAACAGCCCCAGCCTGTTCAGCCTCTCCCTGTAGCTTAGATGCAGGAGCATTGCCATTAAGCAACGGGAGGAGTTCATGACCAATACTTCAAGCTGGCCATCAAGCTGCATCATGCTTTGAGTCCAAAATCTATAATGACGAGGCAGAGAAGTAAATAAGAGGAAGCGAGTCCCGCACTGTGGATTCCACCAGCCTGTAAGAAGTCTTACCCTATGCCCCCAAAGAGCTGTCGGTCAAGGACTGGCCTCTTCAGTCACACGAAGACTCAGGGAGTCAGGATCTTATCCTCCTCAAAACTGAGGGACAGCTGACAATGACACTTTGATACTCATGGTGTGAGAAGGCGCTATGCGATTGCAAAATTTTCCTTGTTCTCTATCTCACCTGGGGATAATGTAATACTGCAAGCCCATGCCCAAGTATAAGCCAAATATTGTTTACTCTTCTCAGGAACCTGATTGGCCAATACTGGATTCTATTCTAAATTTGTGAATGTTGGTAATTAACTTTTAACTGAACTGGAAAAGATGCTGGCGCTAATCCTGTGTATGAGCAGTGAAACTATCCTTGGCAGCAAGGAGTAGTCAGTTTGGTTTTGTTTTTCTGTGTTGCCACTAGGTGGCTGTGTATAATGCAACATACAGCTCCTACCTTCACTTTATAAACCCTTTTCAATGTATCAAATCCCCCAAGAGTTTTCATGGGCTGAATGGAACTTGGCGGGGTGGGTGGTGGTGATAGCATTGGAACAGAAGAGGAGTTAAGAAGAAGGATGAAGTTATTGATTATAAAGCTATTGTGCTAGAAATCATATGTTTCACTGGTTCAGCCACTGGTGAAATATTGTGTACAATTCTGGGCACCACCCATCAGGCAAGGTGTAAAGATCTTTGGAAAGGGAACAGAGGAAATCTAGCTGGATATTAGCACTGCATCCTTTTGAATAGAGAGAGTTGGCGAGGTGACTTGTTCAAGGTTTTTGAGTTGAGCGGCTTCATGTCATAGGGCACTGACATCAGTTTTGTAACCGGGGGATCTGTACCAATGGGACGGTCTCCACCTGAACCAATCTGGAACCAGTGTTCTAGCAAAAACGATAAATAGGGCGGTCACTAGGACTTTAAACTTGGGAGTTGGAGGGAAGGGAAAACGACAGGGAGTATGGAATCATGTAGAAAGATAAGCAGCAGGTTAGCATGTGTGCAAGGTTTAAGTTCAAGGCAGATGAGGAATGAAGCAAAAAGGAAGGTAACTTAGGATCTATTACTTGAGATGCTGGAAATCATGATAAGAAAATTAGCATTAAGGTGCTTGACTGAATGCTTGTGATATTTGTAATAAAATAGATGAATCAACAGCACAAATGTGCTGATTATGATATGGTAGGCATCACAGAGACATGGTTACTGGGGCTTCAGGACTGACAGTTAAACATCCAAGGCTTTACAACTCATCAAAAAGACAAGGAGGTGGGCACGGGGGGACAGGGTTGTCTTGTTAGTTAAGAATGAAACTAAATCTATGGCACTGAATGACATTGGGTCAGATGATGTGGAGTCTGTGTGGATGGAGTTGCGGAACCACAAAGGCAAAAAAAAAAGGAGTTATGTACAGACCTCCCAGCAGTGGTCAGGACCAGGGTACCAAGGTGTACCAGGAAGTAGATAGGACATGTCAAGAGGGCACGGTCACGGTGATCATGGGGGACTTCAATATGCATTTGGACTAAGGTGAATAATGTTGTAGGTGAATCCATTGAAAGGGAATTCATGGAATATTTACAGGATAGCATTTTGGAACAGCTTGTGATGGAGCCCACAAGGGAGCAGGCTATTCTGGACTTAGTGCTGTGTAATGAGCCAGACTTTATAAAAGATCTTAAAGTAAGGGAACACTTAAGTGATCATAATATGGTAGAGTTCAATCTGTAGTTTGAAAGAGAGAAAGCAAATTCGGATGTAATGGTCTTACAGTTAAATAAAGGTAATTACAGGGGCATGAGAGAGGAACTGACAAAAATTGACTGGAAGCAGGGCATAGAGGGGAAGACAGTAGAGCAACAATGGCAGGAGTTACTGGGTGTAATTGAGGACACAGTACAGAGGTTCATCCCAAGGAAAAGAAATGTTATCCGGGAGATGGATTAGACAGTCATGGCTGACAAAGGAAGTCAGGAAATGTATCAAAGATAAAGAGAGAGCCTATAAAGTGGCCAAGCGCACTGGGATATCAGAAGATTGGGAAGACTACAAAAACAAACAGAGGATAACAAAGAGAGAAATAAGGAAGGAGAGGATCAAATATGAAAGTAGGCTAACCCATAAATTTAGAAATGATAGTAAAAGTTCCTTTCAATACATAAGAAACAAACAAGAGGCAAAAGTAGACATTGGGCCGCTCCAAATTGATGCGGGAAGGCTAGGAAGGAGATAAGTAAATAGCTGAAGAATTTAGTAAGTACTTTGTATCAGTCTTCAGAGTGGAAGACAGGAGTAATATCCCAACAATTAAGGATAATCAGGGGGCAGAGTTGAGTATGTTAGCCATTACAAAAGAGAAAGTGCTAGAAAAGCTAAAAGGTCTAAAAATCGATAAACCTCCTGGCCCTAATGGGCTACATCCTAGAGTTCTGAGGGAGGTGGCTGAGGAAATAGCGGAGGCACTGACTGTGATCTTTCAAAAAAATCACTGGAGTCAGGGAAAGTCCCAGATGATTGGAAAATCACTGTTGTAACCTTCTGGTTCAAGAAAGAATCAAGACAAAAGATGGAAAATTATAGGCCGATTGGCCTAACCTCAGCTGTTGGTAAAATTCTAGAATCCGTCGTTAAGGATGAGATTTCTAAATTCTTGAAACTGCAGGGTCAAATCAGAACAAGTCAGCATGGATTTAGTATGAGAGGTCATGCCTGACAAACCTGTTAGAATTCTTTGAAGAGATAACAAGTAGGTTAGACCAGGAAACCCAGTAGATGTTATCTATCTAGACTTCCAAAAGTCTTTGATAAGGTGCCTCACAGGAGGCTGCTGAGTAAGGTGAGGGCCCATGGTGTTCGAGGTGAGCTACTGGCATGGATTGAGGATTGGCTGTCCGAGAGAAGGCCGAGAGTTGGGATAAAAGGTTCTTTTTTAGAATGGTAGCCGGTAACAAGTGGTGTCCCGTAGGGTTCAGCTGTTCACTTTATATATTAATGATCAGGATGAAGGGGCTGGGGTCATTCTGGTGAAGTTTGCCAATGATACAAAGTTAGGTGGACAAGCAGGTAGTACTGAGGAGGTGGGGAGGCTGCAGAAAGGTTTAGATAGTTTTGGAGAATTATCCAGGAAATGACTGATGAAATTCAACGTGAGCAAATGTGAGGACTTGAACTTTAGAAAAAGAATACAGGCATGAACTATTTTCTAAACAGTGAGAAAATTCATAAAGCCAAAGTACAAAGGGATCTGGGAGTGCTAGTCCAGGATTCTCTAAAGGTTAACTTGCAGGTTGAGTCCGTGATGAGAAGGCAAATATAATATTGTCATTTACCTCAAGAGGGTTGGAAAGTAAAAGCAGCAACGTGCTTCTGAGACTTTATAAAGCTCTAGTTAGGCCCCATTTAGGATACTGTGTCCAATTTTGGACCCCACACCTCAGGAAGGACGTACTGACACTGGACCGTGTCCAGCGGAGATTCACATGGATGATCCCTGGAATGGTAGGCCTAACATACGATGAACGGCAGAGGATCCTGGTATTATATTCATTAGAGTTTAGAATGTTGAGTGGAGATCTAATAGAAACTTACAAGATAATGTATAGCTTTGAAAGAGTGGACGCTTGGAAGTTGTTTCCGTTAGGCGGTGAGACTAGGACCCATGGGCACAGCCTTAGAATTAGAGGGGGTCAATTTAGAACGGAAATGAGGAGACATTTCTTCAGCCAAAGAGTGGTGGGCCTGTGGAATTCATTGCCACGGAGTGCAGTGGAGGCTGGGATGTTAAATGTCTTCAAAACAGAAATTGATAAATTCTTGATCTCGCAAGGAATTAAGGGTCATGGGAAGAGTGCGGGTCAATGGAGGTGAAATGCCCATCAGCCATGATTAAATGGCAGAGTGGACTCGATGGGCCGAATGGCGTTACTTCCACTCCTATGTCTTATGGTCTTATGTCGGGCAATAACCAAAATATGTAAATGCAAAATAATTTAGTGCAAAAATCTGGAGGAGTTTGAGAATTTGTTTTTCCACCCTGAGTTGTTGGGAGTTGGATCACTTTCCCCAGAAAAGGTAATAGGAGCTTATTGCTTCAATAATTTTGTTTAAAAGAAAGGATTGGGCAGTTACCTGAGCGTGAGGAAGTTTTCAATGTTACCCCATTTAAAAAAAACTGGTCTAAGCACATCTGCTCCTTCTAAGAGCTCACAGTTCCTTGAACAGTTACTGTAAGCTGTGACTTTTAACTGATAAGACATGGAGATTTTCTGAGTGAACCAATCACCCTGTGCCTCTTTAATGACAGACCAAATGGCTTTCTTTTGTACTGCAAGTTTCTGTGACTCCTAGGAGGGGACAGCATGTATCATAGCAAGGCAGCAGGGTACAGGGAGAAAATTCCAGCAGTACGAGGAATTAATGATTAACAATAGTCCTGTCAGGATTTGGGTGGGGGATTGTTGGGCCCTATTTGGCAATTAATGACAAGAGATAGAAAATGGGGACTCATGTCTGGTTCGAGGGGATCTTGTCAATAAACAGACATAAAGACAAAAAGCATTTTTTAAAGACCATTTAGTCCAACAAGCCCTTACACACGCTGAGTGATCTATAGGTGTGTACCAGATACTGGACCTTGATTCTTTCTCAGTTTATACTTAATGTTGAATTGTTTTTAATTTAAAAAAATGCAGCTTGGATTGGAGAAGTTATGTGTAGATGCCTCACTTTGCATGCACTGTATCAGTTCAAGAAGGAGATTCACCGCACATTTGAGGACAGTTAGGAATCGGACAATAAATTCTGGTCTAGTCAGTGATGCCCACATCTTGCAAAATAAATAATGAAATGACCAGGGTTGTGTTTGCATTTCATCAGTAGGTAACCAGGGGCAAGTTTGTGTCACTTCCCTTCAATAGAACTGATGAAGTTTTATTGATGGGGACAATTTCCCCTTCACTGAACTTATAATTCTTGTAAGGTTTTAAAGTGAGGTATTTTTGCCTGATAAAAATCCATTGTAAATGGTTCACATTGTAAAGATGGTATCTTTTTATTTTTCTGTCAGTTTGATTGTGGATTAAAAAGGGAAAACATCTTCAAAAACCCAAGAATTAGAATTAGAGGGGGTTGAAGTCTGACTGCAGTTTTCAAAAGGGAAAGACTAGGAGAAAGTGAGGACTGCAGATCCTGGAGATCAGAGTTGAGGGTGTGGTGCTGGAAAAGCACAGCAAGTCAGGCAGCATCCGAGGAGCAGGGGGATCAATGTTTTGGGCATAAACCCTTCATCAGCACCACACTCTCAACTGCACTTTTTAAAAGCAGTTTACCTGACGTGTTGTAAGCAGTAGTGAAGTCTGGTTACAGGCAAGACAAGGACTGTGTACAAATGGAGCTATGGCCAGCGGCAAGTAGCTGATTAGGCTGTGGACTCATAACTAGTTATCGATGACAAAGACCATCATGTGATTGGCTCCCAGGCAGCTGTTGGTGTGAAAGTTTAAGGAAGAAGCTATCAGATCTCTGGAAATAATTTGAATATTATCTCAAGCCTGAAGATAGCTGGCTTAATTCCCCATATCACTTACTATAAGCTGTGGCTTTAATAGGTTTGAGGCCTTCATAAGTGAGAACTGGTTACCTGTGCTACTGCAAACAAGTGAAAGGACCTGGAGAAGGAATATCAAGAAATAGCATTCTGATCAGCAAAAGGATTATCTTTCAAGAAATCTTGTGGACAGGGACCATTGAACTGCCTACCCAGTTTTTCTCTCAGTTGTAGCATGCATGACTTTTTTAGTCTGTCTGTATGTGTGCAACAGAAAGTTTATAAGGGTTTTGACAAGTGGAGTTATATGTTGACAGTTCATAAATATTAACTTGTAGCTAGAATCTATTTATTTGTAACAAGCAGCAATCTAGTTACAAATATCTGGACTGCATTTTCTGTCAACCTGGATCTAAATGGACAAGTAAATTGTGGAATTTTGCATACCTTTATAAAATCTTTAACTTTTGTGATGGCTCCACGAATAACAGGACTTGATACCCCAGTGAGATATGACAACACATGTCACTCCCTGAATAGTGAAATATAGATATTTGACCTTTCTGGGGATTGATGCTTCAATATTAGATCTGGCAAAACGTTATGGAAAATTCATTCTTGCCAGAAGTCAGAGCAGTCATTTTTTTGTGATTTTAAAATCATCATTTTACTTTTTCCACAGATACATAATTGGGAAGAAAGGGGATACCAAGCGAAGATTGGAGAATGAAACACGAACTTCCATAACTATTCCTAAACCTGGAATAGAGGGAGAGATTGGTGAGATTCAGTAGGAATTCAAAGGCAAAGTTTTATTAACATATGAAATTAAGCTGTAAAAGGGAAGCACACATCTTTTTAAGCACTGTTTATCAAGAATTCTGATCCAGCATGCAACAAGATATGGACAACATTCAGGCCTGGACTGATAAGTGACAAATACTGTTCATGTCACAAACACCTCAGGAAATGGATGTGAGTTTGCTAGCTGAGCTGGAAGGTTCGTTTACGTACATTTCGTCACCATACTAGGTAACATCATCAGTCAGGCTCCTGATGAAGCACTGGTGGCATGGCCCGCTTTCTATTTATGTGTTTAGGTTTCCTTAGGTGGTTGATGTCATTTCCTGTGGTGATATAATTTTCCTCGGCAGAAAACTAGCCATCAGCATACATGAACATCAACTATCCATAAAAAGACATTACTCTCTCTCACTAGTATCCTCCCATACGGATGAGGAAGGACACCACTTCGACTGGTACAGTACATCCATCCTAGGATGAGCCGAACAGAGACACGTGAGAATTCCTAGAAGCATGGCATTCCAACTGGGACTCTATCAACAAACACATTGATTTGGATCCCATTTACCACCCCCCTGAGAAAAAGAACAGGAAATTACATCACAGGAAACGACATCACCAACCAAGGAAACCTAAACACAAGTAGAAAGCAGGCCATGCCACCAGTGCTTCATCCAGAGGTTCACTGATGATGTTACCTAATATGGTGACGAAACATCTGAAAATGAACCTTCCAGCTCAGCAAACAAACCTACATCCAGAACCTCAACCCAAGCTACAAATCTTCTCAAAACTCACCATTTCAGGAAATGATCACTTTCCCTTCATTGCTATTCACAAATTCCTTACCATTGACATCCTGGGTGGGTTTGTCACCAGCGACCAGAAATTATTTGAGCCAACTCCATACATATTGGGGATACAGAGGAGATCAGAGGCTGCGAGTTCTACAGCAAGTGAAGAACTTCCTACTTAACACTGAAAATATGTAATAATAGCAGATGTAAGCCATTCAGCTCTTCAAATCTGCTCTGCCATTCAGTAAGAACATGGCTGACCTGTTTGTGTCATATATTTCTCATTCCCATCTGTTCCTGATAACATCTTACTTTGTTACCTCCTAAGGATCTATCTAACCTCACCTCAAAAATATTAAATGATCCCTCCACCAACTCCAGCACCATGGGCTGCCTTTGTGGTGGAGTGTTCCAAAGTGGCACAACCCACTGGAAGAAAGTTCTCCTCCCCTCCCCTTCCTAAAAGGGTATCTTTTCTGCATTCACCCACAAGAATCTTTTCCACATCCACTATGACAAGACCGTTCAGGATATTTTAAACTTCATTCGAACCATCTCTTGCTGTTCCGCACTTGTGCGCAACCAAGCTGAGCCTATCTAGTCTTGTAAGACAAACTACTCCTTCCATATATGAATCCAATAAACTTTCTCTGAGTCACTTCCAATGTATTTACATTCTTCTTTAATTAGCAACCAAAACTTTATACTGAATTGAAGACCATGTCTCACCAATGTAAAGTTGAAACATAGCATTCTTACTTTTATATTCTTACTGTAATAAAATCTAGCATTTTCTCCCCAATTTGTTCATGGGATGTGGGTGTCACTGGCTAATCAAGCCTTGAGCACCCATCTGTAATTTCCCAGATGGCAATTGAGCCATCCACATTTCTGTGGATCTGGAGTCGCATGTATTCCAGATGGCAAATTTTCTTCCCTAAAAAACATTAATGAACCAGATGTTTTATTCTAACAGTCGACAGTGATTATATGATCTCCATTAGACAAGCTTTTTTAAAATCCAGATTTTAATTGAATTCACATTTCACAATCTTTGAATATTAGTTTAAGATTCTGGATTGCTCGTCCAGTGACATTACCACTACCTCCCTGTTTCCTTAAATTTGATACTTCTCTTAAGTTCTTTAGTTAATCATGAATTTTGGGTTCTCCTCTTGGAATTTTTCTTTAATGATAGTGTTGTATTTATCCTGAAATATCCCCTTAAATATTTGCTACTGCTTCCATTTTGATCTATCTCGTAACTTAATATCTATTGTGAGGTATGTGTGTTAGTATTATTGTGCAAGTAACTCGATGTCTAAAACTGGTTCACCACCATAGTGTTAATCCATAGCCAATGAAAACTTTATCCTTCAGTTGGGATGGTAAATCAAGGCCTTGTTGACTTGGTCTGACGATTTGAGGCCATGGTGAAGATCCTGCGGCATTATTTAATTACTTTTGGTGCTAATCTCTGTTTGTCACTCAAACAGTACCAAATAAAATCCACCTGGTCATTTGTTACGTTGCCCCAGTAGCATTCACATTAAAAACCTGTAAGGAAAATCTCACTTTGGGCAAAGTTTAGCATTGTGCAGGAAAATGGGCAGCCCTCACTTATGCAGCCACTGCACTTGAGGTTATGATTGTGATACATGCCGTAAAGCAGTGAACTCTGCGCCACAGCCGAGCAGAGAATACTCTGTGGTATGAGAAAAATAAACTTAAATCTAACGTATGAAACAGAAACAGAAATTGCTGGAGAAACTCAGACAAGTCTGGCATCATCTGCGGGGAAACGTTAATGTTTCAAGTCCAGTGTCTGTTCTGAATCTGCATTAGTTTACAATGATGACGAGTCACCAAACTAGAAACGTTAACTCTGCTTACTGCCCACAGATGATGCCAGGCCCGCTGAGTTTGCCCAGCAATTTGTTTCGTTGTTTCAGATCTCCACCTTCTACAGTTCTTTGTTTTATTTCAAGTCTGATGTCGTCTTGTTTCTAGTCATCACCGGACAGCAGCGAGCGGGTGTTGCATCAGCACAGACCCGAATTGAAGTGATGTTGGAGAGCTTCCGCAGAAAGCAACCCTTCACTCATTTCCTGTCTTTTGCCATTAATCAACCCAACATTCAGGAACAGTTTTTGAAATTTAGAGAGCGTGTGTTGGATGAGTGCTCCCAGGTACGTTACCACAGCTGACAACAAGCATTAGCTCCGATACAGGATACGTAGGCAAGTGGGGATAGGAAAGGATGTGGGCTTGAAGCTAAAGGATATCTTCAAGAGAAAGGGTGATCCTGGCAGGTTCCATGACTGATATTTTTGAAGGGTGAAAGTACTTTAAAAAGAATTTACATTGATATCGATTTCGTGATTTCAGGGACTTGCAGCCAATAGTTACTTTTGAAGCAAAAATAAAATCTAATAAAATCTGAAATAAAGATGGATAGAAAATGCTGCAAATACTTAGATCAGGCACCATCTATGGAGAGAGAAAAACAGAGTTTATGTTTCAGGCTTGGGACCTGTAGGAGTTAATATTCCCTTCCCTAGTCTATCAGTATACATAATTGCTCTTTATTTATGCAAGGTACACTGAAAAATAGTTACACATCACAAGCTTATCTGTACATTACTTCAACCATAAGTGGCCTAGTTTTCTTTTATTCATTCCTGCCTGAATCAGTATTTATTGCTCATCCCTAATTGCCCACAGGCCAGTTAAGAATCAGCCACGTTGCTGTGGGATTTGGAGTCTCGGGGAAGCTGGACCAGGTAAGGACAGCAGTTTCATTCCCTAAAGGGCATTAGTGTACCAGTTTGGAGTTTTTCAAATAATCAACAATCATCATTAGATTCTTAATTCTAGATTGTTACTGAATTCAAATTTCACCATCTGCCATGGTGGACTTGAACCTTGATAGAGTCTCCAAATTATTACCTGGATCTCTGAATTAATAGTCAGGCAATAATACCACTAGGCCATCAGTTTACATAGTCTTGTCCAAGGATCAGACCAAAGTGAGTGGATTAGTCTGCTCCAGTCTGGCCTCCAGTTGCTAATCCCTTGACTCTGAGCTAACTATCATTCTGGGGCACCCTTCCTTATTCCATACAAACTGGCCTGGATGGTGATACCCACATCCCTTGAATTATTTTTTTTAAATTGGGGTCTCTTGCAGCTGTTATGTATTGTACAGATAAGCTTGTGATGTATGACTATTTTTGCTATATCTTTGTAGTGTATCTTTTTTCCTTTCCATATAAGCAGTATGTATAATCAAATTTTGGTCCAATCTTTAGCGGTCAATCAGTTTGACAACTGGCAAACGTCACAAATGGTGCTCTCTTCTATAATTGGATGGCCTTCTCATGGTGGCACGGTGGCTCAGTGGTTAGCACTGCTGCTCCACTGCACCAGGGTCCTGGGTTCAGTTCCACCCTTATGTGAGTTTGCACATTCTCCCTGTGTCTGCAGGAGTTTCATCCAGGTGCTTTGGCTTCCTCCGACAGTCCAAGATGTGGAGGTTAGGTGAATTGGCCATGCTAAATTGTGCTTTGTGACCAGGGATCCGCAGTCCAGATTCATCATGGTAAATGTGAGGTTATGGAGATCAGACGGGATGCTGTTTGAAGGGTCAGCACAGCGGGATGCTGTTTGAAGGGTCAGCACAGGCATGCTTGGCTGAAGGGTGTTTATCTGCATTGTAGAGATTCTTTGATTCAATTTGGCTATTTGCTTGTTTTCTTTGGAAAGAGGCTTGTTTCTCCATTTTAACAAACCTTGTCCTTTGGCTAGCTTTCTCATGGCTGCTGCAGTTTTTGATGTCTAATCAAGCATTTGATACTCACACAGCATGACCCTATGGTCAACCACACCTTGTCTTACTGACAAATGGTACATCATATCTCCTGCACTGCATTTGTCATAAATCAGAATATCAGCCAGACACACTATCACCCTGCTGAGTTACAACATATAATTCAAACACCCACATTTCTTCACAAAACATTAGAAACTCACAGGGTCATTTCTTAATGAGTCGATCACCATCTGAGCAGTTGACCTTTCAATAGAACAGTCTTTGTATTCTTTTTCTCTCTCATTTTGGTTAACCCAACAAACTCAGGGTTACCAAAAGAGAAAATGCTGGAAAATCTCAGCAGGTCTGGCAGCGTCTGTAAGGAGAGAAAAGAGATGACGTTTTGAGTCTAACTGACCCTTTGTCAAACTCAGGGTTACTGTGCACGGACCTTTCATCAGAACGTTCCATTGTGTGCACTTTAGTTTTGAAGTGTAGTTGTTGTTGGGCTGCTATATTTCCTTCATTGCAACTTACACACAGGATGCTCCCCAAAACAGCAGTGTTGATTTGAGAGATCAATCTAATTTGGTCCTCTCTGAAAACTTGCTTTCAGTTTTAAATAATTCTTGTGATTCGATGGATAGTCAGCCATTCACCCAGAGCGTGAAACATACAACTTGGTATCAATTGCCCTCTCACCCAAGTAGTTTGTAAACTTGCATTATTAAATTCATACACAGAGTGTACTCGAGTATTGGCCTTTAGGGATGACGAAGATGGATAATTATATGTCAAAGCTATTTTCCAGACCAGTTGTGATCTACAACTAATGCCAATTAACAATAGGCTATTGCATAATTATGTTAAAAAAATATTGAGAAAGATATGCAGATGTGTAAAGTGTTCATCGAATATGGAAATTAAACTGATCAAAGGTTTTATTTGATCAAAAGAGCAATGTTGTTAATTATGCCAAGGCACTGAACCAATTCGATCCTTTGATTCCTTTGAAGGAATGTAACCTTTTATGAAATAGGCACTTCAAACTCAGCTACAGCATGTAAAATTGATCCAAATCTTCCCTGAGGCCATTCCATTAATGTCATGCAAGCCAAAATGACAGGAGGCCTGGAGCTGATGTTGTGCAGACTGAACTGATCCCAATTAGGTACCTCGAGGTACCATTTCCTATTAGTGTTTCCTATGTCTGTGTTGTAATTAGGCATATGAAGAAAATTCGGGGTACTTTGGGGATATGAGCAGCCTCTAAGGCAAGCTGGCAGGTGTGTATGAGGATCCCTGAAAGGTCTGGAGTGCTAGATTTGCACCCTTTGAGTTATTTGACATAGTTTCTGTTCAATTAATACACTTCTGCAGTACGAACGTAGCTTTTAATCTGGTCAGCTCAAAACATCTTTCAGAAATCATGACAGTGATGCATCAGTGTTTCAAAGACGCCCTTTTGTAGAAACATTGAGAATCATTGATCGAAACAGGTCATTGGGATCAGGTGACAAAATAATTGTAAAAAATTCACAGGAGATGTAGCTTCAGAAATATCACTGCTTTGGGAATGAGCTCTCTTTTTTTAATTTTGCACCCCTTATGCATGGTCAAACAGACTTACACTTGCAGTTTTTTCTTTCTGTTAATGGCTCCTGATCATCTGTTCCTCCTGCACCTCCCCCACCTCTCTCACTTTCGCCCCTCTTTTTGTCTTTACAATAAGTAGTAACATATTAAGTGCAATCAAAGCAGGAAACAATATCACATTGTGGCCTTGGACAGCTAGACCCGGAAAAAAGGCAAATGACTGTGGGCTTGAAGACCAAATAAATATTCCCTGTTACTGATTAGATTAGATTCCCTACAGTGTGGAAACAGGCCCTTCGGCCCAACAAGTCCTCACCGACCCTCCGAAGAGCAACCCACATAGACCCATTTCCCTCTGGCTAATGCAGCTAACACTATGGGCAATTCAGGATGGCCAGTTCACCTGACCTGCACATCTTTAGACTGTGGGAAGAAACCGGAGCACCCGGAGGAAACCCACGCAGACATGGGGAGAATGTGCAAACTCCACACAAGACTAGAATTGAACTTGGGACCCTGGTGCTATGAGGCAGCAGTGCTAACCACTGAGCCACCGTGCCGTTCATGGGAAAACAACAGTGGCAAAATCTCCACTAGGAGAGTTGCTTCAGTATGTTCTGTTCAATTGGTGTTGTTGCCACAGAAGCCTTCCAGCCCATGCTCCAGGTCTTTCATTGCTTTTATGGAACACTGGGTGGGTATGTAGAATGATTAAAATGTTTCTGAAATTTTGTGATGCAATCATCTCCAGATAATTGATTATAACTTTTCATAGGTAATTCGTTTCAGCAATTCACCACCACAAAACCAATTTACTACCAGTGTGAATACTGCTGTAGTGCAGGCAGATAATAGAATCCCTAGAGTGCAGAAGCATTTGGCCCATTGAGTCGCACCAACTTTCTGAAGAGCATCCCAACCCAGACACACCCCATCCCCGTAACCCTACATTTACCACAGCTAACCCACCTAACCTACACATTCCTGGACACTGTGGGGTAATTTAACATGGCCAATCCACCTAATCTGGACATTGTGGAGTTTGTACATTCTCCCACACTCCAAAAAAGTGTTTTACAGCCACTGAATTACTTGTGAAGAGTAGTCATTGTTGTACGTGGGAGAGGTGAGTCATTGTAGCAGACATTTCAGACATAAATACAGACTAGCTTGACTCTTAATCTTTGTAGAATCATGTGAAACCTTGAGTAGCTTTGTGCTTTGCAGTCATTCTTTGATAGTTAATAAAAACTGAAAGAACTGCGGGTACTATACATCAGAAGTTCTGAGGAGGGGTAATTCGACATGAAACATCAACTCTGACTTCTCTCCACAGATGCTGCAAGACCTGCTGAGTTTTTCTGGCAATCTCTGGTGTTGGGTCTTTGATACTTACTGTTCTCCAAGCTGTGATCCTGAGCTCTTTCTCCTTGCTAGTTTACCTGGATGGATAGAACAATATGAAGATTCAGTTGTTCCCCTTCTCTTCTAGGGTCGTGGGATTGACAGCAGTATTTTCCAGAACCCAGCAAAGCTCCACCTGACGATCGGAACACTCATCCTACTTAATGAGCACGAGGTCACCAAAGCTGCTGAATTGCTGCAGAAATGCAAGGAAGACTTCATCAAGTGAGTAAAGCCCTGGTCAGTTTTCAGCAATCGGCTGTTCCACTCCTCGGCTTGCTGTCATGTTCCAGCAGAGACATGCCACTAGGATTGGTTTGTAAGAGCAATATATGGTACCTCGGACCAAGTCAGTGTTTACCGATGGTTTTTCAAATAGATGTATTTGACTTCTGTTGTTGATACAAAGCCAACTATTTGCATGCCCTTTTCAAAAGCTTTATGATCGCAGCCAGAATTCCACAAAGGTATTACCTGTGGATCACCATTACCGTGAATTGTTTCATCATAATCTGTCATTTTCAAGGGAAGTTGTACACTTGTTATCATGTGGCTTAGTCCTAGTGATCAGAATATGATTGCGACTGGAGTTCCAAGTTAACCTAATCCAAATCTCTGAAGTCACTGGGCTGTCCTGCAGAGACTAGTGTCATCCAGTAGTGACTATAGATCAAAATACTTGTGATAGGTGGGCATTGAAAGGGTCCTGGTTTTAAATATTTGTGACTCCACAAGACTGTGTGTGGATTGCAGCGACACAGTATACAGTGAGAATGGTTTGAGAGCAAAACATACTCCGCTTCTTCAAACACTCCAGTTTGCACCTGGAGATTCGATCCCCGACAGTATGGAACCTGGAGATTCGATCCCCGACAGTGTGGAACCTGGAGATTCGATCCCCTACAGTGTGGAAACAGGTCCTTCAGCCCAACAAGTCCCCACCGCCCCTCTGTACAGTAACTACCCTACCCTATATTTACCCCTGACTAATGCACACTAACCTTATGGGAAATTTAGGAGGAAATCCACACAGACACGTGGAGAATGTGTAAATTCCACACAGACAGTCACCCGAGGCTGTATTTGAACCCGGGTCCCTGGTATTGTGAGGCAGCAGTGCTAACCACTGAGCCACCATGCTGCCACCTGTGTGTAGAGACTGAGAACTCATTCACTTGGTCTGCTTGAAAAGCCTTACACAGCCTTTTAACTGTTCTCTCTCCTCCTCTGCTCCAAATGCCAAAACAATGAAGGTTTAAGCAAATAATCCAAAGCAGAAGTGCAAGTTTCTGAACTTTGCTTCACTGCATCTCACCCCTTCAACAAATTAATTAAAGGATCTTCACCATTGCCAGTCTAGTTTTGACATACATCAACTCAAAATCCCTTTGCACGGAATGGCTATATTTCACAATGGTATTCTGGAGTCACTGATATTTAAAACCAGGGTCCCTTTGATGTCTGCCTGTCACAATTGATCTGATCTAGTCACCACTAGATGTCATTACACACTTGATGTTGCTCTGCACAACTGTACTGAAACTTCAGAGATTCCCTTTCTCTTTCTGACTGTGGTGACTAAGACGTCCAGTAAGGCGTAAATGTGCAATTTCCCTTGAAAATGACAATAATATTAAAAAATTCTGTGTAATCCACCATTAATACCATTGGGAAGTTCTGGCTGCCATCATAGACATATAGCAGGCAGCATGAGAATAGTTGCCTTGTATCAACTGTTCTCTGACTCTTCTATTTGTGGAACTACCTGAAAATATCTCAGGTACTCAATATAAACATCCTTTGGATCAAGGAATGGGCAACACTGGATATCAGTAATACGTTTCTTGTGAGGAGCCCTATCTGGCCCACTGCTAAACAGGTTCAGGACGAGCCAGGGCCTCTGCCCAACCAACCTCCACTTCTGGGACCTCAGTACAAATTCCTCATGTACTTCTGGCAAGACACAAACAATGCAGCACATTACTGAGGAGTTTCCCCTCTCCTGGTTGATCACCTCGATTTCAGCAAGTGTGCAGGTTATTGCATGACTTTGCGATTTGCATTCAATAAATAACATCAAAAAATAAAGTGAGGAGATGTTTCCATTAATGGGACATGGTCACAGAATGCGAGGATCCACAATTAAAATCGAGATGTGATAGAGTTTCATCTTCCAGAAAGTAGTGTGTGTCTGGAAGTTTCTACCCAAGAGAGTTGTGGAGTTTACATTATTAAAAGTGTCTAAAGAGGAGTGAGTTAGAGTTTTGAAATACCAGGGAGTCGAGGGCTGTGTTGAGTTAGCATGAAAGAGGAGTAGAGACCCGAGACAGATCAGGCAAGATCTTGTTGAGTGGTGGACCAGGTCTAAAGGGCCGAACAGCCTACTCTTGTTTCTAATGTCCTTATATAAGTATCAAGATATTCGTAGGGACCTTGGCACATCAGTGTATTGGCACACACTGGTGCAATGCTTAGAACAACTGCACTCTCTCAGATTGATTCCCCTTTAAAGTAGAATGGTTACATCAGGCCTGATTTAAGCCAAGAACAATTTGGGGCTTTGTTTTAGAAAGAAAGGCTGATTATTCAACAAAGACGATTTGTTCGTACAGTATGATGAGCTGCTAGCTGGTCACACTCGTGATACATCTTACAGCAATGTTTTCAAGAATCTCGGTCAACATACCTCCATTATCCTCCATGCTGGAGAACTTCCAGATGCCTTGACACGAAGGTAACACAGAAGAAAATATTAGTGTAACTTAGGGGAAATGGTTTCTGTAAAAAATACATATTTTGACTGTTTTAGTTAATTAGGAGAAAGTGAGGACTGTAGATGCTGGAGATCAGAGCTTAAAAATGTGTGGCTGGAAAAGCGCAGCAGGCCAGGCAGCATCAAAGGAACAGGTGAATCGATGTTTTGGGCATAAGCCTGAAGAAGGGCTTATGGCTGAAATGTCGATCCTCCTGCTCCTTTGATGCTGCCTGGCCTGCTGCGCTTTTCCAGCAACACATTTTTAAGCTCTGTTTTAGTTAATTGCTGACATAATGGGATGTAATAGAAATAGGGAGGTCAGACAGCATCTGAAAACCGAAAACTTTAATCTGTCTTTTCTCTGCACTGCTAATGGGTCTGAGCATATTTGTTTATATTTTCAATTTAGAACTTCACTGATTGCTTTAAAAGTGTCCTACCCCAAGCATCTTTCAACTTAAAATCAAAATTTAAATGCCTGTTTGAAGGCCTCTCCTCCCTCTGTAACCTCTAACCACTACTGTATTCCAAACTTTGTGTATTTTTCTTATTATTTGTTCATGGGATGAGCGAGGCCAGTATTTAATTCCTTTCCCAAATTGCCAGTTGCCAATAAGTCAGACCTGGTAAGGAAGGCAGTTTCCTTCCCTAAAGGATGTTAGTGAACCCGATAGGCTTTTCCTGACAACTGGATACATGGTCATCATTAGACACACAACTCCAGATTTTTTTTAAGTTGAATTTAAATTCCACCATCTGTCATGGCAGGATTTGAACCAGGGTCCCCAGAACATTACCTGGGTGTCTCGATTAATGGTCCGGTGATAATGCCACTAAGCCATCACCAACCCATTGACTCTGATTCTGACCTTATGTGCAAAACCCTCTGCTGCTTTCATCCCAGTCTCAGTGGTCAAATCCTCCACCATTAACACGCATGGTCTGAATTCTACCGCTAAGATCCTCTGCTCCTCCACCATCTCCTTCTCCTTGACAACCCTGCATTAAACGAGGCTTTTGAACCAATTACTGTCCTGTCCCCTTTAACCTCTGTCAACCCTACAAGTCTCCGAGGCCTCTATTCCTTCATTTCTGACCCTGCACATCCCCATGTTCACCTTTGGCAGCTGCATCTTCGGCTGCTTCAATCCTAAACTCTGGAATTCCCCCCCCCCCCCCATCCCCCCCCTCAACCTCTCCACCTGTCTTTCTCCTCCTTTAGACACTCCTTAGCAGTTACTACACACTAGGATACATGAACATCAACTAGCCACAAAAAGACATGATCCATTCTTAATTAGTATCCTCGCATACAGATGAGGAAGGACACCACTTCGACTGGGACAACACATCCATCCTAGGACAATCCAGTCAGAGACATGCATGAGAATTCCTAGGAGCATGGCATTCCAAATGGAACGTTATCAACAAGTACGTTGACTAGGATCCCATTTACCACTCCCTGAGAACAAGAACAGGAAATGACATCGCCAACCCAAGGAAACCTAAACACAAATAGAAAGCAGGGTCATGCCACCAGTGCTTTCGGAGGCTCACTGATTATGTTACCTAGTATGGTGATGAAACGTCTGAAAATGAACCTTCCAACTCAGTGAGCAAGCCTACATCCAGAACAATCCTTAACAGCTACCTCTTTGACCAAGTTGCTAGTATCTCCCTTTGTGACCTGGTTTCTGATTTTTGTGCCTCAATTTTTCTGTGTTTTGCTATATTAAGGCCAACTGTAAACCTGTCCAACTCTCTGATGGTGCTGTATAGGACATGTTGAGACAGTGGGTGGAGGCAGTACAGGAAGCAGACCCTACAGCCAGTCCTGATGCTTCAAGGTGAGAGGACGTGAAGGGACTTGCACTACTGAAAGTTCTGTGACTTACGATGAGACAGTGATTAAAATCTGTCCTTGTAGCTTGCAGGCAGAGGGTAGTGGAAGAACCAGACCTCTTGTTTTGCTGTTGGCAGCAAAGTGATAGTTTCATGTGCAGAAAGCTCCTCGTGAGGCTGGAGAAAAATCGGTCTTGCTGAGGACGATGTGAATAGAAGCAGTGGTAGAGGGAGCAGTGAGGTGTTGAGGTTTGAGTTCTACATCCAGTTGTGGTGTTGGCAGATCATTGGTAAATCCTTCTTTATTCAGGATGGCAATGGTTGGGTCCTTTTGTATTTTGCTTGAGGGGGGTAGAAAGAATCAAGCTCTAGCACATCCAGATGAAGACGTGTAAACATTTCCAAATCTTAGTTTATTTAGTTGTTGAAGTGTCATGGTGGAGCATGTCTTGCATCCATCCTGGTGTTGCTGTTGCATATTCACTACTCTCTGTTGTGCGAACAGTAACGAAACAACAAAGCCTGCTGAGAGTCATTAGAGGGCGTGAATATAAATGAATGCCGATGTGTTCAACCTCCTGCTTGAGTAAACAGTTTTAAATAGTCTCTTTCCAAGGCCAGTGAAAGATTGGAACAGTATCCCTCAGGAGATTATGACGCATTCATAGATTGATGTTTGTTAGGCATGCATCATGTGGTTTACATGATGAGTACTAACGAGAAGTGAAGTAATTAATGTTAATTGTGCAGTAGGTTAAGTACAATTCAACTGCTTCTTATCTGTTTGCCACAATGGAATTAAGGAAATGCTTCACAATATTTAGGGCAAATTTAAAAAAAATCTGATTTAAACCTAACCTGCAAATCTCTTCAAAACCAAAAGAACTGCAAATGCTCTAAAACAGAAACAAAAACAAGTTGCTGGAAAAGCTCAGGAGGCTTGGTAACGTGTGTGAAGAGAAATCAGAGTCAGCATTTCAGGATGATCACCGAACCTAAAACATTAAATCGGATTTCTTTTCACAGATGCTGCTAGACCTGTTGAGCTTTTCCAGTAACTACTTTTTTTTGTTTCTGCAAACTTTTTCTATTGTTCCTTTAATATTTTCATATAGAGTCATAGAGATGTACAGCACTGAAACAGACCCTTCGGTCCATGCCAACCAGATATCCCAACCCAATCTAGTCCCACCTGCCAGCACCTGGCCTATATCCCTCCAAACCCTTCCTATTCATATACCCATCCAGATGCCTTTTAAATGTTGCAATTGTACCAGCCTCCACCACTTCCTCTGACAGCTCATTCCATACACGTACCACCCTATATTATAACTTTTTTGCTTCGTGCTGCTGTTATTAGTTCTAACTGATGCTTCTGTTTAATCAGCAGCACTTTCGCTTGTAGAACTGAAGGTTATGGCTTCAACCCTACTCCCGAATTGGAGTACCTAATCCAGGCTAACACTTGAGTGCAGTGTTTCAGATGCAGTTTAAAACATGCTCAGTAGGAAAAGAATCTACTGAAGCAAAGTAGTCTCCAACAATGCCTCATTAATGGACTGTGAAGGCAGCAGAAGAGTAATGGAGGGGTGCACAGTGACTGCAGTAACACAAGATGTCCTTGATAATTGGAGGGTTTCAAGCAAGGGTGAAGTTGGAAGTAATGATCTGGCCCAGAATTTTCGAAGGATCTTCTCTCCAACTGAGAAAATCTGTATTAAAGCAAAAATATTTTACCTGTGTATTGGCAAGCAGAGGATTCAGATATGCTAAGTAGGACCATTAGCTTATCCCCAGTAATGTTTAAGGCAGCAGGTTTAGAACAAGTTCCTTTCAAACTCTGTAATGTTTGCAATCCAAACTGTACCGTACAGCTATTTATGAATTTCATCCATCTCAGGGTTACAACTTTTACGTTCCTTTGCGGCAACTTTTAGTTTTGCATGACTTTTGCTTGTTTTTGTAAATGGTAATGTAGCTGAGTAATGCAGCCCATTCTCTGACCTGCAGCAATTGCAGGCATTTCCCACCATTTTCTGCATCAAAATGTCTACCGGAAAGTGCTGCAAAAGCCTTCAAATCCTGTTTCTCCTGCTGTGCTGTTGCTGTCCCAGTTAGTGGCATTGAATGAGCAACTATTAATTGTAAGCTGAAGTTCTACTGCAGATTTATTCAAGACAAAAATAAAGACTGGTATTTATACAGCACCTACGGGGAGACTGTTGCATAGACGGTGGTAAAATCACTGCTCTAATAATCTAAGAGGCCTGGATTAACACTATAAGGGGACTCAAGTGCAAATCCCACCATGGCAGCAAATGGAGTTTAAATTAATCAAACAAGAATCTCAGTTAAGATAACTGCAAAATGGCCAATTATTGTAATAATCCCGTCTGGTTTGCTAACTCCTTCAGGGAAACAATTCCACTGTCCCTTCCTGGTCTGGCCTATATGTGACTCCAAACCCACAGCTGACTCTTAACTGCCCCCTGAAATGATCTAGACAGCCACTGAAGCGATGGGGTGTAGGCAATAAATGCAAGCCTTCTCAGTGATTTCCACACCTTGTAATTTTTTTTTTAAAAGCCAAAGTAACTGAATCCTGGGCATTTGGACTCAATTTAATTGGAGCTGCTTCTGCTCTATCTTGGTAATTTGCACAGTTTGTTTTCCCAAAAATACAGCAATATTGCAAGAGAAACTCGAAAGAATCTGCTTATATTTCTACCTCTTTACCATGTGTAAGACTCAGTTAAATACTCTGAATAATGATACGGGATGTAGATTGTGGGATTTATATATACTTTAATCTCCTTTATTCTGGATACTTTACTCTGAATTTTCAGTATGGCATATAGGTGTCTATATGCCTGAAATGGTTTAGTGACTTGTTCGTTTTTTTTGTAGCCATGGTGATTTTTTGTTATAAGAGGGAGTTCCTCGTGTGTAGCAGGATTTCCATTGCAAGAGTATATGAGCATACAAAGTAACAGTTGGTGCTTTAGGTTTTCAGTTTAGAAGATCAGAAATTTTTTCTTTTTGATTAGGGAACACACCCACTGCTTTAAAAAAAAGTCTTTTATGATTGAGCTTAACAGTTTGCAGAAATCTTGGCTTATGTTGGATATGCAGAAAGAGAGGACTGCAGATGCTGGAAATCATAGTCAAGAGTGTGGCGCTGGAAAAGCACAGCATTTCAGGCAGCATCCAAGGAGCAGGAGAATCAACGTTTCGAGCATAAGCCCGTCATCATTCGAAACATCAATTCTCCTGCTCATCGGATGCTACCTGACCTGCTGTGCTTTTCCAGCATCATGCACTCAACTCTGAAACTGGATACGTCAAACAATTGCTCCTGACAAAAGGAGATGGTTCAGAACTGTTCAGAAATAGCTTGCCTTATTGTAAGGAGTTTTGTTTGAAGTTCCCAGACCAGACGTGTTTGGCTGAAACTGTGATGGGGTTGTTTGAAGCTGAGAAGTAGAGGGTCAGTCGTGGGAAGAGTTGAGGAAGAGGCTGTCAGATTCTTAAGACAGAAAATTGAACGTATAGTCAAATTAAGCCCAGTAAACCATGTAAAAGAGAAGGAGATTCTCTCTGGTGTGAGTACATTAAAGACATGCTGTTGAGATTATTAGGATGTATTTTACAAAGTGTTTCCAAATCTTTAAATTGGTGTTATATGTAAGTTGTAAGATTTATTCTATTTTATTTTCATTTCTTCTGTGTAGCGATTGTTATCTTTTATTTGTATATTTTGTGTCTGTGAAAGACCATCTCATTAAAACTGAAACAAAAAAAAAAGTTCCATCAAGCCAGGTTTCCACCTGGAATCTGACTTGTCCAGGAATAACATCAGCTGGGATCACAATGTTTTTCCTAAGTTACTTGTGGCTTCTGCCACTGAACAGGCATTCATCTGACCCTTTGTGAGTGAACTCTATCCTTAGTTTTGTCCTGCGATTTTGTTTGCAGTCAGAATAATGGAAATGTTTTAGAACATAGAACAATACAGGTTCTTTGGCCCTCATGTTGTGCTGACCTTTTATCCTACTCCAGGATCAAACTAACCTGCAAACCCTTGATTGAACTATCTTCCATGTGCCTGTGCAAGAGTCACTTAAATGTCCTTAACGTATCTGACTCTACTACCACCACTGGTAGCACTTTCCACGCACCACCACCCTCTGTGTAAAGAACCTACCTCTAACACCTTTCCTAAACCTTCCTCCAATCACCTTAAAATTATGACCCCTTGTGATAGCCATTTCCACCCTGGTAAAAAGTCTCTGTCTCTCCACTCTATCTATGCCTCTTATCATCTTGTACACCTCTATCATGTCATGTCTTACCTTCGGTCGCTCCAATGAGAAAAGGCCTAGCTCCCTCAACCTTGTTTCACAAGGCATGCCCTCCAGTCCAGGCAGCATCCTGGTAAATCTCGTTTGCATCATCTGAAAAGCTTCCACAGCCTTCCTATAATGGTGCAACCAGAACTAAACATAATATTCCAGGTATGGTCTAACCAGGGCTCTATAGAGCTGCAGCATAACCTCGCGACTCTTAAACTCAAATGAAAGCCAAAACACCATACACCTTTTTGACAACTCTATCTACATTGAGGGATCTATGGACATCAACCCCAAGATCCCTCTGTTCCTCCACACTGCCAAGTATCCTGCCTTTAACCCTGTAATCTACATTCAAATTCAGCCTTCCAAAATGAATCACCTCCCACTTTTCCGTCTGCCACTTATCAGCCCAGTTCTGCATCCTACCAACACCCCATTGCAACCTACAACAGCCCTCCACACTATGCATCACTCCACCAACCAACTTTTGTGCCATTGGCAAACTTACTAACCCACCCTTGCACTTCCTCATCCAAGTCATTCCATTTCATCAAGAGTAGCGGTCCCAGAACAGATCCCAACGGAATACCATTGGTCATTAGCTCCACGCTGAATACTTTCCATCTAACACCACCCTCTGTCTTCTATGGCCCAGCCAATTCTGTATCAAGACAGACAGGTTTTCCTCTATCCCATGCCTCCTTAATTTATGAATGAGCCTACTATGGAGAACCTTATCAAACGGCTTGCTAAATCTACCTTCATCAGTGTGTTCTGTCACATCCTCAAAGAGTTCAGTAAGATTTGTAGGCATCTCCTGCCCCTCTCAAAGCCACTCTGACTGTCTCTAATCAAGCTATGGTTTTCCAAGTAATCATAAATCCTATCTCGCAAAATCTCCTCCAATAATTTGCCCACCACAGATGTAAGACTGACTAGTCTGTAGTTCCCAGCATTATCATGCTGGTGGAGGAGAAGGAAACATTGCTGCACAGGGGAGCTTCAGAGAGAAAGTAACAGATGGCTGGCAATGGAATGATAAACCCATGTGGGCAGGCTGTCCCGATCGCATCCTAGATCTGGCTGGGCTTGATGAAGTCATTGTACACCCCTGGCTGGAGCACACAGCTCATGCCAGCTGCTGTTTGTTTCAAGTGAGGAAGAGATCTAGAAATTCAGGAGGTAGGAACACGAATGAGAATGGAGAATAATCTGTGATTGAGTTCTTCATGCAAGGAATGTGGAAGCAGCATCTTTAAACAAGAGACGAACTGCATTTCAATAGCACCTTTCTTAACTTCAGGATTCTTGAAGTACCTTATGCAAACGACTTATTTTTTGAAGGGTAGCCACAGTTGTAATCCTCCACATTGTTTATAATGCAGATTTCAGTCTATCACAAGACCTTCCTTGCAATTTGGTTTTGAAGTCGACCAGAGGTAAACTTGATCTGTGTTGGCAGCAGATAGGATGTTGTGAAAGTGGACTGTGATGGAAGAAAATTGGGTAATTTGAGCTCCTTTTGACAGTCGCGATGTTATTGGGTTATGGCTTTGTGTGTTTTGCTATGTCTGAGTGTTAAACTCTTTGCAGAGTAGTTTGCAGAGTTATGTTTATACAGTGAGGTGATACAAAGAACCTGACTTGAATCTGACATTCAATAATGTGAACTGCATAAAGTAACTTTGAAAAGTGAGTCCGCAAGATCTTCAGTGGCACATCACATTGAGGTGGTTTATATTCTATGTACATATTACATCTATATACATAAAAGAGAAGCTTTGTAAACAATCTGCTTTCACTCTGTGTCATGCATGATTCTCCACTTGTGTGTAGTAATTTGATTGATCCACTGGCGAAGTCATTTTGGATCTTTTTATTATGAGTTTCAGTGGCTGTATTTGCTGTCGTGATTTTATGCAGCATTTCACTCTATCAGGATCAAAGATTATAGTTACATAAAGGGGAAGTGGAGCTATTTTAACATTGAATGAGGGCAGGAGGGATCCCTTAGGTTCTTGTTGAAATCTAATCCTCAAACTGTTGCAGTGGGGATTCTGGATTAGTGGTGCTGGAAGAGCACAGCAGTTCAGGCAGCATCCGAGGAGCAGGAAAATAAACATTTCGGGCAAAAGCCGCAGTGGGGAGCCATCTTGGTGATTTTTGTCTAATATTTGTACACAGTAACTAACTGAGAAAATTGGGCGAAGTGTGTGATCTGTAAGAATATGTAACTGTTATGAGAGGAATTAAACAGTTCATGGCTCACCTTTGTAGTTTTATCTTCTATTTCTGATGCGTTACAACCCACTCATTTAAATTGTAGACCCCAGTCTTTGAATAGTTGCTGTGGTTGTACTTGTGTTGAGTGCTTGCTCATCCTGTGACTGACTTGCGCTATGCTTCTGTTCCAGCAACCTTACTGGTGGAAAGCCACTCCTGGTGAGAATGGAAGGGATCGAATACATGAATGATGACCCAAGTATGGTAGATGTACTTTATGGAAAGATTCAAATGAAGAATGGAACAGACGTGTAAGTGAGGAAGAACTTGACAAATCAGTCACACCCTGTGTGGTTTCTGGAGAAGACCAGTTCTACCAGATCATGAATGCGAAAATAAATATACCCTCCCCTCTTCTTTTTAACAATCACGTGGCTCTTAATGGGCCCAGAGACGTCAATAATGTTCAGGGGACCCGGGTTCAAATCCCACCATAGCAGATGATGGAATTTGAATTCAATTTTAAAAATCTGGAATTAGGAATCTAATGATGACCACAAATCCATTTTTGACTGTTGTTCACTTTCACTAATGTCCTTCAGGGAAGGAAACTGTCTGGTCTTACCTGCTCTGGCCTGCATGTGACTCCAGACTCTGCAATGGGTCCGGGGAAATAGGGATGGACAATAAATGCTGGCCAAACCAGTGACACTGTCATCCTATGAATGAATTTCTTTTAAAAATTCCTACCCAACCATCTCTGCAGGGATCAGTGTCTCAAAAAACCAGGTTAACTGGCTAAGCATATTTGTAGCTATTTGGGAAACTTTGTCATTTGGCTATACACCAAATACATACAACCTGGACTGTGCTGACAGAAAGGGTGGGAGGAGCTCTTGAGGTTTGGTGCGATTGTTGGGTGCCACCAGATTTCCTCCAGTTTCCACTGGTCAAAATGTGATGACCAGAGCTGAGGACTACTTTACACCTGTGACTTACTGATGGTTGGGGTCTAGATGATTCAATTTGATTTGATTTATTATTGCCGCATGTACTTGGGTACCGTGAAACGTTTTGTTTTGTGTGCAATACAGGAAGATCATACCATACAAAATGCATCAGGGTAGGAGAACAGAGAGAGGAATCCAATGTTACGGCTGCAGGGAACATGCACAAAAAGAGAGTCAACATTAAATTTAAAACTTGAGAGATCCGTTCAGAAGTCTAACAACAGCGGGGAAGAAGCTGTTCTTGAATCTATTTGTAAGTGGATTCAAACTTTGAAATCTCCTGCCAGACAGAAGAGAGTGGAAGCCAGAATAACTGGGGATGGGAAGGGTCTTTGTGTTAGTTGCTTTCCTGAGAAAGCAGGAAATATAGATTTAGTCAATAGATGAAGGGCTGGTTCGTGTGATGGACTGGGCTGTGTTCACGGACCTTCAGTTTCTTGTGGTACTCTCAGACCTCAGACTCAAAGGGCATTCAATCTCTTACAACCGTTCAGTGCTCTGACACTGTAGCACTGACCAGTGCATAAATCTGTTTCAGCAGGTGCCCTCCAGTGTCAGGATGCTGGGTCAGGTGATATTAAAGGCATCCTGTTTATAGTTGCTTATTTACATGGAAAATGGAAGTCATTCTCACCTGCGCAGGGGACCTACTCGACAGGTTTACTGATTGGAATCTCTCTCTCTACTCTAGGGATTTCACATTGTGACACTAACCCAGGTGGCACTGTAACCCAGTACTTGTTAGTATCACTACTAGCCCATCCTTACAAGTTGAATGATAGAATAGATAAAGCAAGATAAAATACTGTGAATGCTGGAGAAACCCAACAGATCTGGCAGCATCTGTTAACGGATGCTCTCTGACCTCAAAAAAAAGAAGGGTGGCACGGTGGCTCAGTGGTTAGCACTGCTGCCTCACGGTACCAGGGACCCAGGTTCGATTCCATTCTCGAGCAACTGTCTGTGCGGAGTTTGCACATTCTCCCCATGTCTGTATGGGTTTCCACCGGTTTCCTCTCTCAAACATGTGCAGGTCAGGTGAATTGGCCACACTAAATTGCCCATAGTGTTCAGGGATGTGTGGGTTAGGTGTATTAGTCAGGATAAATGTGCAGTAATGGGGTAGGGGAATGGATCTGGGTGAGTTATGCTTTGGAGGGTCGTTGTGGACTTGTTGGGCCGAAGGATCTGTTTCCACGCTGTACGGATTCAATGAGAAACAGAGTAAATATTTTGCTTTTAGTATAACTGTTGAAGAAGAACCTTTTTTTTTCTCCACAGGCTTGGCCAGACGTGCTGAGTTTCTCCAAATATTTAATTTTTAAACCAGAAGAGATTGTTGGATTAGGGTTTGGGAGATGTAGTAGTTTAGGGCAAGGCCCCTACCTGGGACAATGTAACAATACTTTGTACTTTCTTTCAACCACCCAAAGGGTCAAGTGACTGACATCACTTGTATGCTGTGTATTCCTAGTGTGGCAAAGGAAAGTTCTTGCAGTCCACAAGTGGTTTTATAAACTGTTTTAGTCATGTCCTTTTGAATGCCCCCTGAGGTTGGAATTGTTTGGAATAATTTGTATTTGTCAAGTCCAGTTTGTGTTTGAGTTTTGTTTTATTCATTTGTGGAATGCATGCATCACTCACATGTGTTTCCCATTCCTAATTGTCCTTGAAGGTAATAGTGATCTGAGCTGACTTCTTCAACTGCTGCGGGCTTTATGGTGTGTGTCTATCCACAAGCTGGGAGTTATCAAGATGGGAGTTTCAGGACATTTTGCCATAACAGTGAAGAAGCATTCCAAAGGAGAGTCATGTTGGACTCGAAACATTTAACTCTGTTTCTTTCTCCCCAAATGTAGCCAGATGAGTTTCTCCAGCATTTTCTGTTATTAAAGTGAAGTTCTCTATTTTCCCTTGTGTCAAAAGATCATGGGTTCATGTCCCACTCCTAAGCAAATAATACAGGATGATGTTTCGAGCTGGTATTGACGGAGATAGAAAAGTCAAGACTTGATCCTAAGGACATAGTGCAGCCAACAGCTTGAGAATCAACTTGTAAATTATTCCAGCACACTCCATTAACGAGTGATAAGAGTCGGAGAGATTCCTGGTCAGCTGCATATGGAAAGAAACATTGCATCTCCATCATCACTCTCTGCAGCTCCAGAGCTGTCACATTTGTGGGTCTCTCTGATCTATCACCTTCATCCCCACCCCCCATCCACCTGTTGTACTCTTTGCTACCTTCTCCCCAGCCCGCGCCCCCCCCACCTCCCCCACCCCCCACCATTTATCTCTCCACCCGGAGGCTCCCTGCCTTCATTCCTGATGAAAGGCGTTTTGCCCGAAACGTCGATTTTCCTGCTCCTCGGATGCTGGCTGACCTGCTGTGCTTTTCCAGCACCACTGTAATCTAGACTCTGATTTCCAACATCTGCAGTCTCACTGTTGCCACATTTGTGGGTGGTGTTTAGGGACCTGAGTGCTCAGGGTTATGAATGAATAAAATCGGTGAAGATGGGCAAGAGTGCATTACATAGTGGCCTTTTCCCATTGAACCTCTGCAGTAGCTGATCCAAGCTGTAATAAGTCCCTTCTTCAATCGCTCTTATTGCAGATGGATTTTCGCTGAGAGAGGTTGGCCTGAGCCATTTTAAACCCATTGGAGAAAAAGCACTCGGGATTCATTGATGGGTTACTGATGGTTTTTGAAAACGAAATAAACAGGGAAAACTAGAAGGAGATGGTCACTATCTTAGAATGCAAACTGAACTGGCTACAAACAAATTGAGGGGATTTTAGATACATCAGATTAAAGTATTTGAAAGAAAGATACCTGGGGAACTGATGATGTTTGGGGATCACGGAGAAAAGAGTGACATGTTGTGGATCAAATAGTTAGCCATATTACATTCATCACAATTACAAGGAATTGTGGCTCAACAGACAATTCCCATTCCTCTGACTCAACAAATGGTGGTTAATTAGAGAGTTTTCTGTGCTTGCTAATGATGGAAAGCTCTCAGACCTGGGATGAGAGGGACACCGGTTAGTTCCTTATGTTCCTATTCTCTTCCCAGACCCCTCTGGAGCAGGAAGGTAAACCCACTTTGAGACACAAGCTGACAAACAAGTCTGGTTTTCTCTTTCCGATCTTTTATATTGTATTCGCTGCACCCAATGTGGCCTACTGTACATTGGAGAAACCAAACGCAGACTGGGTGACCACTTTGCAAAACACCTTCAAACTGTGCACAAGCAAGACCTGACCTTCCCAAAAGCGGTCGTTTTAACGTAGCACCCTGCTCACATGTCCACATGTCTGTGAATTACACTTGCTCCAGTGAATCACAGTGCAAACTTTACAGCCTACTGGACTTAATATTGAGTTAAACAAATTGTGAACCACCTCCTGTGTCTTCCCTTTCTTTTAGCTTTACCTGTTACATTCTCTGTCACCATGTCCCCTCTCGCCCCACCCCCACCCTGTGAACTGTCTGTTCTTTCCAGCCTGACGGTTAGACATTGTTTTATTATTCTGACATTCCGATCACTTAATCAGAACTATCAAAATCCTTCTTCCCCCGGCCCTCTACTCCACCCATTCCCCCACCTCCAACTATAGCATAAATGCTACCCCTCCACACTTCACTTCAACTCTGATGAAGAGTCGTCTAGACTCAATGTTAGCTTGCTTTCTCTCGATGGATGCTGTCTGACCCACTGGGATCTCCAGCATTTCTCATTTTCAGTAAAAATCTGGTTTTGGTGCCCGCTCCTCGTGTTTCTGTGACCAGTTATTCCTTTGTGAATAGATTGCAGCTGATTGCAGATGGACTGATGGAGCGATTCGTTTCGTCTGGACTGATGGAGAAGGAATGGGACAGGGTCAAGCTTCATGCTACTTTGATGAACACTCTTTTCAGAAGGGACCCAACAGGTAAGTGTTAAATGCTCAACCCATTTCACTAGCCTTACGCTATGCAGCATCACTGTGTGTGACCTGTGCTATGTGTGGCCCATTAAGGTAGATTCGCCATCGTCCTCGTGGATCATAGGGCTACTCTCTTAATAGAGAGAGGCAGACAGACAGACACACAACTGGTGGTGGTTTAAACTGAGGGTGAGGAGAGAGATTGAGAAGGAGTGTCCTTCATGGCAACCTTAGACAGTGTGGGAGCTAAACCCATGTTGTTGGCGTCACTCTGCATCATAACCCAGCTGTCCAGCCAACTGAGCTAACCGACTACCTGTCTATTCACCCGATGTATCTTAACATGCAGTGACCAACGTGCTTGGTAGACCATGATAATTGTAGATCCCCCCCCCCCCCTATTGGTCAGCAGGAAAATGAGAAACAAATTTGTAAGGAGATCTCAGTTATCTGTAAGGATAATAGCGTGGTTATGGTAGGGGATTTTAACTGTCCAAACATAGACTGGGACTGCCATAGTGTTAAGGATTTAGGTGGAGAGGAATTTGTTCAGTGTGTATACCAGGATTTTCTGAGTCAGTATGTGGATGTACCTCCTAGAGAAGGTGCAAAACTTGACCTACACTTTGGGAATAAGGCAGGGCAGGTGACTGAGGTGTCAGTGGGGGAGCACTTTGGGGCCAGCGGCCATCATTTTATTAGTTTTAAAATAGTGATAGAAAAGGATAGACTAGATCTAAAAGTTAAAGTTCTAAATTGGAGGAAGGCTAATTTTGACGGTAGTAAGCACGAACTTTCAAAAGCTGATTGGGTGCAGATGTTCACAGGTAAAGGGACGGCTGGAAAATGGGATGCCTTCAGAAAAGAGATAACGAGAGTTCAGCGACAGTATATTCCTGTTAGGGTGAAAGGAAAGGCTGATAGGTATAGGGAATGCTGGTTGACTAGAGAAATTGAGGACTTGATTAAGAAAACGAAGGAAGCATATCTCAGGTATAGACAGGAGAGATTGAGTGAATCCTGAGAAGAATATGAAGGCAGGAGGAGTATACTTAGAGGGAAATCAGGAGGGCAAAAAAGGGGACATGAGATAGCTTTGGCAAATAGGGTTAAGGAGAACCCAAAGGGTTTTTACAAATAAATTAAGGACAAAAGTGTAACTAGGGAGCAAATAGGGCCCCTCAAAGATCATCAAGGCAGCCTTTATGTGGAGCCACAGGAGATGGGGGAGTATTTAGCATCAGTGTTTACTGTGGAGAAGGATATGGTAGAATGTGGGGAAAAGATGGTGACATATTGAAAAATGTCCATATTACAGAGGAGGAAGTGCTGGATGCCTTGAAATGCATAAAGGTGGATAAATCCTCAGGGCCTGATCAGGTGTACCCTAGAACTCTGTGAGAAGCTAGGGAAGTGATTGCGGGGCCTCTTGCTGAGATATTTGTATCATCAATAGTCACAGGTGAGGCGTCAGAAGACTGGAGGTTGGCTAATGTGGTACCATTATTTTAAGAAAGATAGTAAGGACAAGGCAGGGAACTATTGACCGGTGAGCCTGACGTAAGTTGTTGGAGGGAATCCTGAGGGACAGGACTTGCATGTATTTGGAAAAGCGAGGACTGATTAGGGATAGTCAACATGGCTTTGTGTGTGGAAAATCATGTCTCACAAACTTGATTGAGTTTTTGTAAAAGGAGCAAAGAGGATTGATGAAGGCAGAGCAGTGGATGTGGTCTATATGGACTTCTGTAAGGTGTTCGCCAAGGTTCCGCATGGGTGACTGGTTATCAAGGTTATATCTCGTGGAATACAGGGAGAACTAGCTATTTGGATACTGAACTAGCCTCAAAGGTAGAAAGCAGAGGATGGTGGTGGAAGGTTTTTCAGATTGGAGGCCTGTGACCAGTAGAGTGCCACAAAAATTGATGCAGGATCCACTACCTTTTGTCATTTATATAAATGATTTGGATATGAACATAGGAGGTATAGTTAGTAAGTTTGCAGATGACACCAAAATTGGAGGTCACCTCAGATTACAACAGGATGTTGATCAGATGGGCTAATGGGCTGAGGAGTGGCAGATGGAGTTTAATTTAGATAAATCCGAGATGCTGCATTTTGTGAAAGTGAAGCTTAGCAGGACTTAATGGTAAGGTCCTAGGGAGTGTTGCTGAAGAAAGAGACCTTAGAGTCCAGGTTCATAGCTCCTTGAAAGTAGATTTGCAGGTAGATAGGATAGTGACGAAGACGTTTAGTATGCTTTCCTTTCTTGGTCAGAGCATTGAGTATAGGAGTTAGGAGGTCATGTTGCGGCTGTACAGGACATTGGTTAGGCCACTTTTGAAATATTGTGTGCAATTCTGGTCTCCTCCTTATCGGTAGGATGTAGTGAAACTTAAAAGGGTTCAGAAATGATTTACAAAGATTTGAACTATAGGGAGAGACTGAATAGGTTGGGGCTGTTTTCCCTGGAGTGTCGAAGGCTGAGGGGTGACCTTATGGAGGTTTATAAAATCATGAGGGGCATGGATAGGTTAAATAGACAAGTCTTTTCCCTGAGGTGGGGGGGGTGGAGGTCCAGAACTAGAGGGCAAAAGTTTAGGGTGAGAGGGGAAAGATATAAAAGGGACCTGAAGGGACAATCTTTTCACACAGAGGGTGGTATGTGTATGGAATGAGCTGCCAGAGGAAGTGTTGGGGGCTGGTACAATTGCAACATTTAAAAGGCACCTGGATGGGTATATGAATAGAAAGGATTCGGAGGGATAAGGGCCCAGTGCTTGCAAGTGGGACTAGATTAGGTTGGGATATCTGGCTGGCATGGACGAGTTGGACCAAAAGGTATGTTTCCATGCTGTACATCTCTATGACCCTATGACTACTTCACTGGGCAGAGAATTCCACAGATTCACAACCCCTGGGTGAAGAAGTTCCTTCTCAACTCAGTCCTAGATCTGCTCCCTCTAATGTTGCCCTCTTGTCCTGGTTTCACCTTCCAGTGAAAACATCATCTCTGCATTTATCTTATTTATTCTCTTAATAATTTTATGTTTCTATAATGTTATGAAGATATGGGTGAACTGTACCTTTTTAAGACAGTTGAAAGGTAGCGGTTGCCAAACCAAGTGTTCTCAGGAAGACGCAATGTAATGTGCTCCAGCTACTGGAATAGCTCGTTGCCCGAAAACGATAAACAATAGATTCGAATTAGGCCAAACGGTTTTTAAATTATTCCCTGAAAAAAAAAACAATTTTCAATCAAGTTTGAATTTAGTATATTGAAAATCTTAAAAACCAATGACTCAATCGATGCTCTAGGGTATAAGACTGGGGAAAATTGAATGGTTGAGGGGAGAACAGCCAAGCTCCAGCATGTAAAAGACTGCCTGAAAAATAGCTCACTTAAAAGTACCTTATTCAATCAGTAACCTGTGAAGCAGAATCCCTCAGAAGAAGAAAAGAAGGCACAGGAAGATCCAAATAGAAGAACCGAAAGCTGCCTGGTTTGTGCTAAGAAGTCTTGTTTTGTTAATCTTAATTGGGAGTTTTATTGGACTAGTATTATAGAAGGCAAGGTAACAGATAGGTTAGAGTAAGGAATTATAAATAGTTGTTAGTTAATTATTCTCTGTTATACTTTCATAAATAAAGTTGTTAATTTTTACTCAATAGTTTTTGGCCACTCGAATTTTTACAGATTACTGTGCAGGATAAATCTTTGTTGCTGGTTTTAAATTAAGCAGGAGGGTTTGCCCCGTGTCATAACAATAAGATCCCCCGCATTCTTTTAAATTCCAATGAATATAATCCCAGTCTACTCAGCCTCTCCTCATAAGCCAACCCCCTCAACTCTGGAATCAACCTAGTGAACCTCCTCTGCTCCCCCCTCCAGTGCCAGGACATCCTTTTTCAAGTAAGGAGACCAAAACTGCATGCAGTACTCTAGATGTGGCCTCACCAACACCCTATACAGCTGCAGCACAACCTCCCTGCTTTTAAACGGAATCCCTTTGGGAATGAAGGACACAATTTCATTTGCCTTCCTAATTTCCTGTTGTACCTGCAAACCAACCTTTTGTAATTCATGCACAAGGACACCCAGATCCCTCATAGCAGCACGCTACAACTTCTTACCACTCATGTAATAGTCCTTTTTACTGTTACTCCTACCAAAATGGATGACTTCACCTTTAACATCTGCCAGACCTTTGCCCACTCACTTCAAGTAACCCATTCAGCTCATCAGGTTTGTGCCAAGTCTTTCAAAATTAGTATCAATTAATCCCACTCCAACTCGTTCTCCTAACCTTAACATTTTTTTTCTCATTTTCCTATCATATGCTAATCACCGGTTAGTTCTGAAATGTTGTTTCACCTCCATAATGCCTTGTGTAGCAATGTCTTGACAGGTGTAGAAAGACTTTGAGGAGTGTTTAGGATTTCATTAGAAGTATTAGACAAAGAGAACCATCTCATTATTGCTACGGATTGTTGCACAAGCTCATGCAACTCCTCTGTTGTCTTTGTGCACATAGCTGATGCTGAGATTGGCTGAAGTTCCACTGTTTATTTCTGGATTCACCTCAGCCCTTGGTCAGACGCATAGATTAGTTCAAGTAGTATGTGTAATGAAGAAGTATATTTATGGTTTGATGTGGTTCACCTCAAAGTGTGTCTCATCAGTGGCTCCTCCAGTGTGATGTAAATAAGATGCGTAATCTTACTCTGGTTTGCTGGAGAGAGGAAGTCTGGGCTGGGGGTGTTTAGAGTTCTGCAGGATACTGTTTTCAGTATTGAACTACCTATTTGTTTTCAACCTCCAAGAAACTGATGCAATGTTATCCTTTTTTAATCTGGTTTGACACTTGTTTTTAGCTAGGCTTTTGATAAGATTAATGCACTCTCCCTGAGGGTGCTTGGGATGGTTTCAGAGTCATGATAAGCCTACATTGATGTAACTCACAGGTGAAAAATAGTCATTATGGTGAAGCAGCTGGACGCTGAACAGCCCCTTCAGGGACAGACGCGCTCATGCCCACACATCTCTCAAGGGCTAACCATGTCGATAGGAGGTGGTGGAGGAGAGGGATATCAATGCCAGTGTGCTCCAGTGCAAAGAACTATCCAACACTCAGGACTTCGTGTTTGGAGCATCTGCTGCAGAGACTCAATGGGAAAAAGCCACAATCTGATGCCCTCTTGTCATTGTTTACTGAGAGCCCAGAACTAGAATCACAAACCCTTCGGCCTGGATATTTGGCAGCTTGCCAACACCTTCTCCAGGAAAATTAGGAACGGGCAATGAAAGCTGGCCTGTGGCCAAACACCCAAATTCCCTTGAATGAATTATTGAAATAAACTGTACATTGTGAATTGAATTGAAGCTATCATTGCAGTGCCTCACTACCATGACAGGATGCCATATACTGTGATCCATGAGACATAAGCGCAGAAGTAGGTCATTTAGCCCATCGGGTCTGTTCAGTTTGAAGGAATTTGAACTGCGTTGCACTTGTTGTAATCTGAGATTTGAATTGAGATCTATCTTTATAGATGGAAATGTATAAAGCATAGTTTTGGTGTGGAAAACGATAGCTATCCTGACTAGGCCAGCATTTATTGCCCATTGCTAATTGTCCAGAGGGCAGTTAAGAATAGACTACATTGCTGTGGGACTGGAGTCACATGTAGGCCAGACCACGTTAGAATGATAGCTTCCTTCCCTAAAGGACATTGGATTTTTCTGACAATTAACAATGGTTTAATGGTTACTTAATTCCTGATTGTTTTTTATTGAATTTGAATTCCACTACTTACCATGGTGGGATTCGAGCCTGGGTCCTCAGAACATTACCAGGGTATCTGGACTAACTGTCCAGTGATAATACCATTAGGCCTTCATCTCCCAAACAACTCTTCTAAAACTGATTCCAAGCCATCGGAGTTTTGCAGACAGAGTACCAATACATGCGAGTCAGGGATGTTTCAGAGGTGCATCCATAAACTTTGTATTTGTGGTTGCAGTCTAATGACTAGCCTGATCCCCGAATGATAAACATTTTTGTCTCTTTTCAGTGGAAGGTCGAACCAGTGGTGCTCTGGGGAAGCAGAATATGCGTGAAAGGGAGTCCTTTGATGCAAGAAACATGTTGAAGGTTGGTTACTTAGAAGCAAACATCGATTAGGAAAATAAATATAACTGTACACCATTAACTGCAACTTGAAAAATATTCTGAGCAGCTACTAGTTGGCCAGGTGACTTGATGCTCTGACATTGTGGTGAGCTCTAAACAGATAGGTCCCAGATAAAATGCCTCGGTCTCTCATCATAACTGAGACTGTCCAATGATATTGAAAGCAGCCTTCCCCAAATTTAGCCACTTCTGCACTATCCTTGTCCCTTTCCAGAACATGTTGAAACTTAGATTACTATTCCCAAAATGCTTGCCCACTGAAACCTGAACCACTTGACCAGCTTCATTCCCTCGGATTAGGTTTCTCACTGCCCCATCTCTAGTAGGACTGTCTACATACTGGCACTAAAAGTTCTACTGAATGTGCTTTAAAACTTCCAACCCCTTTAACCCTCTCACACTAAGGTCATCCCAATTAATATTACAATGTTCCCCTCCAGCAATAACCCTGCTTCTCTCGCACCTTTCCATGATTTGTCTACACACCTACTCCTCTATCTCCCTCTGACTGTTGGGAGGCCTACCGTATGGGTAATCTCACCCTTTTTTTTAGTATCTAAACTCTACCTAAATGCCTCATCTGAAGACTCTTCTAGGACTCACTTCCTCATTACTGCACTGATGGTTTCCTTTGTTAATAATGTGAGGCCCCACCTCTCTTACATCTTTCCCTCTCACCACCTCCATTGTTCCTGAAACTTCTAAAATAGATATAGTTTAGCTTTCTAGACCTCCCATGTCCCTAATCCTGCCCATGTCTTCTCTGCCTTCTGTACTGTCTTAGCATTTATTCTATATCTGCTTAGTCCTTGCTCCTGACTTTATATCAATGCCGTGCCCCCACCCCACCCCACCCCACCCCACCCCCAACCAAATCAGTTTAAAATCCTCCCCAACTGCATGAGCACACCTCCTTATCAATATATTGGACCCATTCCAGTGTAGGCACAACCCGTCCAGTTTGTGCAGATCCCACCTGCCTCCAAAGCTGTGCCAACGATTCAAATAATCTAAAGCCCTCTCTCCCCTCCTACAGCAACCCGTTGGCAACACAGTCATCTGACCAACCTTTTGTTCCTTATTCTCAGTGACACTGGAAGTAATCTGGAGATTACATCTTTAGTAGTCTTCCTCTTTAATCTACTACCTAATTCTCTAAATTCCTGCTGTGGTACCTCATTTAGTTTCTTTCACCCAAGTTGCTGGTACTGATGTGTCCAACGATTGCTGGCTGTTCCCTTGCCCTTCAGAAATGATGATCTCCGTGATGGGCATACAGCAAACTAAAGCCCGTGGGTGGGGCAGCTTCAGATGGTGCATTTTTACTGATTGCTGAAGAAACCAGGCAGATTGGTCTCAGATGCTGCCTGTGAAGTGGTTACCACATGTGGTGGGTTGTTTTTGGCATTGGTGCCTGTTGACAAACTGCTGTAATCATCACGATGATGATGATGATGATGATGATGCATACTGAACCAGACACACTGCCCATTTCCCTTTAGTAATCACAGAATCCCTACAGAGCGGAAGCAAGCTTTTCGGCTCATCAAGTCCGCACCAACCCTCCGAGAGCATCCCACGCAGTCCCAGCCCAATCTCCGGAAACCTACGTTTCCCATGGCTATCCCACCTAGCCTACACTATGGGCAGTTTGGTGTGGCCAGTCCACCTAACTTGCACATCTCTGGATTGTGTGGAGGAAACCTGAGCACCTGCAGGAAACCCACGCAGACACGGGGAGAATGTGTAAACTCCACACAGACAGTCACCCGAAGCTGCAATTGGACCTGTGTCCCTGGCGCTGAAGCAGCAGTGCCAACCACTGAGCCACCGTGTTGCCCATTATTGGCTAATAATTCATATCTGTGAAAATGGTTGTGTAGGACTTTCATGTCATGCTGGCAAGCAGAGCTTTGAGTGTTCACCTGATCATTTGTCTTTGGCTACCTCATCATGTAAAAAATCATTGTGTGTGTGTGTGTACATCATCCATCTGCAAATGTATCTGAGCCAGTGTAGTGACCTCTGCTTGATGAGGGGGCGAGCATCTTCGGGAGATTTCGTTTTGAGAGAGCAGTGGAGTTAAAAGTTACCTTTAAAAGCCTGACCTTAACACCGATGTGTAATCGACTATTCTGTGCACTCGGCTGTGCAATTCTATTTGAGAGTCTTGGTGAGTGTAAGAGATGTAGAAATTACTCTAAGGAATAATGCGGAGAGCAGCTGCAAGATCAGGCAATGAGCACTGAAATATGACAAACTCTCCTGGGGGATATCCATGTTATCTACCCCTTGCGTATATCTATTGGATTTGCAGGAAAGCTGTTACACTTTTGCCTTAATACTTAAGTAAATGAGGCATTTTCCACATAGAAGAGGTTTTGAGAGTGAGTTATCTGTGAATGTAAGGCTTCAGATGTTTTCACAGTGTTCAAGGTTACTTGATGATGACCTGTTTATCGCTAAATTGAATAAAATTTATCTTCAGTTTATTACTATCTATAATGTTAATTATTTTTCATCTGTGTGCACTTTTGTTTGCACAACCTGATTTCTAATCATGTTTTCACAGATTTTATGTCCATATTTTTCTGCAAAATCTGTCTTCATTCTTAGTTGCTTTCCCAGTCTTGCATTTTTTTTTCAGTTTACTGCAGTATCTTATGACATTTGCTAATCTGTGGAAAGTCAACTGTGATGATTTGCATCTCTTGCTCTCCAAATCCACTGTGCCAAGCAAGTTGATACCACAAACCATTTGCCCCGATCAACCCAACTGAGGCGATATGAGAATCACCAAATTTTTGTGCTGTGACAGTAATTCAGAGCAAGAATCACACCATGATTTGTGATTGTTAATTACTGTCTTCAGATTCTTCACCATTGTCTGACAATTGCAAGCACTGGCGAGGGTCAACAGAACACCTCACTTCCTAACTTGTCAAAATCAGGAAGCTGATCCTTTCACTGATAAATATATCCCAGAAACAATTTGTGATCCTAGTATTTTTTTCCCAGTGGGCTGAACTGCTTTATTTATTCTGCAAGTGTTTTTGTACCAGCTGCAAATTGACATTCACTTCCAGTCTCTGTCTTGGTTAGTCACGTCGTTAGTTCCATCAAAGCACAGTGAGCAAACAGCAACCTTTTGCGAACTAATCTTGAATTGTTCACTGGTATTTTTAGATTTGCACTGGACCTTGTCCTTCATAGTATTTTGACCAAAAGGCATTGCTGCTCCCCACTGCACTGCACAATTTTGTCCTTGTCGGGGAAAGTCACCGAACAATGTTTCAGCACTATTCTGCGTAACACTCTTGATAAGTTCACCATCTGTGAGAGATTTACCATGCATCAGAATGCAGCGTGACATTTTTGGAGCTTGTTGCTAACAGATAACCTGATTTGGTTTGCTCACTGAATCCAGTGGAACAGCAATGGCTTTACACAGCTCCTGTGCTAAATATACTTTCCCTATCTGTACCCTACACTCGCAGCTTTTGACTTGTCACCAGAAAAGTTTTCCAAGTTATAGAATCAATGTGCAACCACAAAAGTCATTTCTTGCATTCAGTCATTCTGAATCTTTCTCACCCCACCACTGTATTGTGCATTGTTGAATTTATCTTTCTTACTTTGTTGATTTAGTAATTTTTTTCTCTCTCTATAGTGATGATTCAGTGAGTACAATATTGTTTAAATTTTGCATCTCTGGTGTTCTAAGACTCTGCAGTAAGTCCCCTCCTGATAACCTGTTTTCAACAAGCCGCAAGATTGACACCATCTAAAACAAAGCAGCATACTTAACTGACATCGTATCCATTTACTTCACCGTTCAACACTCTGACTGCAATGTGTGTCAATTTACAAGACACACTACAGGAACTCACCAAGATGCCTTCAACATCACCTTCCAAACCACAGACTGTACCACCTAGACCGGGGATGAATGGAAACACCACTATCTGCAAAATCTCCTCAAAGTCACACTTCATCTTAACTTGCAAATACATTGCTGTTCCTTCACTGTCCCTGGTTCACCATGCTGGATCCCTTTCCCCAACAGCACAGTGGGTTACCTACACCAGATGGACCACAGCAGTTCAAAACATCAGCTTACCACCATCTTATCAACAGTGGTGAGGGATTGGTAACAAATACAGGTCCTGCACACAGTCCCCGTGTCCTATGAAAGCTTTTTTATTTTTAAAAACTGCTCCCTCTCATCCATGTGAGACTGTGCTAGAAGGGACCAAAATTATATACCATATAATGTACAGTGTATCATAATATGATCAGTCTGATCTATAAAGCCATCAAGTTGAATTTCCTGTAAGCATATGTGGGGAGCAATTTGCATCTTACTGATGTGATTTAAGATGCTACTTGTCTGTTTTATTTTGCTCCATACTTGTTTGGTTATGGCTGTATGATTGAGATTTGAGGCAGCCAGTTTGCAAGCATGGCACTTTGAAATGTGACAAATGCCCATAAGGCGCCAGATTCTATAAATCGATAAACAGATTTTATTTTGTATGACATGTATTCACTACCGTGGCATTAGAACAGCAGGAGAGCAATTCTTTTGCATTCAATGAGGAAAGTGCGTATTCCATCAAAGCAATTGCAGGCAGTAAAAAAAAACAAGTGTACCTATTTGAGCTCTGTGAGGAAGGCCTGGTGATGAGGCTCCCTCTGGTGTGATATTTGCTGTCCCCTATGGGTGGCCCAACATTGACGACAACAGACCTGGAACGATCAGCTTTGAATTTTCTCAGGCGTCTCAGCCCTTGGCAGGAAGTGCCATTGAGTTTAAACAATTCTGTGTTGAAATAGCAGCTGAGTCAAGGAGTTCATTTCTTTCAGCTGCTGCCGTGGGTGAATCTTATTAACCTGCATTTTCTATTTTAAAAATATATCCTCTGTCAATCTCATTAAACCAGTGGGGAAGGAAAGTACTGAATTAAATTGAGCCGTTTGTATTCCTTGTGCAGACAAGTGTCATCAGAAGTGGGCAGTGTAAATATAGAGTGAGATTTCAGAACAGCAGAAGCTCATTGAATCCAGTGAGTTCTTCCCTTTGGCCGCTATGTCCCTAAGTCTCCAAAATCTCATTCATTTATCTCATGAGATTCCATATCCTTCCTTTAATAATTAATACTGAAGCCCTTGAGGTGAACAAGTTCCAACGCCCATTAGTAGTCCTGTCTTAAAAAGTGCAAATGTTGGAAAGACTCAGCACATCTGTCTATGCCTGTGGTGAGAGAAAAACTAAGTAAATGTTTCATGTCAACTATGACTCAAGAACAAAACCCTAAACTCTAATTTTAACTTGTGTGCTTTGGAGTTTGAGTTCCTCAGCACCATGAGCAAATTAGTCTTGATTGTATTTTCCCTTTTCTGGAGATACCATCAATTATTTGGACTAGAAAGACTTGCCACGTTAGCCAGGACAATAGGTTCTGTACTCAGTAACGTAATTAATTTAGTGAGGTGTCTTGACCTGGTCGATAGTGTGGTGCTGGAAAAGCACAGCGGGTCAGGCAACATCGGGAGCAGGAAAATCCTGATGAAAGGTCTTTGCCCAAAACATCGATTCTCCTCCTCCTTGGATGCTGCCTGACCTGCTGTGCTTCTCCAGCACCACATTCTCGATTCTGATCTCCAGCATCTGCAGTCCCCGATTTCTCCCTGCCTTGCCCTAGTGACAGAATAGTATTATTTTGTTACAAAAGTCCAACCTTGACTGAACTTGGATGACCAACCTGAAAGTAAAGATGAGTATTAAATGTTGAATGATCTCAGGGATTTAAAAAAAAGTTTCGATGGCCGGCCAGTTTAGTTAGAAGCAGCTGCCCAGTAGAGTCTTAGAGATGTACAGCATGGAAACAGAGCCTTCAGTCAAACCCATCCATGCCAACCAGACATCCTATAAAAAAACCTAGTCCCATTTGGCCCATATCTACCTAAACCCTTCCTATTCGTGAACTCATCCAGATGCCTTTTACATGTTGCAATTGTACTAGCCTCCACCACTTCCTCTGGCAGCTCATTCCAAACACACCATCCTCCATATGAAAACGTTGCCCCTTTTAAATCTTTCCCCCCTCACCTTAAACCTATGCCCTCTAGTTTTGCCCCCCCACCCCAGGGAAAATAACCTTGGCTATTCACCCTGTCTGTGCCCCTCATGATTTTATAAACCTCTAATGTCAACCTCTTTTGATTTCTGAGAATTCATTGCAAATCTTGTCTAACTGCTTTCAGTATAATTAGCAGCTTTTGTACTAGAGGCTGTCACAACTCCCCCACATTGTAAGATGTTCAGATTTTCTATGATACCACTACCAAGCCATGATTTCTGACTATCGAAATGCTTGTTATAACATTTTAGGCAAGTTGGTGTAATGTGAGAGACTCTGCCCGAAAGAATTTGTGTTCTGCTGAAAATGAACCAGCTAATCTGATTTAGTCCCAATTTGTTAATCTCAGGGCCCTAAAATGGTTTTACCAAAACATTGTGCCCAAAATAAGAAGGAAGTTGTATCTAAAAGAAATTTGTTTCACATGTTATTTCCAATGGAGTAACTTTAATTTTTTAAGTTGATGGAGCAAAACTAAAATAATTTGTTAAAATATAATTGAGTAATTTTTTTTAAACCAAGCTCATTGCACATATGAACACATGTATTAGAAGCAGAAGTAAACCACTTGCACCTGTAGCCTGTTCTTGCACTCAGTAATGGTAAAGTCTCCATACTCCTAGCAGCACATAGCGCTGCTCTCTCATTTAGCACAGTGGTTCAGTTATTAGCACTGTTGCCTCACAGCACCAGAGACCCAGGTTCGATTCCAACTTGGGCAGCTGACTGTGTGGAGTTTACGTATTCTCCCCATGGGTTTCCTGTGGGTGCTCTGGTTTCCTCCCACAGCCCAAAGATGTGCGGTTTAGGTGCATTGGCTATGCTGAAATTGTCTATAGCGTCCAGGGAACAGCAGGCCAAATGGGTTAGCCATGGGAGTTGCAGGGATATGTTGGGCGAGATGGGATGTGGTTTGGAGGGTTGGTGTGGACTTAATGGGCCGAAGGGCCTGCTTCCGCACTGTAGGGATTCTGTGATTCTGGAGAAAGACAGCTGATGGTGGTTTTACCTGAGTGTTACTGCACTTCAGGCAGGGGGAGAGGATGAGAAGGAGAATCCTTTATGGTAACCTCAGCCAGTGTGAGAGATGAAACCATATTGGCATCATGCTGCATCACCGACTAGCACCTAGCTAACGCTCTGCTATTCAGGAAGACTAGTCCAATCTGATTGGGACCTCAACTTCACATTACCACCCACTGCCTTCCTTGTTAGTCAAAACTCTCTCTATCTTTATCCTAAAATATTCAAGAACTCCATCTCCACCACTCTATGGAAAGCAGTTCCAAAGATCCTCAACCTCTGAAAGATGAAATTCCACTCCATCTCTATCTTAAATGGAAGCCCTCGCTCTTTCAACTAGAACTAGCCTCTCCCAGGGGAGACATTCTGTCAACATCCATCTTGCCAATTCACCACAGAATATTGTTGGTTTCAACAAAATCACCTCTTATTTTGCCAAACTCTAATGGAAAAGGGTCCAACTTACCCAACCCGCTTTTATTTAAGGAAACCAGAACCGCACCGTGCACACAGGATTTCTTGTTCCATGTGTTGTGTTAAGTTCCAATTTCTTTAGAGTGAAGACTAATGCACCAACTTAAAATAGCATGAGCAATGCATAATGACAAGCCATTCAGCCAGTCTGTCATGTAAAGCGGTTTCAGTTTAGTAGGAGAAGGATCAAACTTTTGAATTGCAGGAGTTCAAGTATAACTGAATGAGGATTTTGGGTGTTGCACAGTGTAATAGTTAAAGTCATGGCTTTTATTGTATGGTAAAGGATCTTCTGAGTATATTGATGTATTCTTGGAGACCCTCTGACCTCTCTTCCAAAAGAAGCAGCAGCCCAAGAGAAAACTGCTGTCTTTGTGAAAATCGATGTTATTAGTAAAGCGCAAGAGGAACAATTCAACAGATACAAGCAAAATACTAAATTCTGCGGACACTGCTGTTTGTCAGGCATCAGACATAGAAATCGGAGCAGGAAATGACCCTCTAAGGATTATCCTGTGGAGGTCTGTTTGAAAGTCTGTGGGTGAAAGCTATATTCCCAGTATCTAACCTCGATGACTTTCTATTTGTTCAGCATTGTAAGGATTTATAGAAAATAAGAATACATAGTATCTTTCACTACATCAATAACCCAAAATAGTTTGCAGCCAATTCTCCTCAAATCAGTTGCTATTGTAATGCAGCAGCCAATTTGCATGCAAAGTCTTTCCAAAATATCAGAGTTTTATTTAATTTTTTTTATTAGTTCATAGAATACCACTGGTCAAGCCAGAATTTATTAGCCATCCCTAATGACCTGTCAATCTGTTTTTAGTGATGTTAATTGAGGAATAAAAAGTGGCAAGGCAAACTCTGAATAACTCCTATTGTTCTTTTCAATGGAAAGTTTTATGTCTAACTAAGATTGCAGACAGGGCCTTAGTTTAATGTCTCATTAGAAAGAACGGCATCTCTGGTATTGCAGCACTCCCTCGGTATTGCAGCACTCCCTTGGTATTGCAGCACTCCCTCAGTATTGCATTTGAATGTCAAGCTAACCCGTTGAATGTTGATCATGTAACTTGGGTAAGTTGTACATGATTCTTGTTTGGAGTGGGACAATTTTTCTTTTTCCACACTGTATTACACCAAACAGATTATTTTTACAGAGGCAAATTACTCCGTTTTGTAGTACCAGATAGTAATTATTTATTTTCTGTTGCAGAAGTTTGAAAATTACCATTTTGGTGAAGTGGAGTTGAATGCTGTGCACGTCTCCCAGAGGTTCTCCACTGAGAGTTCAGGATTCTATGCTTCTTCTGGTGCCATTGACTTCTCCTAAGGAATTGGAAGTGTTGGATGACAGGTCTCCAGCATAATGTCCCCCCGCCAGATGAGTCTTGCTACACAACTTGAACAGACAAACTCACTGGCTCAGTCACTGTTGGCCCATCTCGTTCTCATCAGGGTTACTTTTTCTGGAGTTAAGGTGTGTCCTCGCAAGAGCATGCTACTGGAACCCTGGTGATGACATATTTGTGCCTGGAGGTGAAGACCTGTTTTCACATCATAAGCCCCTTGCATTTTTTAAAAAGTCATCCCAGACTTTTACAGTAAAATATTTGCAGGATAAGTTCCTGCTGAATGCTTATTGGTTCGGGGTGATGTGTCCATGTTAAAAATGGTCCATTTTCCAGTTTGCTCAAATCAACTTGTAGTTCAAGTATAATGTGGTCAAAAGTAAAGGCCCATTTAGAGTACTGCACCTCAAGAGAATACCTTCGTGCTGCATCAATTTGACATTTTATTTTCCATACCCTGCCTTAGTCATTCTATGCTCCCTGAGTCAGATTGCCTTTTAATTTTCAATTTGGACTGAATTGAGATTGGCCGCATGTATTTTGTGGATGCCCCTTTGGGGCCAGCAGCCCAGGGAAGCTGTTTTTAAGGTCATTGTCCATCCACACTGCGCTCAGAACCAAAATGCAGAGACCAGAGTGGTGTTCCTGTTTAACCGGATCCCCTGATTGCTATAAGCGTCTGTCTCTCTATCTGTGGAATAGTTGTAGCAGGTACTTTGTCGCATTGTGTTGTGATAAGGTAATAGTGGAGCCTGGCAGATGTGGATATCGTGTAGCAAATAAATCATTGCAGACAAGCAAAGCCTAACCTAATTCCCTGCAGAATTTAGTCTCTTTTGGGATTTTGTCTTTTCTTGTCCTACAGCAGGCATAATTGTGAAAATCCAGGGCGAGGTGCAAGGTAACCATTTGGAAATATGAACTGAACCGTACACTGTACGTTCCCTGGAGGGAAAAGGAAAGAATTAAATGGTGCATATTATTGACCATGTGCAGATCACTGCAACTAGCTATACATATGTACTACTCTCTCTCGCGCACATTCTCTCACTCACTCACACACACTCATTCTCTCACTCTCTCACACTCTCACACATTCACACCCTGTGACTAAAGCCTTTAAAGGGTTCCCTTTGTCTAATTCCTGCAATAAAATCTGGAATTATAAACAACTGTGTGGACACGTAGATGTACACTGCAGTTTTGTGTGTCACATGTTAAGTATCGCATTAAAAATTCCAAATTCTCACTGCAGGCACTAGCTGATCCTAGTGCGTTGATTGAGGATTTATTCACCAATAAATGGATGTGCCAAAAAACAATCCCTTTCCTGAAAATACAAGCTGACAAATTTAAACTGGACAAAACAAGTATGAAATTTGATACTGTTGGAATGCCCGTGCCTGACCTTTATAATGTAGAATAGAAAGACTCTTCCTTTGGGGCACTGGCTGCAGTTTGAACATCACCCTTTTGGGGCAAGGTCCTCTCACTGCCTTCCTAATGGTCAGATGTGTGAACATCAAAGGGGGACTGGACTGAAATCAGCTTGGTTTTTTTCTTCCAATTTATTGCAAATTTATTCCAAATGTGCCTGTAAAGATAGAGAGAGCGATGCAGCACCACTGGGGCAGATGGTCATGGATGCCACAAAGTGGCTTGTTGTTCCTTACATATCTTTGAAATGTAGCCTTTGCTCCTATTCCAGCAATGCTTCACTTTCTCATCACTGTTTTTAAGTTTCTCTCTCTGACCATTCCTCCATCCTGCAGCCCTGTAACAAAGTGAGATCTCTGTGTGCAGTATATCCATTGTGGGGCCATTTGTACATGCACTGTTTTAACTACACCACCTTTGGTTGCTCTGTTCTCCAGCTGCCTGGGACCTAACCTCTGGCAAACTCTCCTTAAACCCCTCTGCCTCTCTCGGAGTGCTGGAGGTGGTGAGCGGCCATATTCTGAATCACAAGTGTATCTGTCATTTGAGCTGTCATCAAACCCACCTTGAGATATCAACAGGGATGATTTCCACCACGTCGGGGACCCAAGGCACCATTGCAGAACCAACTCTCGATGCAATTCTACATTTTCATTGCATCATTAGATCCAATCTGCAGCCAAACCACCATCTGCTGCAGCATTTAAAACAAATGAGCTTTCTGCCGCTGCTGCTGTTCCTAGCTGCCACATTGCCTCCCTCAGCAGTTCGATAAGTTCATATGAATTGAAGATAATTATTGTCATCACTGTCGCTCTGTCAGCAGCCAGGGGAAAAGTGGTGGAATCGAAAGCAAAATAACGCGGAGGCAGGAAATGAAAAACAAAACACTGGAAAGCACTCAGCGTGTTCGGCAGCAGCCGTTGAGAGTAAAAGAGTGTTGACATTTCAGGCTAATGACTTTTCATCAGAACCGGAAGAGCATTTGAACAAGTGCAGGGACAGGCTAAAGGGGGTTTAAATAACAGAAAGGAAAAGTAATACAAGGCAAATTAAAGAAGGAAGGAGAGAAGGTATGAACAGTTGTAGGAGAATAGTAGAGGGTGGAGAAAATGTTAAAAATTGTCTTCAGAGAAGGGTATGTGGTGGCAGAAAGTTGGGGAGGAACCCAGAAGTCTAGCTGTTGCAGCAATTGTACGAATGGAAGGGGCTTCCCAGACTGAGTGGCACCCACCTCAATTCCAGTGGAGCTGGTGAACCACTGTCTGAGAAAGAGTGGGAGCAACGGTTAAGGTTGAAACAAGGTTTACCTCCAATGTTATTGTTGGTTGACTGTACAATGCCTAGTAAGAAAGAAGAGGTCCAATTTCTTGACGTTTTGGAAAACAATAGTGCCGCCCCTTTTTGAACGACTCTGCTCCTGCCATTATGGACCTTCACTCACTCCTAATCCCAGCAAGGAGTCAGTTAGCTTAGTTGGCTGCACGGTGGCTCAGTGGTTAGCACTGCTGCCTCACAGCACCAGGGACTTGGGTTCAATTCCAGCCTCGGGTGACTGTGTGGAGTTTGCATATTCTCCCTGTGTCTGCGTGGGTTTCCTCCGGGTGCTCCGGTTTCCTCCCACAGTCCAAAGATGTGCAGGTCAGGTGAATTGGCCATGCTAAATTGTCCATAGTGTTAGGTACATTGGTCAGGGGGAAATGGGTCTGGGTGGGTTACTCTTCGGAGGGTCGGTGCAGACTGGTTGGGCCGAAGGGCCTGTTTCCACACTGTAGGGAATCTAACCTAATCTAATCTAATTACTGGTTTGTGATGGAGGGGGGTGAGTGAGAGTACAATTCCCACACACGCTGAGGTTGCTGTGAAGGATTCTCCTTCTCAACTTCTTCCCTCATCTGAGGCATGCTGACTCTAGCGTTAAACCACCACCAGTTGTCATTCTCCAGTGAGAGAGCAATCCAGGGGTCCAGTAGGATAATGGTGACTTTTATCTTTTTAATCCCAGCACTGAGGAATGAGAGATTAAGACTCTGATGAGAATGAATCTCAAAATCCCATCCTCCAAAGAGAATTGCAAAACATGGGCACTCGCATAGTTGGTCAACCTTTTGCGAGAGTGATTTTACCACACACACTGTAGCGATTCAGGAAAACTCAGCAACTTCTGAAGGGCTAGTACTAAGAATGGATGGTAAGTGGTCAGTAACAACAGCCTCCTGAACATTTTTCTTTTTAGAAACATATTGCTGTGGACTTCCAACTTTTGAATGCACCTTGATCAAATTGTAAGTGTTGTCTGTTTGCCGGATGATGGATGTTACTGTTTGATTTATTTGTTCCACGCTCATGGGCCAAAGGGCGATTGATTACCTTGCTAGTCCATCTCATGGAGCATTCAGTCAAGCGTGCCACTCGGGACTGAAGTCGTGCTTACGCCAGGTTGGACTGGGGTGCAAGTTCTGCTCTCTGAAGTGAGTCTGATAAAGCAGTTTGGGTTTTATCGCAGCCTAGCAGTTTTCAATATTAGCTGGAGTCGGTTTTCACATATATTGAATTATAACTTGCGACAATGCCCTCTGAGCTCCCAGTTTGAATTGCTAGCCCAGTATTATAACGACTGCTCTACCATACTCTGAGATAAGGATCATAATATTAAATTTATATTACTGTGTGTCTGTCGTGCTTATTCAGTGAATGAAGGTCATAGTCTGTCTCCAAAGTCCAAAAGCCCTAGGGTATTCCCGCAGCATCTGCAAAAATCACTGTCTTCCTTACATTTTGGTGTCAACATTAATTAATTCTGAGCAATTTCCACCATTTCAATGCAATAAGCTCTGTCTAACATATCTGTCTGACTCTGCCTTCAGCTGTCTTCAGATCCACAGTAATTCTTGAGCCAATGTAATTCCTGGAGCTCCATTAGTGTTTGCAGATTGATGTTTACTGGAATCAATTATTAAGATATTTAAATTGCCAGAGAAAATTGGCAGGAAGGAAGAAACGTTAAGATGTTCTGCCTGAAGATATCTGAAATATTCTTTTCGCTGCACAGAAAATACATCTACACATACTGAAATGTGGATATCTTTCTGTCGAGATAATATTGTGTCTGTTTACCTCAACTGACGGCACCTCTGTCACCAGATCAAGAAAGAGTTCCTTTTCAGCCCATACTTGAGATCAACATTCCCTCAGTGTTGCTGAGTTAAAATCCTAGAACTTTCTTCCTCACAGCACCATGGGTGTCCCAACATCCCAAAAACTGTAGTGGGTCAAGGAGGTGACTCTCCACCACCTTTTTCAGGGCAGTCAGTAATGTGTGACAAAAGTTGGCCTAGCCAGTGCTGCCTATATTCCATGAATAAATCTGAAAGAAAACTCCAGTGCATCACTAATGGAGTGTGGTGTTACTGTACAGACTATCCTTTAGGGTCACGCATTAAGAGGATATCCCCTCACAATGTCTGCTCTCCCCCACTCACATCATTGAACAACGGCTGAACTGCATAACCCTGTCTTCATACCCTTACCTAATAGAAATCTTATTGGTCACAGTCTTGAAATCATGTTTGCCCAATGTTAACAATAACTTGCATTTATATAGAGCCTTTAATGCAGTAAAGCTACCCAGAACAGTTTGCAGAAATATTGTCAGGCTAACTTTGACACCAAGCCCTATGAGATATTAGGGCTTAACCAAATAGATAATGTTAGGGGCATCTTGAAGGAGTTACTGGAAGAAATTCCAGAGATAAGATCAACGAGAACCAAAGGCGCTGTAATTTTGGAGTAAAATTGAGAAATTGCTGCAGGAAAAAGCTCCAGATTTCTCATCCCCGTTCAATTTAAAGATCTCATGGCACTACTTGAAGAAAAGCAAGGGAGTTCTCTTTCCAAGCCAACACCTCTCACAAACCAACTTAGATCCAGACAGAGATGCAAGAGTGTAATGCCAACTGAATTCCTTCCCTGAAGGACTTCAGAGAACAGGGTGGGTCTTTATGATAATCCAGTGGTTAAACAAATCACCATCCCAGATATAATCATTAGCTGAATTTACTGATACTAGATGCTATCGTGGGATTTGAATTCCTGGTCTCTGGATTATTAGTCCAGGTGTCTCACTTATTAGTCAAGCAACATAACCACTGTCAGATCTGAGGAAGGGTCATTGGGCCTGAAACATTAACTCTGTTTTCTCTCCACAGATGCTGCCAGACCTGTGAGTTTTTCCAGCAATTTCTGTTTGTAACTACTGTTACCTTACAGCTAAGCTGGTCATTGAAATGCTGGTTCATATAGAGCTGGGTCTCGATCATCTTCAGCTGCTTCATCAATGACCGTCACTTCCCTGCATCATAAAGTCAGAAGTAAAGATACTCATTGTACAATGTTCAGTGCCATTCATGACTCCAGATACTGAAGCAGTCTATTTCCTTTTACAGCGAGGTCTGGACAAGATCAAATCTTGGCCTGATAAGTGGCAGGTAACATTAGTGCCACACAGTGACGGACCATGACCAACTCCAATAAGAGAAGATCTAAACATCAGCCCCTGAGACTCAATAGCAGTGCCATCACTGAACCCCCTATTATCAACATCCCGGGAGTGGATATAGGTTTGCTCGCTGACTTTTTGTCACCATATTAGGTAACATCTTCAGTGGGCCTCCAGGCAAAGCACTGCTGATAATTCCTGCATTCTTTTTATATGTTTGGATTTCTTTGGGTTGGTGAGGTCATTTCCAGTTTTTTTTTCTCAGGGGGGTCTAACTCAATGTGTTTACGTCGATTTGGACCCCATCTATCACCCCATGAGAAAAAGAACTGGAAATTTCATAATCACAGGAAATGACATCAGCCCAAAGAAACCCAAACGTATAAATAGAAAGCAGGAATTATCAGCAACGCTTTGGCTGGAGTCTCATTGAAGAGTATGGTGACGAAACATCTGGAAACGAACCTTTCAGCTCAGCAAGCAAACCTACATCCAGCTACAAATCTTCTCAAAACTCACTAATCATGGGAGTTGGTATTGACCAGAAATAGAACTGTAGTTAAAAGAGCAGGTCACAGGCTAGGAATTCCATGGTGATTAACTCACTTTTTGTCTCTCAAAGCCTTTCCACATCTAGACGCACAGGTCAGGAGTGTGATGGAAGACTCTCCTCTTAGCCAGATAAATACACCTCCAGCAGCACTGAAGAAGTTTCACATAACCCAAGGCAAAGCAGCCAATTTGATAACCTGACAACATTCACTCCACCACTGATGCTTAGTAAGAGCAGTGTGTACACTCTTCCAGATGCACTGCAGCATTCACCAAGGCTCCTTAGCACCTGCATTGACCGCTTCCACCTCGAAGGACAAGAGCAGCAGATATAAAAGAACAGCACTACCTACAGGTTCCCCTCTGAGCCACTCACCGTCCTGACTTGGAAATATATCACAGCTCCTTCAGAGTCAAAATCTTGACACTCCCTCCCTAACAACAGTGCATGTAACTATACTCCAAGGACTGCCATGGTCAAGGTGGTAGCTGATCACCACCTTTTCCAGGGCAATTAAAGATGGGCAATAAATGCTGACCCATCCAATGAGCAAATTTAAGGGACCTGTTGTGACTTGAATGTTCAAATTGAGGCTTTGAGGATTGGATTGGCAGGGAGCTACATTTGGACATTCTTGGAGAACCCCATTAGTATTGCTAATATATATCATGAATCCTTTGCATTTATAAAGCATCTTGCACAGACAGTGTAATCCAAAGTGACCTACAATCAATGACACATTTCTTGAAGTGTAATATGAGTTGTAATAATAGACTTGCTGCAAGAACGTTGTACCCAGCAAGCTCCCACTGACAACAATGAGATAATCACCAGGTTATCTACGGTTCTTTTATGGATAAATATTAGCTAGGACATCAAAGGACAACCACATCCATCTGATGGAGTAAAGAGATTCTTGGTTATTGTCTTACCTGAGAAATGGCACCCACAGCAGTGAAGTACACCCTGAGCACTGCACTCATTAGGCCTGATGATAAACACGAGACTCTGATCAGGGAATCTGAACTCATTAACCTGTGACTCAGAGGCAAGAGTGCTACTTCCTGAACCACAGCTCGTTCATGCTTAATGAAGACAATAACACAGTCTGATTGTGGGTGGAATCTGTGAAAGTTAGGGTTGGGAGCAGTGAGGGATTTGGGGAGCACAGGGATTGTGAGCTTGACATTTGGAGCGGTTGGCCTTTGAGAGTGGGGATTCAAGGAAGTGCCAGTGGCTGTGGGGGTGTAGAGTGGTAGGGACAGGGAATGTGTGGGTGGGGAATGGCAATTGGGAGCTGTGAGGGTGGAGAATGGTGGGGACAAGGAATGTGTGGGTGGGGAGTGGCGATTGGGAACTGGGAGAGTGGTGGCGACAGGGAATGTGTGGGTGGAGAATGGCAATTGGGAGCTGTGAAGGTGGAGAGTGGTGGGGACAGGGAATGTGTGAGTGGGAAGTGACGATTGGGAGCTGTGAGGGTGGAGAGTGGTGGAGACAGGAATTGGGTGGGGTGTCAAGGTGGGCAGGAGCTGTGAGGGTGGAGAATGGGAAGATTATTGTGGAGTGGGGAATCAGAGTGGTCATGAGCTTTATAAAAACTAACAAAAACAAATGAGATGATGAACATGGTGCTCATATGGATGATGCAGGGATACAGTATGGTGTCCATAAAGAGAACTCATGAAAACTACAGGGAACCAGATTTTAGATGTTGTCCCAGTACCAATCCAGATAAAAACCAGTATACACCAGCGAATCTTGATCTGGTTTTGTACTGGTTTTGTGTGGGTCTCATACTGGTCCATGATCGATTTCTGCCTTTGGATTTCTGGGCACTGCAGTAAACAACTAGTTCAAATGGTTACTAGATTTTGACAATTGCAATTGCATACACTGCATTGCTGATGAACCTAGTGGGCTTTTCCATTTACGATTTTCAACTGCTCTTTGTCGGAGGACTAATTGCAACCTCCATTCTGTTAAAGGGTTGACTTTATGGCAGCCAACTGTAATAGTTTTGCTCTACATGAATCTCACAGCATGTCACTGACATTGATGGAATGCCTCTGCCTAATGTGGGATACACAGTGTTTGTCTCCTAGTTTTTGCAGAGGAGAGTTTCAGATAAAGATTATTCTCCCATGGCATGGTTTTGTCAAATGTGGAAGTTGTAGGATACATAGAAGAATATGTCAGCCCTTTACATCCTTTGGAACCATTCTCCTTTAATATTCTTAACGCAGCCAATTCTGCTGCCAAATTTCTCTCAGAAACAATTGCACATTAGTATTCTAATCCCTTCTGTGCAAACTATATGTTTCTGTTCAATGCTATCTGTTGTTTACGTACAGAATGGATTTCTAAATGGATGCTAAATGAATTGTGGTGCAAAGATTTGCTAATTGACCAATTTTAGCTGAAGTTTATAGAAATTCAGATCCAACAGTCTTTCAGTGCCAAGAGCACATTGCACTTCTTGGCAAATGGCTTGTGTGATCACCAGGATTCAACAGCACAATATTAATTTGTGTAATGATCAAATCTCATCCTTGGTTTTGCCACTCTTTAAGAAAGATGTTTGTCTTTTTACTTAACTTCCGAATCTTGTTTTAATCAGAAATTGCCTTTACTTTTGCTTTACTTGAGTAATTTCTTGCCATTATGATCAGAAGTGGCACAAAGACAGCTTGCTGCTGATTTATTCCAGCTTTCTCAGAGGGTGCCAAGTTAAAATTACACAGGGGCAAAGATTGAGCAGATCCTTCAATATTGTAAATAAAAGCAACACACTGGAGAAACTCAGCAGACCTGGCAGCATCTGTGAAGGGAGAAACAAAGGTAAACATTTCAAAACCAGTATGACTCTTCAGTTATGCCAGACATGCTGAGTTTCTCCAGAACTTTTTATGACCTTGAATGTTGCACCTGGTTTTGGTCGTTGATACATGCGAGAAGTATTCAAATCCTGGGACTGACACACAAGACTGATGCTTGCAAGACTCAAAGATGAGGAGGAACTTGGGCGTTCACCCGGGAAATTTGGCAATTTGTTGTTGCATTCAAGAAATGCAAGCATTTCTGGCTCTACATGTTATACTTTTATCAAATATGAAAGTTGTGAGATACATAAATGAATGGCTGGGCTGGCATTTGTTCCCCATTTCTAATTGCTCTTGAGAAGGTCGTAGCAAGCTAACTTCTTAAACCACTGCAGTCTATCTGGTACACAGTGGTGCTGGGAGTGAGTTCCAGCGTTTTCTCCCCACAACAGTGAAGGAATGGCCAATAGAGTCCTAATCGTGGTTGGGCAAGTGGCTTGGAGGGGATCTCACATGCATCTGTTGCTCTTGTCTGTCTTGGAGGAAGGTGCTGACCAAGAATCCTAGATGCATATGTGACACTCAGCCCTGCAGAAAGACAAAATTCAAAGCAATCCTTCAGATTAAATCATGATGACAACTGAATTCGTATTGTGTTTCCAACATTGTGGAACAGCATGAGGAGTAAGGGATAGATGCTAAGGCAAATGTGGAGAAATTAGGCAGGGCAAACATTTAAAAGAAATTTGGATAGGACATGGATAGGAATGGTATAGAGGGATATGGGCCAAATGCAGGAAAATCAGACTATTTGAGTTAAGGAAACCTGGTCGGCATGGAGGAGTTGGGCTGAAGGGTGCTGTATTACTCTATGCCTCTATGACTGCAGATTGGAAGAGGCAAATTTTGAGATGGAACTTTTTAAAGAAGGAATACAGACACAACAGAACTGAGGCAGCTCAAAACCTTTCCACAACTGGCTGATGGGAAAAGAAAGAGGAATGTTCAAGTCTGGAGTCAGAGGAACATCTGAAGGCAATTATCAGACTGAAGGAGACCGCATAGATCGGGAGGCCATGGAGTACATTTAAAGAAGGACAGAACTTTAATGCATTGGGTGAAGGTCAGCAAATGATCAGGAAAACCAGAGTTTGTTCAACTTGAAGCAGTGGTGTTTTGAACATATTGCAGCTTACAGAAAGAAAAAGATGTTAAGTCAGGAAGGAGCAAGTAACTAGTGTATGAGGGTGTAAGCAATGAAGGAGCCAAGGTAAGGGTGGGGACAGGCAAGACAATGAAAGTGAAACTTAAGTGATCCAAGTGATGGATATTAACAGTTAAAGAGGATCCCAGCAATGTAAACAGTGTGCTATAGTTTGAGAGAGAATTCCTGGTGAAGGAAATGGTGTTCATTTTGAGGATTATGGACTGAGTTGGAGAAAATTATGACTTATCCAAGGCGAAGTGTCAGACAGACGAGTGTAGAGGCAGTTGGCAAGTCAAGAAAAGTGATGGAGAGGTTGAACTATTTGTCACTGGCATTCAGATTGAATCCATCACTATGTCTACAGATGGATGGTTTTGCCAAGGAACTATATATATATCAAGAAAAGAACAGACAAATAATAGCTCTTGGAAGACTTCCCAGGTGGAGATGTACTGATTCATTGAAAAAGGTTGGAATGCAACCACACAAGGGCAGTCCAATAAGGCTGGATAACAACCAAGAGGCACTGGAGCAGAATGACTTCATCAGCTGTCCTTAATGTGACAGAAAAGTCAAAAGGGCGATAATGTGTTACAGTCGCAGAGGACCAGTCCATGGTTTCGATTCTAGAATGAATGACTTTGGTTTCAAAACACAACTATCAGACAGATCTATAGGATTCTCTTCAAGTTGACATACAGGTTCAGTTTACAGTTAGGAAGGCAAATGGAATGTTAGCATTCATTTCAAGAGGGCTAGAATACAAAAGCAGGGATGTACTGCTGTGTAACTCCCTGGGCAGATCGCATTTGGAATATTGTGAGCAGTTTTAGACCTGTATCTGAGGAACAATGGAGGGTGTCCGGAGGGTATTTACAAGAATGAAGCCAGGGATGAAGGGTTTGTCTTATGAGAAGCAGGTGAGGACTCTGGGTCTATACTCGATGGAGTTCGGAAGGATGAGGGGGTGATCAATGAAACTTATAGATGACCAGGAGGCCTGCAGAGAGTGGGCATAGAGATGTTTCCACTAATAGGAGAGACTAGGACCGAAGGACACAGCCTCAGAATTCAGGGACTACTTTCAGAACTGAGATGAGGATGAATTTCTTCAGCCAGAAGGTGGTGGGTCTGTGAAACCTATTGCCACAGAGGGATGTGGAAGCCAAGTCATTGAGTGCCTTTAAGACAGAGATGGGTTCTTGATTAGTAAGGGAATCAAGGGTTATGGGGAGAAGGCAAGAGAATAGGGTCGAGAAGTTCCTGATGAAGAGCTTATACTTGAAATGTCGATTCTCCATTCCTTGGACGCTGCCTGACTGGCTGTGTTTTTCCAACGTCACCCTTTGAGAAACTTATCAGCCATGATAGAATGGCAGAGAAGAATTGATGGGCTGAGTAGCCTAATTCTGCTCCTGTATCTTATGGTCTTAAGATTTCAGCGAGCCCAGGTGAATGGAATGAATAACATGATGAGAAGATTGCATGTGGAGTGGTGGAGGTAATCATTGTGAAATAGTTAATGGAATGGCTTAGTGCTTTACAAAGGAGCTGTAGCAGCATGTCAATGTGTCCTTTGTCTATTTCTACTTATGCGTTCTTGCAAAATAAGCTTACAGCCGAAATCTGTGGCAGTCTGTTTCACTTCATAGTGTGGATATCTCTGGAAGACTATATAAAATGAAAGGCTCACATTTCTATCACTTCTTTCACAATCACAAGACATCCCAAGCCCTTTACAAGCAGTTACATAGTTTTGAAATGTAAGCACTCGTGAGGGAAATGCAACAGTCAATTTGCACACAGTAAATACCAGCAAACAGCAATATAATAATAATTGGATCATAAAAGCAAAGAATTATGGATGCTGGAAATCTGAAACAAACAGAAATTGCTGGCGAAACTCAGCAGGTCTGGCAGCATCTGTGGAGTGGAAAGCAGAGTCAACATTCAAGTACATTATCAAATCATTATTTTTAGTGATGATGATTGAGAGATTTAATGTTGGTCAGTGCAGTGGGGAACTTCTTATTCTTTGGTTATGGGCTCTTCTGTGACCACGAGAGGATCATACAAGGCATCGGTTTCACCTGAGACACAGAGTCTCCAACATTTCAACCAGGAATGAACACCTCCAACAAGGGAGTATCTAACTAAAATAAACACACTAAAATTAAAGAACTGTAGATGCTGGAAATCTGAAACAAAACCAGAAATTGCTGCAGTAACTCAGCAGGTCAGAGTTAGCCTTTCATCTGGTGAAAAGTCACAGGACTCGAAACGTTAACTTTGTTTCTCTCTCCACAGATGTTGCCAGATCTGCTGAGTTTCAACAGCACTTTCTGCTTTTGTTTCAGAGAGTCTAACTATTTCAATTGCATGATCATCACTGAATCCCCCCAAACTACCAACATCTTGGGCATTCCCACTGACCAGGCTAGATCAACCAGATAAATATTGTGGCAGGGCTCACGCAGTACAGTGGTACTGTCCCCACCTCTGAGGTCTGGGTTCAAGTCCCACCTCCTCTAGAGGTGTGTAATAACATCTGTTGACCGACTGATTCGGAAAATATCTATAAATACTCGGACTGCTAGAACAGGTCAGAGGTAAGGAATCCTGCAGAAAGTAACTCACTTCCTGAATCCCAACATCTACAAGGCACAAGTCATGAGTGTGATGGAATACATCCTACTTGATTGGCACCACATCCATAAACATGCCCTGTCTGCATGGCCAATTTTAGTAACAGCAGTATGTACCACCTACAAGATGCTCTGCAGAAATCCACCAAGTCATTATGGAAAACACCTTCCAAACATGGGTTCCACACAAATGATCACTACCATCTAGAAGGACAAAGACAGCAGATACATGGAAACACCACCACCTGCAAGCCACTCCTCATTCTGACTTGGAAATATACCACTGTTCCTTAAGTGTCGCTGGATCAAAATCCTGGAAATACCTCCCTAATAACACAGTTGGTGCCCCTACAACCCATTGACTGTATACTCTCAGTTGAAATGGAAGGGTGGGAATTATGGTTCTGGTAATTTTACACTGTTTATACGGTGCTCTCCATGTGATAAAACATCTTATGGAACTTCACTGGAGTGTTATGAAGAAATATGATACCAAAGCACATAAGGCAATAAGGCATCTTGCTATTACCTTCTCAAGAGACACTTATGGCTGAGAAATAAATATAGAGACACCCACATTCTGTGAAGTAATAAATAAAAGTCCAGCACTCCCTCAGAACTGCACTGGAGCATTGCAAAGTAATGAAAGTGCACAAGAAAAGCTATGCAATACCATTGATATTTTGCTGTGTCAGTTTCAATCGTTGTCCCATCTCCTGAGAGCATTTATTTAAATTAGTCTATGTTGGACATACACCAGCTATGTCTCTTTAAAATGACCGTTCGCCCTGAGTGGGCATAGAGTCGGAAGGTTACTTGGCTGTGGAAGGGATTCCAGCCGAGTCCATCCTGTCTCAGATCCTAGTTTACAGACAGGCAATCATTGGAATAGCAGCCTCTGCTCGGAAACCGGAACCTATTCTGAATAATTCTCTTGTTGAAATGTATCTGCCTTATTTTACACTCTTCTGTTCTTGAAGCCTGACAGAAGCCCAACATACACTTGACAATCACCACATTGCCTGTGGTCATTCCTCAGCTAGCTATGTATAGCTGTTCATCTTCACTGTGAAAGGATTCAGAGAATAGCAACAAGGTGCTTCCATGATTCAGGGATTAGCTTAGAATGATAGACTAAGTAAAAACAAGGACTGCAGATGCTGGAAACCAGAGTCTAGATTAGAGTGGTGTTTGGAAAAGCACAACAGGTCAGGCAGCATCCGAGGAGCAGGAAAATCGACGTTTCAGGCAAAAACCCTTCCTCAGGAATAGAGGCAGGGTGCCTGCAGAGTGGAGAGATAAATGAGAGGGTTTGGGGGTGGGGAGAAAGTAGCATAGAGTACAATAGGTGAATTGGGGGTGGGGGGGGTGGGGGAAGGAGGTGATAGGTCAGAGAGGAGGGTGGGGGAAGGTAGCAAAGAGTACAATGGGTGAATGGGGGTGGGGATAAAGATGGTAGGTCAGAGAGGAGGGTGGAGTGGATAGGTGGGAAGGAAGATAGGCAGGTAGGACAGATCATGAGGGCGGTGCTGAGCTGGAAGGTTAGAGCTGGGGTGAGGTGGGGGAAATGAGGAAACTGGTGGTCTATATTGATGCCCTGGGGTTGAAGTGTTCCAAGGCGGAAGATGAAGCGTTCTTCCTCTAGGCGTCAGGTGGTGAGGGAGCAGTGGTAGAGGAGGCCCAGGACCTCCATATCCTCAGCAGAGTGGGAGGGGGAGTTGCATAGGGCGGTGGGGTTGATTGGTGCAGGTGTCCCAGAGAGATGTTCCTAAAGCGCTATGCTAGGAGCAACAGCCCTTAACTTTGATGAAAAGGAGTGAAATACAGACAAAATGATTGTTTAGTTTAAAAGTAAGGACAGAAGTGGATACAATCAAAATTGGGCAGAGTTAGAGATTAGGACTTCTTTTCCCAATGAAAGCTAAGGAATAGAGTCCTGGGGGAAGTAGCTAATTGCATGGGACTAAATTATTTGAACTGTTGAGAAAGTCAGATGAGGATTCTTGAGATATTAATCCGTCTGTTTTACTCTGATAGGGTCAGGAAAAGAATCTGCAGCTCTCAGTTGAGATGGAAGGGTGGGATTTATGATTCTGGTAATTTTACACTGTTTTATACGGTGCTCTCCATGTGATAAAACATCTTATGGAACTTCACTGGAGTGTTATGAAGAAATATGATACCAAAGCACATAAGGCAATATTAGGGCTGATGACTAAATGCTTGGAAAAAGAGGTAGCTTTTTAAGGAGTGTTTTGAAAGGAGGGTAGAGGGCAGAGGTGAAAGGGTTTAGGAAGAGTATTCCAGAGTAAAGGACCTAAACAGCTTTAGGCAAAGGTGCCAGTAGAGTGATTACATTCAGGGGTACTCAAGGTGAAAATGTCACTGGATTTAGTAATGCAGAACTCCCAGTCATGCTATGGAATTGGATTCAAATCCCATCCTGGTGGATGGTGAAATTTCAACTCAATAAGAAAGAAAATATGGAATTAAAAAGTTACCTGATGGGGACTAGGGAGGTCATGTTGTGGCTGTATAGGACATTGGTTAGGCCACTGTTGGAATATCGCGTGCAATTCTGGTCTCCTTCCTATCGGAAAGATGTTGTGAAACTTGAAAGGGTTCAGAAAAGATTTACAAGGATGTTGCCAGGGTTGGAGGATTTGAGCTACAGGGAGAGGCTAAACAGGCTGGGGCTGTTTTCCCTGGAGCGTCGGAGGCTGAGGGGTGACCTTATAGAGGTTTATAAAATTATGAGGGGCATGGATAGGATAACTAGACAAGGTCTTTTCCCTGGGGTTGGGGAGTCCAGAACTAGAGGGCATAGGTTTAGGGTGAGAGGGGAAAGATATAAAAGAGACCTAAGGGGCAACCTTTTCACACAGAGGGTGGTACGTGTATGGAATGAGCTGCCAGAGGAAGTGGTGGAGGCTGGTACAATTGCAACATTTAAGATGCATTTGGATGGATATATGAATAGTAAGGGTTTGGAGGGATATGGGCTGGGTGCTGGCAGGTGGGAGTAGATTGGGTTGGGATATCTGGTCGGCATGGACAGGTTGGACTGAAGGGTCTGTTTCCATGCTGTACATCTCTATGACTCTATGACTATATAACCACTGTCAATTATTGTTAAAAAAAATCTCATCAAATTCACTAGGAAAGGAAACTTGCCATCCTAACTGGTCTGGTGATGGGTCTGCCTTCCTTACCTGGTCTGATGATGGTGATGGGTCACCCTACATGTGACTCCAGACCCACAGCAATCTGGTTGACTCTTAACTGCCCTCTGGGCAATTAGGGACGGGCAATAAATGCTGGCCCAGCCAGTGACACCCACATCCCATGAACAAATATTTTAAAAATAACTAGCTGACTTCAGAGGGTCCTGGGGACTGGAGGTGACAGGGAAATACGAAATCAGGAAGGCACACAAGGATGTGTTGCTTGTTGAGAGCCAGTGTCAGTCAGTGATATACCATAAACACTGTACAGTTTGGCTTTGGACCAGTAAGGAATTGGCTAGAAAAATTCTTGCTCCAACAATGTCAGACCAAGTTGGTTGATATCTAAATATCTCAGATCATAATTGTTATAGAAAGTGGACATTAGTCATTCCTGACTAAACAGAGATTAGGATGTATATGTGTACGTGATTGTAATCACTAAAGAGAAGAAAAAAACCATGGAAGATGACTTGTATTTCTGTAGCGCTTTTAAGAATTCAGAACATCCCAGGGGGCTTTTTAAGTCAAGAAAATTGCAATGGTGGAAACATAGCAGTCAAATTTAGCACAGTAAGCTCCCATAAGCAGCACAGTGATAATGAGATTAGTGTTTTTGTGATGTTGGCTGAGGGATAACCTTTAGTCAGGACACCAGGGAGAAATGATAGAGTCACAGAGATGTACAGCACGGAATCAGACCGTTCAGTCCAACTCGTCCATGCTGACCAGGTATCCTAAATTAATCCAGTCCCATTTGCCAGCATTTGGCCCATATCCCTCTAAAGGAGAAAGTGAGGACTGCAGATGCTGGAGATCAGAGCTGAAAATGTGTTGCTGGAAAAGCGCAGCAGGTCAGGCAGCATCCAAGGAGCAGGTGAATCGACGTTTCGGGCATGAGCCCTTCTTCAGGAGTGAGGAAAGTGTGCCCAGCAGGCTAAGATAAAAGGTAGGGAGGAGGGACTTGAGGGAGGGGCGTTGGAAATGCGATAGGTGGAAGGAGGTTAAGGTGAGGGTGATAGGCCGGAGTGGGGGTGGGGGCGGAGAGGTCAGGAAGAAGATTGCAGGTTAGGAAGGCGGTGCTGAGTTCGAGGGATTTGACTGAGACAAGGTGGGGGGAGGGGAAATGAGGAAACTGAAGACATCTAAGTTCATCCCTTGTGGTTGGAGGGTTCCTAGGTGGAAGATGAGGCGTTCTTCCTCCAACCGTCATGTTGCTATGGTCTGGCGATGGAGGAATCCAAGGACTTGCATGTCCTTGGTGGAGTGGGAGGGGGAGTTGAAGTGTTGAGCCACAGGGTGGTTGGGTTGGTTGGTCCAGGTGTCCCAGAGGTGTTCTCTGAAACGGTCCGCAAGTAGGCAGCCTGTCTCCCCAATATAGAGGAGGCCACATCGGGTGCAGCGGATGCAATACATGATGTGTGTGGAGGTGCAGGTGAATTTGTGATGGATATGGAAGGATCCCTTGGGTCCTTGGAGGGAAGAAGGGGGGAGGTGTGGGCGCAAGTTTTGCATTTCTTGTGGTTGCAGGGTAAGGAGCCGGGAGTGGAGGTTGGTTTGGTGGGGGGTGTGGACCTGACGCGGGAGTCACGGAGGGAGTGGTCTTTTCGGAACGCTGATAGGGCAGGGGAGGGGAATATATCCCTGGTGGTGGGGTCCATTTGGAGGTGGCGGAAATGACGACGGATGATACGCTGTATATGGAGGTTGGTGGGGTGGTAGGTGAGGTCCAGTGGGGTTCTGAGCTGATGGTGGTTGGAGGGGCAGGGCTCAAGGGTGGAGGAGCGGGAAGTGGAGGAGATGCAGTGGAGGGCATCGTCGATCACGTCTGGGGAGATAATGTGTGCTAATTGGCAATCAATATTGCAAATAGGAAGGAGCAATTACTTATATTTTTGACATACTTGTACAATTTTACAGATTCCGTTTGACATCTTTGTATTATTTTCCTCTCTGGTCTGACCATACTGTTTCAGTCTGTAAATGTAATTCATGTGTATGTTTGTATATCTAGTGTGTTTGTGCGTCACACAGTGTGTACCTAGAGTTTGCGTATGCAGGCATGTGCCTGTGTATTGAGAGGGCTTGTGCACATAAATATGTGTGGCTATGTAGCTAGGGTGTCTGGGTGCATACATCTTTGTAGTTGTGTACCCACAGGGTTTTTATATATAGGTGCCCGTATCTACAGTGTTTGTGTGGGTGTGGGTGTGTGTATGGGTTTGTGGGTCTGTGTATCTGCGGTGTTTGTGTGTCTAAGTAACTGAGTATTTGTAAGGGTGGCTCTATCTGGAGTATTTGCATTTTCAGTGTGTGGCTGTTCACCTACAATGGTTGTTTGTAATTGTATATTTCTGTGTACCAACAGTATTTGTGTGTACAGTTACACCATTTGTGTGTGTGTACTTACAGTATTTGTGTGTACCTACAGCATTTGTGTATGTACCTACAGCATTTGTGTGTATACCTACAGTTTTTGTGTGTACCTACAGTTTTTGTGTGTCTTTATACCTACAGTATTGTTTGCATACCTACAGTATTGTGTGTGTACCTACAGTATTTGTGTGTCTCTGTACCTACAGTATTGTGTGTGTACCTACAGTATTTGTGTGTCTCTGTACCTACAGTATTGTGTGTGTACCTACAGTGTTTGTGTGTCTCTGTATCTACAGTTTTGTGTATGCACTTACAGTATGTACAGTGTTTGTGTGTGTACCTACAGTATTTGTTTGTCTCTGTACCTGCAGTATTGTGTGCGTGCCTACAGTGTTTGTGTGTCTCTGTATCTACAGTTTTGTGTATGCACTTACAGTATTTGTTTGTCTCTGTACCCACAATATTGTGTGTGTACCTACAGTATTTGTGTTTCTCTATTTCTACAGTATTGCGTGCGTAACTACAGTTTTTGTGTGTCTCTGTACCTACAGTATTGTGTGTGTACCTACAGTATTTGTGTGTGTACCTACAGTATTTGTGTGTCTGCACCTACAGTATTGTGTGTACCTACAATATTTGTGTGTTTCATGTATGTACAGTATTTGTGTATGAACCTACAGTATTGTGTGCGTACCTACAGTGTTTATGTGTCTCTACATCTACAATATTGTGTGTTTACCTACAGTATTTGTGTTTCTTTGTATCTACAGTGTTTGTGTGTATACCTACAGTGTTTGTGTTTCGCTGTACCTACAGTCTTGTGTGTACCTACAGTGTTTGTGTGTCTCTGTACCTACAGTCTTGTGTGTACCTACAGTGTTTGTGTGTCTCTGTACCTACAGTATTGTGTGTGTACCTACAGTATTTGTGTGAACCTACAGTATTGTGTGTACCTACAGCATTTATGTGTCTCTATATCTACAATATTGTGTGTGTACCTACGGTGTTTGTGTGTCTCTGTACCTACAGTATTGTGGGTACCTACAGTATTTCTGTGTTTCTGTACCTACAGTATTGTGTGTACCTGCAGTATTTGTGTGCCTCTGTACCTAGTCTTGTGTGTGTATCTACAGTGTTTATGTGTCTCTGTACCTATAGTATTGTGTGTGTACCTGCAGTATTTGTGTGTCTCTATTTCTACAGTGTTGTGTGTACATACACTATTTGTGTGTCTCTGTACCTATAGTATTGTGTGTGTACCTACAGTGTTTGTGTCTCTCTGTACCTATAGTGTTTGTGTCGCTGTACCTACAGTCTTGTGTGTGTGTGTACCTACAGTGTTTATGTGTGTACCTACAGTATTTGTGTGTCTCTGAACCTAGTCTTGTGTGTGTACCTACAGTCTTGTGTGTGTACCTACAGTGTTTGTATGTGTACTTGCAGTATTTGTGTGTCTCTGTACCTACAGTATTGTATGTGTACCTACAGTATTTGTGTGTCTCTGTACCTACAGTATTGTGTGTGTACCTAGTTTTTGTGTGTCTCTATACCTGCATTATTGTGTGTACCTACAGTGTTTGTGTGTGTACCTACAGTATTTGTGTGTCTCTGTACCTACAGTATTGTTTGTATACCTACAGTCTTGTGTGTGTATCTACAGTGTTTGTGTGTCTCTGTACCTACAGTATTGTATGTGTACCTACAGTATTTGTGTGTCTCTGTACCTACAGTATTGTGTGTGTACCTATGGTGTTTGTGTGTCTCTGTTCCTACAGTATTGTATGTGTACCTACAGTGTTTGTGTGTCTCTGTACCTACAGTGTTTGTGTGTATGTGTATTTGTGTTGGGGGGAAGGAATGGGTGTTGTATATACTGAGGCGCAGGCTCGCACAGTCTCAGATTAGAGAGAGAGAGAGAAGGGGAGGGGGGTTGGGGAGAGTCGCGGATTTAATCAGCTCGCATTTCACAGCGACCAACCTGCGGGAGCAGTCGCATCCCTGTGGCCTGGGAGAATGCTGAAGCCGCTGAACTTCCTGCTGATCCCCTTGCTGCTGGCCGGAGCAGCGGACAAGGACAATCCTGAGAAAGGGGGCAGCAAGGGGAATTACCTGGAGGATGAGCAATGGCCGTCCGGGGTCTCCCAGTACAGCCAGCAGATCAAAGACTGGAACCGCTTCAGAGACGTGAGTGTTTCATTCGGAATTTCAACCAACCCCATTGATAGGGACCCAGGAAGCTGACCCGCTGCTATTCCCATTTGAAATACCGAAGAGAAATTAAATTTATACATTAAAACAAATGCTCAGAAAATAATTGCAAATGACAATGATTTGAAGATCGGATGAATTTAGCTGGGGGGGGGGCGGGAATCTCATTAGGAAAAGGCTAAATGGTGGGATTGTAATTATTTCGGACTGGCAACAATATTCCTAGCGTGGTGTATGCATTCACCTGCCGTGGTAGGGGGCAAGATTGCATATTGCACCATTAAATACAGGGCATCTGGTTAGGGGAGGGGGGGAATTGGGGTAAATTATGAGGGGACCCACATCGAACTGGCTATGGATTTGTCAGCTGCCAATAACAGTGTTAAGGCTTGGGATGGAACCTCTCAGTCAGTTCATTGTATCTGTTCTGGCGAGTTCTGTTTTTTTTTTGCCTCTGGGTGAAATCTGCAATGATACCCCCCTCCCCCAAAGAAAACGCAGGGGGAAAGGGTTAATAAGCCCAGCCATACCAGCTAGCAGGTAACTTCAGTTCGTAAAGATGTTATCCCAGCCACACTGCGTCTCCCAAATGTGTTTAATAAACACCGTTATTTATGTATTTATTTATTCTTTGAAACATTAGGAAGGGTAAACCTTGAATGAGGGTGTCTGAGGAGATTGGAGTCTTTTAAATAGGCCATCAGTGGGCATTGTCTTGTTGGGAGTAGCAGTTCTGGATGATGAGGTAGATGGTTCAAGAATGGAGGTTGGTGACATATCTGACACGCACTACTGGTCTTTTCTTGCTCCGATTGTCAGCTCCCTCTTGTACCGTCTTGTGGAATATTTTAGTCAGCCTCGGTTCTAGTCTCGGCTGAGAAGCTGGTCTGAATATCCCTTTGGAGGGAAGACGGACTGTGTGTTTCACATCGCCTCTGCGGTGCAGATCTGAGCTGAGATGTTGCCCCTTTTCTGTAGCTATGGCGACTGAGCCTGTCTAAGGTGGTATAGTGCCGCTGAGCTAGAAGCCCCGGACTGATGGCTGGGGAAGAGCAACATAAGGAGCTAAACACACACCACAGTGGCAAGTGATGAGAGTCCGAGGGATTCCTGGTCAGGCGGGTGATGGTTTGAAACAGAAACAGGAACAGGAATAGTCCATTCAGCCCTTTGATCCTGTTCCACCATTCCATATGATCATGGGTTCATATATGATCCTCTATCTCAATTGCAACTCCTGCTTTCTCCCATTCCACCTTAATGCCTCCACCAGAGCAGAGATGTACAAGCTGAGGCTGTAAAGACTCAGACAGCATGTGGAACATTGCAGGTAGTTTTGACCCCGCGTCTAAGGAAGGATTTGCTGACATTGGAGGAGATCGAGAGAAACGTTACAAGGATGATCCCGGAGTGAATGACTTTTCATGGGAGGAGTGGTTGAGGACTCTGGGTCTGTAGCCAATGGAGTTTAGAAGGCTCAGAGGGATTCACTTGAAACTTACAGAATACCGAGGCCTGGATAGAGTGGACTTGGAGAAGATTGTTCCAAAAGGAGAGACTAGGACCCTAGGGCACAGCCTCAGAGTGAAGGGTCAACTGTTTTGAACTGAGGTAGGAGGAATTTCTTCATCCAGAGGGTGGTGGCTGTCCAGAACTCATTGGCACAGAGGGCTGTGGAGGCCAAGTCATTGAGTGTATAAGACAGAGATATATAAGTTCTTGATTAGTAAGGGGATCAAGGGTTACAGGAAGAAGGCAGGAGAATGGGGTTGAGAAACATATCAGCCATGGTATGTTTCTCAATGGTGGAGCAGACTCGAAGGGCCAAATGGCCTAATTCTGCTCCTATATCTTATGGTCTTAAAATCTAAAATAAAATCTAATATAATCAATGACTTGACCTCCACTGCCTTCTGTGGTAGAGAATGGAAGTTGGAGCCTGTACCATCACTATCCATAGTTCCAAAACGAGCATGTTGCCATAGCAACACTGACCCTGAATGAACTGTAATGCACTGTCTCATCTCATTAAACAGGTTGGATCCTCTCACCATCTGGAAAAGGTCAAGCGGGTGATTTTCCAAAAAAAAACTTCTGAATTTATATAGCACCTTTCAACGCTTCAGGTTGCCACTTTGCAGACAATGTAGTACTTTAGATTAGATTACTTACAGTGTGGAAACTGGCCCTTCGGCCCAACAAGTCCACACCGCCCCGCCGAAGCGCAACCCACCCAGACCCATTCCCCTACATTATTTTTTGAACTGTAGTCGCTGCTGTAGGGAAACAAATTAATGACTTATGCACAGCAAGCTTCCACAAACGACCATGTGATAACAACTAAACAGAGCACCTTTGTGATGTTCGGTTGCAAGTTTAATAACAGTGACAACATTGGCAAGATCTCCTCAGTGATCCTGTGCATTGAGTCTGCTCCACCATTCGATTGTGGTTGATATGTTTCTCAAGCATACAACCTTGTTACCCTTGATCCCCGAACCAATCGAGAACCTTTTTATCTCTGTCTTAAATGTACTCAAGGACTTGGCCTCCACAGACGTCTAGGTGAGGGAAGGGAGAGAGTACATGTGGAGGAAACAAACAGAAAAGGCTTATTAATTCTGAGTCATTTGGCACCTTGGTAAGGGAACTGGGTCAATAGTCCATTTAGAAAAGGGGTTTAATAGTTATGTAGATGTCAATCGATCTGTTTAAATCACTTGGTAATTAGGAAGACAGTTTTTCAGTCTGTTGGTTGGGGAAGGGATTGAGTCAGTTATGCACACAGTCTAAACGACGGTACTTCTCTGGAGTGAATGGCTTTTTCTCCAGTCAAATTTTATGTTCTCACTTAGATCCTCGGTTGCCAACTTGGAGGTGCAGCTCTGCTTTCCAGACCCATGCTGAAATTGTTTGCTGCATTCAGGGATCAAAGATTCACACCGTGCAGTGACAGATATTGCTGGGGTGCAGCTGAAAACATTCATCCTCTCTTTGCATGCAGACACCACTGCACAGCACCACAAATCCTCACCCCTAACGGTCACTAATGCCCAGCCAGAATGTTTTGGCACACTGTAAGACTGTGCAACATGTTCCTATCCGAGTGCATATAAACTACTTTGACGCACAATCACACTGAAAATATTGCAGAGACTGGGAAACGTCTGGCTTCTGAAAGGATATGAGTGAATAGTGATCATCTGCCCAATTATTGATCAGATACGTTGGTGTTGGACTGAGGTGGACAAAGTCAGAAGTCACATGACACCAGGTTATAGTCCCAACAGGTTTATTTGAAACCACAAGCTCCTGCACCTGATGAAGGGGCAGCACTCAGAAAGCTTGTGATTTCAAATAAACCCTGTTGACTGTAACCTGGTGTTGTGTGATCTCTGACCAATCATTGATGCTTTAACTTTCAGCCCAGTTCATCGACCCTTCCTCTTCTTAAAAAGGGTGACATTGCAAAATGGACTAGGGTGGGTAGCCTTTGAGCATTTGCCCAGAGCAGAATTCTTGTCTTAAGAAGTCACCACATCTGCAAAACATCCACTTCCGCCCGTGGTCTGAAACTTGCTCACACATCAAGTGTCATTGAGTTAGAATGATTGTTTTTTAGAAGTCAAATCACCATGGCTTACAAACCTATGACTGTGAAACTGTTACAGAAACATTAAATAAAGTAAGAAACAAATTAAGTTATTCTTAATTTAATCATTCATGATACTCATCACCTCAGGACCTGAAAACACTTTGCAGCCAATTAGGAATGTTTGAAATGTGGGCTCTGTAATAATGTTTGAGTGACTGCGATGGTGGAGTATTGCATGATGAGCACAAGGGGCAACTTTCTCCCTCCTGTAGCCAGTCCCCTCCCTGCAGGCCCCCTTTCCAGCTATGACCTTCACAAGCAGAGCTGCACCTTCTTGGCTGCAATTAGGTGCGCATCAGAAGTGATGCTGAATGAGCGTAGATTGGCTTCAAAGCACTTAACTTACAAATCCTTTTGACAGTGTTGTTCCCAGAGCTGCCAAGATCAGTGATAATGACATAAGCTTAGAAATTACAGGAGCAGATATTGGTGGAGGAACACTTAACTCATTTGTGTGAAATTTTCCCACTCACTATTTTAGCAGACATCACGTCTAATGCATTTGTGGTTCCATTAGCTATCGGCAAAGGCAAGAGCACTCTCACATCATGACAGAAGGTTTAAGTCCCATTCCACATACTTAAACCACAGAATCGAGGTTGACACTCCTAGTTAGTTTTGATGAAGGGCTTTTGCCTTAAACCTCGACACTCCTGCTCCTCAGATGCTGCCTGACCTGCTGTGCTTTTCCAGCACCACTCTGATCTTGATCTCCAGCATCTGCCGTCCTCACTTGGTCCTAGTTAGTACAGAGGGATTGCTGCGTTGTTGGAGGTACTGCCTTTCCAGTGATACATCAGACCAAAGCCTTCTTTGACCTCACAGACAGATGCAAAAGATTGCACAGCCTCTACTTGAGGAAGAATGGGGGGGGCTATCTTCCCAGTGTCCCTGCAACTAATTATTCTTCAACCAGTATTGACGAAGGTGAAACCTGAATATGCCACAGATCTGAAATAATAACAGAAATTGCTGGAGAAACTTGGCAAGTCTGTACAGGGAGAAACAGAGTTAACATTTCGAGTGCAGTATGACTCTTCACCAGAACCCAAGCAAATAATCTGATCATTATCCCATTGCTTTTTGAGAAATTGGTCTGTGTCTGTATTAGCTAATTGCATTTTCAATATTGCAAGAGGCTATATTTTAGGTATTATTGGCTATGCTTTGGGACATCCTGGGATCATGAAAGGAATTATATAAGTCTTCTTTGATTAAAGGAGTGAATGGAAAAATGTAACACTCCTGGTATATAAATATTACTGACTCATTTCAACTCTGAAGAAATGGTGTAGTTAAAAATGCTGAGATCGGCTTGGCTGGCTCTGAGGAAACTTTGCTTCTGTTAAGTATACTGAGCAACCTGGTTGCAACAAGGCCTTTCAAAGAATTGTTTGGGATCCCCGAAGGCCGGCAGACCATAAAGTGTAGGAACAGATATAGGCCATTCAGCCCATTGAATCTGCTCTGCCATTCTATGACATCTCAGCCAACATGATAATCCTCAATTCCACTTTCCTGCCTTTCCCTTGAATCCCTTGTTGATTAAAAATCTACCTCAGCTTTGGACATAATTATGACCCAACATTGCAGCCCTCCATGGTAAAGAATCCTACAGATTCCCTTTCATCTCAGAGAAGAAATTCCTTCTCATCTTCATCTTAAATGGGTATTGCCTTTATTCTGAGATGATGCCCTCTGGTCCTAGACTCTCTCACAAAGAAAAACAACCTCACTGCATCAACCCTGTCAAGACCTCTAACAATCTTTCATGTTTCAGTAAGATTGCTTCTCATTCTTCTGAAGTCCGATTAATATTGTTCCAACCTACTCAACCTCTCGCCACAAGACAATCCCTCCACACCTGCGATCAAAGTAGTGAACCTTAGACTCATAGAGTCATAGAGATGTACAGCATGGTAACAGATCCTTCGGTCCAACCTGTCCACGCCGACCAGATATCTCAACCCAATCTAGTCCCACCTACCAGCACCCGACCAATGCCAGTTTCTCAGATAAGAGACCAAAACTGTTCATTGTATTCTAGAATTCCTGTACAAGCTTTAATGCCTTCAGTAGGAAGGGAAAATGTTCAGCCGCACATTATACAGTTTTTGTTGGATGGACTTTAACCAGGCATATGTCATAATGGGCAGCTGAGATATAATGTCTGAAATACAATATTCTCCAAGGTGAAAATGGTAATCATTGTAGTTGTAATAAGAATGGAAAGTGCTAGAGAATCTCAGGAGGCCTGGCAGCATCTGTGGCGAGGGAAGGAGTTCACATATCGAGTTCAATATGACCTTTCTTTGGATTGGTTTTCATAATGTCAAAGTGATTGTGTTACACTGAGATAAAGCTGTATTTATATAGCAGCCTTTCCTGTCTTTAACATCCCATGGGATAGGTTACTTTGAAGTTCCTCATTCGTGATGAAGGGCTTATGCCCGAAACGTCAACTCTCCTGCTCTTCGGATGCTGCCTGACCTGCTGTGCTTTTCCAGCACCACACTCTCAACTCTAATCTCCAGCATCTGCAGCCCTCACTTTCTCCTCCTTTGAAGTTCAGTCATTGTTGTCCAGTAAGCAAATGAGGCTCTTGCTTCGCGCACAGCAAGATCCCACTAAGAGCCAGGAGGTGAATGACTGATTAATCAGTTTCGGGTGGTGTCAGTTGAGGATGGAACATCCGACTGAGAGAATTCCCAAACTTTGCTTTAATGCTGCTGTTCCACACCAACCAGAGTTTTGTTGAATATCTCACATCCTGACGCAATCTAATGGGTAAACGTTTATTCACTGAAAATGAGTGAAAGACCAGGAGGGGAGATAGAGTGAATTTCTTTCACATACACTGCCGTTATGATCTGGAATACAACATTTGAAATAATCATAAAGTTTTACAGCAAAGAGGCCCTTCAGCCCATTGTGTCTGCATCGGATATTCAGCACCTAGCTATTCTAGTCCCATTTCTCAGCACTTGGTCTATCATAGCCTTGCGTTCTGTATTGTCTCAAGGGTTCATCTAAAATATAGTGATGGTTACCACCTCCACCACTCTACAAGGTAATGCGTTCCAGACTCCTATCACTCTCTGGTGTAAAAAAAACCTTTCTTACATCTCCAGTAAACCTGCTGCCCAGCAAGAGAAATCTATATTCTCCAGGTTATCGACCCCACATCTAAGGGAAAGCCTTCTTCCCCCAGTGCCCCTCATAGTTTTGTTCATCTCAATCAGGTCCCCTATCAGCCATCTCTGCTCTAAGGAAAACAACCCCAGCCTAATGAGTCTCTCTTCAAAGGTGAATCACTCCAGCCCAGACAGCATCCTGGTGAACTTCCTCTGCACCCTCTCCAGTACAGTCCCATCCTTCCTACAGTATGGTGACCAGAGCTACACACAGTACTCCAGCTGTTGTCTGGGTAATGTAATATAATAAGAGCAAATATCCCATATGCCTTTTTAACCAATGTAGCCACTTATCCTGTTGCCTTCCAGAATCTGTGGACATTCACACCAAGGTCACCCTGTTCCTCTATACTTCCTACCATTCATTGTATGCTCTTGGGACTTGTCAGCCATCCCAGAATATATCATTTCATTTCATTCAGGATTAAATCCCATTTGCCATTGTTCTACCCATCTAACCAGCCCGGTTTGTATTTTCCTGCAGTCTAAGACCTTCCTCCTCACTATTTAACATGCCATTAATTTTCAAGTTGCCTGTGAACGTATTAATCATTCTTACTACATTTTTGTCAGGATCGTTTAGATTAGATTAGATTAGATTACTTACAGTGTGGAAACAGGCCCTTCGGCCCAACAAGTCCAACACCGCCCCGCCGAAGCGCAACCCACCCATACCCCTACATCTACATTCACCCCCTACCTAACACTACGGGCAATTTAGCATGGCCGATTCACCTGACCTGCACATCTTTGGACTGTGGGAGGAAACCGGAGCACCCGGAGGAAACCCACGCAGACACGGGGAGAACGTGCAAACTCCACACAGTCAGTCGCCTGAGGCGGGAATTGAACCCGGGTCTCAGGCGCTGTGAGGCAGCAGTGCTAACCACTGTGCCACCCACAGAAAACAGCAAGGGACCCCATCACTGAACCCTGCAGTACCCTGTTGGTCACAGACTTCCAGTCACAAAAGCAACCTTTGACCATCACTCTCTGCCTTCTGCCACTAAGTCAATTTTGGATGCAGTTTGCCAAATTGCCTTGGATGCCATGACCCCTTCTTGATCAGTCTCCCATGCAATATCCTATCTACAGCCTTATTGAAGTCCATGTAGAATGCATCCACTGCACTACCTCCTCAAAAAAACTCAATAAAACCTACCAGAGATGATCTACCCTTCACAAAGCCATGTTGATTATCCTTACCTCTCCAAGTGGTGACTGATTGTGTCCTCAGAATTGTTTCCAAAAGTTTTCCAACCGCTAATCTTAGGGTGGTAGTAGCAGAATCGTCTGTAACTTCCAAAAGCTAAGCACTTGAAAGGGAGACTCTGCGGGACAATGAGGAAAAAGCAGCGAGAGTGGAAGTAACCGGATATATTTATCCAGGAGCTGGAGTAGGCATGATGAATTGAATGGGTGAAAGTGAGGACTGCAGATTCGAGAGATTAGAGTCGAGAGGGTGGTGCTGGAATAGTTGACATTTTGGGCAAAAGCTCTTCATCACAATGAGTTGAATGGCCTCCTTACGTGCCCTCGGGTTCTCTGATCTCAGGATGGAAGAGGGTTAGGTACTTCTTTCTGTCCTAGGCTGTAAGGATTATTACCTTATTGAAAAAAAAATCCAAGAAATTATGTTGGTTAGTAAAATCTCAGTAACCCATTTCCCCCTCTCTGCTTGGCATTTCCTGACACATGACTGAGCAATTTTTAAAAATTTGGTTTCTTCATTGTATTCTTTCTGATTTCACCTCTGACCTTTACCCTTGCTTTTAGTTGCTGACCTTCTCTATTTTATTGATATTACTTTTATACATTGCTCTTGTGAAAATGCTACTCTCTTGATTTTTCCAAACTCCAAAAGGTGCTGTCCATCTGCCTCCTCCTTCTGATCTGTTTATCATAATCTCGTGGTGAAACACATTCACACAGGACTGCTTGTGTTGTTTGATTTTTAATATTTTGTCCTCCTTATATATAAATGCAGATAAACGTGTGAAAAGATTGGCTCCAGTTATTTTAATGTTAGTGGTAGTTGTCCACTCACTCATCAGGGCTAGTCAACTCCATGGGCTAGTTTATTTAAAACATTAAAACACAGCATAAGTTATGAATCAGACAGGACAGCAAACAAACAGAATTCGCTGTGTCCAGCTTGGAGACTCATAGCAGACCAACTGTCAGGCAGAGTCATAACATTGTACACATAGTCATTGAGTTCTTAAAGGTGACCTCTCTTAAAGGCAAAGTACACAAACAAGTTTTATCCTTTACCAGGATGCTATCTGCAATATAACAACAACGAGTTGACGTCTAAGATTTTTTTAAAATCCAAACTTGCAGCCAACTAATGACTAATCGTTTGATTTGTGGTTTATTAGGATTTGTGTTTGACTGAGGCTCTACCTGCCCTTTCATTACTGATGTAAATTATCCCACAGCCCCATTTCACAGAAGCACTGAGAAATATTTCCCTGGTCCAGGTGTACCCCTCAGTCAGCATTGTCAAAAGCAAGGTTCAGGTTAGAATGAAGCCATTATCGCTTTATCATATGTAGCAGCTTGCTGTATGCAGATTGGCTACCGCAGTCTCTACGTTGACAGCACTTCAGAAGTATGCCACTGTCTGTGAACTGGTTGGGACGTTCTGAAGTGGTGAAAGTCACTTTCTAAATGCAAAAGGTTTCCTAACTCAGAGCTAAATGGTTTTCATTCTGCTTTTCTCACAGGGAAATGCCCCAAAACCCTTTCTAGTAAGAGTTTATCAGTTTGAAGCAGCAACAGAGATCTTGTTTAGAATCATTTAATTTGAATTGATTTGATTTATCTTTGACACATGTACCTAAGCACTGTGAAAAGTTTTATTTTGTGTGCAGTACAGGCAGGTCATAACATTTAAGGACTTGCAGATCAAAGGATGCTGAGACAGAGCGAGTCATACGGGGTTACGCCTGTACAAAATCAAAATCAGCATTAGATTTGAAATGAGAGGATTCATAGAATCCCTGCAGTGTGGAAAGAGGCCATTCAGCCCATTATGCACTGGCCCTCTGAAGGGCATCGCACCCAAACCCAAGCCTGCATTTATCACAGCTAACCCACCTAACCTGTACACTAGCTCCCAGCCCTGCCGAGTTTTCACCATCCCCCCAGACCTCCCCCTCACTGAGGATGAACGATCAGTCCTCAGCAAAGGACTCACCTTCATCCCCCTCCGTCCACGCATCAATGAATTTAATACACGCCGTGACGTCGAACAATTCTTCCACCACCTCCACCTCCGAGCTTACTTTCACAATCAGGACTCCCGCCCACCTTCTGAGGACCCCTTCGCCCACCTCCAACACACTGCATCCACCTGGACACCTCGCGCTGGCCTATTACCTGCCCTCGACCTCTTCATTTCCAACTGCCGCCGGGACATTAACCGCCTCAACCTGTCGACTCCCCTCCCCCACTCCAACCTCTCACCCTCACAACGCACAGCCCTCCAATCCCTCTACTCCAATCCCAACCTCACCATCAAGGCAGCGGATAAAGGGGGCGCAGTGGTAGTCTGGCGCACTGACCTCTACACTGCTGAAGTCAAACGTCAACTCGAGGACACCTCTTCCTACTGCCCCCTCGACCATGACCCCACCCCCCATCACCAAATCATCATCTCACAGACCATACAGAACCTCATCACCTCAGGAGATCTCCCACCCACAGCTTCCAACCTCATAGTCCGGGATCCCCGCACTGCCCGGTTCTGCCTCCTTCCCAAGATCCACAAGCCTGACCACCCTGGCCGACCCATTGTCTCAGCATGCTCCTGCCCCACTGAACTCATCTCTACCTACCTCGACACTGTCCTATCCTCCCAGTCCAGAAACTCCCCACATACGTTCGAGACACGACCCACGCCCTCTACCTCCTCCAATACTTCCGTTTCCCCGGTCCCCAACGCCTCATCTTCACCATGGATATCCAATCCCTCTACACCTCCATTCGCCATGACCAGGGCCTCCAAGCCCTCCGTTTTTTCCTCTCCAGACGTCCCCAACAGTACCCTTCCACCGACACTCTCATTCGTTTGGCCGAACTGGTCCTCACCCTTAACAATTTCTCCTTTGAATCCTCCCACTTCCTCCAGACCAAAGGGGTAGCCATGGGCACACGTATGGGCTCCAGCTATGCCTGTCTCTTTGTTGGCTACGTAGAGCAGTTGATCTTCCGTAATTACACCGGCACCATTCCCCACCTCTTCCTCCGCTACATTGATGACTGCATTGGCGTCACCTCGTGCTCCCGCGAGGAGGTTGAGCAATTCATCAACTTCACCAACACATTCCACCCTGACCTTAAATTTACCTTGACCATCTCTGACACCTCCCTCCCCTTCCTGGACCTCTCCATCTCCATTAATGACGACCGACTTGACACTGACATTTTTACAAACCCACCGACTCCCATAGCTACCTGGATTACACCTCTTCCCACCCTACCTCTTGCAAAAATGCCATCCCGTATTCCCAATTCCTCCGCCTCTGCCGGATCTGCTCCCAGGAGGACCAGTTCCACCACAGAACACACCAGATGGCCTCCTTCTTTAGAGACCGCAACTTCCCTTCCCACGTGGTTAAAGATGCCCTCGAACACATTTTGTTTACATACCGCACCTCCGCCCTTAGACCCCACCCCTCCAACCGTAACAAGGACAGAACGCCCCTGGTGCACACCTTCCACCCTACCAACCTTCGCATAAACCAAATCATCCGCCGACATTTCTGCCACCTCCAAACAGACCCAACCACCAGGGATATATTTCCCTCCCCACCCTTTTCCGCCTTCCGCAAAGACCGTTCCCTCCATGACTACCTGGTCAGGTCCACGCCCCCCCCCCCTACAACCCACCCTCCCATCCTGGCACTTTCCCCTGCCACCGCAGGAACTGTAAAACCTGCGCCCACACCTCCTCCCTCACCTCTATCCAAGGCCCTAAAGGAGCCTTCCACATCCATCAAAGTTTTACCTACACATCCACTAATATCATTTATTGTATCCGTTGCTCCCGATGCGGTCTCCTCTACATTGGGGAGACTGGGCGCCTCCTCGCAGAGCGCTTTAGGGAACATCTCCGGGACACCTGCACCAATCAAGCACACCGCCCTGTGGCCCAACATTTCAACTCCCCCTCCCACTCTGCCGAGGACATGGAGGTCCTGGGCCTCCTTCACCGCCGCTCCCTCACCACCAGACGCCTGGAGGAAGAACGCCTCATCTTCCGCCTCGGAACATTTCAACCCCAGGGCATCAATGTGGACTTCAACAGTTTCCTCATTTCCCCTTCCCCCACCTCACCCTAGTTCTAAACTTCCAGCTCAGTAACTGTCTCCTTGACTTGTCCAGACTTGTCCTACCTGCCTATCTTCTTTTCCACCTATCCACTCCACCCTCTCCTCCCTGACCTATCACCTTCATCCCCTCCCCCACTCACCCATTGTACTCTATGGTACTTTCTCCCCACCCCCACCCTCCTCTAGCTTATCTCTCCACGCTTCAGGCTCACTGCCTTTATTCCTGATGAAGGGCTTTTGCCTGAAATGTCGATTTCGAAGCTCCTTGGATGCTACTTGAACTGCTGTGCTCTTCCAGCACCACTAATCCAGAATTTTTCAAGACCAGTCTACCTAACCTGCACATCTCTGGACTGTGGAAGGAAACTGGAGCACCCAGAGGGAACCCACGCAGACACAGGGAGAATGTGCAAACACTACACAGGCAGACACCCGAGGGTGGAATCGAACCCAGGTCCCTGGTGTTGTGAGGCAGCAGTGCTAACCACTGAGCCACCGTGCCACCTGTTTACCTTCCATTCCCTGTCCTCACCCCCACACCCCCCTACTTTATTGCATTATTCCCACCTTGGCTGAGATGAGTCAGCTGACTACTTAAGACTGAACTCAGCACCTTTCTGGTCCCAAAAGATATTTTCTGATCGACCTGGTCAGGGAAGTCATTACACAACTATGGAGTACGTGGGACCTGAACCCAGACTTTCTTGTCCGGAGGTAGACGCCTGCCACTGTGCCATGAGAGCCCCTTATAAACCAGGCGCAATCAACCAGGCCATCAATCCGAGTCCCCGGTAAACTAATGAGCATCGCCTTTGTGCCATTTCCCTGCACTGTGAGATGACAACATTGACAGCTCCTCCTCGGAGTGTTTGAGGTGTTGAATGGAGCCTCCCCCAACCTCTGCGTTGCTTTAGCCTGGAGGAGCGAACCCGTCAAGGTCACATTGTCAATGGGCAACACAGCAGTCCGTCTGGTGACTGAGTGCACTCAATCCTTTTGGAATTCTTAAAATAAAACCACGGAATACAGGGCGAGAGCTAGCTCTGACGTCTAGGAACTGAGCTGCAGGCAGCTCCGGCTATTGTTTCCGCCCCCTTGGGCTAACTCCATTTCCATGGTAGCAGGCTCTGTACAATAGTAACGAGAGCTGCTCCCTGCACCAGGCTGAACACAGAAACCGATGGTGCTTTTTGGACAGTAAGCTTCCTTGTGTACTGAGAATAAATCACCCAGAACATTACCTGGGGATGTGAAGGTGTTAAAAATAACAGACTGTAGCCCTGCATCATCGCACACACACACACACACACACACACACAGAGCACTCTTCAGATGTAGTGATTTGCTTTTGCAACCTATTGGTGCAACAGCTGCCAGGCGCACAGCAGGGCCCCACCCTCAACCATCAGCTAAACCTATGGCTCTGAGTCAGGAAGGAACAGTAATATTGTGCAAGGTGATTGATGGTACACGAAGTGCACAATGTGGTGCCTTTGTCCCCATTGCAAGAGAACTCACGGGGAGTTGTTGTTGGCCATAGCTGCTCTCTATTAGACAGAGAGAGATGACTGGTGATGGTTTAACGTGAGGGTCGCCACATCTCTGGCGAAGTGAGAGTTTCCTAAGAAGAGCCCTTCATGGTAACCTCAGCTGGTGCTGAAATGGAACCCACGCTGTTGGTGTCACTCTTTGGATGAGTTGAGATCATAGTTATTCTAATGGTTTGGATGGAAGAGACCGGAAGCAATAGGAACAGGAGTAGACCATTCAGCCCCTCAAGCCTCCTCTACCGTCCAGTGGTGTAGTGACCAAAATGAGGTCAGCCAAGTAGATCTCCTGGAATATGAGTTCCCTGGCTGGGCTGTTAATCTGGTCTAATCAGGGAGCCCTGGCTGACAGATATAGACAGGAGTGTCAGGGTCTCTGTTCACTCTAGGAGGTGGCTCTGAGGGAGCTGGATCAGTATATTGTATTATGAATGTGTAAACAAAGGGTGACTTGGTGACAGGATACCAGCCTTCGTGGAGTTATTTCAAGTAAGATTATAGCTGATTTGATATTCCTCATGCCCTTTTAACTGTGTTTTCTCTATAATTCATGATCCCTGTTCTGGCAGAAGATCTATCTATCTCAGCCTTAAATATACGAAAGGAGTCCACCCCCACAGCTCTCAAGGACAGGGTTCCAAACAAGGGTCTGTAATTCCTAATCCGTTTGAAAAGGTTCCTTTCAATTGAAAAATGTTTCAGAACTTCTGATGACAAGGTACATTTGTTGTTGAGTTTCACAGGGGTAATGTTCACCAGCGCACTGTGCAGGTGGTTAGATTGGTTATTGTTCAGAGTGCGGCTTTGGTCTCCTTATTTGAAAAAAAAGGATCAAGGTACTTTGGAGCACAATCTTCTGGTGCATTGGTAATGTCCCTATCTCTGGGTTGGAAAGTCCTGATTCAAGTCTGAGCTTACTCCAGAGATGTGTCATGACATCTGAGGAAGGGTCACTGGACCTGAAAGGTTAACTCTGATTTCTATCCAAAGATGTTGCCAGACCTCCTGAGATTTTCCAGCAATTCCTGTTTCTGTGTGTCATGACATGTCTGAACAGGCTGACAAAGATACCTAAAGTTGCTCTGGAATAGTTTGGAGAAGGTCCAATCGACTCGATCCTGGGACGGGGGGGAAAGTTTGCTTTGAGGAAAGGTTGGGCCTATGCCTATTGAAGAATGATCATTGATCTTATTGAAACAAAGTAGATCCTAAGTGGAGACTAGGATGATGTTTCTCACTATGTTAGAGACTGGAATGAAGGGTAACGTTTTAAGAGTAAGAGATTTCCTTTAAAAGACAGAGATGGGGAGATGTTTCCTGTCAGAGGGTCTGTGGAATTCTGTTTTCCAGAAGGCACTGGTGGTTGAGGCATTGAATGAATTCAAAGCTGAAAATGATGATTTTTTTTGTGAGACAGGGAGGTCATGGGTCATGGGAGGCAGAGAGGAAGGTAAGGTGGGGCCTGCAACCAGTTCAGCCAAGAATACATTGAATGATGGAGCAGGTTCAATGGGCCAAATGGCCTACTCCTACACCCATCATACAATGCAAGCCAGACTTCCTACTCTATGTTTGTGTGCGATCAGTTTCCAGGATTGTGATCTTCAAAAATTTAGAAGAGTCTTTTTTTAGTGGAAACATCTTGCTAAACAATGAACTGGGAGCAGCAGGTTACTGACCTGAGAGTTCAGTGCAAGGCATTGACAGAAACGCACATTACAGTTGCTTTTCGGTAGAACAGACTTTCTTTATTTGAATAAAATAAAGAACTGCAGACAGTAGAAATTTGAAACGAAAACAGAAATTGCTGGAGAAACTCAGCAAGTCGGGAAGCATCTGTGTAGAGAGAAACAAAGTTAACATCTTGACTCAGTAACCCTTTCTTCAGGACTAATAGCATCTGGGAAACAGTGGTCTTTATATTGACGAAAAGGGGTGGGATACCAGTCGGAGGGAGTTCCAGGATTTTGACACTGACTGGATGGTGAAATATTTACAAATCAGGATGGTGTCTGGTGGTGCTCCCATGTATTTGCTGTCCTTGTCTTTCTAGATTCTAGATCAGAGTGGTGCTGGAAAAGCACAGCAGTTCAGGCAGCATCCAAGGAGCAGGAAAATCGACGTTTCGGGCAAAAACCCTTCATCAGGAATAGAGGCAGAATCCCTGCAGGGTGGAGAGATAAATGTGAGGAGGGTAGGAGTGGGGAGAAAGTAGCATAGAGTACAATAGGCGAGTGGGGGTGGGGATGGAGGTGATAGGTCAGGGAGGAGGGTGGAGTGGATAGGTGGAAGGAAGATAGGCAGGTAGGACAGGTCATGGGGACAGTGCTGAGCTGGAAGTTTGGAGCTGGAGTGAGGTGGGGGAAGGGGAAATGAGGAAACTGTTGAAGTCCATATTGATGCCCTGGGGTTGAAGTGTTCCGAGGCGGAAGATGAGGCATTCTTCCTCCAGGCGTCTGGTGGTGAGGGAGCGGCGGTGAAGGAGGCCCAGGACCTCCATGTCCTCGGCAGAGTGGGAGGGGGAGTTGAAATGTTGGGCCACGGGGCGGTGTGGTTGATTGGTGTGGGTGTCCCAGGCATGTTCCCTAAAGCGCTCTGCTAGGAGGCATCCAGTCTCCCCAGTGTAGAGGAGACCACATCGGGAGCAACGGATACAATAAATGATATTAGTGGATGTGCAGGTAAAACTTTGATGGATGTGGAAGGCTCCTTTAGGGCTTTGGATAGAGGTGAGGGAGGAGGTATGGGCGCAGGTTTTACAGTTCCTGCGGTGGCAGGGGAAGGTGCCAGGATAGGAGGGTGGGTTGTAGAGGGGGGAGCGTGGACCTGACCAGGTAGTCACAGAGGGAACGGTCTTTGCGGAAAGCGGATGGGGGTGGGGAGGGAAATATGTTCCTGGTGGTGGGGTCCGTTTGGAGGTGGCGGAAATATCGTCGGATGATTTGGTAGGGTGGAAGGTGAGCACCAGGGGGGTTCTGTCCTTGTTGCGGTTGGAGCGGTGGGGTCTGAGGGTGGAGGGGCGGGATGTCTTTCTAGATGGTAATGGTGGTTGCTTTGGAAGATGCTGGCTACAGAGCCTAATGCAGTGCCAAAACCCAATATCATTAGGGACGGAATTCTCCCCTCCTGATCCGGTCTGACTTGTTACGTGACTGCAGATCCATATCCATCCTTAATTGCCCTCTGAAAAGACTTAGTGAGCCACACACTTCAAGGGCAGTTAGGGATGGACAATAAATGCTGGCATGGCCAACAATGCCCTCAACTCATATAAGAAGAAAGAAAAGAATGTTTGCCACCATAGTTATCCTTTGGTGATGGGATCATTGAATTGGAACCTTTCGGTTGACTGCTGTTGCTATTTCAGAATGATTAAGAAGCTTGACTTAGGAGAACATTGCAAATTAAAGTTTGCATAGTATGCTGAATGATTTGATGTGTTGATAAAACATAACAAAATTATAATGTATCACAGCAATCTCAGAACACAAGAGGCAAAATCCTATTGTTACCACAAGGCCACTGGAGATTGTTCACTATCTTGTAGATGTTAACAGCTTTTAAATGACCATAATACAATTGATTAGATGTAGCCAAACCTTGAGAGGAGGTTTGACAGAAATAAAGAGGGGTGTGCATAAAGGGTATAAGAAGATTTTAGCATTAGTAGAAAAGATTCAGAAATCAATTACTTGAAGACAAATATTAATCAAGACTACTAGAAAGTAGCCATACTATGCACTAATGAGTTCTTGCTAAGGACCAGTACAACACGCCAGAGCGTTACAGAGAAGAACAGCTTAGAAAACAGCCCTTTGGTCCATTAAGTCAGTGCCAGACAAAAACAGGCACCTAGCTATTCCCCCACTTAGCCAATAGCCTTGTGTGTCTTAGCATCACAAGTGGACATCTGAATATTTCTGAAACATTTCGAGGATTTCTGTCTGTACCACCTTTACAGACAGTGAGTTCCAAATACCCACCATCCTCTGGGTGAAAAAGTCTTCTTTACCTCCCCTCTAACACCTTACTTTAAATCACTGCCCCTTGGTCATTGATCCCTCCACCAAGACAATAAATTCTTTCCTGTTTACCCTGTCATAGAGTCATAGAGATGTACAGCACGGAAACAGATCTTTCGGTCCAACTCGTCCATGCTGATCAGATATCCCAACCCAATGTAGTCCCACCTGCCAGCCCATATCCCTCCAAACCCTTCCTATTCACACATTCATCCAGATGCCTTTTAAATGTACCCCAGTCTCCACCACTTCCTTTGGCAGCCCATTCCATACACGTACCACCCTCTGCGTGAAAATGTTGCCCCTTAGCTCGCTTTTATATCTTTCCCCTCTCACCCTAAACTTATGCCCTCTAGTTCTGGACTCCATCTATGCAACTCATAATTTTGATTGACCTGTTTCTGTGCTAGAATTATATTCTATAATTCTAAGACTGAATACAATATAAAACTGAAGGATATACACTCCATTAATACTCTTTATGAATGAACATGGGTCGGTGGACAAGAGTTTGTGGTTTTAGTTATGTTTATTGGTCAATGCATTGAGTGTAGAAGTTGGGAGGTCATGTTGCAGCCGTACAGGACATTGGGTTAGGCCACTTTTGGTATACTGCGTCTAATTCTGGTCTCCCTGCTATAGAGAAGATGTTGTGAAACTTGCCCAGAAAAGATTTCCAAGGATGTTGCCAGTTTTGGAGGGTTTGAGCAATAGCGAAAGGTTGAATAGGTTGGGGCTATTTTCCCTGGAGTGTTGAAGGCTAAGGGGTGACCTTATAGAGATTTATAAAATCATGAGGGGCAAGTTATGGTGAATAGCCAAGGTCTTTTCCCCAGTGTCAGGGAGTCCAAAACAAAAGGGCATGGATTTAAGGTGAGTGGGGAAAGATTTAAAAAGATCGTAAGGGGCAACTTTTTCATGCAGAGGGTGGTGTGTGTGTGGAACGAGCTGCCAAAGGAAGTGGTGGAGGCTGGAAGAATTACAACATTCAAAAGGCATGAATGGAAGGGTTTAGAGGGATATGAGCCATGTACTGGCAGATGGGACTAGATTTATTTAGAATATCTGATCGGCATGGACAAGTTGGACTGAAAGATTTGTTACTGTGTTGTACATCTCTATGACTGGAGCATAAGGCTTGTCATAGGAGAAATTGGACAGTCCTGCTAAGAAGTGGATTGTTCAACATTTGTGCTTCTGTGGTAGTAGTTGAATTTTCCAAACTTCTTCCCTTACCTAGAATAAAAACCTACAGATGAACTGGTCATTCATATCACTGCAGTTTAATCATAGAATCTCTACAGTGTGGGAACAGGCCCTTCTGCCCAACATGCTGAAGGGTAACCCACCCAGACCCATTCTCCTACATTTACCCCTAACTAATGTATCTAGCCTACACATCCCTGAACACTACGGGCAATTTAGCATGGCCAATTCACCTAACCTGCACATCTTCTGACTGTGGGTGGAAACACCCATAGACACAGGGAGAATGTGCAAATTTCACATAGATAGTTACCCGAGGCTGAAATCAAACCCAGGGCCCTGGTACTGTGAGGTAGCAGTGCTCATCACTAAGCCACTGTGCCACCCTAAGTTTGGGTGATTTTGCTCCAACACTTTAAAACGCTTCACTGGCTGTAAAACATTTTAAGGCATCTGACATTGTATAAATACAAAGTCACTTTATGCATTTCCTGATTGTAGCATTAAGAACGGAATCTTGCAAACAAAATGGATGCTTCAATTTATTAATATTTGCAGAAAGCAAACCAATGAAATATTAAACATTTTCACAGACAATTTGTTATCAGTTTTATTTTGCTTCCACGGTGGTCATTCTGCAGAATCAAAACCAGAAATGGCTGGAAAACCTCAGCAGGTCTGGCAATATCTGCGGAGAGAAAACCAGTAAAACGTCTGATTTTTGAGGAAGGGTGACTGGACTCGGAATGCTAACTCTGTTGCTGAGTGCACACACACATTACCAGACCTGATGAGCTTATCCAGCACTTTCTGCTTTAGTTTCAGATCCTCAGCATCTTTGCTTTATTCTGCAGGATGATGTGTCCTCTTCCAAATCAGTTCCCTCTTGTTCCAGAGGCTGATTTCTTTTTTATTATTAGCTCATAGGACATAAGTGCTGCTGCCTAACCCCACAATTATTGCCCATCCCAAATTGCACAGTGATCAGTTGATAGTCAACTGTATTGCAGTGGGACTGGAGTCACATGTAGACGAGATAAGGAAGGATATAGTGGAATGCTGAATTTTGCTGACATTTGACCATGGTTACATGACCAAGAGTAAGCTGCAGCCTTTTATGCTTGACTTTTATTGCATTAAAATTTTACCATCGGCCATAGGATTTGAACCCATTCCCCCCCACCCCACCCCACCCCCCCCCCCCCCCCCAGGACGTTAGCCTTGGGGTTCAGGATTACTCATCCAGAAACAACCCCCACCTCCCTGCTGTTAAACTGCAGTGTAACAGAAATCTGTCGTTGAGTTAGGCTCCTGTGACCTTAGTTCGTATTCAGCAAAAACATTTCACACAGTCATTAATTGCTTTAGCTGAACTACATTAATATCTGAACCTAATTGTATGTGCTGTAGTGCTGCTGCAGGAAATTTAATTAAATGGTGTTTCACCTGCATAAATTTGCAATTTTCTGTATCATGGAGACAAATTATTTTGCACAACCTACTATCCCATAGGCCAGAAGTGTCTAATCATTTGCTTTCAAGTGTCATCTGACATCAAAAATCCTCAGGGACGCATTTGATGACTAAATGCATGCTCCCATTAATTTCCAGATATCCCAAATTGCTTACACTATCAAACCTTAATGTTCTCATTTATGTTGGCAAAAAGAAAAGCTTGCGTTTATAAAGCGCCTTTCACAGCCTTACAATGGCCTGAAGCACTCTGTAGCCAGCTAAGTATTTTTTGTTTTGAAAGTGTAAGGTCTGAGTAGGAAATGGGTGAGATCATTCACGCAATTCAGGACCCCCCCCCCCCCCACCTCACAAGGAGCAAATGAGATAATCTGTTGTGATATTCCTTCCAGAACAAATATTGCAAGAACTGCCCTGCATTTAAAATCAGACCGTTGGGTTCTTTACATTCTACTGAACTACATTAATATCAGAACCTAATTGTTCAGATGAGAAAGATATTGGAAAATCTCACGTGAAAGGCAGTACCTCTGACAATGCAGCCCTCCTGCAGTATTGTGGTAAAAATGTTGACCTGAATTATAATCTCAAATCTCTGGAGTCAGACTTGGGTCCACAAACCTGTAACTCAAAAGTTCATAGAATTCAGAAGATTAGTGACCCTGTGCAAGAAGAAACTCCTCTTCATCTGAATTGATCGGATTGAAACTTAGAGCATACTGAGAGGTCTGGGATGTGGAGATGTTGCCTCCCGTAGGAGAGACTAGGACCCAAGGGCATAGCCTCAGGGTGACGGGATGACTCTTTAGAACTGAGATGATGAGGAGCATCACTCTGAAAGATTGTGATTTCAGGTAAACCTGTGGGACTATTACTTGGTGTCACGTGACCTCTGACCTTGTCCACCCTATCATAAAAATTAATCAAATGGAGCCTTGAATAAATTAAAAGACCCAGCCCTCCCTACCTTTTGCAAAAGAGAATTACTCAAAACGAGAGAAGGAATTTCTCCTCACCTCTGTCTTAAAAAGGGAGAAGTCTTATTCTTAAACTATGGAAACGCCCTCAGTTTTAGTTCTCCGCCCCCATCCCATACATTCATTCCAGGAGGAAACATTTTCTAAGATTCCAATTTCCAAGCTAGAAGTGCTTTGGCAAATAAAGCCAGTTGTTCTGGTTAAAACTCACACCTTGAATTGTTTCCAACCCTCCATGGTCTAATCTGCTTCCTGATGAGAGGCCATTTTGCTCTCACACAATCATTGGAAGAAATTAGAGTCTCTTGTGGTGCAGTGGTAGTGTCCCTCCCTCTGAGTTAGGAGAGCCAGGTGCAAGTCTCACCTGCTGCAGAGTTATGCAATAACATCTCTGAACAAGTTGATTAAAGTAACTCGAGGGACAAAATTAAGGACTCTTGTGGGGTGGTAGTGTCCCTCCTCTGAGACAGGGCACCATGTTCAAATCCCACCAGCTCCAATATGTAATGACCTCTCTGGACTGGTTACTCAGAAATGATTCAAAGGCAGAAATTAAAGCCATGGTTCTAAAATCCAGAGATCCCAATAAGGGGGAAATGGCTGAGAGAGCTCTCTTGTCCTCCGTAAATCTGACTCTTTCTAATGTACCAAAGTAATTGGTGAAACATTCTGTTAATTTAAATGAAAAATGTTGTTTGAGACCTGAGGAATATAGTACTAAGCCCCTATGGGCAATTGAAGAGGAGTAATTTTCACTGATTTGCAAATTCTATTGAATTAAGAAAACTTTTATTGAACACTGTCATCAATGTTCACTCAAGCCACATCACATCAAATGAGCTACATGGAGGTACAGTGAACGCTGTTAAATGTGAACACAGCAGCCATTTTGAGCACAACAAGATCTCATTATTAGTGATGGAACAAATTCTCATTTAACTTACATCCAGTGAAAGTAGAAATATGGGTAGATATGAGGAAAACGTCAGCTCTTGAACATTGTCTTCCAAACTCAGATAGAATAATAATTTGTAATAGTAATAATTAACATGCCCAGGAACAGATCAGATGTACGACTATCATTCTTAGGTGTGCACCATTTAAGCATTAATTTAGTAGTCTACAATCCAGTTGAGATTTCACAAGCATTTCTTTTTTAATGATATAAAATTCAGAATGACCTTGGAGGTTCTCCTGAGGAATGCTCTGCATGAAAGCATAGCTCTTCACTGACGGTGAGAACAACACGATTTTAAAACCCAGTCTGAGACTTGGCTCCTTCATTGGACATCATTTATTTAATTTGAACAGTCGGACTCAGTGTTTGCCACATGGACCCTTGATGACGCAAAGGGAAGTGTGGAAGTGAGAAGATAATAAAAGCAGAATGGTTTGGCCATGAGCAGACTCAATGGACTGAGTGGCCTCTATCTGCTGCTGTGTTCAGTAGTAAAGGGATCATAGGGATATTGAACCACAAAGTATAGGGTCAACCAGGGAAGCACAAACTTAAAGATGAAGTGTTCTGGAGTGACAGCAGGAAGTACGTTATCACACAGAGTGCAATCATATGAGCTCCTTTCCCATCCCCCCCGATGAACTTCCAGAGGAAGTGGTGGATGCGGGTCCAGTTACAATGTTTAAAAGACATTGAGAAAACTCATGAATAGAAAAGATTTGGAGGGATATGAGTCAAATACAGGCAAAAGGGACTAGTTCAGTTCAGGATACCTGGGTTGGCATGATTTGGAGATGCCGGTGTTGGACTGGGGTGTACAAAGTTAAAAATCACACAATACCAGGTTCTACTCCATGGGTTGGCATGGATGAGTTGGACCAAAGGGTCTGTTTCCATGTTGTATGACCTTATGACTCTGTGCCTGAAAGAACTTCCACTGCTTCTGTGTTGCAGCAGAGATATCACACAAAGCTGATTCATTGCAGCAAGCATAATGCTCCTATGAAATCTGATCATGAGACTGGTATCAGTTTGGTAGTTTTTTAATAGTTATGATCCCAGCAGATGTTAATACTGGACTGAAATCCCACACTGAAATCTAGCTTGATCTTTATTTTCTTTAAAGGTGGGGGGGGGGGGGTCTTTCACTGAAACACAAATGCCACACAATGCTGATGATTTGGTTTTAACAAAAGCTTATTACGCAGAAGAAAAGAAGATAGAATAAACCAAGCTATTTACATATAATGCACATTGAACATTTTCAAAACATACACTAAAAATACAGCAGAGAGAATTCAGTTTGCTTTCACATTGATATGTTTAACTTCACTTTCAATGTTTCAATGTTTCTTTCAATTCCCAGTTTTGACAGTTTGATTACCTCTTCTTTGAGAAGTCACATAACCGAACTTAGACTTCTTCAGCTTCAAATAACCTCTTCAGATTCTGCATAACACTGCTGGTATGAAGGTCTCAACTGAAACCCTTACGATGAGATAATGTATTTCCTATTTGACTCCTCTCTCTAGGGGAAACTCTCTAAGAGTATGTATATGTTTAACCAGAATTACAGAATTGAATCCAAAAGCTTTCCAAGCTATTAATTAAAAAAAAGTCCTGATTCTTCTAAACTGAAAACAAAACAAGCTGATGCTCTTCAGTGTTTACTCTGTCACGTATTGTACACACCTAACCACAGAAGATGTATGTGTGATCTTTTTTTAGCTGTTACAAGTTATTATTCAATTGGAGCTTGAAAAAGGATGTTGAGTTTGCACGACTCGCAAACTGCATGAATAATACCCATTATCTCTCCACAGGATCCTTGTCTCAGACTGGTTTATAATCAAACATGGCTTCATAAATACTGACAAACTATTCATTAAATCCCCTCATACACAGAGTCCAACTCCATATGCCACTAGTTCAAAATCCAAACTCTTAAATGATATTAATCTCACATCTTGCATCAGACAATACCAAGTTACTGTTGTGGGTTGGTTACACAGGTGATGCGGTTTCTTCATTCCCTCGGTAATTAGCTACAGCACTGACTACATCATTTGGTTAATAAGGCAGTTAACCGGTTGACTTGAGGAATAGATGCAGCTCTTTCCCATCATTACCCCACCAATGCCTTTCGCTTTCCTCTATCCTTGGTGAAGATGGGTCTGCAATCTACCATCCATGACTCTGTGAGGCCACGTACCAAGGGCTAGCAAGTGGGTTATGCTGAATGGCTACTCATTGGAAGCAATGAACCAAATGGCCTCAATCCATACCACAACTTTCCATGGATCCGTGGCTCAGCAATGAGGGTGCCAGCCAGGGATGGTACCCAGGATGTGAGCCGCCTGTTACTGTAGATTGTTGGGGTACTTGGCTGGGGAAGCTAGAAGCAGTGCTTCTGGTTTCGCTACCAACTGTGTCAAGCCAATCTCAGCAGCTGGATCATTGGTGGGGTCTTGGTTTAACATCTCAACTGACTTTTGTGTCTCACTGCCTATTGATCATGTGCCTTTATTACAAGGACCTTGTGTGCAGTGGTACTCGCTGTACGATGGAGAAGAAGGTATCTCACTTGCCCTGAAGATGTGTCACAAAATACAAAATAGTTCCTTTGCATCTTTTATTAAATGGATGGTCTGGTCAAGCAATAGCTTGTTAAAGGAACTGGATACAGCTTGACAAATCTCCCAGTGAGCTGCGGATCCACTCATAATCTGTATTAATTTTGTTTAGACTTGGTTTTGACTTCCCTGAACTTACTGATTATTTTCATTTTTCTTCCTCTCACTTTCTCCCCATCTTATGCTGCCGGTCAGGAAGTGGAGGTTAGTGGTAGCTTTGTTCTGGTACATGGTTCACATTCTCTTGTATATGGTATAATTTTTGATTACTGTAAAAAAAACCTCATATTTTACATTACTGCAAATGCGCTATCTTACTTTGTCATAAATGCTGTTGCATTACAAAAGAATAGTGGATCCTGATTTACATGAACATTCTTAACAGTGATATTTGAATAAAGTAGAGAAAGTGAGGACCGCACATATTTGAATAAATTTAATTTAACTTTAATTGTTCCCAATAAATGTTGCCTCCTAAATTTCTGCTCACGTTTCTTCATCGGTTATGGTTAACTTTGACAGGTTAAAAATGTGATTTTGCTTCCCCTAACTGTTCGCCTGTCTTTGGGGAGTGCCCAATCTCTCTAACACTGGGTAGCAGCTGATGATCAGAAGGCAGTACTCTTGCCTCTTGTCAGGAAGCTGTGATTTCAATCTCCACTTTAGAGATTTAAATACAAATAGAAAGCGACTTGATGCAGTTATGAGGGAGTACAGATTTGCCAGAGATACCATCTTTTGTTTGAGATGTAAAGCCAAGACCCACTGACTTTTAATTAATTTGATTTTGATTTTATTGTCATATGTACTGAAATACAGTTGTTAAGCATCACATAACACCAGGTTATAGTCCAACAGGTTTATTTAGAAGCATTAACTTTCAGAGCGCCGCTCCTTCATCCTTTGAGTTACCTGATGAAGGACTAGCTAATGCTTCCAGACAAACCTGTTGGACTATAATCTGGTATTGTGTGATTTTTAACTTTGCACACCCCAGTCCAACACCAGCTCCTCCATATCACAAATACAGCAGTACAGTGAAAAGTGTATAATGTCACCACACAAGTACCTAGTATCTTAAGGACAAGGTAGAAAGAAAAAACAAAGTTAAAAGTTCTGGATGTAGGTTTGCTCACTGAGCTACAAGGTTCATTTTCAGACGTTTCATAACCATACTAGGTAACATCTTCAGTGAGCCTCCGAATGAAGCACTGTTGGTGTAGCCCGCTTTCTAGTTATATGTTTGAGTTTTCTAGGCTTGGTGATTTCATTTCCTGTGGTGACATCATTTCCTATGGTGATGTCATTTCCTGTACTTTTTCTCAGGGAGTGGTAAATGGGGTCCAAGTCAATGTTTTTATTGCTAGAGTTCCGGTTGGAATGCCATGTTTCTAGTAATTCTTATGCGTGTCTCTGTACTCTGAACGAACCTTCCACCTCAACAAGCAAGCCTACACCCAGAACTTCAACCTGAGCTCCAAATCTTCTCAAAACCTGCTAAAATTAAAAGTTAAACATTGCAGTAATTGTAGTATAGTGTAAAACATACCAACTAAGATTAAAAGTTACACATTACAGACCTTCTTAGTTTGAAGTAGAAAATAAAGTTCAAACGTTACAGTTTTTCTTAAGTGCTTAGCCACGGTGGGACCGCACAGCGAGGAATCACCTCGAGACTGGAAGTCCATGCTGAGGCCAGTTATAGTTGGCAGAAGAATTCCCATGATATAACGAAGAATAGAAGGGTTCTCATCAGTGTCCTGATCAATATTGAAAACTGAAAGAACTGTAGATGCTGGAAATCAGAAACAAAAATAGAAATTGCTGGAAAATCTCACCAGGCCTGACACCATTTGTGGAGAGCAGTCAGAGTTAATGTTTTGGGTCCCCTTCCTCACAACTGATGGCAGTTCAGATAATGTTGGTTTTTACGCTGAAGGGAGTAAGGAGTAAACGATAGGTGGATATAGACCCCGAAGAGAGAGAAGAATAGTTGGACAGACAAAGGCGTGGATAGTGGTCAGCTCTAGACAATAAATAGCTGTTAATAGCAGACCATGTGATAATGAGGCCTGGTGTTTGTCCCTCAATATTTATCCCTCAACCAGGAGTAGTAAAGGCAGATGATTTGATAACAACCGCACTGGTGCTGAGATGGCCACTTGCTGCCCTGTAGGGATTACTGGGATTCTATATAAGCTTGTACAAACTGGCAACCAGAAGCTTTAGCCTAAAAACTGAATTTTAAGGAAGGGTCTTAAAGTGGAGACCAGAAAGATCAGAGAGAGAGTTCCTGATCAACGGGGCCAACATTTAAAATTTTTAATGCTATGCTCCAGATCGTGATAATTTGGGTTTTGCAGCCGGGGGAATTAAAATGTACAATGCACAGAGCATTATTCTGCTTGTGTGAATCTCTTGAGGACACAACTGCTAAAACCTGTTTGTCAAAATCCAACCTGGCCATTTCTGCATTCTAGGAACAGCAGCTTAATCATTATGGTCATGAGGGAGTACTGCATTGCTCGAGGTGCTGTCATGTGGACTTCAATCCCTCTGAATGCCCCCTCTCTCCTTGCTAACTGTTTGGAGAGCTCTTAAAACCCTGCTCTGTTTCGAACATGTCTACTGGTCTGTTTTCTGCCTGCTCAGTTACTCTCCAGTGCTAACATACCCTAAACTGCCTCCCGCCTCTAAACCATTCGGATGTCTGTCCAGCAAATAGAATTTCAGTCTTGGTTTTACTTGGCAGAGAGATCTCTAGCCCTCTTATGCAAAATGCCCATCCTTTCCTGATCTGCAATTGTGTGTGTGTATATGTGTGTTTGTGTGTGTGTGTGTGTGTGTGTGTATGTGTGTTTGTGTGTGTGTATAGGTGGCTCTGTGAATGGATGTATCATTATAACATACATAAAGTTACCTCAAATATACACAAGGCCAAACAGAGAGTTCACTATCTGAAAGTGCAGCTCAAAAGTTTGTAAATGTTTATACCATCTACTCTATGGACCTGAGCAGCAGGAGTCAATATAATGCCCTGTATTGATTGATATTAACCCAGAGTGTAATGGTCTCTGGTCTAGTGTCAAGAACAGTACCAGGCAGTGCTGCACTGTCAGAGGTACTGTGTTTCAGATGGGGCTATTAATCAAGGGCCTGTCTGCTGTCTAAGGTGGATGTAAACCATCCCATGGCATTCCACGTATTTTGAAGAAAAACAAGATAGTTCTCCATGATCACCAACTTCACTAAAGCAGATTATTGTTGTCAGTGATTATAGACACCAAGAGGCAATCCCAAACTAAAAGCGCGAGACCCAGTCCAACCACATGGACAGCTATTGTGTGTGAAAAGGTTTACACAATGTAATGGGCTACAAAACAACAATACATCCCTACCCAACGAGCTCAATGCATTCTACACTTGCTTTGAACAGAAGGTCAGTGAAACCATGTCACCCATCCCACCAGCTTTGGATGAACCTATTCCCACGGTTACCGCCGGTAACATTGGATTAGCCTTCTCAAGGGTGACCCCATGGAAAACAATTGGTCCAGATCAAGTCTCCGGCCTTGCGCTCAGATCCAGCGAAGACCAGCTGGTGGGAGTATTCGCTGACATTTTAGTCTCTCTTTAACATGATCTGAAGTCCTCACCTGCTTCAAGAAGACCACCATCATCCTGGTACCAAAGACAAACCACTCAGCGTGCCTCAATGACTACCACCCAGTGGCTCTGACCTCTATAAATGCTCGGAGAGGTTGGTCATGGCTCACATCAACACCAGCCTCCCCACATTGCCTCAATCCTTTGCAATTCTCCTACCAGCATTACGGGTCCATGGTAGACAACCTCTCCCTGGACCTACACTCATCCTTGGAACATCTGGATAGCAAAGATACCTACGTCAGGCTCCTGCCTAACAACTATAGTTCCGTCTTCAACACCATAATTTCAAACAAACTCATCTCCAGACTCTAGGTCTTGGCTCCCCACTCTATAACTGGATTCTGAACTTCCTGACCCATATATTGAAATCAGTAAGAATGGGTGGCAACACCTCCACAAGAATCCTCAACATCGATGCCCCGCAAGGCTGCATACTCAACCCCCTACAATACTCCCGAAACGCTCACAACTGTGTGGCAAAATTCCACCTCAACTCCATTTACAAATTTGCCGATAGGTTGGATCTCCAACAACGAGACAGAATACAGGAGAGATATTGAGTACTTAGCAGCATGGTGTAAAGACAAGGACCTCTCCAGCAATGCCAGCAAAAAGAAGGAGCTGGTCAGTCTTTAGGAAGCTGAGTGGAGGGCACAGCCCGGTCTGTATCCACGGGGCTGAGGTGGAGATGGTCAAGCGCATCAAGATCGTGGGGGTGACTATTACCAGCAATCTGTCCCGGCACCCCCCCACCTCAATGAGATGGTTAAGAAAGCACAACAACATCTCTACTTCCTCAGGAGGCTAAGGAAATTCAGCATATCCATAAAGACTGTTAGCAATTTTTATGGATGCACCACAGAAAGCATCCTAACTGGATGCATCACAGCTTGGGATGGCAACTACTATTGCCAAGACCACAAGAAACTACAGAGAGTTGTGAACACAGCCCAGTCCATCACACAAACCACTGACTGTCTGTCTAAACTTCCCACTGCCTCGGGAAAGCAACCAACATCAAAGACCCCTCCCACCCTGTTATACACTCTTCGCCCTCTTCCGTTGGGCAGAAAATAATAAAAGATTTGGATACACATATGAACAGATTCAGGAGCTGCTTCTTTCCCGCTGTTATCAGACTTTTGAATGGCCCTCTCAAATGTTCATTCTGATCTCTGTCTCTGCACCTTCCCTGCGGCTGTAACACTATATTCTGCACTCTGTTCTGCTACCCTGATGCACTTTGTATGGAACAATGTGCCTGTACAGCATGCAAAAACAGCACTTTTCACTGTACCTTGGTACATGTGTCAACAATCAATCAATTAATTATTATTGCTGTTTGTGCTATTTTACTGTGTGCAAATTGGGTTCTGTATTTCCTGCATTACAACAGTACCCACACTTTACAAAGTGTCTGTTTGGCTGGAAAGTATATTATGGAGGTCTGAGGTTGCCACATAGAAGCAAGCCTTTTTCCATAATGGCCACAGGTACGAACATTTCTGATTGACTGTATAAAGTAATGCCGTTTGATGGATGTATTTGAGAAATGAAGTATGATGGCATATGGGCTCAAGAATGTGCATTTAGCCAATCTGAAGTGTTTCTTTAGGGTGTTCATTCCGGGTGCTTCTGCTGACTGAAGCAGTGCTATCTGAGCTGATGATGCTATCAGAAGGGTTCGATTGAGTTACTTCATTGTAAGTCGCTACTCCCCATCAATTATTCGCTCTGTGGTGTCTGGCACATTGTCTATAGACAGAAAGGGGATCAATACATTTTTTTTCGAAGAGTTGTCTTAGCCCAGAGGCCCATTAAAGAGAAGCTGCAGTACTCTAACCACTGACAGCTTGAAGCTTCCTGGTATCAACAATCGATAATTTCAGATAAAAATAGAAAATGTCCTAACCGGGGCCTAGAGATGGCATGGGGCAAAATTAGCCTCAATGTACAAAATGTCTTCACCTATAAGCATTAATTTCTAGGATGACTAAGGTTCTGATATCCCTTATTCTTTCATGGGATATGGGCTTCACTGGTAGAGCAGTATTGTTGCCAGGCAGTAATCGCCTTTGAACTAAGTGCTTTGCTCATGCATTTCAAAGGGCAGTTCAGAGCCAACCACATTGCTGTGGGTCTGAAGTCACATATTGGTCAGACCAGGTAAGATCGGCAGATTTCTAGAATTAAGTACACATACAGAAATTGCTGGAGAAACTCAGCAGGTCTGGCAGCACCCGTGGAGAGAAAGCAGAGTCTGGTGACCCTTCCTCCAGAATCGATGGGAAAAGGCAGTATTGATGCTGAGGTAGGAAAGGAATGAGCGGGTGAGGAGAGATGATGGCAGTGGGAAGGTAAAGGGTTGGTTAAAAAAAACATGGTGGGAACCCCAATCAGGTGAAAATGGATTGGCTATACTGAAAGCATCCTGGTTGTGGGAATGGGTCCTGAATATGGGAAAAGATGTTTGTAGTGATTGTAATGAGTTCAGACAGCTGGACCTCATAGAATAGGAGTTCCCTGATTGGGGCTGTTAATCTGGTCTAATCAGGGAGTCCTGGCTGACAGATAAGAAAGGGGGCATGTACCAGCCTGTGTAGAGCTATTTCAGGGGACACCCACTCATCACTATTCACCAGTGTGAGAGGAGCTATTGGTTAACCCAGCTCTGTCTTCCTGTGGGAACCAAAGAGATGCAGGCCCAAATATTCCACGCATCTTTGCTGTCAAAGGAAGTCACCAGCCTGGTGAACAGGGAATTATGCACGCATGTTCTCCAAGTGGATTTCCAGAAGATATCTCATGAAGATTTGTACAAGAGCTTATTAACATTAAAGAACTAATACAGAATTTTTTAAAAAAAGGGGAGTGTCAGAGATGCTGAAACTCTGGTAGCTGACTCTGAATGATGCGATACTGAGGTCAAGGACTGTTCATGTGTAAATAAAGGGTGACTTTGCGACAGATACTGGCCTCTGTTGAGCTTTTTCATGTTCAGATTCTAAAATGATTGAAGTCCATATCGAGTCCTGAAGGCTGCAGAAGTGGAAACTGAGATCCTGTTCTTCCAGCATCACTGGAGCACTGCAGACAGAGATGTTGGCCAGGGAAACACAGTGGTGTGTGGAGGTGTCAGGCAGCTGCAATCTCAGTCATTTCTGTGGACAGAATTAAGGGCAGGACGAGAATATGGAGCAGGAAATGTTGGACTAAGATGAGGAGGAATATCTTCACTCAGAGGGTGAGGAGTCTTTGGAGTTGTGGAAAATCCATCACTCTGCTTGGCACAGAGGTCAATAGATATCAGTGACATCAATGGAATGTATGAATAGTGCAGAAAAGTAATGTTGAATTGCGTGATCAGCCAGAGCTCAAACAGATTCAAAAGACTGAATGGTCTGCTCCTACTTAAATGTCAAACTGATCTCATCAATGCAAGTTAACTTTCAAACGTTAATAAACCCATCTCAAAGTTTCTGCACTTATATCCTTATATCCAGACTAGTCCATGTTATCTCTAATATATGAAGAGATTGCATCTCTGAAATGAATATGTCATAACTGTTGACAACCTTATCTGTAAATGGTTTTCAAACACATTTTTCACAGGAGAAGGAAGCTCCAAATTGTCCCATTCTAAACCATCAAATTGAGTGTGTGTGTGTGTGTGGGGAGTTAGTGACATCATTTCCTTTGGTGGGACAACACATCCATCCTAGGACAAGCCAGAGACATGCACTAGAATTCCAAGAAGCATGGTATTCCAACTGGAACTCCATCAACAACCACATTGACTTGGATCCCAGTTACCACCCCCTGAGAAAAAGAACAGGAAATTACATCACCAGAATAAGTGACGTCCCCACAGGAAATGACATCACTAACTCAAGGAAACCCAAACATATAAATAGAAAGCAGAAAGCACCAGCAATGCTTCATTCAGAGGCTCACTGATGTTACCCAGTATGGTGATGAAACGTCTGAAAATGAACCTTGCAGCTCAGCAAGCAAACCTACATCCAGAACCTCAACCAGAGCCACAAACTCTCTCAAAACTTGCTAACTTCTAAGTGGTAGATATTTGGAACTTACTGGCAAATGACATTTGATGGTGGGTCAACTGTTAATTTAAAAACTGCCATTGATCAATTTTGTTATCTGAAAAAAAAGGATATAGGACAAAGACAGAGTCATAGAGATGTACAGCACAGAAACAGACCCTTCAGTCCAACTCGTCCATGCCGACCAGATATCCCAACCCAACCTAGTCCCACCTGCCAACACTAGTCCCATATCCCTCTAAACCCTTCCTATTCATCTACCCATCCAGATGCCTTTTAAATGCTGTAATTGTACCAGCCTCCACCACTTCCTCTGGCAGCTGATTCCATACACGTACCACCCTCTGTGTGAAAAAGATGTCCCTAAGGTCTCTTTTATGTCTTTTCCCTCTCACCCTAAACCTATGCCCTCTAGTTCTGGACTCCCCAACCCCAGGGAAGAGACTTTGTCTATTCATCCTTCCATGTCCCTCATGACTGTGTAAAGCTCTATAAGGTCACCCCTCAGCCTCTGACACTCCGGGGAAAACAGCCCAAGCCTGTTCAACCTCTCCCTATAGCTCAAATCCTCCAACCCTGGCAACATCCTTGTAAATCTTTTCTGAACCCTTTCAAGTTTCACAACATCTTTCCAATAGGAAGGAGAACCAGAATTGCATGCAATTTTCCAACAGTGGTCTAACCATTGTCCTGTACAGCCGCAATATGACCTCCCAACTCCTGTACTCAATACTCTGACCAATAAAGTAAAACATACCAAACACCTTCTTCACTATCCTATCTACCTGCAACTCCACTTTCAAGGAGCTATGAACCTGCACTCCAAGGTCTTTTTGTTCAGCAACACTCCCTAGGACCTTACCATTAAGTGTATAAGTCCTGCTAAGATTTGCTTTCCCAAAATGCAGCACCTCGCATTTATCTAAATTAAACTCCATCTGCCACTTTTCAGCCCATTGGCCCATCTGATCAAGATCCTGTTGTAATCTGAGGTAACCCTCTTCACTGTCCACTACACATCCAATTTTGGTTTCATCTGCAAACTTACTAACTGTACCTTTTTATGCTCGCATCCAAATCATTTATATAAATGATGAAATGTAGAGGACCCAGCATCGATCCTTATGACACTCCAGTGGTCACAGGCCTCCAGTCTGAAAAACAACCCTCCACCACCACCCTCTGTCTTCTATCTTTGAGCCAGTTCTGTATCCAAATGGCTAGTTCTCCCTGTATTGAACGAGATCTAATCTTGCTAACCAGCCTCCCATGGGGAACCTTGTCGAATGCCTTACAGTAGTCCATATAGATCACATCTACCACTCTGCCCTCATCAATCTTCTTTGTTACTTCTTCAAAAAACTCAATCAATTTTGTGAGACATGATTTCCCACGCACAAAGCCATGTTGACTATCCCTAATCAGTCCTTGCCTTTCCAAATACATGTACATCCTGTCCCTCAGGATTCCCTCCAACAACTTGCCCCATGATCCCAGCGAATGACAGAATAGATCCAAGGGGCCGAATGGCTTCCCCCGCTCCTGTGTTCCTACATGACAGAATACATATACTTAATAATCAGCCTTCCATTTCCTTGGTAATAAACCAAGCTGTTAACTGGATGTTATTTCTTCTTGAGGTGGCACCTCCCTTGTTTCTTGTAAAATAGAGCAATGGCACACCTCTGACATCACCCATTGCACTTAAAAATCAGCTACCTGTAGTCCAGAAATAATACAGTGTGAATATTCACAACGGAAAGCCTAGTCCATCATCCAACTCAAATTCCGCCCATTGACAAGTTCGATGGAGTGAGCCTGTTTAAGCCGATCAGTGCTCTGCTGAAACACAGTGATTATGTGCTAATGTTAACACAAGACAGAATCAGAAACTTAACATTGTGGTGTCAGGCCAACAGTATCGGGTCACTGTACATTTCAGGGGGTCACTGATGCGGTGATGTGGTTTAAATTTTCACGTTAATTTCTCTCATTGCTGGTGTCACCTGGTCTTTGGTCTGTGCTGACCTTTCGGATGATACCTCACCTTTAATTCGCTACTTTGCAGTGTGTGTCCTGAGTGCTACCCTTACATTCCATGACTGCAGCATTAGCCACCATGACCTCAGTCACCTCAGCTGTAAGATCTGAAATTCCCTCTTTACTGCGCTCCCTTGCCTTTTTTTACCTTGGACCCAGCTTTTTTGGTAACTTGTCCTAAAGTCTCCTCAATTTGTTCTCTCTTTAGACCCACTATGGGACATATAAAGGTGCTATATTAATGGAAAATGTCATTGCCTTTGCATGTGACCAGTCATGATATAAAACAGGAAGATCAGTTGGTAATGTCACCCCAGCAAAGGGACGCACACCAGATGGGGTTTGAAGTAACTCTCCCACAATTCTATAATGTCATGATGTCTATAATAATTCCCATCTGTTTTGAACCTCAACATTCGTGTTAAACTGGAAAACATAATCAATCTTATAAAGAAAGGAAAGAGTCACATTCATGAAGGTTTGCAGAACACCCCCAAAGTGTTTGATGCCAATTAATTGATTTTCAAAAGTTTACACACTGGTATGTTATGCCAAAGCTAGACTTTGGATTCATGTTTCACCTGAAGTGGCATCACCAACAATGGAGCACTCTTTCAGTGCTGCACTGAATTATCTGCCTCGAGTATACGGTCAGGTTCTGTACTGGGGCTTGAACTGATCATCTCCCAACCCAGAGGCCCAAGGGCTGTCAACTGAGCCAGTCTATCACATGGTCATCTAGTGTGTTGTACAACCAAGAGCAAAATCTAGCATCTCTGCAGTTAATCGCTTAAGTGTCAAGTTGATTAAAGCTTTGGGTGGTACATATGGCTTCACAGCATCCATTCACTACACACTGAGTTTCAGTGAAGGCAGGGAAAGACTCACACTTTGACTCAATGGCAATGTCCACTTCGTTCTTCTGGCTTTCCTGACAACAAGTAAAATTGTGAAACAGTGTCAAAGAGTGCTAGAGAAACTCAGCAGGTCTGGAAGTATCTGTGGAGAGAGAGACTGAGTTAACATTTTGAGCCTAATCTGACTGTCCTTCATGTGCGTTATGTCTGGGAGGTGAGGAGGAATACAATCTCTCTCTTACTGCCATCCTGCCACTGTTGTGGCTGCATTTTGATTCATCATTCACACGAAGGAAGGATTAAAATTTAATCTCATAATTCGAGTGCCACAGAATGATCAAGAGAGTGACTGGTATCCTGAGAGGATTTTGGAGGGAGAGGGGGATTGAGAGGGACAATCCAAAGAAAATTATTTATATGTTTTGAAATAATCAAAACTAAGGAACGCAACCACTCACAAAACTTAATTAACAGACACCAAATCCCAAGAATAGCTAAAAAGTTCCTAAGATTTGATAAAGCCTTATTTGAATGCAAATCTTTTGTAGTATCTCCATAAAGTAAGTACGCTGCTTTAAAAGGTAGGTGACTGATGATGTATAAATAATTAATTTTCTCTTTTCATTACATTATCCTTCTCCTCATTTTTTAGGATGACTACATCCGAAACTGGGATCAGAAGACTTTTGATGAAGGTGAGCTTTTCCATTTCACTCAGAGTCATAGAGATCTACAGACAACGGCCCTTCGGCTCATCATGTACACACCAGTTAAAAACTACTGTATAAGTATGAACTGTTAAGAGAGGCTGGGAAAGAATGAGCTGTAAGGAAAGGCTGGAAAAACTCGGATTGTTTTCTCTGGAGCGGCGGAAGCTGAGGGGAGACTTGATAGAAGTTTGTAAAATCATGAAATGCGTAGATAGGGTTGACGGTCAGAATATTTTTCCCAGAGTTGAAATGTCTCATACTAGGGGCAAGCATTTAAGGTGAGAGGGGGAAGGCTCAAAGCAGATGTAAGGGGCAAGTCTTTTACACAGCGGGTGGTAGGGTATCTGGAACCCCCTGCCAGGGGCGGTGGTGGAGTCAGATATGATAGGGGTGTTTAAGGGACTTTTAGATAAGCACATGAATATGCAAGGAGTGAAGGGATATGGAGCAAGAGCAGGCAGAAGGGATTCATTTAATTTGACATCATGTTTGGTACAACATCATATACTGTACAGTTCTATAAGTATTCTAAATCCATTTTCCAACACTTGGCGCATAGCCTTGTGTGCCTGGCATCAGAAGTGCACATCTAGATGCTTCTTATGAGGGTATCTGCTTCTCCCACCCTTACGGCTCCAGGTTCCTACCACCCTCTGGGTAAAAAAAAGTTTCCCCACATCTCCTGTAAACCTCCTGCCTATTTCAGCTTAAATCTATGTCCCCAGTCATTGAAGAAAGGAGGCAGAAAATCAAACGGTCACCAGACTGTTTCCTGGGATCCCAGGGCTGTCTTACATGTTGAATTTTTAATTCTCTGGGGTTTAAAACAACGAGAGGCAATCTCATTGAAACATAGAATGTTCTGAAGAAGCACAGGGGTAAATATTGAGAGGTACTGAAAGGATTGAGAGCCAGAGGACACTGTTTTAAAGTGTTTTGCAAAAAGAATCAAATGCAAGATGAGATAAAATTTCTTCTACGCAGGACTGGTTAGCATCTGGAGTGCACTGACTGGAAGTGTGGTGGAGACAAATTCAATTGAGGCATCCCAGAGGGTGACTATTTAAATAAGCAAAAACATGCAGGACTGCAGGGAAGAGCCAGGAGATCGGCACAAAGTTTAAAAAGCTCAGAGAGCCAGTATAGACACAGTGGGTCAAATGACAGTGTTCTGTACCACCATAGTTCTGTGATAGTTTCTGTTGACTGTGGAAATGTAGAACATGAAGACACAATCTCAGGACAAGAAGTCTATGACTTAGGACTGAAATGAGGAGACATGTCTTCACTCAGAGGGTTGTACAGCTTTAGAATTCTCTACCTCAGAGAATCGGAGAACATATTTAAGGCTGGGAGCAACAGAATTTTTGGTTTCCCAGGGAATTGGGAGTGTGAGAATTGGCGGGGAAAGTGGAGTTGAGGCAGAATATCAGGCATGAGGATCAAGGGGCTGAATAGTCTGGCCCTCTTCCTATCTCTTGTATCCTGTGTCCTGTAACATTGAAGAACCTTTTAGTGATTTTTTTTGGGACTAAGAACATGCCAGAATTTCAAGCTCACAGTCAACCCAATTTCCAGTTGTCCAGACTGATATGTTAGTACAAAGCATTTAACTTCTGTGCCTCTTACTCAGTTCCAAGTTGTAACTCTTCCTCTCTCCATCTCTCAGACTGACTCTATCTCATGGACTACCTCTTTCTCTCCCCTCTTGCTTCCACTCCCTCTCACTCCTTTCACAAAACCCTCACATTCTCTTGTTTGATCTTTCTGTCATCATCTTAGTCTTCAGGATTCCAACTGCAGTTTTAATTTTTCTCAACCATACGGTGGCTCAGTGGTTAGCACTGCTGTCTTGCAGCACCAGGGACGTGGGTTCCATTCCCACTTCGGGCGACTGTCTGTGTGGAGTTTGCACATTCTCCCTGTTTCTGTGTGGGTTTCCTCCGGGTGCTCCGGTTTCCTCCCACAGTCCAAATATGTGCAAGTCAGGTCAATTGGCCATGCTAAATTGCCCATAGTGAGAGGCGTGTTGGTCAGAGGAAAGTGTGTCTGGGTGGGTGATTCTTCAGATGGTTGGTGTGGACCTGCTGGACCAAAGGGCCTGTTTCCACGCTGTAGGGAATCTAATCTAATCTAAACCAGGTATGGGGAATGAGTTAGTGTTGAGAACAGGCTTTAATTTAAGGCTGGTTGGCTTTATAGAATTCCTACAGTGTGGAAGGAGGCATTTGGCCCATTAAGTCCATACCAATCCTCTGAAGAGCATCCCACCCAGCCCCACTCCCCCACCCCATAACCCTGGATTTCCCACAGCCAATCCACCTAGCCTGCACTTATTTGTACTGTGGGAGAAAACCGGGAGACAGGGAGAATGTGCAAACTCTACACAGATAGTCACCCGAGGCTGGAATCGAACCCAGGTTCCTGGTGTTGCAAGGCAGCAGTGCTAACCACTGAGCCACCATGGTGCTGGAGGACAACTGGCTGGCTGATCACTCTGGAAAGGCAGAAGGGGGTTGGTGCAGATTAGTCAATATGCTGCCAGCCAGCCTTCAGTCTTGACAAACACTGAGGATATGATAGATCAGCAGGGAGAATCTTTCCAACTGCATTGCCCCTGCAACGCTTTGGCTGTACATCTGGGTGTTTTTCTTTAATCACTCTGTGGGACATGGATGTCACTGACTGGGCCAGCATTTATTGGCCATCCCTAGTTGCTCTGGAGAAGGTGGTAGTGAGCTGCCTTCCTGAAATACCACAGTCCATGAGCTGTAGGTTGATCCACAATGCTCTTAGGGAGGGAATTCCAGGATTTTGACCCAGTGAAGCAACGGCGATATATTTCCAAATCAGGATGGTTTGGAGGGGAACTTACAGCTGTTCCAATATACCTGCTGCCCCTGTCCTTCTCGATGGTAGTTGTTATGGGTTTGGAAAGTACTGTTGGAGGAGCCTTGATGAATTTTTCTTGATCAATTTCTTGTAGATAGTACACAGTGAATGCCTGTGGTGTAGAGAGTGGATGTTTGTGGATGTGGTGCCAAAATAAGCAAGATGCTTTGTCCTGGATGGTGCCAAACATCTTGTGTTGTTGGAGCTGCACTCATCCAACACACTCCCGACTTGTGCCTTGTAGATGGTGGACAGGGCTTGAGGAGTCAGGAAACGATTGGTTCACTGCAATATTCGTAGCTTTTGTAGCCACTGTACTTATATAGCCAGTTCAGTTTCTAGTCAATTTTTATAATAGATTAGATTAGATTCCCTACGGTGTGAAAACAGACCCTTCGGCCCAACAAGTCCACACCAACCCATTTCCCTCTGACTAATGCACCTAACACTGCGGGCAATTTAGCGTGGCCAATTCACCTGGCCTGCACATCTTTGGACTGTGGGAGGAATCCGGAGCACCCAGAGGAAACCTACACAGACACAGGGAGAATATGCAAATTCCATAGTCAATGGTAAGCCCCAGGATGTTGCTAGTGGGAGATTCAGCTATTGAATGTCGGGGACAGTGGTAAGATTCACTGTTGTTGGATATGCTCAATGCCTGGTAATCATTGGGGAGTGAATGTTACTTGGAAAGATACTCATTAGGTGATTTCTGGGCAGATTTCAAAATATCATTGATCTACGTGCAGTCTGATTTCGCTCAGCTATCTCATTTAGGAAAGGGGCTGGCTTATAATTGAGCCATGGCCATGGGCTTGCCAGTCTGATCCATCACCCAACAGTGTGAGCTGTGGAGCTGGGACAAAGTGCACCAGTAACAGATGAACTCATCTTCAAAAAGAACTTATTGAACTGTTTCAGGGTGCTGTAAATCCTTTCATTGCCAACGGATGCCTTTGAAAGAACAGTCACTGCTGCAGTGAGACCCATTGACGCCCACAAACTGCAGTTAGGTAGCTGGCCAGATGGTAATACTACCTCTGAAACTGAGGTCACATTCTGAGGTCCTGGGTTCGAATCCAGCCACAGTGAAATTTGAATTCCATTTTAAAAATCAAGAATTAGGAGTCTCATGATGACCTTAAATCCACTGTTGATTGTTAGAAAACCCATCTGGTTCACTAATGTCCTTTAGGGAAGGAAACTGCCATCCTTACCTGGTCTGGCCTACGTGTGACTCCAGACCCAAAGCAGTGTGGTTCAGTCTTAAATGTCCTCTCTGAAAGGCAATACGTGCTGACAAAGCCAGCCATGCCCTCACCCCATCAATGATTTTTCTCTTAAATTGAGGGATAAATATTGATCCAGGACAGAACCAATGGTCCCAGCCACACACAGCAAAGGAATGAAATGGTCCCTGTGAATGGTAGTGCTAAGTGAAGAGTTGGTCTGGTGTTTTCAGAGAGCAGCTCTCATACTGTGTGACGGTGTCAGGTTAGTGTCAAAAAGTGTGGTGCTGGAAAAGCACAGCTGGTCAGGCAGCATCCGAGGAGCAGGAGAGCTGACGTTTCGAGCATCAGGTCTTCATCCTGATGAATGGAGAGCTTATGCTTGAAATGTCGACTCTCCTGCTGCCTGATCTGCTGCGCTTTTCCAGTGCCACACTTTTCGACTGATCACCAGCATCTGCAGCCTTCACTTTCCCCTGGTGTCAGGTTAGTGCTTGCTCTGGGGAGTGTCACTAACTCTGGGGAGTCCCCACTAAGCCTGGGGGGGGGGGGGGGTTGGGGCTCAGTCGGGACTTGTGGTAGGAATGAAGAGGTGGGGTGTGGGCCCAATTCACAGCTCATCACTTGCCCCCTGCCCCCACACAGCCAGAAACTAACACCCAGCTGCCAGAGTGAAATGAATCAATGCCTCAGCTGGACAGCACAGTGTAGCTTGGTGTGGAGTCGGCTTGTTCTTCTCAGCTATCAGAAATCAATTGTATGTACGCAGAATATATCATCCGAGCTTAACAGCCCGAGGCTGAGTGATACAGGGCTCAATGAGCAGAGTGAAACATCTGAAACATGCATTGATTTTGCTGCGTGAGACATGAACAAGAGGCTCCCCAGTCGAGATGGAAGGGTTTTGAGGAGGAGGGGGGATTTTAATGTTTGGGGTTATTGGAGTATGGTTCCCAAAGTGGGGACCACTGGCAGGGATCTGACAGCACTCTCTCTTAGCCAGACCCTAGCCATTCTAGATAAAGCTCAGCAGGTCTGGCAGCGTCTGTGAAGCGAAATCAGAGTCAATGTTTCAGATCAGATGGGAACTGAGTTCTGAGGAAGGGTCGCCGGACCTGAAGCGATAACTCTGATTTCTCCTCACAGGTGCTGCCAGACCTGCTGAGCTTTTCCAGCAATTTCTGTGTTTGCTCCAACCACCCCCCACCCCCCACCCCATTTTGGGTTTGAGCTAGTTGGGCCTGATGGTCAGGAACTCAGCTATCACGGAATTGCAGAAGTGTTCCAGCGCAGAAGGAGGCCATTTGGCCCATCGCGAGTGCACCGGCTCCCCAAATGAACATTATCACTTTGTGCATTCTCCTGCCTTCCTCCCCTAACCTTGCACACTGGTTCTGTCCAGTCATTCACACAATGGCTTCTTGGCTGCCTCCGTTGAACCTGTTTTCCATCACGTCTTCAGGCAGCGTGTCCTACCTCACTACATGAAAATGCAATTTCTTATGTTCATACAGACGTGCAACTCCTGCGGGCTGCCTTTTGTATTTGACTTGAACTTGACAATAATACTCCTGTCAGCCAACACAAAGGTTGGTGCTGTCATGCTTACATGACCGCGGCAGTCGGAATTAATTGGTTAACTCTGTCAGACAGACCACTGGCGAGTGGCCGGCTGTATTATTCTGTGCAGCTCCTCCCACTCAACTGTGACTATCTGTGAGCCTCACTGAGTGGCATCTCCATTTATCGGACATGTCCTACACGAGCCGTGATGAAACCGGGAAGCCTGCTGCAGGCCCCTTGCTTTCACGGGGTTTGGAAGTTGAGCTGGGGCGTTTTAAAGTCTCGCTACACAAAATAACTCGCTGCAGATGAGCTGGACCGTGTGAGATAGGACACTGTCCGAGGCTCCAACTGCAAAGCTTTGAGAAAGGGTGTGATACGCTCACCTTTCGCCCTGGATGTGTTGTATCGTCAACACCCAGCACCCGTGACCCAGATAGTTGGACTGTTAATTTTTAGCCAGGGGCATTGGCGTAACCCCTGGATACGTGAATTCTTGTAGTGAAATCCAGTCACTGGAAGATATGGATAGTGCGCTACATTGGTACTGGTGTGAATTGTTGACAAAGCAGCTGACCCCACTACCTCCCTCCCATGAAGGGCCAGTTTACCAGCTGTGTACTGAACATCTACAGCCAGAGAAACAGTGACATGAAGCATGGAGACAGCAGGGAGCGATGTTTATCATTTAGCACTTTTCCCGTTTGGATTATACATGGCCAGCTGAATGAACACACACATGCATGACCTGGCACGGAACAGAATGCTTCATCACTTGTTGTAGGACCTGACAGTGAGCGAATTATTTGGCAGGATGTTGCCTGGGCTGGGGCGTTACAGTTTGGAAGAGCGATTAGGCAGACTGAGGTTGTTTTCCTTGGAGCAGAGTAGACTGAGACATGATTGCAATGTAGAAAACAATGAGGGCCATCAGTAGGGTAGACAGGAAGAAAGTTTGGTAGAAGATTTGTAGCTCGGGTGCTCATTGTTGTGGTTCTGTTCGTCGAGCTGGGAATTTGTCTTGCAAACGTTTCGTCTCCTGTCTAGGTAACATCCTCAGTGCTTGGGAGCCTCCTGTGAAGCGCTTCTGTGATGTTTCCTCCGGCATTTATAGTGGCCTGTCTCTGCCGCTTCCGGTTGTCAGTTCGAGCTGTCTGCTGTAGTGGCCGGTATATTGGGTCCAGGTCGATGTGTTTGTTGATAGAGTCTGTGGATGAGTGCCATGCCTCTAGGAATTCCCTGGCTGTTCTCTGTTTGGCTTGCCCGAGAATGGTAGTGTTGTCCCAGTCGAATTCATGTTGCTTGTCGTCTGTGTGTGTGGCTACTAAGGATAGCTGGTCGTGTCGTTTCGTGGCTAGTTGGTGTTCGTGCATACAGACCGTTAGCTGTCTTCCTGTTTGTCCGATGTAGTGTTTTGTGCAGTCCTTGCATGGGATTTTGTACACTACATTGGTTTTGCTCATGCTGGGTATCGGGTCCTTTGTTCTGGTGAGTTGTTGTCTGAGCGTGGCTGTTGGTTTGTGTGCTGTTATGAGTCCTAGTGGTCGCAGTAGTCTGGCTGTCAGTTCAGAAATGCTCCTGATGTATGGTAGTGTGGCTAGTCCTTTGGGTTGTCCTTAGCCACACACACAGACGACAAGCAACATGAATTCGACTGGGGCAACACTACCATTATAGGGCAAGCCAAACAGAGAACAGCCAGGGAATTCCTAGAGGCATGGCACTCATCCACAGACTCTATCAACAAACACATCGACCTGGACCCAATATACCGGCCACTACAGCGGACAGCTCGAACTGACAACCGGAAGTGGCAGAGACAGGCCACTATAAATGCCGGAGGAAACAGCACAGAAGCGCTTCACAGGAGGCTCCCAAGCACTGAGGATGTCACCTAGACAGGGGACGAAACGTTTGCAAGACAAATTCCCAGCTCGGCAAACAAAACCACAACAGACAGGAAGAAACTTTGCCCCTTGATTGACTGGGGTAGGGGGTCAGGCATAGATTTAAGGTAAGGGGCAAGAGTTTTCAAGGAGATGTGAGAAAAACTTTTTCCCCCAGAGGGTAGGAGTCTGGAACTCACTGCCTATAAGGGTCGTAGAGGTAGAAACCCTCATAAAAGTGAAGAATATTTAAATGTGCACTTGTGATACCAAGACATACATGGCTATGGGTCAAGTGCTGGAAAATGAGGTTAGAATAGTGAGATGCTTGTTTTCGTCCAACACAGACTCAGTGGGTCGAAGGGCCTCTTTTTGTGGTGTAGAACCCTTTGACTGTCATTCGCATGGGAGTTAGATGACAATTTTTATTGATGCTGAATGACATTAAGCCAGTTGGAGTCAACCGATTCAGCAGTAAATGTGCATTTTTACTTATTTATAATTGCTCTGTCTTTGCCATCCTGCCTTGTCCCCAACTTCATAAAGTTTCTGACATATCCGACATCCTGACCTTTATTACCCGGAGTTTCCCACTCTTCGGGCAGCACTTCTCTGTCGCAAAGAAAAATTGCAGGAAGATGTGGAAGATTGGGGAAATGGAACTAACTGTGAATGATCCTTCAAAAAGCCAGGGCAGATTCGATGGGCTGAATAGCCTTCTGTGGTCTACAATTCCATGAAATTATGTCAAGCTAATCAATGATTGGAGGACCAAGTGGCTAAGATTCCAATTGGTGAAGGGCACATTTCAGTCTGACATGAGTGTCTACGTATCCTGATGCCTGATGCTTTTGCCTGATACGTCAACTCTCCTGCTGGCTGACCTGCTGTGCTTTTCCAGCACCACACTCTCGACTGCATGTCTGGACCCAATATACCGGGTCTCTGTATATGGGGGTGCTCTCTGGTATGGGGGTGGATCCAGGGAACACAAAACTTATTGAATGAGAATGTAAAGAGGGAATGCAATGAGGGTGAAAGTAGGGTCTTTCTGGATGGCCATGTGGACCAACTGGTTTTCCTCAGACAATATAAAGGACAGTCCCTTTCTGATAGAACGTGGGAATGAATCATCCACCATCTCTAGCTGAGTCACCTAATTAACCACCACTTTGTCAGGCAAGGCATCTGAGAACACAGAAGTTGGGGCACCATCATCTGCACAGCAAGATCTCACAAAGAGCAATGTTTTGTTTCAGGTGATGGGCCAAATGGCCTGCTTCCATACTGTATGCTGCCTTTTCCATTTGGTCACAAGAAGCAAGAGGAGTAGGCCATTTGGCCCATTAAGCTTGCTGCACCATTATGGCTGATGGTCTTAACTCCACTTTTGTGCCAATTCCCTTAGTCAATCAGACATCAATCTAATACAGCCTGGAAGAGATTAATGAACCAGCCGCCCCTGCCCAATGGGGAAGAGAATTCCACAGATTAATGACCCCCTGAAAGAAAACAATTCCTCCTCATCTCCGTCTGAAATGGGAGATTATTTGGAAGTCTGCCTCTTTGTTCCACTCCCCTATGATAGGAAACATCCTTCCAGCACATTCTCTGTCACACCCCCTCACAATCTTTTATTTTTCATTATGATCGCCTCACTCTTCCAAACTTCAGTGAGTAAACTTTCTCAACCTTTTCTTACATATCCCAGGTATTAGCTGAGTGAACCTTCTCTGACCTGCTTCCAATCCAAGTATTGCCTTTTTAAAGAAAGGGACTAAAAGGACATTGTGTATAGAATCATAGAATCCCTAGAGTGTGGAAGCAGGCCATTTGGCCCATTGAGCCCACACTGACCCTCCGAAGAGCAGTCTGCCCAAATCCACCCCATCCCTGTAACCCTGCATTCCCCATGGCTAATCCACCCAGCTTGCATAACCCTGGACACTATGGGCGATTTAGCATGGCCAATCCCACCCTGACCTGCACTTCTTTAGACTTTGGGAGGAAAATGAAGCACCAGGCAGAAACCCAGCAGTGCTAACCACTGAGGCATCATTGCCACCTAGCCATAAGACCATAAGACATAGGAGCAGAAATTAGGCCATTCAGCCCATTGAGACTGCTCCGCCAATCAATTATGGCAGATAAGTTTCTCAACCCCATTCTCCTGCTTTCTCCCCGTAACCCTTAATCCCCTTGATACTCAAGAATCTATCTACCTCAGTCTTAAATACACTCAATGACCTGGCCCTCCACAGCCTTCTGTGGCAATGAATTCCATAGATTCACCACTCTCTGGCTAAAAAAGTTTCTCCTTATCTCTGTACTAAAAGATCTTCCCTTTATTCAAAGGCTGTGCCCTCACGTCCTAGTCTCTCCTACCAATGCAAGCACCTTCCCAACATCTACTCTGACCAGGCCATTCAGTGTTCTGTACGTTTCAATTCTTTCCCCCTGGACTCTTCTATGTCCATCGAATATAAACCCAGAGTCCTCAGATGTTCGTCATAATATAAGCTTTTCATTCCTGAGACCATTCTCATAAAACTCAGCACTTCAACAATGATACCAACAAAGCACTGTCTGTACAGCTGTAGTAATACTTTCCTATGTTCGTACTCCATCCCTCCTCTGATAAAGATCAATTTTGATTTGGGGCTAATTAGAATCTTTTACCTGAGAGAAACAATGTGACCTCATCCATTAGTAAAACAGCGCCTCCAACAGTGCAGCACTCTCTCATCTCTGCCTGTTGCTCAAGTCCTCCTGTGGGGCTTGAACCCACATCTTTTGATTCCGAGAGAAGAATTCTAACTTGAGGTTGGTTACCGCACAATAGGCACACCAAGGAAGGTGACCAGTCTCTGACTGTTGGTCATCCCTGGACACAGGGGTATGTGTTTTTAGGCAACACAGTGATATAAAAGAATCTGTATCCATTAACCTCTCAGCTGGGGAATATATTCCCAGTATCTCCTCAATTTAAATGGGATTTAATGATTATTTAATGAAGTCATTAAAATTTAAGGAGCCCTGCTTTTCTCTTTGGCTTTTAGTCAGCGCCTGCATTCAGATGTTTAGTGGCTTACGTTGCAACAATCCAACACAGCCCCTGTGGACATCACTAACTAATTTACCCTCGGTAGACCACTTACAGCAGCAGGCACATAACCTGCCTTCCTCAGGATGTTTAACGATAGCAATTTGCATTTATATAGCGTGCTTAATGCAGACTTAAATGGCCCAGGCTGTTTCACAGGAGTGTTACCAGGAATTGGATGCCAAATCAAGAAGGAGATGTTGGTCAGGTGACCGGGAGTCCGGTCTCATGGCTGGGTTGTACGGCACATCTTAAAGGAGGTGTGAGAGGCGATGGGGTTTACAGGATGGGATTTGAGAGCAAAGGGCCTGGATGACTGTAGTCTTGGCCACCCATATGGGATCGAGCGATGAAAGGGCAAGTCTGAATAACGGGAAGATGCGCCTGTTAGTCTGCAAAAGAACAGAAAGTGAGACTTTTGTCCTCAGCCCTCATTCTCCACCCCAGTCTTAACAATTATGACTCTCAAATGGACCATGTGGTGTATCACAGCGTAAGAAACCCCACAATGAAAGATAAATCCAGCTGGGACTTTAAGGGACATTGTTATCTGGAGAGTATTAGAAAGTAGATTTTGTGCTTCAGAGAGTATTGAGGTGAATAGTTTTGATAGGATTTAATGAGAGCATTGAGACACACATGAGGAAGAAAGGAATAGACAGATGTGTTGAAATCAAGATCAGAGTGGTGCTGGAAAAGCACAGCAGGTCAGGCAGCATCTGAGGAGCAGGAAAAATCAACGTCGATTTTCCTGCTCCTCGGATGTTCCTGACCTGCTGTGCTTTTCCAGCACCACTCTGATCTTGATTCTAATCTCCAGCATCTGCAGTACCCACTTTCACCTAGATGGGTTTGAAATGGTGAAATAAATGACTGAGGTTGGTGGTTCATGTGGAGTATGAGATCCAGCATGGAACGGACAGGAGGACTTGAACAACAGACTAAGCTGAGGGAGTGCTGCACTGCTGGAGACGCTGTTTTGTACTCTACCTCAAAGCAATTTTAGTAGCTGGTGTGTGGCAGCAACACATTTCAGGAACGTCACTGAGGGCTGCTTCCCCCTCCCCCCAAACCAAGTAATGAATCTTCTAATGGGGACAAAGCTCAAACAAAACTCCTCCTGATCATAGTCCTGTGGAAATTATCAGAACTCATCGGAAAGTAGCAGATACACTTACGGCAGCTGGCGATGTGTTCAGTCTCGGTGAGGCATGTGAAAAAATGTCTAGCCGATAAATTGCCCGTAGTGTTCAGGGAGGTGCAGGTTAGATGCATTGGTCACCCTAAATATAGGGTAAGGGGAATGGGTCTGGGTGGGTTACTCTTCAGAGAGTCTGTGTGGACTTGTTGGGCCGAAGGACTGGATGGATTCGATGAAGCTGCCACCATCTGAATGAACCTGCCGGCTGCCTTTTGGGTACCTAGCGTTACTTTGAGAGAATTGTTCCTTCCTCGGGGCAACGACGGGCTTCAAACTTTACAGTAGAGAATCTGAAAAGAACACAGGAATCGTGAAGAACACAGGTGATTCTGTGTATCTTGTGTTGGACATGTGCTGTTTTGCATTATCTGGTGATTCTGGACATAGTCATAGCGATGTACAGCACGGAAACAGACCCTTCAGTCCAATTAGTCCATGGCAACCAAGTATCCGAAGTTAATCTACTCCCATTTGGCAGCACTTGGCCCATATCCCTCTAAACTCTTCCTATTCATTTGCCCATCCAGATGCCAAAGAAATGTTGTTATTGTATCAGCCTCCACCCCTTCCTCTGGTAGCTCATTTCATACACGCACGATCCTCTGTGTGTAAAAGTTGTCCATTAGGTCCCTAAACCTATGCCCTCTAGTTTTGGATTCCCCTATCCTGGGTAAAAGACCTTGACTTTATCCATGCCCCCTCATGATTTTATAAACCTCTGTAAGGTCACCCCTCAGCCTCCAATGCTCCAGGGAAAACAGCCCCAGCCTATTCAACCTCTCCCGGTAGCTCAAACCCGGCAACATCATTGTAAATTTTTTCTGCACCCTTTCCAGTTTGACAGCATATTTCCTATGGCAGAGAGACCGCAATTGAATGCAGTATACTAAAAGTGGCCAAACCAATGTCCCGTACAGCCGCAACATGGCATCAGCTGTGCATCAGCTGACAAGCCTTCAGTTTGAGATCTCACAGACCCGTTCAGTCATCCCGTTCCAGTTCAAAACAACTTCAGTCCAGTGGGAACCCAGCACAACACAGCGTTAATGCCAACTGCAGAATTGGCTGCAATAATCAAACTCAGTCTGCAGTGCAGTGTTGAGTTTATCTGCAATTGCAATCAGAGAACCTTCCAGAATGAGGCCATTTGGGCCAGGCAACCCTGCTGGTTATTTGAAGGAGCGAGCCAATGAGTCTCAGAATCCACCCCCTTCCCCCAACCCCCACTCATATCTCCAAAACACTTTAGGTCTTTTTCCCTTTTTAAACATTCATTCCTCTTGAGACTGGCTATTCAGTCTGTGTCCTTTCTGGCGGTACGTGCATTGACATTAACAAAAGTGCAATGTGTTCTGAAAGAAAATGTTCTCCCCTTCTGTTTTTCTTTGCCAACATCAAGCACTTGTGACATCTAGTGTTGGCAGTTGGATTGTGACTTGGGTGTCATGTCTGAGATAGAGGGTTCTTATCTGTGTGTGACTTTGGAGGGCAATCTCAGAATTCTTAAATTTCTAGGCCAGACTGCAGTCATTGCACCCAACAGCTGATTAAACCTTGAACATTATTGTGGGTTGGCTCAGGTATTGATGCTAGACTTTACACTTAATATTCCTTCATTTACTGCCCTAATTCTGTCTTCAAAAGGCAAGGGATAGAATGACTGTTTCCCTTCGCAATCCAAGAACTGAGTCTCAACTTAAATGAGCCTTTGAAACTTGAGATTTCTCATGGTGTGGGATTGGTGACGCTCCTTTTTAAAGATAAAAAGCATTCTCCTTTTTATTCATCAAAGCAAGAATCCCATCCCCTAGAGGGAGCCAGAATTCTGGAGAACCACTGCAACCTCAGAATGTTTTCTCTCCAAATGAAGATTCCCGGCAGTGAGGGAACTGTTGTCACTTCTTGTGAAATTTCAAAAGCCTCCAAGTTATCAACAGATTCTGCCAACTGGACCCAGAGCGGTCATCAGTGGAGGGAGGGTGGGAAGGCTTGAGGGGATGGAGGGTGAGGAGACAGGGTGGGAGAGAGTGGGGAGGGGGAAGCAAGAAAGATCAAAATTTGAACTTGCTAAAAGAGAGATGTGATTTGATTTGACTTATTGTCACATGTACCGAGATATAGTACAAAGTATTGATTTGCATGCTATCCAGACAAATCATACCCTACATCAGAGTGAAGGAGCAGCACTCCAAAAGCTAGTGCTTCCAAATAAACCTGTTAGACTATATAACCTGGTGTTGTGATTTTTAACCATGTACACCCCAGTCCAACACTGGCACCTCCAAGTCATTATATTAGAATATCAGGGGAATAGAACAGAATGCAAAATATAGTGCTACAGCTACAGAGAAAGTGCAGAAAGCGGCAAACTTTACTATGCTATTTATAAGTCTGATAACAGTGGGGAACAACTTGATCTTGAATTTGGTGGTACATACCTTCAAACTTTTGTATGTTCTTCCTGATGGAAGAGGGTATAACCAGGGTGGGAGGGGTCTTTGATTATGTCGGCAGCTTTCCGGAGGCAGTTGGAAATATAGATGGCGCCAATGGATGGGAGGCTGGTTTGACTGATGGAGTGGGCTGTGTTCACAACTCTGTAATTCCTTGCGGTCTTGAGTAGAGTAGTTGCCCGACCAACCTGTGATGCTTCTGGATAGGACACTTTCTATGGTGCATCAAAAAAATTGGTAAGGATCACTGTGGACGTGCCATATTTCCTTAGCCTTCTGAGGAAATAGAGGCATTGGAGTGCTTTCTTGATGTAGCGTTGACATGGATGGACCAAGATGGGACAAAACTTCAGGACAGACTCTAAAGCCTGATTTCTAGTTGTGAGGGGAGTAGGTGAGATCAAATAAAAATTACACGTGGAATAAGTCATGTTAATATTGCTCGCACCTTGTTTGGAATAATGTCTGTAAAATACGGGCAATGGGCATAGACTGATAAAATGTAAATAATTTCATTGAGCGCCTGGAAGGCAGTTGGAGAGTGAGCTAGTGTACTCCAGGAGGAGTAAGAGAGATGCTAAAGTCATAGAGTCATACAGCACAGACCCTTCAGCCCAACTCGTCCATGCTGACCAGGTTTCCCTAACTGAACTAGTCCCATTTGTCTACATTTGGCTAATATCTCTCTAAACCTTTCCTATTCATGCACCTGTGCAAATGTCTTTTAAATGTTGTCATTGTACCCACCTCTACCACTTCCTCTTGCAGTTCATTCTACACACGACCCATCCTCCGTGTGAAAAGGTGGTCTCTTTTAAATTTAATTTTTTTTTAAAATGGTGTGCTTGCATTTTATTGGCCCCCTAACAAATAGGTTATTAGCAGGTAAAGAGGTCAGGAAGGTTATGACTTAGGAGTACCTTCAAAGAGCCAGCAAAGATGCAGTGGTCCAAATGGCCTCATTCTGGAATGTTCCCTGATTGTAGCTGCAGACATTTGGAAAGCCCAACTGTGTATTCTTGAGTATTCTCCTGTCCGTAAGTGACTATTGTGTGCTTTCTTCCCTCTGCAGCACTGGATCCCACCAAGGACCCCTGTCAAAAGGTGAAGTGCAGCCGACACAAAGTGTGTATCTCCCAGGGCCAGCTGAAGGCCATGTGCATCAGTCGCAAGAAACTACAGCACAGGTTAGATGCGCCGGGATGCCATTACGTTCTCTCACACATGCCAATGCCACTTGCTGCGAGATCTGCATAGACGTGTTTCTGGTTGTGCACATTCATACTCTGTACATGAGGGACGCTTTCCCTTCAGTAACATCACAGACAGACCCCACCCAATGAAGATGTACATCGCACCCTCCCCATTGATAAGGACATACGTGTAGATAAGTGAACGTGTGCTTCTGTTGTAGCATATGTGGAGACTTTGGGCATGGAGCTCATTTGTGTGCAATTCTTAGCATGGATGCTGTGTCACCCATGAGAATACTTGGCCCAATTACCTAGAGTGAAGGTGACCTTTGCCCTCTTGGACAACCTCCCAGCGACTGTCATGCCTCCTGCACTGTGTTGTCTAACCATCATGTGATTGTACCTGTTTGAATCCAAGCCCAACTCCCACCATCCTGCATGAGTTAATGATTTGGTTCAAAGTAAGGCAGCTTAGTCCGGCCTAGCTCACATTCCACATCGGATTGAAGGACATCTTTGTCCATTCACATCTGCGATCAATCCAATCCCACGGGTGGTGACATATCCCGAGTTAACCTTGGCACCAGGACGTGAGGGTACTGTGAGCAGCAATATGTTAATTGACTAAATTGATGAAAGAATTGTCACTTGAGTGATGACACGGCTTCTGAAGCTGGGCAGAACTTGTGTAAAAATGATCCCTGATAATGAAACCGAATCCTTTTAAAGTCAGACTCTATTGATTGTTCTGCATTATTAATGCTCTGGCTGTCTCTGCGGGAAATATAATTGTCCTCTGTATTCCAAATGTCTTGTTACGTTTGGGCAACATTGAAAATTGTTTTGGTGTGCACTTGGCAAAAGGAGAACAAATTTCCATAGACTGTTCGGGTGGTGGGCCATGAGTGGAGTCTTGGGGGGAGGTACTTGATCTCATCTTAGTTTTGGTGTCCTGAACAGGGAGCTGGTTGAGAAAGCAGATCATAGAATCCCTACAGTGTGGACATAGGCTATTTGGCCTATCAAGTCCTCACCTACCCTCCAAACAGCATCCTATCCAGACCCAGCCTCCCCTTACCCCGCCCCTATAACCTAACATCTCCCATGGCGAACCCACCTAGCCTGCATCTCCTTGGACACTGTGGGGCAATTGCCCATGACCAATCCACCCTAAATTGTGCAGCTTTGGACTGTAGGAGGAAACCAAGGCAGACATGGGGAGAATGTGGTAAATCTACACAGACAGTTGCCTAAAGTTGGGATCGAACCTGGATCCCTGGCGCTGTGAGGCAGCAGTGCTGACCACTGAGCCACCATGCTGGAGGATTGTAAACAAAATTACATAACTTTTGTTTAATGAGTGTAGGTGGAGGAAGGAACATAGATTTCTTAAAAACAGATACAGGCAATTGGTGTCCTGATAACATTAAGGTTTTAATTAACAGACTGGCATTTGGTCACTCTGTGAGAGAGAGAAAGCTCTTTGCTGGTTGGAGTTATACCAGGCACAAAGGAAGATGGTTGTGGTTGTTGGAGGTCAGTCATCTTCGCTCCAGGACATCTCTGCGGGAGTTCCCCAGGGTAGTGTCCTAGGCCCAACCACCTTCAGCTGTTTCATCAATGAAGCAAAAGTGAGGACTGCAGATGCTGGAAATCAGAGTCTAGATTAGAGTGGTGCTGGAAAAGCACAGCCAGTCAGGCAGCATCTGAGGAGCAGGAGAATCAGGACAGATGAAGGGCTTTTGCCCGAAACATCGATTTTCCTGCTCCTCGGATGCTGCCTGACTAGCTGTGCTTTTCCAGCACCACTCTAATCTAGACTCTACTTCATCAATGACTTGCCCTCCATCATGAGGTCAGAATTGGAGATGTTCGTAGGTGAGTGCATAATATTCAGTTTAAAGACTTCATTGGGATCTTTGAGGGTTTTACAGAGTGAGCAGAGAGAAGGTGTTTTTAATCATGTGAGTGTTCAAAAATGAGACACCATAAGTATAATTACCAATAAACCCAAAGAGGAATGCAGGAGAAAGTTGTTCACTCAGAGAGTGGTTAGAATGTAGAATGTCCACCACCAAAAGGAGTGGTTGTGGTGTTCAGACAAGCTCAATATATGTTGATTTGGGGAGAAGGAGGAAACAGAGTGGGAAAGTGCTCAAACACTAGCATAGACTGGAAGGGCTGAAAGGCCTGTTTCTGTACTACTATTTCTGGGTGATGATTAAGTCTGAAGCCACTGCGGCTGGAGAAATTAATTTGAACGGCTGTAACCTGTCAGAGTATTTAATGCCTATTGTAACATGTCCTATACAGGGGGTCCTCACTAGTTGTTAGAGATACATTTCAGAAAAATCTGATGGATTGCAAAAGAACAACATACAGCTATTTATTTCCCATAAGAACTGTATGAATTAATTCTGACAACACACCAAAATAATGACATAGACACAAAAGAGCTGAACCAGTAATGAAAATAGTTCCCTAATAAAATCGGGGTGGATATCAGAGCAACAGATAATGTGCACTCATTACATCAGTGTTCAATATTTCTGCTGAACTGACTTTAACTCAGACTCAACTTGTAACGGAACATTATTGGAAATTGAAATGAAGCAGAGTTGTCCTATCCAGGTGGCCTGCATTTCTATAAAGTAGCTGAACAGATCTAAAGCCATTGCTGATCAATCAATAATTGCTCTAGATAGGAACACAGAATTGTTAGATAAGAATAGACCAAGGTCCATCTAGTTCAGCTTCTACCATACTGATAAGTCGTTTGTTCCAATGATAATGGAATTCCAATGATAATGGAATTCTGGTCCAATAACAACAAACAATTATTAGCAGGGCGACACGGTGGCTCAGTGGTTAGCACTGCTGCCTCACAGCGCCAGGGACCCGTGTTCGATTCCCATCTCGGGCAACTGTCTGTGTGGAGTTTGCACATTCTCCCTGTGTCTGCGTGGGTTTCCTCCGGGTGCTCTGGTTTCCTCCCACAGTCCAAAGGTGTGCAGGTTAGGTGAACTGGCCATGTTAAATTGCCCGTAGTGTTAGGTGCATTAGTCAGGGGAGTGGATTGCTCTTTGGAGGGTCGGTGTGGACTTGTTGGGCCAAAGGGCCTGTTTCCACATTGTGGGGAATCTAATCTAATCAATGAGAAAATATTTCAAGATATGAGGTGAGACCAAGGCAATGATGGAGAACTTTGAAATCCATAATTCACCTGTTCCTTCCAAGTACACTATACTTACTTCATGTCATGACCGACATGTATTATTCCATGGTGTTAGTTTCTGAACCTGCGTGTCACTTGTGGTTAGAACCAGATAGAACTGATCAGTTTACCAACTGCCTGTTCCTTTGATTGGCCACTTGCTCACTGATGGGTTGACTGAGGTAATAGGTCAAGTTAATGGTTGCCAATACCACCCCCACTCGAAATTCCCTCTTGGTGCATCTCCTTGGGTAAGCGTCTTGTTGTTGTTCTGGTACAACATGTTGGAAGTGAATATCTTTAGCATCTTGAGGTGGCTGGAATGGGCACGCAGTTTGTCAGCATGTATTCTCAGTGAGAACAGCAGACGATACGGAAAATCTCAATAATTGTTTTATGATTTGTGTCCTTCACAAAAATAGTAATTCAATCTTTGAATCTGCATCACAGAAAGAGGCCATGTGGCCCTTTGTATGTTGCAACTTCTTCCATTAACTGTTCCATTATAATCCTTCTTCCCCGTATCATTTTTTTTGTCATTAATCCCACTAAAATAACTGCACAGAGTCCCTGTGTCATGTTATTCTTATCTTCGTATTTAAATTTTAAGTACCGTCAGTTCTGCTATAGCGCGCCTTTGATTAACGTGAATGGATTGGAACGTGATTGGGTGAGTAGGGAAGGCTGTTTCTAAAACGCAAACTGTTGAAGTGTGCACTGGCTGTAACATGAGTACATCGCTAACACCTCCAGTGTATTTGTATATCGTGGCTTCGCTCAGGAACACACTGCCACATTCTGGAAGAAATTACTGTACTCTAATCTCTGCTGCGTTTAGAATCCGAGACGATTACAATGCAGAAAAAAAGCCCTTCGGCCCATTGTGTCTGTGCCTGTCAAAGTCAACCACCTAGCTATTCTGATCCCATTTTTCCAGCAGTTGGTTTTGCAAGTGCACATAGAACATAGAACATCACAGCGCAGTACAGGCCCTTCGGCCCTCAATGTTGCACCAACCTGTGAAACCAATGTGAAGCCCATCTAACCTACACTATTCCATTATCATCCATATGTTAATTCAATGACCATTTAAATCTCAGTGTTCTGATAGTTTCTGCCTCCACCACCCATACAGGCAGTGAGTTCCAGATTCCCAGCATCCTCTGGGTGACAAATCATTTTCTTCACATCTCCTCGAAATCTTCTGACCTTTAAATCTGTGCCCCTTGGTCATAGAATTGTAGACTCCCTATAGTATGGAAGCAGGCCATTTGGCTCATCGAGTCCACACTGATGCTCTGAAGAGCATCCCACCCAGATCCACACCCCTACAATATCCCCATGACCCTTCATTTCCCATGGCTAATCCAAATGGCCTGTGTATCCCTAGACACTATGGGACAATTTAGCATGGCCAATCCACCTGTCCAGCACATTTTTGGACTGCAGGACGAAACCGGAGCACCCAGAGGAAATCCACACAGACACGGGGAGAATCTGCAAATGCCAACCAATAACTAATTCAGCAAACATAGTTGGCAGGAGGGTCATTGATCCCTTCATCAAGGGGAAAACATTCATTACTGTCTACCTTATCTATGCCCCTCATAATTTCAGTCATGTCACCCCCGCCCCAATCTCCTCTGCTCCAATGAAAACAACTCCAGTCTGTTCAATCTCTCCTCCATAATTAAAAAAAACTGTCCAGCCCAGACAATATCCTGGTAAATGTCCCTTTGCACCCTCTGCAGCGCTATCATATTCCTCGTAAAATGTGGATTCCAGAACTGCACACAATACTGTAGCTGTGGCTTAACCAGTGTTTTATTGTCATTGCCATTGCTACTAACCACAATAAAGCTTTTAAAAATATATTCCTGATTTTCCCTCTAATAATACTGAACTGGGTGACCTCACAATCTTCTCCATCTTGTACAGTTGAAAATCTTTGTAGTTAAAAACCACACAACATCAGGTTATAGTCCAACAGGTTGATTTGAAATCACCAAGCTTTTGGAGCACTGCTCCATCGTCAGGTAGCTAGTGGGGCAGGATCATAGGACACAGAATTTATAGTAAAAGATCAAGGTGTTAGACAATTGATGCGATGTATTGAATAAACCTAGATTACTGTCAATGTTTAGAATGGTTTTCATGGTTTTGAAAACCTGGACGAAAATATTCCCTATTTCCTGATTCTCTGGAAACAGAATTGAAGGTGCTCAGTTACATAGCAGAGTTATAAAGGGAAGGTTTTTAACCTTTTTTTTCAATAAGGGTGCACTGGTTTTTCTGCAGATATTCCTCACTGCTAATTTCTTTCGTTTCAGAATCAAGCAGTCTTCCCTGGGGCACGTGGACAACACTTGCAAGCCATGCCAAGCAGATCAGGTGGAACCTGTGTGTGGCTCAGATGGTCACACCTACTCATCGCAGGTAGGACTGGTATTCCGGAGCTCCCTGGATGGAGCGGAGCGGGTTTCCCTGGAATTCTGACAGAACGTTGTAACTTCCAAAGGGGACCAGGAGAAATGCTGGAAGGAGCCATGGGAAAGAGAGGCACATGGATAGCTATGTCAAAGAGTTGGCATGGGCTTGATGGACCCAGTGGCCATAACACCATATAACGCAGGAGTCAAAGCAGGCCATTCAGCCCATTAAGCTCTGCCATTCAGTGAGATCAAGCCTGATCTGATTATCTTCAACTCCACTTTCCTGCCTTTTCCCTATAACTCTCAATTCTCTCACTGATTAAAGATCTGTCTATCTTAATCCTTAATGACCAAGCCTACATAGCCCTCTCTGTTAAAGAATTCCACAAATTTTTCCTCACCTCTGTTTTACTCTGGGATAGAATTCATTGAATCCCCTACAGTGTAGAAACAGGCCATTAGACCCAACAAGTCCATACTGAGCCTCCGAAGAGTATCCAACTCAGATCCAGTCCCCTACTCTGACACTCCGTATTTGCCCCTAACCAACGCACTTAACCTCCACATCCCTGAACACTACGGCCAATTTCCCATGGCCAATCCACCCTAACCCACACATCTTTGGACTGTGGGAGGAAACCCACGCAGACACGGGGAGAATGTGCAAACTCCACACAGACAGTCGCCCGAGGATGGAATGGAACCCGGGTCCCTGGTATTGTGAGGTAACAGTGCTAACCATTCAGCCACCATGCTGCAGTATCCCTCTCCTGTTAGTTTTCTCTCAGATAAAGGCCCATCTCACAGAGGGAAGCCTCCTCTCTCCATCTACCTGTGAGACTCCCTATGAAGGCCCAATCTCCTCATAAGAAAATCTGTGCCTGGGATTAGCCGAGTGAACCTTTTCTGGACTGCCTTCAATGCCAGTATATTCTTACTTTAGATAATGGACCCAAACCTGTTCATAGTATTTTCCATGAGATCTGAATAGTGCCTTACATAGTTTTAGCAAGACCTTTTTTTATCCTCCATTCCCTGTTAAATAAAGGTCAAAGTTCTACTTGCCTTCCCTATTACCCACACTACAGGGGCATGGTAGTTGAGTGGTTAGCACTGCTGCCTCACAGCACAAGGGACCTGGGTTCAATTCCAGCCTCAGGTGACTGTCTGTTTGCACATTCTTCCCATGTCTACATGGGTTTCCTCCCACAGTCCAACAATGTGTAGGTTAGATGGATTGGCCATGTTAAATTGCCCGATAGTGTTCAGGGATATGCAGGCTAGGTAAATTAGCAGTCGAAAATGTGGAGTTACAGGGCTAGGATGGGGTGTGGATCTGGATGGAATGCTCTTCAGAGGGTCTGTGCAGCCTCAATGGGCCAAATGGCCTCTACCTGCAAGTAGGGATTCTATGCAGTACCACATGGTAGGCTATTGTGTCAGGGGTAGTATATTAACATGGTAACTAACAGAAGACGAGAAAGTTTGTGGTATTGTTCCATTTGTGACTGTTTGTCATGGATGCTCTGGGTTTACACCCAACATCAGTGCACTGACCCAGAATCAAAATAACCTTCTGTGAGAGAAAACTAACAGGAAAGAATTGAAAGGAATTCAAAACCATAATCGCGGTATTCCATTAATTAGCTGACAACTCTTTCCAAAGTGGGTGAATCCACAGAGTAGGTGCAGTTGAATTCATCCGTTGACTTGTTCTAACCCCTCTTCTTCCCTCCCTCTCTGTCTCTCTCTCTCCCTCTCAATTCTCTCTCTCCACAGTGTAAGCTGGAGCTACAGGTCTGTCTCACTGGGAAACAGCTCAACCAGCAGTGTGAAGGCAAATGTCCATGTCCAACAGAGCGCACTCCGACCTCTGACCCTGCAAGCAAGTCAGGTGAATATCAGCTGTGGGCATAGAGCTCCAATGATAGTGACGATGATCAGCTAGGCACAAGTATAAACCAACCATTGCTCCAAGCCTATTGCCAATAGACCCTCACTATTCAAGATGGCAATTGATAGATTTTGAGTGGTGTGGGGAAAGGGCAGAAAAATTGAACTGGTTTAAAACGTCAGCCATGATTGTATTGAATGATAGAATAGGGTAAGGGGTCACGTGGCCAACTCATGCTCCTATTTCTTACATTCTTAACTAATTCACCCAGGCAAATGCAGGTTAGTGACAAAAAATGTATTTGTTGATAACAAGCCAAGATTTCTTTTTCTGAAAATTATACCCATATTCATTAGATTTCTGAAAGTACTCTACAAAACATATTGAGTTATAAAGAACAGACAATAAAATTCAACATGTCCTCCTGCATCATTATATGCCTCAATCCAACTATAGTACTCATAATGTTTACAACATACGTTCTGTGTCAGGTGCAAGCCTTCGATAGTGTTGTTGATAAGAGAGACCTATGGGTTCAGGCACATAATTCTTTGAAGTTTGCATCAGATGTTGACAGGGTGGTGAGGAAAATGGTTGGCATGTTTGCCTTCATTGTTCAGGCCTTTGAGTGCAGGAGTCGGGGCATCATGTTGAGGTTGTACAAGACATTGGTGAGGCCTCTTCTGGAGCACTGTGTCCAGTTCTGGTCGCCCTGTTATAGGAAGGATATTATTAAGCTGGAGAGGATTCAGGAAAGAGTTGTTGCCGGGAATGGAAGGTTTGAGTTATAGGGACAGGCTAGATTGGCTGAGACTATTTTCACTGGAGCGGAGGAGGTTGAGGGGTAACCTTATAGAGGTTTTTCAAATCAAGAGAGGTTTGTACAAGGTAAATAGCAGATGTCTTCTCCCTAGAGTGGAGGATTTCAAGACAAGGGGCATATTTTTAATGTAAGAGGAGAAAGATTTGAAAAGGACATGAGGGGCAATTTCTTTACACTGAGGGTGGTTAGTGCGTAGAATAACTTCCAGAGGAAGTGGTAGATTTGGGTACAGTTAAAACATTTAAAAGATATTTGGATAAGTTCATGAATAAGAAATATTTGGAGGGATATGGGCCAGGAGCAGGTAGGTGGTGGGACTAGTTTAGTTTGGGATTATGGTTGGCATGGACTGGTTGGGCTGTTTTCATGCTGTACGTCTCTATGACTATGACCTGATGATAAATCATTTCAAATTGAAAATTACAGTAAGTGCAATAGAATTAAACTTTTCTCTATACAGCCTGTTTCATTCTGAGATCCTTCAACATAATTTTGATATTATCAGGTATAGGTTAATGGGGGTTAAATGAAAATTCAGGGCAAGCAGATCATCCATGATCTTGTGAATGTCAGCACTGGCCCAAGGGGCTAAATGGACTACTCCAGCTGCTAATTCCATTCTTTCAATGTTACAGGTTCAAGATGTTATTAGTTTGTGGTACCCTGTGGCTGAAAGGCTTGAGGTTGTGATCATTTCCAACTCTTTATTTCCCAAAAAGATGTTATCTTCATAATATTTGTCCAAACAATTTACAAAACCATTTCAACTTAAATCTCATTGAATTTGCAATAATATTCAACTTGTCCCCATCCAGTGTGTTTTTCTTTCCAAATAATTGATGTCATTCATAAAATTAGGAACAAATTTAGGAGAACACTTCAGCTTGAACCTTGTAGAATTTGCAGCAACATTCAACTAATCCCCGTAGTGTACAAGGGGCTGGACGCTGTAGAAATACTTGGGCTGCCTGCCTCACATTGTAAGTCAAGAGGATTGAAAATATATTCAGGCGAATCAATGTGGAGCATGAAAACAAAATACATCCGTTGCACTTTCTCTCGTTTAAATAGTGATTTGGTCGTACAGGACCCGAGTATTGCTGTAAAAGGACACATTTTCTTGACAATTACATTTGTGCACTCATCAGGACATTTTCCAAGAATACCAATTTGACGGGAGAACCAATATTCATACTACCTGAGGGGAGAGTGCTGATTTGTTGGCATGTGAACTCTGATTGGTAGAAGCCATGCCAAGGAAATTGTATTAATCAATGCTGACTGACAGCTAACTGCCAAACTTTGTTTAAATTTTAACCCAGTGAGGCTGACTTTAATCGGTCAGGGCATTGACCTGAAAATTGAGCTAACGAATGATTGTCATAAAATTTAAAAAGCAGAAATTGCTGGAAAAGCCCTCAGCAGCATGTGTGTCGAGAGAAATCAGGTTACCGGACTCAAAACGTTAACTCTGATTTCTCTGCACAGATGCTGCCAGATCCTGCTGAGCTTTTCCAGCAACTTATGTTTTTATTTCTGATTTACAGTATCTGCAGTTGTTTTGGTTTGTAATGGCTGCCATCTGTTTAGTTGAGTTGAAGCAGGTGGAGTATGTGTACATGTATTTTCTGTCTGTGTATTAATGTGTGTAACTTCCAAAATGCACAAGCTCAGCTGACAATCTTCATGAGTGCAAGATTAAACACTTCGACCATGTGTCCTTTTTTTAGCAATGTGCGATCTCTGATGTCTAATTTGGATTGTTGTCAGCTTCAGACTGTATATCTGACATGAAATGCATTTTGTAAACATTATGTCTATTGCAATCATATCAGGTGGAACACTGTACCTGGTGTACAAGCCAGCATTTAACCCTGTGACTATACCATCTCGCTGTTCCCAGCAGCATTCCCAGCATCAGGAGCCAAATTCCCGTTTAACTATCAACACACCATTTTTACTTCTCCTTTGCGCTTATCCGAGATCAACCTTTTGAAGAACGATGCTAGAGTCAGAAAAAAAAATTTACATCTTAGTGGGACCAGCAGGGTAGCTCTTTTGGGAGCCAGTACAAACACGATGGGTCAAATGGCTTTGTTCTGTACTGTAAAATTCTCTGATTCCATCTCGGCTACAGTTAGGCTACCATTTAAGTTCTGTCTCTATTTGTACACTTGTGTACATGGGTCTCAATGTTCCTTTATTTTTATCCAACTAAATAAACCCTAATTTTCACTTTGTTCATATCTAAAAATCATTTACCCTGAGAAATGGTTGTGAATGTTTAATTATATAACTTCAAATCTCACTCTAGACCCCAGGATTTGAGTACCCAATTGAGGCTAGGCTAGACACTTGAATTCTGCATTTGAATAGCCAATTGCATGAAATAATTATTCTGACCTCTAGTCTAGGCTTCCAGTGCTCTTCCTAATGTTGCATGAACATTGGAACAGGAGTAGGCCATTCAGCCCCTCAAGCCTGTTCCACCATTCAATGAGATCATGACTGATCTATGGCCTGTCTCTCTATAGCTTCCCTTGGCCCATATCCTTTAGTACATCTGCTGAACAAAAATGTATCTATCTCAGATGTAAAATTATTGACTGATCTTGCATCCAAAGAGCATGTGCAAGAGCATTCCAAGCATCTCCCACCCTTTGTTGTGTAGAAATGCTTCCTAACGTCTCTCCTGAACCATATGGCCCTAATTCTCAGACTATGCCCCCTAGTTCTATAATCTCCAACTAGTGGAAATAGTTTATCTTTACCCTGTCTTTTCCTGTTAATGTCTTGAAGATTTCAATCAGATCACCCCATCGCCTTCTAAATTCTTGAGAAAACAGACCTAATTTGTATAATCTCATAAAGTAACCCCTGAAATCCAGATATCATTGTCGCCACTTAGGTTGTACTGCCTTCTAGGCCAATATCTCCTTCCTAAAGTGTGGTGCCCAGATAAATTTAATATCCCTCGGTCATTAATTGTGTATTCCATAACTTTGGATTTGTCATTTGCCAATTGGTGCACCAAGAATTAGTGCAAATATTTTTTGAACTGTTCTTAAATACAGTATTAAAATGTGGACATGGAAATTGGTAACACTAAACAAGACTCACTCCATCTAATCTGTCTATCATCATCCTGGGATTTGTGCGATGTTGATGATTGGAGTGCCTAATCGCTATCCATGAGCCTGCAATAGATTTAGACATAGAATCATAGAATCTCTACAGTGTGGAAATAGGCCATTTGGCCCAACAAGTCCACACTGACCCTCCAAAGATTAACCCACCCAAACTCATTCACCTACCCTATTACTCTACATTTTGTGGGTGGCACGGTGGCACAGTGGTTAGCACTGCTGCCTCACAGTGCCAGAGATCTGGGTTCAATTCCCACCTTGGGCGACTGTCTGTGTGGAATTTGCACATTCTCTCCATGTCTGCATGGGTTTCCTCTGGGTACTTCGTTTTCCTCCCACAGTCCAAAAGATGTGCAGGCTAGGTGAATTGGCCATGCTAAATTGCCCGTAGTGTTAGGTGTAGGGGAATGGGTCTGAGTGGGTTGCTTTTTGGAGGGTCGATGTGGACTTGTTGGGCCGAAGGGCCTGTTTCCACACTGTAAGTAATCTAATCTTACCCCTGACTAGTGTACCTAACCTACACATCCCTGAACACGGCCAACTCACCTAATCTGCACATGAGATGGGAGGGACAGAGAGCAAGGGAGCTCGAGATAGCGCAGAGGTGAAGCCGTGTTTTTGCCCATTTTAAAAGATGCTCATTTTCATTGACTTTGGTTGAGTTCAGATCTGTTGTATAGCAGATGATCCAAGGGCTTGTTTCCCCTTGTTCCCACACTCATCCAAATGTTTAATTTTGACTCTCACAGGTGTATTGTTCTTCTTGAGCATACTTCACTGACAGCGCATCATCTCTTTCACTGACAGTGTAAGAGTTCAGATTTCGCATCCCCATGTCTCAGAGTATCGATGATGCGACACACTCCACAAGTAATTGCATCATTGGCTCTCTCCTTTCCTCTCCAGCTGACTGCACCGGCCAGGATCTGGCAGATCTCGGCGATCGACTCCGGGACTGGTTCCAGTTGCTGCGTGAAAATGCGAAACAGAACAGTTCAGGGAGACCTGGGAGCAGTGCATCCAGTGGTAAGCTTCAGAGAGATTCTCCCAGCAGCTAGAACAGGCTGCACTCAGAGCAAGACATTGATTGGTACAAATTGCACATACTATCATAGGCAATGTGTTATGGACCAGACCCCGCCTCAAAATATTTTAAGAAGATAGCCTAGAGCCTGACATTATCTTATTTTAAAGGCAATTGTACTGTTCCCGATGCAATCTGGATGGTCAAACTATTTGACGTAAAGAAAAACAATTTATTTAAACACTGCGGTTATAAAGAAAGAGGAATTTAGAATAACAACTCTTTCGGAACACTTAACAGAATAATAGATACAGTAACAATTACTAATTCATTGTTCCAATATTGTAACATCCCATAACCACACCCTTTGGCAAAAAGGAAAAATCGGAGGGAGTGACAGCCAAGAGACATTCACTGAAGCTTCCGATTCTGTCGAGATGCCAACTGCTCCTGTCTAAAGCTGAACCGAAAACTAAAAACAAACTAGAGAGCCTGGTCTGTGAGAGCTGGCCATGCCCACCCAGGCTGCTTCTATTGTTCCAACCTTTTTAAAAAAAACCCAAGGACTCACCAGCTGTTTACTCAAGTGATCTTCAGTAACTGGCTCTGCTCCTCTGCCTAAAAAATGTGTTGCTGGAAAAGCGCAGCAGGTCAGGCAGCATCAAAGGAGCAGGAGAATCAACGTTTCGGTACAAATCACACAACACCAGGTTATAGTCCAACTGGTTTAATTGGAAGCACTAGCTTTCGGAGCGTCGCGCCTTCATCAGGTGGTTCATCACAGCTAACTGATGAAGGAGCAGTGCTCCGAAAGCTAGTGTGCTTCCAATTAAACTTGTTGGACTATAACCTGGTGTTGTGTGATTTGTAACTTTGTACACCCCAGTCCAACACCGGCATCCCCGAATCAAACAAAGCAGTTAGTCCCATCGCTCCTCCTGTAACCACTATCACTGCCCTGCTTATCTCTCCTTTAACCATTAATGCAATTCCTTTTTAGGGGTTATTATTGAATCGCTATCCACCACATCCTCAGGAAGAGCAGTCTAATTCCTAAACACTCTGTATTCTCCAAATGTCACACTAGTTAAAAATCACCTTAGACCTACCCTGTCAAACAACCATGTAAAAGGAAGGAAAACACTGTTGGGTAGTTGTGTGTTTTCCACAACAGTATAAGTACAATTCAAGCTTAGGTACAATGCATTCTAGCCTGATACCAGCACCAGTACAGCTACTGTGTGTTGTAACCATGCAGTAACATTAATATGTTTCTTGTTGGTTTTCTTCTATTCTTTCATGGGACGTGAGGCCAGCATTTGTTGTCCACCTCGAATTGTTCCTGAACCAAGAGGCTTCCCAGGTCACTTCAGAGGGCAAACTTGTTTGACAAAGTTAAAAATCACATAACACCAGGTTATAGTCCAACAGGTTTTTTTGGAAGCACTAGCTTACAGATTGCTGCTCCTTCATCAGGTAGCTCCTTCATTCAGCTACCTGATGAAGGAGCAGTGCTCTGAAAGCTAGTACTTCCAAATAAACCTGTTGGACTATAATTAGGTGTGTGATTTTTATCTTTGTTCATCCCAGTCCAACACCGGCACCTCCATATTTTGTTTGACAGAGCCAGTGAAGAATATAAGACTATTCTATGATGTCTTCTATGATTCTAGGATGTCACCTGGACAGGGGTCGAAACGTCTGCAACACAAATTCCCAGCTCGGTGAACAGAACCACAACTATTCCATGATTCCATGAACTCGTATATTTCACTAAGATCTTTATCCATGATGTGGAGGTGCTGGTGTTGGACTGGGGTGGACAAAGTCAGAAGTCACATGGCACCAGGTTATAGTCCAACAGAGTTATTTGCAATCACGGGCTTTCGGCGCGCTGCCCCTTCATCAGGGTGAAGTGGTGACAAAGGGACAGCGCTCTGAAAGCTTGGGATTGCAAATAAACCTGTTGGACTAGAACCTGGTGTCATGTGACTTCTGACTCTGTCCACCCCAGTCCAACACCAGCACCTCCACCTGGTGTGGTGCAACCTAAGATCTTTAGAGTAAGGGGGGGGGGAGAGGATTGTAACATGGAATTCAAGAACATTTCACCAATTACATTCCAAATTTTGGACTGGGTTTGACTTGGTCTGTCTCCACATTGCAGTACCATTTCTCATGCCCGTCCACGGAAATGCAGCCCTCAATCCAAAGGAACCCTTAAAAAGACCATCCGGCCATTCATCCAATTGTGGGAACTTATTATGCACAGCATGACTACTATATTCACTAACGTGTGCATCTTGCACCTCCATATTAGATAGGATTTGGTTTTGGCACAGTAAAATCCCCACAATAGGCTGAAGTCTAGCCAATTGAGAGAGTCCAAGTCAACCTAGAAATTTCAGTGTATTCTCTCAGAGAATGTTTCTGCTGGGAAATGGCCGAATGGTATTACCGCTGGGCTGTTCATCCAAAGAGCCAGGGAATGTTCCATGGATCCGGGTTTGAATCCTGCCTCAGCAGATGGTGGAACTTGGATTCCAGTGAAATTCTGGAAGTAAGAGTCTAATGGTGACCATGAATCATTTGTCAGGAAAATCCCTTCTGGTTCATGAATATCCCTTGGGGAAAGATACTGCTGTCCTCCCCGGTGTGGCTTCTGTGTGACTCCAGACCCACAGCAATGGGGTTGGCTCTTAACTACCATCTTGGCAATTAGGCAATAAATGTTGGCATTGCCAGTGGCACCCTCATCCCATGAATGAATAAAGTAAAATAGTGTCTTGGTTTACCTTAGGATTTGCTTTATTTCTTAGTCATAACTAGCTTCTCTCTTTTTTTTTCTCTCTGGTGAAGTGTTGGATAAGAATATGGTGGCCAGCTGCAGGGATTCAGTTGGTTGGATGTTTTCCAAGCTGGATACGGATGTGGACCTGTTCCTGGATGAGGCAGAGCTTGCAGCCATCAATCTGGACAAATATGAAGTCTGTGTGAGACCCTTCTTCAACTCCTGCGACACCTACAGAGACGGGCATGTTTCCATGGCTGAATGGTGCTTCTGCTTCTGGAGGGAAAGTAGGTGTTGCCGTGATACTAATGTCAGTGTTGGTAGGTGGACCCTTCCTTCACCAGTCAACGTCCACCCAATGTTTTATGAAATGTGCCCAAATTCAACTGGATGGGTTGACTTCCAACAAGGCAAACCCTGTTTCAGCAATAACACAGTTTCAGTTTTCATTGTATTGAACTGAATCATTTCCTCTTGCTGCCTCTCCCCCTCTCCTTTCGTAACCGCCCCCACACATTTGTGCCAGTCTCTCCGCTGATTTCTTCCAGTTGATGTTTTAGAATCATAGAATCCCTGTAGTCTGGAGGCAGGCCTTTCAGCCCATCAAGTTCACACCAACCCTCCAAAGTGCATCACCACACAAGCCCCACCCCCTGTATTTCCCATGGCTGACCCATCTAGTCTGTATATTCCTGGACACTATGGGCAATTTAGCATGGCCAAACCACCCTAATGTGCACATCTATGGGCTGTGGGAGGACACTGGAATACCTAGAGGGTACCCACTGTTGTGGACCAGGCCAGACCCCTCAAAACTTTCAGGAGAGTAGCCCAGGCCCTAACTTTGCTAATTTTTTTAAGCAGGCGTAAAGTGGATATTCCAGGAGTGATGCAGCTGGTCAAACCACTTAGTTTTAAACAAATCAGAATTTATTTACAAGATTACCAAATGAAACACAAACAAAGGAGAACATAATATAGAATAACTTAACCTAGCTGAAAACCCAACAAATTTTCCCAACTTAGTGATGCTGTTCCAAATGCTTGCAACCTTCCCCATAAACACCCCTATGCACAAAAGGTAAAATCAAACACAGGGTCTTACAAGAGAGATGTCAGAGAGAGAGAGAATCGACCTGCATGGACCTGCTTGGGTCCAGCAGCTTCACAACTGCCTGCTTGTTAAAACCAAACCAAACCAGAGAAAAGCTGACCAGGCAGAACTGGCCACTCCCCTTCCATTGTACCTGTGTTTTTTTTTGTCAAAACTCGAAAGCCCTTTTCCTGAGGCAGTATCTGTTAACTATAATCAAATGGCCCTAAAACTCTTCAAAACCTAGACTTTTCGGAATCACTGCTTTTCCGACCTCTCTGAAAAAGAAGCCAAGGACAGTATATCCTTGTTAAAGGGGCAGCGCTGTCACACCACCCAGACACAGGGAGAATGAGCAAACTTCCCCCGAGGCTATAATCAAACCTGGGTCCCTGGCACTGTGAGGCAGCACTGAGTCACTGTGCCAGTCTTTTCTGAATTTTCAATCTTGTGGCTATTTTTCCAGTTCTGGCCCCTTGTCCATCTCCAGTTTTAGTCATTCCATCATTGTTCAGATCATTGGACTCTAAGCTGTGGAATGCCTGTCTGAACCTTCCTGACTCACTTAGAAACATCGAAAATAGAGAAAGGTGTAGGCCATTCGGCCATTTGTGCCTGGTCAGCTCTCCCTCCCTCCCTCCCTCCTGAAAACCAACCTCCCCATCTCTCCTGCTGTCTCCTCACAAGCTGTGATTCGCAGAGTGCTCCTGTGAAGGGTGTGCTGGTGTTTTCACTGGATGTGGAATAATGCTGTTGGTTTATCAATTAATGTTCTCTTTGTGTTGACACAGAGCCCCCCTGCCTGGCTGAGCTTGAGAAGATCCAACTGCAAGAGGCGGTGCGGAAAGTGCCTGGTGAGTCTCGGCTGGAGACTGTCATCTTTTTTCATTAGCTCACAGCCTCCAGATTGCAAATCGCAGCTAAGTGAACTTTTCTGTGCAATTAACTGCCAAGGAACCTCAGCTCTGCAGTGCACACAGAAAGATGGAAATGCATCAAAACTGCATGCTTCTGAAAAGTCTTTGAATTCCCACAGTGCAGATAGAGGCCATTCAGCCCATCAAGTCTGCACCAACCTTCTGAAGGGCATCTGTCCCAGACCCCTATCCCCACCTTTCCCAGGCCTAACCCATCTAATCCTGCACATTTCTGGACACTATGTGCAATTTCCCATGGCCAATCCTGTGCATCTCTGGAATATGGGAGGAAACCCGAGCACCTGGAAAAAACCCCCAAAGACACAGGGAGAATGTGCAAGCTCCACACGGATAGTTAGCTGAAGGTAGAATTGAACCCAGGACCCTGGCGCCGTGAGGTAGTAGTGTTAACCACTGAGCCACTGTATTGCAGAAGGCTGAGAAGAGATCTGATTTCAAAATCATGTGCAATCTAGATAGAATAGACAGGGAAAAGCTGTTTCCACTCGTACAAGAGAAGAGAAAGGGAAGCCATATTTAAATATGATGTGCAAATAAAAGAAGGGTGATGTGAGGAAAATATTTTTCACACAGCAAGTAGTTAAGGTCTGGAATGCACTGGCTGGAACTGTGGTGGAGGCAGGTTCAATTGAGACATTCCAGAGGGGCATTGGATGGTTATTTGGATAGAAATAGTGCCCAGGGGTGTGGGGAAAGGCAGGAGATTGGCACTCGGGGATAGAACCGGTGCAGGAACAATGGGCTGAATGGCCTCTGCACTGTAACAATTCTGTGATAAATAATAATTGCAAATGTTGTAAAATGCAAGGTGTCTTTAATTTACAGAATGGAAATGAAAGGTATTTCCAATCATTAACTTGCTATTTATAAGTTTTATAAAGCAGGAGATTGGACTGTCTTGTCATCTGAATGTTCTGTATCTTATTCTATGCCTTTTGCTACAAAACACACAATTTAGTAAAGTCCGTCCTGTCACATAGTGGTATCAAAGTCAGTAAGTCTGATAGTTACTGAGCTTGTACTAGGAACATCAGAAGTTGAAAGCTGTTAGATTGTTGAAAAACAAATAGTTCATTAAATGTTCTTCTGGGGAAGTGATATTGCCTCAGAAGAATAATCCACGTTAAAAAAAAGGTGGCAGGAGAGTAGTGTCTTTCTGGTCTCCCTCCTATAGGAAGGATGTTGTGAAACTTGAAAGGGTTCAGAAAAGATTTATAAGGATGTTGCCAGGGTTGGCTTTGAGGAGGATTTGAGCTATAGCGAGAGGCTGAATAGGCTGGGGCTGTTTTCCCTGGAGCGTCAGAGGCTGAGGGGTGACCTTTTAGAGATTAATGAAATCATGAGGGGCATGGATCGGGTAAATAGATAAGGTATTTTTCCCAGAGTGGGGGAGTCCAGAACTAGAGGGTTTGGGGTGAGAGGGGAAAGATTTAAAAGGGACCTAAGGGCAACTTTTTCACGCAGAGGGTGGTGTGTGTATGGAATGAGCTGCCAGAGGAGGCTGGTACAATTACAACATTTAAAAGGCATCTGGATGGGTATATGAATAGGAAGAGTTTAGAGGGAAATGGGCCAAATGCTGAAAAATGAGACTGGATTAGGTTAAGATATCTGGTCAGCATGGAGGAGTTGGACGAAAGGGTCTGTTTCCGTGCTGTACATCTCTATGACTCTTATGATTCAGGTGTCGATCTTGGAACTGGTCCTAAGTTGGAAGCTTCTCAAATGAGTTTTTTCTTTGTCTGTTGGGGCAGAGAACAGAATGTTTTCATTTAACATAACTTTTGGAAATTTTATAGTACAAAAAAATTAGAACGTGAGGAAGGAGACAGGGAGACACAGAGTTTGGGAGAGGCTGACAGTTCCACAAAGGGAACTTCTTAGTAGTGGACTGAGCTTGGGAGATTTACCTGTTTCACACAGTTGTTGAGGGTTCTGTAACAGTGTTAGTAGCAGTGGACTAACAACAGGCAGCAGGCTCTCTGGATCTGTTATTTTGGAAGGCTAGATCCAGGAGTTAGAAGGATCAGAGACAGAGAGGGCTGAGCATTTGACCAGAATCCTCGCCTGTTAGGGGATCTGAGGAGGGGGCTGTTCAGTTGCTGGGAGCTGAAGGCAGTAAATGAGTGGCTGAGGAGATGGAGCAGGGTACAAGGATTTCTGATTATTTTTTTTGGATCGTTGGGATCTCTTCTGGGGCAGAAGAGACCTGTTCAAAAGGGACGGGTTTCACCTGAACTGGAGGGAGACCAATATCCTGGCAGGGAGCTTTGCTAGTGCTACTCAAGAGCGTTTAAACGACTGGGGAAGGGGGAGGGGGTTATCCTAAGCAGTAGTGAGAATAGAGAGAAAGCTGAGGATGCTTCAGAAGTTAAAGAAAGTAAGTTAATTGGAGAAGACAGGCAAGAGCATGTCAGAGAACGAGGTGCAACTGATGAATTAAACTGCATTTATTTCAGTGCAAGGCGTCTGACAGGTGGTGGATGAACTCAGGGCATGGTTAGGAGCATGGGACTGAGACATTATGGCTGTTACAGAGACATGGCTGAGGGAAGGACAGGACTGGCAGCTCAATGTTCTGTGCTAGAGATGCTATGGGAAGGATAGAAAGGGAGGCTGAGAGGAGAGGAGTCGTTTTTGATTAGGGAAAACATTACTGCTGTTCTTAGAGTGGATATTCCTGTGGGATTATGCAGTGAAGCTATATGGGTGGAACTCAGGAATGAGAAGGGGGTGATCACCTTGATGGGATTGTACCATAGGCCTCCCAATAGTCAGCAGAAACTGAGGCGCAGAGATGTCGGGAGATCTCCGATATGTGTAAGAATAATAGGGTTGTATTGGGTAGGTTTCTGCGTGCTCCCACAAATAGCCCGGATATCCAGTCAAGCCTACCTTCACTGGCCTGAGCTCTGTGACTCATGTTTTGCATTGCTAAGGCAGGTAATTGTTTGCAATCGTGGCTTCTTCCCCGAATGAGGCACACCTCAAGAGCAGCTGACCAGTTGGAGGGCCAACAGCTCCTCTAGTCCCAGCAGCGCCACTCAGGTGTATGGCCATTGCTGGAATTGCAGGTCAGTCCTGACCTGAGCAACCTGAAGGAAAGTCGGGGTTGGGGCTTGTTGGAGCCAAGTAGACAGCTCCCTGCTGAGGAGGTAGGGGTCTTCCTACACAGATGCCCAGAGCACAACTGTGTTTCACTGAGCAGCCTCCCTGGGATGGGGGTAGGGGTGGTGAAGCATTCTAACCCCTCCCCCCTCAACTGATAACAAAATATCAGCAAGAAGCCGTTAAATGGTCATTAATGGTCAATTATGTATCTCAGTTGGCCTAAAGGCAAGCAGGCCATCAACGCCTTTATAAAATCCCTGCAAGCTCACTCCACCAGCCAGCCCCTGGATACAGTGTAACATCCCGAATCTGAATTGTGTGTGTGAATATGTGTGAATGTGTGTGCATGTATATAATGGATGTTTGTGCATATGTGGGTGTGTTTGAGCATGTGTGTACATGTGTGATCAGTACTTGTGCACCTGTGTGTTTGCATGTATGTGTGTGTTTGCATGAGTGTGTGTGTGATTGTATGTTTATGTGTTTCTGTTCTGCATTTCCCTACGTGTTTGAGTGTTTTTGTGCGAATGTGTGCATTTGCGTGTATCTGTGTTTAGTGTGTACATATGGTTGTACATGTGTGATGAGTGCTTCTGCATCTCTGTGTGTGACTGAGTGGAAACCTGTATCCAATCTCCACTGAAGTACAACACAGATCCTATCCTTAAAAGGCGATCCACAGGCAGAGTATGTAGCCTATGCATTTTCCCTGACATCTTGTGAAACGGCATTTGTGTCAGGGCTTCAGTTTTGGAAAGTGCTTCAATGTTTGCAAAAGCAAATCAGATCGTGAGTTGTTCAGCAGATAAATTGCTGGTTAATGATTGGGGTCATCAATTCAGGGAGCTGGTTGGTTGTGGTTTGAAATGGTTTAAGCTACAGTAAGCCAAACAGTAGATTAGATTAGGAGGAGATTGTGTAGTTTATCTCCAAAGCACGTATGCAAACATCAAAAAACACGTAAGTCTGGCTTGTTTAGTCGAATAGCCTGTAAACTAGGAGAGCCTTTCAGCAGAAAGCAAAAAGGAATTGGTGAGCAGAATGGCTGACAAAATCTAGTTTGATTTTTATTGTAAGTAGGATATTTAGTGAGATATTAGTCAACACATCCTTTTGATCAATCTATTTATAGAACATAGAACATAGAACAATACAGCGCAGTACAGGCCCTTCGGCCCTCGATGTTGCGCCGATCAAAGCCCACCTAACCTACACTAACCCACTATCCTCCATATACCTATCCAATGCCCGCTTAAATACCCATAAAGAGGGAGAGTCCACTACTGCTACTGGCAGGGCATTCCATGATCTTACGACTCGCTGAGTGAAGAACCTACCCCTAACATCAGTCCTATATCTACCCCCCCTTAATTTAAAGCTATGCCCCCTTGTAATAGCTGACTCCATACGCGGAAAAAGGTTCTCACTGTCAACCCTATCTAACCCCCTAATCATCTTGTACACCTCTATCAAATCACCCCTAAACCTTCTTTTCTCCAAAGAAAACAACCCCAAGTGCCTCAGCCTTTCCTCATAGGATCTTCCTACCATACCAGGCAACATCCTGGTAAACCTCCTCTGCACCCGTTCCAGTGCCTCCACATCCTTCCTATAGTATGGCGACCAAAACTGCACACAATATTCCAGAAGCGGCCGCACCAGAGTCTTATACAACTGCAGCATGACCTCAGGACTCCGGAACTCAATTCCTCTACCAATAAAAGCCAGTACGCCATATGCCTTCTTCACTGCACTATTTACCTGGGTGGCAACTTTCAGAGATCTGTGTACATGGACACCAAGATCCCTCTGCTCTTCCACACTACCAAGTAGTCTACCATTAGCCCAGTAATCCATCTTTTTATTACTCTTACCAAAGTGAATCACTTCACACTTAGCTACATTGAACTCCATTTGCCACCTTTCTGCCCAGCTCTGCAGCTTCTCTATATCCCGCTGTAACCTGCCATATCCTTCCTCACTGTCTACAACTCCTCCGACTTTCGTATCATCCGCAAACTTGCTCACCCAACCTTCTAACCCTTCCTCCAGGTCATTTATAAAAATGACAAACAGCAATGGTCCCAAAACAGATCCTTGCGGAACACCACTAGTGACGGCACTCCAAGATGAATCTTTGCCATCAACTACTACCCTCTGTCTTCTTCCAGAGAGCCAATTCCTAATCCAAACCTCCAACTCACCCTCAATGCCATATCTCTGTATTTTCTGCAGTAGCCTACCATGGGGGACCTTATCAAACGCCTTACTAAAATCCATATATACTACATCTACCGCTTTCCCCTCATCTACCTCCTTCGTCACCTTCTCAAAGAATTCAATAAGGTTTGTGAGGCACGACCTGCCCTTCACAAAACCATGCTGACTATCCTTGATCACATCATTCTTATCCAGATGTGCATAAATCCTATCCCTTATAATTCTCTCTAAGACTTTGCCCACAACAGAAGTGAGACTCACTGGCCTATAGTTACTAGGATTATCCCTACTCCCCTTCTTGAACAAGGGAACCACGTTTGCTAGCCTCCAGTCCTCTGGCACTACTCCTGTAGACGTCCCTGAAAACCAGAGAACTAATCTGTTGTTCGTTCAATTTAATGTATGGTGTTCAGAATTAGTTTAAGACAGCAGAGATTTCAACAAATCCAACCAGAACCTGAACTAGACCAACCACAAGGACTAGAAGTTAGGCTGGGACCTTTTTCACTAGAGCGTAGGATGTTGAGGGGTGACCTTATAGAACCATAGAATCCCTACAGTATGGAAGCAGGCCCTTCAGCCCAACAAGTCCACACCAACCCTCCGAAGAGTAACCCACCCAGACCCATTGCACTACCCTATTACTCTAAATTTACCCCTGACTAAAGCACCTAACCAACACATCCCTGGACACTATGGGGCAATTTAGCACGGCCAATTCACCATAACCTGCACATTTTTAGACTGTGAGAGGAAACCCATGCAGACAGTGGGAGAATGTCCACACAGACAGTCGCCTGAGGCTGGAATCAAACCCGGGTTCCTGGCGCAGTGAGGCAGCAGTGCTAACCACTGAGCCACCGTGCTGTAAAGATTTTTTTTAAATCAAGAGAGGTATAGATTAGGTGAATAGCAGGTGTCTTCTCCCGAGGGTGGGGGATTTCTAGACTAGGGGCCATATTTTTATGGAGAAAGATTTAAAAAGGACATGAGGGGCAATTTTCTTAGAGAGTGGTTTGTGTGTGAAATGAACTTCGAGAGGAACTGGTGGATGCAGGTACAGTTACAACGTTTAAAAGACATTTGGATGGATACATGAATAAGAAATGTTTGAAGGGATATGGGTGGAGCACAGGAATGGGGCTAGTTTCATTTGGAATTATAGTCAGCATGGATTGGTTGGACCATAAGGGTCTGTTCCCGTGCTGTTTGACTCTCTGACTCTAAGTGAAGGTCAGAGACTAGGAATGCTCCAGTGAGTATTGCACTTCCTGACTTCCCAAAGCCTTTCAACCACCAAGAAGGCACAAGTCATGAGTGTGATGGAATACTCCCCATTTGCCTGGATGTGTGCAGATCCAACAATTCTCAAGAACCACATCCACAAACATCCACTTCCTCCAGCACCGTCATTTAGCAGCAGTATGTGTACTGTCTACAAGACACACTGTAGAAATTCACCAAGGCTCCTTAGACAGCACCTTCCAAACCTATGACCACTTCCATCTAAAAGCCCAAGGCCAGCAGGTGCATGGAAACACCACCATCTGCAAGTTCCCTTCCAGGCTGGGAAATATATCGCAGTTCCTTCACTGTCACTGAGTCAAAATCCCGGAACTCCCTCCCTCAGGGCATTGTGGGTGAACCTACAACACAAGGACTCCACCAATTCAAATGGACAGCTCACCATCACCTTCTGAAGGGCAACTAGAGACTGGCTAGAAATGCTGGCCCAGCCAGTGATGCCCACATCCCTTGGATGCGTTAAAACAGATTGATTTTGATGACCATTGCACTTGTTGTTTGTGGTTGTGCCTCTGTGGCAGTTGTGAATGTCGTTTAAAAGTGATTTTTTTTTGGAATAAATACATTGGACTTAGGGATCTTAGAGGTTGTACCAAACACCGGGGGGGTCAGTCAGTCACTCCTCTGCCTTCCTACAGTTCTCTCGCATGTCCACTAGGGCTTTTGCCCGAAACGTCGATTTCGAAGTTACTTGGATGCTGCCTGAACTGCTGTGCTCTTCCAGCACCACTAATCCAGAATCTGGTTTCTAGCATCTGCAGTCATTGTTTTTACCTCACGACTAAACCCAGTGCACTCGTGATGAGAAACTGAATCAAGGCCCGCGTGTCCTTTTTAAATCTTTCTAGTTTGGGATTACGTTCAGCACGGACTGCTTGGACTGAAAGGTCTGTGTGACTCTATGGCTCTGACTCTCAAACTCTTGGGTGGATTTGAGGATCCCTTTGGTCTAATTTGTTGATGAGCTGGGAAATTGTTCCCAGCCAACATTCTATCCCTCAACCCACACCTCCAATCTGCTTTAAAAGCTAATCCTTATTGTTTGTGGGAGCTTGCTGTGTACGAATTGGCTGCCATGTTTCCTGCATTGCAACAGTGAGTTCCAAAGCATTTAGTGGTTCAGGACAACATGAGGTCACAAAAGGCGCTATAGAAATGTACGTTTTTAGACTCTACTTTGTAAAGAGCTGATGTTCAGAATTATGACGACAGTGTGAGTAACTCTGTTCTCTGTCTTACAGGTACCTTCATTCCTAGTTGTGATGAGGATGGTTACTACAGGAAGCTGCAATGTGATACTTACTCTGGCGAGTGTTGGTGTGTTGACCAGCAAGGCAGTGAGGTGACAGGAACCCGGGTTAAAGGGAACCCTGACTGTGGTAAGAGCCTCATCTGGCTAGCTGCTGTTCTGTATTGCCCTTTCTCACAGACAGTAATCTCCCACCTAAATGGAGAGATGTTGGCAACGTTATTGGACTAGTAATCCAGAGGTATGGGCTAATCCTATGGGATCAGGGCTACAAATCCCACCCATGGCAGTTAATGGATTTAAAGTCTGGAATTGAAATCTAGTCTCTAGTATTCTTCAGTGTCATCCTAACCCATCTGGTTCATTAAGACGCTTAGAGGAAGGAAATCTGCCCTGTTTCTTCAGTCTGGCCTATATGTGACTACAGAGTGGTTGACTCTTATAGTAAAAGACTGGGGATGTGGTGAATCTGAAATCAAAGCAGAAAATACTGAAGAAACTCAGCAGGTCTGGCAGCATCTGTGGAGGGAAAAACAGATATTGTTTCGATTCCGATCTTATCCTTTGTCAGAACTGGAAGGGGTTGGAAAATGGAGTTGTTTCTGTTATTGATGGAGGAGGAGGAGGAGCAAGTGGAGCAGGTGGTGAGGGCGCCCAGAGCAAATAGGAGTGATAATGGTGGTAAAGGAGCAATGGAGATGTAAAATAGGTGTAAATAGTAGGTATGGAGTGGAGAAAATGGTTCCACTCTGCTGAGAACAAATCTAACAAGACACAAACAAGTCATGGTGGGGGAGGGGAGGGATGTAAATAAAATGTGGGGACAAAAGTCTTGCCCTGAAGTTGTTGAACTCAATGAGTTTAAACTGTTGTTCCTGCAGCTTCCGTCTTGCATTGGCTCCGAACAGCCCCCTGAAAAGGCTAAGCAAGCCTCTCAGTTCGAGGGTGATGAGGGAGGGCCAACAGATGTTGGTCCAGCCACTGACAGGAAAGAGTGAACAAAAAATAACTAAAGCTTTGAATCAGAAACACCCTCGGTGAATTTGGTGCAGCATTAAGAGACCCAGGCTGGTCCTTTGTATTTAGAATATTTGAAGGATAAACTGGCCATGGCTTTTCAAAATTTTAAAAATTCCAGTCAGGTTGATAGAGGGGGAACTGTGTCCTTTGGTGGGAGAACGAACAAAAGGATAAAAACGTAAATTCAGAGCCAGGCTATTCAGGAAGCACTCGCTCATCCAAAAGCTAGTAGTTTGGGATTACGTTGGACCTGGACTGGTTGGGCCAAATGGCCTGTTTGCATGCTGTATGGCTCCATGACTCTCTAACTCTGGACTTTATGGCAGAAAGGCCTGGGGTTACTGGCGGTGAACTGGAGCTTTCAGAAGGATCAATGGAGTTGTGTTAGATAAGAGTATCAAAGGCTGAGTGGAATAAAGATGGAGATGGGTACAGAGCAGCAAGGTTTAATTGAATGGTGGAGGAGGTTGAAGGGGCCAAATGACCTCCTGTGTCCCTCATGTTTCTCTGGGGTTGGGTGTCCCAGGTGGGGACAGTGAGCTTTACAATTGTAGTTGTTGCTTGCACAAATTGGCCTGCCTTGGGATTCCACCTTTCCTGCAAATGTTTGGGGTGCTTCAGAAATCAAACCAGGTGAATAACCATCATCGGATCGCAAACGTAGATCATTCAAACCCATCATATCAGCATGGGCTGTATTATCCAGTCTGGCTGTATAATCCAGTGCCAATCTCCTGCCTTTTCCTCAATGCCTGATCACCACTTCTATCCAAATAACTATCCAATGTCTCTCTTGAATGTTTGAATTGAACCTGCCTCTGCCTGAATTCCAGGCAGTGCATTCCACACTCTTAACTATTCACTGACTGAAACAGATTTTTCTCACACCACCCTTGCTTTATCTGCACATTACTTTGCACCCCTCTCATTCTTGTTCTGTTTCTGACCAGAAACAGCTTCACCTTTAATCGTGAATCTGTTAATTCTAAAAATGTAGAAAGAAAGGTTTTCGATGGGTAGTCATGTATCATCCAATTGGTTAATGAAGGCTGGCTATGCTTTCCCAATTGGTGGGGCTCTGTGAAGATTGACATGTCAGAAACCAATGGGAACAAGAGTGGGGCCATTGCGAAGGAACTTCCAAACATGGTCCCAAAGCGCCCACCTCCCTCTGTCTGCTCTTTGTCCAGCTAATTGCATTCCCTGTGAGTGACCCTGGTTTTCTGTCATTTCTGCAGAGGATGTGATCAGTTTCTCCGGTGATTTTGGCAGCGGAGTCGGCTGGGAGGATGAGGAAGAGAAAGAGACTGAAGAGACTGCGGAAGAAACAGAGGAGGAAGAGGGTGAAGCTGGGGAGACGGATGATGGAGGCTACATTTGGTAACACCGCAACAGCTGTCTGATAAACACTGCTAACCATTTGGCACATGTTTTCCACCCTTCATGAACAACTTTCACTCCTTCTGATTAACTCATCCTCTGTCCTACAGTGTACACTACCAGTTCCTGATGACCACCTTGGCACCAGTGAGTGACACTGCTCGCTGCTTCATTGCATATTATTTTATCACGCTTGACACTAAGGGGCACAGAATATTACCACCAATGAATGGCTAGACTCCCCAGTGATAGTGCTGACCAGGACAAATGTACAATTTACAATTTTAAAAATCCAGATTGTATCACAAACAACCCAGAAAGGGGGAGGGGTGTGAGGGACTCATTACTGTAGGCAAAGGTTGAATATCAATATCATGAAATAGAGAGGGATGTGACAGCTGCTTCATTTTAAAGTAATGTTTGTGAAAGGTATCGTGTACAACGTCAGCATCTCTCACCCATTGCCCCGTCACCCACTGACCCTTCACTCACTGCCTGCTCACCTACTGCCTCCTCACTTACTGCCTGCTCACCTACTGCCCCCCATGCACCTCACACTCACCCACCACTATTCCCCCACTTATCACACACCTTCACCCACTGCCCCGTCACCCATTGACCCCTCACCCATTGTACCATCACTCACTATGCCCTTGCCCATCATTCACTGCACATTGCTCCTTCACTCACCACACCTGGCCCTCCCACTGTCACATCCTGCATGGTCTTACAATGTCAACCCCTCAGCCAGTGCCCTTTAGATAGTGCCCACCAGGATGTGCCAGTAATGTTTCTGCAAGTTTGCTTCATTTGAAACTCAGAAAGCTCATTCCAAAGTGGGAGATAAATCAGTGTGTGTGTGCGTGTGTGTGTTCATATGGTAGAGGGTACAGGAGCAGGAGACGAAGAATATTTCTGAATGTGTTTCTCCAGCACCTCCACTGACTCAGATACCAGATCGGGGAGAGAATCAGCAATCCTGAGACTGTGTAAAATGTAGGTCTGTTTCCTGCCGGCAGAGATGTTCCCTTAAGTGCTCAGAAAGTTTAACATCACTCAGGTCTGAGAATTATACACTGGGTGTAAAAGTACCCATGGCTTTAGGTTAATTCAAAGTCAGAGAATTCTCAAACAAGGCTATTCAATATTTCAGTTTCAGAAAGAGATCATGTTCCTCTCTGGGAGCTCTTTGCAGGTTCAGCAATATTCCTGAAAAGGTGTCACTGGGAAATAAACTCCTGAGTGAAACATTATCGTTAGCAGAAGATTTGCCCTGTAGCTGATCACCCTGTTATTTAGTCATCTGTGTTACTGTCAGTGTCTGAAGGACTGAGGGATTTATTACTGTGAAGCTAGTGAAGTGTGAATTTTTTATTCCTGCTTGTACTCAAAGTTAAAGCTACCTCCATAATCCTTCCCAATATCTGACTAGCAGCTGTTTGACAGGATGCCTGTGAATTTGAGATTATTTACTCACCAGCGATTGGGCTACTGTTTTTCAGTTGCTACAGGAAAAGTATACACACCCATGAAACACACATCATGTCTACATACACGTGCAATATATACACAGAAACGCGCACACACACAATATGACACACAGACACACATGCACACACAACAATATACACACAGACACAGACAAACCCACCCACAGACATATACACACGCACACATAACATATACATGCACATCTCTATGACTCTATGCACATATATCCAGAAACACATGTACAGACACACACACACACACACACAAACATTTTCCAAAAAATACACTTTGTTCAAGCATGACAAAAGTATGTTTGTAACCGTTCAAATATAAAATGGAGTGAAATGTAACACTCATCCTGCTTGATTTAATATAATGTGGTGATCTGAGGAATCTCACTATACTTACAATCTTCAATGGGCATTCCACTTTCAGCAGATTACACTCAAAGCAACCAGAGGTCTTGGATTTCTGAGGAGGAACCTTTAGTATTGTAACAAAAATATCAGACTTACAGGTTACCAAACATTGGTTTCTCCAATTCCAGAGCGTGTCCACTGGGTGTGGGATCCTTACACAGCAGGAGATAGAATTAAGATTAAAGTTCCCCAAAGGCATGTTGCTTGATTCTGCACCAATCCCACACTAGAATCACATCCTTGATCAAAGATTCAAAACAACAGCAAAGAGGGGACTGAGCACATTCTATGAAATATGGGATGGACAGAGTGTTGGGGAGAATTGACAGAAACAGGTACCTGGTACCTTCCAGCAATTACACTACACAAGATAGCTGTCCACGCTAACTGCAAAGATTGTATGTTTCCAAGACAATACATTATTAGTCTTCTTCCCAAGGATAATCCTAAATGGAAAAAGCTGCCAAACAATGTAATTACAGCCCCATCAATCAAAATCTTCAAGGTCCACCTTCAGATTATTTCCTTTTATTCTCAGGATTTATCATTTCAGCAGCTCACATCTGGTTGAGCTAAATGTTGGCACAGCAGAATATCCGTCCCTGATGCCAATGTAACTGAAGCAGCAGCAGAATTACGGCTTATGATTGCAATTTTGAATTGCTGTTAAGCAGACAGCCCAAGGGGTTTTACAATGCTGAAGCCCCTCACTGTACTGTGCTGGGAGGCTTCTAGATAGTGACCTTTTCCCATCGCGCCAGCTGCCCCAGGCCTTGGATTGTGCCAGTCTGTAACACTCAAACCAACAGCTCTTTACACTGGAAGACCAGGAGCTTTCAGGCTAACTGAGTTTCACAAACACTCACTCACACACACACACACACACACACACACACACACACACACACACTCTCTCACACACACACACTCACTCACTCACTCACTCACTCACTCACACTCACACACACACTCAGTCACACGCACATACACACACTCACTCACACACACATACCTCCGTGCATGTGCGCACACACGCACACACACACACACACCTCTGTGTATGTGCGCACGCACACACACACACACACACACACACACACCTCCGTGCATGTGCGCACGCACACACACACACCTCCATGCATGTGCGTGCACACACGCACTCTCACACACACACACTCACTCATGCAGACACATACTCTCACACACATACACCCATGCATGTGCAAGCGCGCGCGCACACACACACTCTCACACACATAGTTCCGTGTATGTGTGCGCATGCGTACACACACAAAAACACACACACACTCATGCAGACACGTACTCTCACACACATCCCCCCTGCACATAAACATACCTCTGTGCATGTGCACACACACACACACACTTAGACACGTGTGTGCACACACACATGCTTAGACACACACATGCTTACACCGTCAAAAATGTGCCTGATGAAGAGCTCATGCTCGAAACGTTGACTCTCCTGCTCCTCGAATGCTGCCTGACCTGCTGTACTTTTCCAGCGCCACACCTTTTGACTCTGATGTCCAACATCTGCAGTCCTCACTTTCTCTCACATACTCACACACACGTAGACACACCCACACTCAGCCATGCACACACACTCAGATATGTACGTACACCCACACTCTCAGACACACAAGCATTCCCACACCCACCAGAGACACACCAACCAAATACTAATTGCTGTGGCTGTAACTTCCATTACTCAGCTCACACTGACCAAAGTAGCAGATTAGATGGAAATCTCACATAGGTAAAACTCTGATGTTTTAAGTGATTCCAAGTAACTCTGTGCTTTTGCTGATGAAAATTTCTTCACTGGCTATTCCTAGTGAAGCTCCAAACAGGCCTTTATCCTGATAGTGAGCACTGGCCGGAGAAAATTCTGATAAGCAGCTTCTGAATTGCCCAGCACTTGGTGGTTACACTGGGCAGACTGGAAGCAGCTTTGTTGTAAGGATCTCTTCCCCGTACCTGACACACAGTGAGGTACAAGTTTCAGGTAATGGGCAGGCACCTCTCAGAATGAGCAATGTTCGTCATTTCAGCACAGGAGCCAGCCGAAAAGAATTTCAGCAGTGCGATGGGCGAAACAGCACATTGCCTTCAAAAAGGCTGAGCTGGACTGCGACCTGCAAATGGGATAAGCGTGCAGAATTAGCCAAACAGTATTCCTCCTCTGTACCCTGTCAGTATCTTCCAGAAAGTCATTCATAAACTAAAGGAGTTACTGAGACTGAGCTGTACATCAGTGAGGGTCACAGAACCTCACACTGACCCTTGCACTCTGGCCCTCACAAAATGACCCACACACGCTGACCCTCGCACTCTGACCCTTGCACAGACCTTCACACTCTGACCTTTACTCCCTGACACACACTCTGACCCTTACACATTGACACACACTGACCCTCGCACTCTGACCCTTGCACAGACCTTCACACTCTGATCTTTGCACAATGATACACACTCTGACCCTTGCACTCTGACCTTTACACACTCATATAGCTAACCCCATACCAAAGCATGTCCAGCTCTTTTGTTTAATTTTAACTTGTTTTCAACTTTGATAGCAGATCCTCCGTGAGGGACAATGTCGCACACATGTTAATAACTGTCTGTTACCTATTACTTACTACTTAGTTTACCTCAGTGGGAAGAAGAGTCAGGAGGGGTATTTAACTGTTGCGTCCATTTCACACAGGCCCCCAAAACAGTTTGCTAAGTACACTGTGATTATGATCCAGTGGAAAGGTCAAAAATAACATCAGACTGCACAGAATCAAAAACTGACTTGTAAAAGCATCTGTCGTGAAATGATTCATGTCCAGTACCTACCCCAGCCTATACTCAGGGCACTACAAAGAACACTAGGTGAGTGGTACAGGGCTCCGGTATAAACATCAGACCTGGCTTGAAAAGTCACAGGCTCTCTTAAATCAGACAACTGCTGCAGGGTCTTGAACCCATTACTCAGGCTGACCGTCCAGTGCGTTACTGAGGGAGCATTGCACTGTCAGAGACATCCTCTTTCAGGGAAAATGTTATTGGGAGGCTCTAACTGTCCTGTTCGGGAGAGGGGAATGGGAAAGATCCAGTTACATTGTGTGAAGAAGAGCAGGGTGAGTTCACCCCAATGTCCTGCTCCTGCTTGTGATTCTCCCCTCAACCAACACCTCAACTTGGGGCCTTGGACATTGCAGCACAGCTGTGGGCCTTTGACTTGTGCAAGCTGGTAGTACATCACTGGGATAGAGGATCAGAAAACAAAATCTTGAAATGCTTTTAAACACTGCACAGGAATTCCCGGCTGGTCAAACATCTAACTCTTACAACTTGTATTACCTAAGCACTCTTCTGAGCTCCCCCAGTCGAGAGAAGAGTGTTTGAAGGAGCTTCCGATATTAGATCTGACCAGCTTGAAATGACCTTGTACCTATTCAAATCTCCACAACTTCCAGCTACTCTCTCTCTAATTAGATAATGTTTGTAGCATAAAGCACTTGAGAGTACCAAGCAATTGGCCTAAAAACCATTTTTTAAAATTGTAACGGTCATTGCTTTTCCCAATTAATTACTCCAAATGCTCTCGGTTATGCACTCTATTTCTCTGGTCAGAGTCATCACTTATTTGGATGTGACAGCTTTCATTTGTCTGTAAGTTATGTAGTCACAGTCCTGTAGCCATGTGATTTGGATTTTAATTTCCTAAGTGCAAATTGTTTTGCAAAGATTGAGTATTACTTAAGAAATATGAATCCACCTTGATGTTATTCACCTCTGAGGTGTTATTGAAGTTTGAGATGTGAGTAAAAAGTGCTGGTAAAGTATCTAAAAAATTGTAAGTTTCAAGCGATTAGTACTGCTGATGGAAGGATTTTAAATTTGTTAAAATGAGTAGGGAGGGTGGTCAACCAGCAGGAATGGGTGGGGAAAAGTTTGTGATAAGAATAATCATGGGGGAAGGGGTTGGCAAATATTTCTCCTCATGCTCTGTATTTTATTTTAAGATGGCAAAGGGACCGATGGGTGATGAGATGTGGCTGGACCATTTGGGTTTAGTGCTTCAATTGTAAAAGCAGACTCCTCTTTAAGATTAACGAACCACACAAGGCAAGCCAAGCAACGGAGTCCCCATCTTAATATGAGTTTCACCGCTTTGATAAACGGTTTACAGGAAAACTTTGAGGAAGGGTTCAGAGTAAAGTTGTGTTTGCATGCCCGTCTTTCATAGGAGCAAAGGTGCAATCCATGTCCGCTTAAATTGTATCAACAGCGTGCAGCGTAATGTAGCGAATTTAGAGGGTGCATTGTAAAACGACAGGGTAACTCCAAATAGACAGCAGTCCCATTCTTGCACAGTGCTAGAAATATGTAGAGAAAGTGGGTAGGATTGGGGGGAGGGGTTGTGGGTCGGAAGGACCCCCTCCATTTATGTCACACGGTAGTAGTGAGGCATTTTGTCTTGATTCCTTTCTGTGGCAATGGATTTGTCTGCAATGCTCTAATAATCTGTATATGGATCAATCTCAATCCTATTCTTCACTCACTGGATAGATTAATGTATGCCTTCAGATACATGGGACTTACCAGAATGTATAAATCTTGTTGTACTGAATGTTAACTGCTTGGAGATGTCTTATTCTCAATATTTACATTGTATTTGATAATAAAAAGAACCCATTTATCCGAGCACTTGTTGTACTTTGTCCCTAGCTGCGCTTCACAATAGAATTTTCCCACCTATCACCTCAGCATCACAGTTAATTCTTACTAATTGCTATCCTTCCATATGCATGAATTTTCCAACTATTCTAGTTGTGCGCTATATGTTTTCAATTTTTATAAACTGATATAAGTAAATTTGTTTCAGTCTTTATATTCGTTCATAGGTCAAGGGTGTCACTGACTGGGCCAGCACTGATTACCCATCCCTAGTTGCCCTGGAAAAGTTGGTGGCGAATTCAAAGATTAACTCCAGTCAAGTCAATAAACTGAAATGCAAATTTACCAAATCTGATTTGTATTTAAAAATGAATTAGCCAACAGCCAACCAGGTGAAAGTGAGGACTGCAGATGCTGGAGGTTCGAGTCTAGATTAGAGTGTTGCTGGAAAAGCACAGCAGGCCAGGCAGCATCTGAGGAGCAGGAAAAATCAACGTTTCAGGCAGGCGCCCTTCATCAGGATACTGTCTGACCTACTGTACTTTTCCAGCGCCACACTTTTTGACTCTGATCTCCAGTGACTCTGATCTCCAGCATCTGCAGTCCTCGCTTTCTCCTCAGGAGAAATGGGGCCCCTATGCACCCACCCTCCATCACTGGAGTCTCTGTACAAACCCTTCCACACGAATGGACAGAGAATGTTGTGCATTAGTGATGTGTGTCCCCTCTTTCACGGAGTTAGATGGTGAACTGTAAGTGCTCTTGAAAGGCTATTTGTTAACTCTGGGGGCTTGGATTTGTGCAATAAATTAAAAAAAATTTCTTTCCTTGGCCCTGATGAAGGGCTTTTGCCCGAAACGTTGATTTCGCTGCTCGTTGGATGCTGCCTGAACTGCTGTGCTCTTCCAGCACCACTAATCCAGTATTTGATTTTCAGCATCTGCAGTCATTGTTTTAACCCCCTTCATAGTGAATCTAGTGAACATTTAAATGCAATGATGATAATTGCCTCAATCATTCCAAGGGATATTGAGGCCCACATTCTCACCACTCGCTAGATGTGGGTGACGCAGTGGTTAGCACTGCTGCCTCACTGCACCAAGGACCTGGATTTGATTCCAGCCTCGGGCGACTGTCTGTGTGGAGTTTGCACATTCTCACTATTTATATGTAGGTTTCTACCGAGTGTTCTGGTTTCCTCCCAGAGTCCAAAGATTAGATTAGATTACTTACAGTGTGGAAACAGGCCCTTCGGCCCAACAAGTCCACACCGACCCGCTAAAGCGTAACCCACCCATTCCCCTACATTTACCCCTTTACCTAACACTACGGGCAATTTAGCATGGCCAATTCACCTGACGTGCACATATTTGGACTGTGGGAGGAAGCCAGAGCACCTGGAGGAAACCCACACAGACACGGGGAGAATGTGCAAACTCCACACAGTCAGTCGCCTGAGGCGGGAATTGAACCCGGGTCTCTGGCGCTGTGAGGCAGCAGTGCTAACCACTGTGCCACTGTGCCACCCCATGATGATGTGCAGGTTGGAGTGGATTGGCCATGGGAATGCAGGGTGGGATGTGCTGGGTCTAGTTAGGATGCTCTTCTGAGAGGTGGTATGGTCTCGATGGGTTGAATGACCTCTTTCTACACTGTCGAGATTCTATGTGGAGATTTCTTCCAAATTCCGAAACAGATTTATCAGTGACTAGTTTACATTGATGGATACCTGGTTTTGAACAGTCCCACAAGTAAAATTTATTTTTCCACCTCAGCCACCTGGCAACCATCTTTCTAAGTTGCAAACATCAAAGTAAGAAAATGAAATGAAGAAGTGCAGATTCTGGAGATCAGATTCTGACAGGAACAGAAATTGCTGGAGGAACTCAGCAAGTCTGGCAGCAGGTGTGGAGAGAGACAGCAGAGTTAATGTTTCGAGTTCAGTTCCCCTTCTTCAGAACTATCAAAGCAAGGAATCCACTTTTGACAATGCTATCATCACCTTTCCTCTGCCCTCCCTGTCAAGTGCCCACGTTAGGGCTTTTAATTAAAAGCCTCAGGCTTTCCCAGGTCTGGCAGGTAATTGTTTCTCCCCCACCCGCTCTCAGTGTTTGTGTTTCTGTGGTCAATGGGATCTCAGCCTGCTGGAGTGAATCTCACCCTGTGCAACACAAAACCTCTCTTTATTCATGATTTGGAGATGCCGGTGTTGGACTGGGGTGTACAAAGTTAAAAATCACACAACACCAGGTTATAGTCCAACAGGTTCAATTGGAAGCACACTAGCTTTCGGAGCGACGCTCCTTCATCAGGTGATAGTGGAGGGCTCGATCGTAACACAGAATTTATAGCAAAAATTTACAGTGTGATGTAACTGAAATTATACATTGAAAAATTGATTGTTTGTTAAGCCTTTCATCTGTTAGAATACAGTGATTGCTTCACTTTTTTCACGTGTAAATCATAAAATCCTTTTTTGTAAAGTTGCATTCTCAGGTTAGCTGTTAACAATGGTGATAGCTAGACAATATGTTGAAGGTGTTAGCCCCCTGTGTTCTCTGTCTATGACCTGATGTTTAGATTGATTCTAATCTAAAAAGTGAGATAACCAAGTTTTACATAAATTCATGCAGTTTTTGAGCTCAGAGTTCTACATGAATGTATGCAGTGTTTGAGCAAAATGCAATGTAACTCTGCAAGTACAAATTCACCACACAAAATATATGTGTGTCTGTGGGTCTTTGTCTGTGTGTGTGTGTGTGTAGTGAGTGCAGAGTGTCTTAAGTCTGTGAGGGGGTGCATGTGTGGGAGTGTGAGTGACTATAAGGTTGTGTGTGGGTGTGTCCGTGTGTATGTGAGAGTGTGGGTGTAGGAGTATCTGTGTGTGTGTGTGTGTGGGTGTGTAGTGCAATGATGATCACCTGTAATGTGACATGAACCCAAGGTCCCGGTTGAGGCCCTCCCTATGGGTACCGAACTTAGCTATCAGCCTCTGCTCGGCCACTTTGGCTGAGTCACATGAGTACCTGCCATGTACAAGGTGGGAGGTGTTCCCACGCGTAATAGTGGTATCTATGTCCACAATCTGACACGTCTTGCAGCGTCCACCGTGACAGGGTTGTATGGAGTTGTCCTGAGAGCCGGGCAGTTTGCTATGAACAATGATCTGTTTGAGGTTTGGCGGTTGTTTAAAGACAAGTAGTGGCAACCGCCAAACCTCAAACAGATCATTGTTCGTAGCAAACTGCCCGGCTCTCAGGACAACTCCATTCAACCCTGTCACGGTGGACGCTGCAAGACGTGTCAGATTGTGGACATAGATACCACTATTACACGTGGGAACACCTCCCACCTTGTACATGGCAGGTATTCATGTGACTCAGCCAACGTTGTCTATCTTATACGTTGCAGGCAAGGATGCCCGGAGGCATGGTACATTGGGGAAACCGAGCAAAGGCTACGACAACGGATGAATGGGCACCACACAACAATCAACAGACAGGAGGGTTCCCTCCCAGTTGGGGAACACTTCAGTGGTCCAGGACATTTAGCCTCGGATCTTCGGGTGACCATTCTCCAAGGTGGACTTCGGGAGAGGCAGCAGAGGAAAGTGGCCAAGCAGAGGCTGATAGCTAAGTTCGGTACCCATAGGGAGGGCCTCAACCGGGACCTTGGGTTCATGTCACATTACAGGTGATCACTATTGCACTACACACACACACACACACACACACACAGATATTCCTACACACACACACTCTCACATACACACGGACACAGGTACACACAGACACGCACATAGACACCCACACACACCCTTATAGACACACACACTCCCACACATGCACCCCCTCACAGACTTAAGGCACTCTGCACTCACTACACACACACACACGCGAAACACACACGCGCGCGCACACACACACACACACACACACACTTTCTCACACTCACAACCCCCACCCCAGACAGACACACACACGCATAGACAGACAAAGACCCACATGCACACATATATTTTGTGTGGTGAATTTGTACTTGTAGAGTTACATTGCATTTTGCTCAAAAACTGCATACATTCATGTAGAACTCTGAGCTCAAAAACTGCATGAATTTATGTAAAACTTGGTTATCTCACTTTTTAGATTAGAATCAATCTAAACATCAGGTCATAGACAGAGAACACAGGGGGCTAACACCTTCAACATATTGTCTCGCTATCACCATTGTTAACAGCTAACCTGAGAATGCAACTTTAAAAAAAAGGGTTTTGTGATTTACACATGAAAGAAGTGAAGTAATCACTGTATTCTTACAGATGAAAGGCTTAACAAACAATCAATTTTTCAATGTATAATTTCAGTTACATCACACTGTAAATTTTTGCTATAAATTTCTGTGTTACGATTGAGCCCTCCACTATCACCTGATGAAGGAGCGACGCTCCGAAAACTAGTGTGCTTCCAATTAAACCTGTTGGACTATAACCTGGTGTTGTGTGATTTATATCTCTTTATTCACACTGTAACGAGATTTCAAAGCCTATTTACTTTTCCAACGCTGCTGCATGATTTTCTTTCGCTGCTCCCTTCAGGTAAAAATTTGCCTCCAAGTTGCATTGTAATTGAAAGAGTCTCATTATTAGGATGCCATGTGGACTCACATTATGGGGAATTTGTGGTGTAATTTGGTTCAAACTGCAAAAGGACCATCTCCCACCCACTTCATCTTGTCCAATCGACACATCGTTCTGTAATTTTCCAGTTCATATATTTATCCAGCTCCCCTTTCATTTATCCATGCTATTTACCTTGGCTACACTAGTGAATTGGATTTGATTTGATTTATTGTAGTCACATACCTAAGTACAGTGAAATGTGAAATGTTTTGAGATCATAACAAATAAGGACATACAGATCTTAGAGGTGTGGCATACACAGTTACAACTGCACAGGAGGTGCATAAAGCAAGGTCAACATTATTTGAAGTTAGGTCCATTCATCAGTCTAATAACAGCAGGGAAGAAGCTGTTCTTGAACCTATTGGTACATGTGTTCAAGCTTCTATATCTTTTGCCCAATGGAAGAGGTTAGAAGAGAGTATTAACAGGATGGGAGGGGTCTTTGATGATGTTGGCACCCTTTGCATGGCAATGAGAAGTCTAGATGGAGTCCATCGATGGGAGGTTGGTTTTCGTGATGGTTCATGTTGTTAGCATTCTCTAGAAGTTTTCTTTGAAACTCTTGTGGGATTTATTGGTGATAATTTCCATTCTTAGGTCTCCTCATCCCATCCCACTCAACGACAATGGAGACACCTTTAGGTCTACCCTAACCCTGTTGTAGTCTTGACTAGGTCCCCTTCATGTTCTGAGGAAGGGTCACTGGACCCGAAAAGCTAACTCTGATTTCCGTCCACAAATGCTGCCAGACCTGCTGGACTTTTCCAGCCATTTCTGTTTTTTTGTGTCACCTCCCAATTCTCTGTTTTCTAGAAAAAAGACCTCAGGCTTTTTGAGAAAAGTTAGTTCTGGTAAAGTAAGTGAAAAGTCAACTTGTTCATTGTCCTGCTGTTTTGTTAAGGAGAGGTAACTGGTGGTGGTTTAACTTGAGGGTCACCGCACCTTAGGTGAGGGGCAAGGTTGAGACTGACTCAGCCAAGGTCAGAGCTATCAAAGCAAAGAATCCATGCATTTAAAGGTTCATCAGATAAACACAGAGGTGGAAAGGAAAGGAAGATAAATGTTATTTAATGAATGCAAGTACCCCGTGCGAAGCAATAGCCTCCTCACTTATTGAGCTTAAAGTTCATTTCTACATTATGGCATTGGTTAGCACTGCTGCCTCAAAGTACTGGGGTGAAAATGTGTTGCTGGAAAAGCGTAGCAGGTCAGGCAGCATCCAAGGAACAGGAGAATCGATGTTTCGGGCATAAGCCCTTCTTCAGGAATGATAGCTGGAGAGGGGCTTATGCCCGAAACGTCGATTCTCCTGTTCCTTGGATGCTGCCTGACCTGCTGCGCTTTTCCAGCAACACATTTTCAGCTCTGATCTCCAGCATCTGCAGTCCTCACTTTCTCCTCACAGTACTGGGGACCTGGGTTTGATTCTAGCCTCAGGCGACCGTCTGTGTGGAGTTTGCGTATTCTCCCGTGTCTGCGTGGGTTTCCTCCCGCAATTTAGCCACGGTAAATTGCCCATAGTTTTCAGGGATGTGTAGGTTACGTGCATCAGTCAGGGGTAAAATTCGATAATATGGTAGGGGAATGGGTCTGGGTGGGTTACTCTTTGGAGGGTCGATGTGGACTTGTTGGGCCAAAGAGCCTGTTTTCACATTGTAGGAATTCTATGATAAATCAAGGATTTAGTTTTTTGCTGTAAAGTGGATCGTACACGTGCAGGCCAACTGTGCAAGTGTTTAACATTACAACACTGTTTCCTGAGTCTATTACTCAAGAAGTAAACCCAATGGTTTGTTTGCATAAGAATCAGCTCATGAACATTTTGTAAATTTGAGAGAAATGTGCTTGTGCCAGTTCCTGCAATAAAATGGGAATGCATCTAGTCAATTCCACGTTTTAAGGTATTTAAAGACAATACTTAGAAAGACAAACATGAGTTTCCCACTATTTCTCCCTTACTTCTGTCATCTCCATTGGAAGAAGGTCATGTGACTCAACGATTACCAGCCCTGATTCTGACCCAGAAGGTCTGGGTTCAAGCCCATGTCAGAAGGGAAGTGTGTTCCTCCCTAAACAGGTTTATTCCCAGGCACCTGATGGATGGTAGGTAAGAGCGGGAGAGTTTTCTGGTCAGGCATCCAACAGAGCATGATGACAAACCACTGCAGTGTTTAGGTCAAGAGTGTGGACCAATGGAACCTCCAGAAGCGAGATGGGAAGATGGCATTCTTGAGGGTGACACTGCAGCTCGGTGGTCAGCATTGCAGCTTCACTGTGCCGGGGACCCAAGTTCCGTTCCCGCCTCGGACGACCGTGTAGAGTTTGCACATTCTCCCTGTGTCTGCGTGGGTTTCCTCCAGTTTCCTCCCACAGTTCAAACACATGCAGGTTAGGTGGATCAGCCATGCTAATTTGCTCTGTATTGTGCAGGCTATGTGGATTAGCCATGGTGCATAGATCCCTCAAAATTGCCACCCAAGTGGATAGGGTTGTTAAGAAAGCATATGGTGTTTTGGCTTTCATTAACAGGGGGAATTGAGTTTAAGAGCCACAAGGTTTTGCTGCAGCTCTATAAGACCCTGGTGAGACCACACTTGGAATATTGTGTCCAGTTCTGGTCACCCTACTATAGGAAAGATACAGAGGCTTTGGAGAGGGTGCAAAGAAGGTTTACCAGGATGCTGCCTGGACTGGAGGCTTGTCTTACGGAGAGAAGTTGACTAAGCTCGGACTTTTCTCTCTGGAGAGAAGGAGGAAGAGAGGTGACCTGATCGAGGTATACAAGGTAATGAGAGGCATGGATAGAGCCAATAACCAGAGGCTTTTCCCCAGGGCAGGATTGACTGGCACAAGGGGTCATAGTTTTAAGATATTAGGCAGAAGGTATAGAGGAGACATCAGAGGTAGGTTCTTTAAGCAGAGAGTTGTGAATGCATGGAATGCGTTGCCAGCGGTGGTGGTGGAAGCATAGTTATTGGGGACATTTAAGTGATTGCTGGACATGTACATGGACAGCAGTGAATTGAGTTGTGCGTAGGTTAGATTATTTTATTTTAGATTAGGAATAATCCTCAGCACAACATCGTGGGCCGAAGGGCCTGTTCTGTGCTGTACTTTTCTATGTTCTATGGTAATTATGGGTTTAGAGGAGTTTTGGGCAGCACGGTGGCATAGTGGTTAGCACTGCTGCCTCACAGTGCCAGAGACCCGGGTTCAATCCCCGCCTCGGGCAACTGTCTGTGCGGAGTTTGCACATTCTCCCTGTGTCTGCGTGGGTTTCCTCCCACAGTAACAAAGATGTACAGGTTAGGTGAATTGGCCATGCTAAATTGCCCGTAGTGTTAGGTGAAGGGGTAAATGTAGGGGAATGGATCAGGGTGGGTTGCTCTTCGGAGGGTCAGTGTGGACTTATTGGGCCGAAGAGCCTCTTTCCACACTGCAAGTAATCTAATCTAATCTCAATGGGGAGCTGGGTTTGTGTGGGTTGCTCTTCGGAGGGTCAGTGCAGTCTCAATGGGCCAAATGGTCTCTTCCTGCTTTGTAGGGATTCTATCAGAACCGGCATTTGAGCAGTAATCACCTCTAGCCCCACAACCCTCTAAAATCTCTGCACCTGCTGATTCTGGCCTCTTGCACCCCATCTCTGATTTGCACCATCCCAGCATTCGCAGATATGCCCTAATCCCTGAATTTCCCTCTCTGCTCAAATCCATCCCTCTGCTCCTAGCTACTTCCCTTGCTGGTCTGCTCCAATTTTGTGGCTCAGTGTCAATACACAGTTGTAAAACATCTACCTTGGGATGTTTTAATACACAAAAAGTGCATTAACAAGACAATTAGTCATACCTTGACCTTGTACCAATGGGATTTACATGGTGCTGTCCATGTACAGACATTTCCTCTCAGAGTGACTCCTCTGTTTGGGTGAGATTACAGGAAGAATCATATGAAATGTTCCTAATGAGACAGCGTGATTAAACAGAACATTTTAACAAACAACTATCGTTGCTCCAAATACTGAACTGCTTGTAAACAATGGCACAGAAGGTGCTATTAAAATTCTATTAGTTAAATCTGTTAATCTCTCCCGGCCAAAATTCAATCCACTCCCAACACACTGTTTGCAGTTTGTGGAAACATGCTGTGCGCAAATTGGCTTCCAATTTCTTACACTGCTACAGTGAATACATTTCAAACAGAACTACGTCGGTTGTAAATGTTTTGGAACAACCTGAGCTTGTGAAAGGTGCTATGTAAATGCAACTGTTGCTTGTGAGGCCTAACGTGAAGCTGAGAGTCCGTGTAAAAGGCCAGCCCCTTTCAGTCACTGTAGGAATTTCTTTGCCATATATCCCCTGCACCAGCATGAGCTAGAGGGAATATCGCAAGGCTGGAAAATGGGAAGCCTACAAAAATGGGATCATGAGAGGCCAAAGGAGTACCTTACATCAAAGACATATCAGAAATGACTTCCAGGCTACTCAGACTCCTTGGCATCATGGTAGCCCACAAGCCTACCAGTACACTTATTTGGGATAGTCAACATGGCTTTGTGCATGGGAAATCATGTCTCACAAATTTAACTGAGTTTTTTGAAAAGGTAACAAAGAGGATTGATGAGGACAAAGTGGTGGATGTGATCTATATGGACTTTGGTAAGGCATTTGACAAGGTTCCCCATGGGAGACTGGTTAGCAAGGTTAGATCTCATGGAATACAGGGAGAACTAGCCATTTGGATACAGAACTGGCTCAAAGGTAGAAGACAGAGGGTGGTGGTGGAGGGTTGTTTTTCAGATTGGAGGCCTATGACCAGTGGAGTGCCACAAGGATCGGTGCTGGGTCCTCTACTTTTCATCATTTATATAAACAATTTGGATGTGAGCAGAAGAGGTAAGTTAGTAAGTTTGCAGATGACACCAAAAGTGGAGGTGTAGTGGACGGCGAAGAAGGTTACTTGAGAGTATAATGGAATCTTGATCAGATGGGCCAATGGGCTGAGGAATGGTAGATGGAGTCTAATTTAGATAAATGCGAGGTTCTGCATTTTGGAAAACCAAATCTTAGCAGGACTTATACACTTAAGGTCCTAGGGAGTGTTGCTGAACAAAGAGACCTTGGAGTGCAGGTTTATAGTTCCTTGAAAGTGGAGTCGCAGGTAGATAGGATAGTGAAGAAGGTGTTTGGTATGCTTTCTTTTATTGGTCAGAGTATTGAGTACAGGAGTTGGGAGGTCATGTTGTGGTTGTACAGGACATGGGTTAGGCCACTGTTGGAATATTGCGTGCAATTCCAGTTTCCTTCATATCGGAAGGATGTTGTGAAACTTGAAAAGGTTCAGGAAAGATTTACAAGGATGCTGCCAGGGTTTGAGGGTTTGAGCTACAGGGTGATGTTGAGTAAACTGGGGCTGTTTTTCCTGGAGCATCGGAGGCTGAGGGGTGACCTTATAGAGGTTCATAAAATCATGAGGGGCATGGATAGGATAAATAGACAAGGTCTTTTCCCTGGGGTCGGGGAGTCCAGAACTAGAGGGTATGGTATGGTGCGTGTATGGAATGAGCTGTCAGATGCAGTAGTGGAGGCTGGTACAATTACAGCATTTAAAAGACACCTGGATGGGTATATGAATAGGACCGTTTGGAGGGAAATGCACAAAGTGCTGGCAAATGGGACTAGATGAAGGAGAGGCGCTCCAAAAGCTAGTGCTTCCAAATAAACCTGTTGGACTATAACCTGGTGTTGTGTGATTTTTAACTTTGTACACCCCAATCCAACACTGGCATCTCCAAATCGGGACTAGATTGGGTTGGGATATCTGGTCGGCATGAAAGAGTTGGACCGAAGAGTCTGTTTTGCGCTGTACATCTCTATTACTGTAGTCAGGGCACTCAGGGTCAGATAAGGATTTGCTTCACAGCAGCAAGGCACAGAGGCTTTTCTGAGCCAGATAAAGTGCACATGCACACACTCTCTCTCACACACATAACACACACACTCTCTCTCACACACACACTCATACTCTCTCTCTCTCTCTCTCACACACACATAACACACACTCTCACACACACACACTCATGCTTTCTCTCACATACACTCATACTCTCACACACACACACTCTCTCACACGCACACACACTCACACACACACTCTCTCTCACACACTTACACACATACACACACACACGCTCACACACAAGCACTCACACTCTCATGCTCACACACGCACTCACACAAACACACACACACTATCACTCGCACAAACACACTCACACCTCTACTCATTCATGCACACACACGTACACACACACATGCATACACACTCACTCACACACACACGCACACACTCACACACACTCTCACACACACACATGCTCACACACAAGCACTCACACTCTCATGCTCACACACACACTCACACAAACACACACACACTATCACTCGCACAAACACATACATTCACACCTCCACTCATTCGTGCACACACACAGACACACTCACATACACACTTACACACACACACACACACACACACACACACACACTCACCTACCAGTTTCCATAGCTAGTGTTTCCCTACATGGGCCACTAGCCTGTCACCAGAGGATACAGTTATACAGGGGGTTAACTGCATTGACACGGCTGCCCAGGAGACTATCCCAATCTTTCTGCCTGTCTGAGGTGTACATCAAAAGGATTTACAGATTGACGATCTCGGGGGCTGGGTTACATTGTAACTCTCCTAAACTGTGGGGTGGGACCTGAATCCAAAGCCTCTTGATGTATACGGTAATGGTTCTGAAAGAGTTAATATCTGTGTAATTCTGACCTCTGTGCAGACACACAACCTCTGAGTGAGGAATTGATTAGAGTCTGGAACAGTCTCTTAATGTACTTTTTCTATCTCCTGTTAGTAACATTTCTTGGACCAAAGAGCGAATGTAACCTGGATGCAGTTACTGTGAGCTGATAGACCAGAAGACAGCGGAGCAAAAGGAGGCCATTCTGCCCATCGAGACTGCTCTGTCATTCAATAAGGTCATGGTTGATCTAATAATCCTTAACATTTTACTGCCCTTACCCTATAATCCTTACTGCTTAATAATCTGTCTCTTTAATATACTTAACAACACAGCTTTGATAGCCCTCTGTGGTAAAGAATTCCACAGATTCACCACACTCTGAGAGAAGAAGTTCCTTCTCAACTCTGTCTGAAATGTGTGACCCCCTTACTCTGAAATTATACCTGAGACTCTCCCACAAGGGGAAACAATCTCTCCACATCTCCCCGGTCCAATTCCCTAAGAATCTTGTGGTTGCAATAAGGCTGCCTCTTGTTCTTCAGAATTCCCATAACTACATGCCTAAACTACTCAACCTCTCCCCACAAGACCAGCTTGCTGTACCTGATAGACCAGTCGAGTGAACCTTCTCTGGACTACTCCCAATGCCAGTCCACGCTTCCTTCGATAATGGGACCAAATCTGTTCACTGTATGTGGTCTGACCAGCGCCTTGATCAAACTGCATCTTGTTATGAAAGTCAAGACCCTGTTTTGCTGAGACTTATATGGTTCATCCTCCACCACAGACTGTGCAGACCCCTTAGACGACAAACAGCACACTGTAACCTGACCACAAGCCACCAGGGTTTGGGATTGAAACATCACATTATGTCACGTCGTGACATTGGTTCGGCCACTTTTAGAATAATGCATTCAGTTCTGGTCTCCCTGCTATAGGAATTATATTGTGAAGGATTGAAAAGCTTCAGAAATGATTTACAAAGATGTTCCCAGGATTGGAGGGTTTGAGGAGAGGATGAATAGGCTGGGGCTGTTTTCCCTGGAGCATTGGAGACTGAGGGATGATCTTAAAGAAGTTTATAATATAATAAGGGGTATGGTTAGAGTGCATAGGCAAGACCTTTTCCCCAGGATGGGGGAGTCAAAATCTAGAGGGCATAGGTTTAGGGTGAGAGGAGAAAGATTTAAAAAGAGACCTAAGGGGCAACGTTTTCACAGAGAGGGTGGTACGTGTATGGAATGAGCTGCCAGAGGAAGCGATAGAGGCTGGTACAATTACACATTTAAAAAGCATCTGGGGGTTGGGTATAGAGGGATATGGGTCAAATGCTGGCAAATGGGACTAGGTTAATGTAGACTATCCAGTCGGTATGGACAAGTTGGACCAAAGGGTCTTTTTCTGTGCTGTACATTTCTGTGAATCTATGACGGTTCTGGCTCAGAGGTGGGGTCAATACCCCCGCATCACAAGACCTCCTCCGAGCAACAACGTGTTGTATTATAGAGCAAATCGAAGAGGGAGGGTAATCTCTGTGCACGGGGGAGAATCAGACAAAGCACGAGCCACAGTGCCTGAAGTTGACAAAGACAGTGAGAATTCTAAAATGTTACTCTCCCTTAGCAGAGCTAGGACTCAGTGAGGTTCAGTTCAGCTGATGCTGCCCTTGATAGAGGTGACTGTCTGAGCTATACCTTCAGGCATTGGACAGGAGTGGGGAGAGGGAAACAGGAAAAACAAGACATATGGATCAATTCACTCCTGTAAAAATACAGAGCTTTTACACTCCGTGTGAAGGAGACTGCAAAGAGGCATTTATTAATTAACTTCTTATCACCAAAATACTCAGTGCACCTTTCATTACAATAAAATTCAGAGAGAAGTTCCTTTCTCCAGGGGTCTTATCAAACTGAACTTATTGAAGACGGAGTCTGTGGTATTTTCACCCTATTTGCAAACAAAATATGTTTATATAGCACCTTTCACAACCTCAGGACATCTAAAATGGGTTAAAATGAATTAAGTACTTCTGAAGGGTAGTCAATGTGGCAAAATTTGCACACAGGCAGGTTCCAAAACACAAATACAGCCAATAATCTGCTTTTGTATTGTTGAATGAGTTTCAGTTGGTCCCTGGGATGAGAGGGCTGCCTCAAGAGGCTGACAAGAATGGGGTTAAATGCAAAAATTGCTGGAGAAACTCAGCAGGTCTGGCAGCATTTGTAGAGAGAAAGCAGAGTTAACGTTTCAAATCTGATGACTCTTCACCTGAACGGAAACTTGGATCTGTGTTTTCTGGAGCTGAGAGGAATGAGGAGCTATCAGTGAAAGGTTCAAAATACTGAAGGCACTTGATGGGGTACACAGTCAGCGGTGGTTCTTGCTGGTTGGCGAATCTAAAGTACAGGTTATTGCTCAGAATGAGAGGGTCATCCTGGAATAATTTAGAACGCATTTCAGAATGAGAGAGGAATTATTACTTCACTAAAAACAAGACATATTCACTCCTGTAAAAATACAGAGCTTTTACACTCCGTGTGAAGGAGACTGCAAAGAGGCATTTATTAATTAACCTTTTATCACTAAAATACTCAGTGCACCTTTCATTACAATAAAATTCAGAAAGAATTTTTGGAATTCTCCAGAATCATAGAATTCCTACTGTGTGATAGCAGGCTATTCAGCCCATCGAATCCACACCAACTCTCTGAAGAGCATCCCACCCAGACTTACCCCGCTACCCTATTCCGCTAACCCTGTATTTCGCATGGCCAATCCATCCAGCCATCTACTCCAGAATTTTGTGAATGTTCCATCATTGAAAATACTTTTAAGGCTGAACTTTCATTCAATGGGAAATGGAGGCATATGAGGAATGGGCAAGAGAAAGAAGTTGAAGCCCAGCTCAACCATGGCACGGTGACTCAGTAGTTAGAACAGCTACCTCACAGCACGAGGGATCTGGGTTCAATTCCTGTCTCGGGCAACTGTCTGTATGGAGTTTGCACATTCTCCCCGTGTCTGCGTGGGTTTCCTCCGGGTGCTCTGGTTTCCTCCCACAGTCTAAAGATGTGCAGGTTAGGTGGATAAGCCATGGGAAATTGCCCCATAATGTGCAGGCTAAATGGGTTAGCTGCAGGGCATGAGGGTTATAAGGCAGAGGGGTGAGACTCGGTGGGATGCCCGTTGGATGGTTGGTCACTTCAACAATTTGGATTGTAGGATGGAATGTTTGTTCCTGTAGCTCCAAGCTATGGGATCACTAATTCGGTCAGCTGGTAACACTCCAGTCACGAAATCAGCAATTTACTGACTAAACCTCACTCCTGAGACTGCAGTGCATACTCTCAGCTGATGCCTCAGTGCAGTACGGAGGGAGCACTGCACTTCCTGCAGTGCTGTCTTTTGTAGGAGTTTGGAGGTGATATGTTTCAAGTGTGGGCAGATGTTAAAGACCCCATGGAGAAGTCGAGGTCAAAACATGGCATGATTTCGGGAAAGAGTTGGATGAAGCACTTGGGGCTAAAGGCTAATGGGAAAAGCAATTACAGATTCTTGTTGTAAAACACTCCCCACCTCCCCACCACCACCCCCCCCCCCCCCACCCCACCAAAGACAGTACCTCCGACAGTGCCATGTTCCCTCAAAATGCACTGGAGTGTAGTCCTTGATTTCATGTTTTATTCTATCCAGGCACCTCAATCATATCTTCCCTCGGTAGCGGTGCTCTTAGAAAACACAAGCCTAGACTGTGCATCCTTGCAAGTAATGACAAGCTGAAGCAAACTTGGGCCACTTTGAAATCAAGAAGCCAATGGGAACCAACAGATCACTGATCTAAAAGGAAGGGGAAGTCATTGAGGTTGCAACACACACCCACACGCAATTATCTAGAAACTTTGCTGAGAGGTTGGTTTGAGTTCAGTTGCACACATTGTCAGCTGTAGCATCCTGACATGCAATAAAACAATGATGTGGTTGCTATCCCGTATACATAGCCTTTTATAAATCTGATCTAGGAATCAGAATGGTACGGCTTCTTGCTTTCTTTCTCAATTCACATCCAGGCGCCCAGTTAACATGCTGCAGTATCTCCAAATCAAAATCCTTTGCATACTTTCACATCGTTATCAGCATGAGTGATATTATTAAGCTGGAGAGGGTTCAGAAATGTTTTGCCAGGATGTTGCCAGGAATGAAAGGTTTAAGATATGAAAATAGACTGGAAAGTCTGGGACATTTTTCGCTGGAGCATAGGAGGTTGAGGGGTGACCTTATCTAGAGGTTTATAAAATAATGAGTGGAATAGAGAAGGTGAATAGCAAGTGTCTTTTCCCTAGGGTGGGAGGTGTCAGGACGAGGGAGCATATTTTTAAGGTGAGAGGGGAAAGATTTGATAAGGACAATTTTTTAACGCAGAAAAATGATTTTTGTATGCAAGAGGGAGTGTTGGGTATGGGTACAGTTCCAACATTTAAAAGATATTTGGATAAGTACGTGAATAAGAAATGTTTGGAGGGATATGGGCCAGGAGCAGATAGGTGGGACGAGTTTAGTTTGGGATTATGGCTAGCGTGGACTAGTTGGACCGAAGGGTGTGTTTCTGTGCTGTATGATTCAATATGATGCAGAGAAATAGAAACAGCTTTTTAGAGAAGGTGCCCTCACTGTCGGTTGTGAAAAAACTAACAGCGGTCACTTCAACAATTTGGATCGTAGGATGGAATGTTCGTTCCCGAAGCTCCAAGCTATAAGATCACTAATTCGGTCAGTTGGTAACACTCCAGTCACTGAGTCAGCAGTTTACTGACTAAACCTCACTCCTGAGACTTCGGTGCATACTCTCAGCTGATGCCTCAGTGCAGTATTGAGGGAGCATTGCACTTCCTGAAGTGCTGTCTTTTGAAGGAATTTGGAGGTACTATGTTTCAAATGTGGGCAGATGTTAAAACAGTCGAGGTCAATACATGGCATGATTTTGGGAAGGAGTTGGATGTAGCACTTGGGGCTAAAGGCTAATGGGAAAAGTAATTACAGACTATTGGGAAATTTGATTTGACTTGATTTGTTATTGTCACATGTACTGAGATGTATTGTTTTGTGTGCTAACCAGGCAGGAGGGGAGAGAATGGCCTAGTGGTATTAATGCTGGACCGGTAATGTTCTGAGATGGTGGGATATGAACTCAATAAGTATCTGGAGTTAAGAGTCTAGTGATGACCATGAGTTGATTGTCAGAAAAAAAACACATTTGATTCATTAATGTTCTTTAGGGAGAGAATCTGCCATCCTTTCCTGGTCTGGCCTACATCTGGCTCCAGACCCACAGCAATGTAATTGACTCTTAACTGCCCTCTGGGCAATAAATGCAACCTCATCCCATGAGCGAATAAAGAATAAATCATACCTTACTTCAGGGTAATAGAACAGAATGCAGAACATAGTGTTACAGCTACAGAGAAGGTGCAGAGAAAGATCAACTCTAATATGTGTGAGTCAAGATTAGAGTGGTGCTGGAAAAGCACAGCAGGCCAGGCAGCGTCTGAGGAGCAGGAAAAATCAACGTTTTGGGCAAGAGCCCTTCATCAGGAATCATTCCTGATGAAGGGCTTTTGCCAGAAACATCGATTTTTCCTGCTCCTCAGATGCTGCCTGACCTGCTGTGCTTTTCCAGCACCACTCTAATCTTGAATCTGATCTCCAGAATTTGTGGTACCCACTTCCATCTAATATGTGAGAGATCCATTCAAAATTCTGATGACAGAAGGGGAAAAAGCATGGGGAGTGGCAGAACAGGCTGGAAGGCCAAGAGGCCTCCTCCTGCTCCTATTTTCTGTGCTTCCTTTGGCTATTTTGAAAGGGGGGGGGGGGTTTATTCCCCTTACCGTTACCAGTATCGATCGCTTGATCAACGTCATGTAAAACAGATTATCTGTTTGTTTCTAAACATATTGATCAAAAACGTAGTTGCAGTTTGTGGTTGTTGGTGTGTGATGCTGACACAGCTAAAGTAGAAGATGAGGAAAGGAGATAATGTGAATAGGGATTACCATTGTCCTTAGCAGAGAGGTCAATAACCAAGGGTCTTCGAGTTAATAATAAGTAAGATGGGAGTTGTAAGGATTTCACCCAAAGAGTGGTAAGATCTGGAAATTATTGCATCAACATTTCACTGTACTCATTTGAGTATGTGACAATAAAGCTAATTCAATTAGTAAAGGTCATCTCATTTAAAAAATCCTTGGATTACACGCTGGATGTGATGTAACTTATACAAGGTCAAGGACCGACGTGGTAAAGTTCTTTCTCAGTTGGCACTGACAAGATGGACCAAATGACCTCCTCTGGGCCGTAACATTTCTTATTGTTGGGCAGGAATTGCAACAGCTTCACTCAACAAAGAGCAGGAAGAGGTGGGCCTAATTGGAGAGGTCTTCTCAAGGTTCAAAGAGTTAGGTGGCCTGAACCTACACTGTGTAATGGTATTAATATCCAGTTCATGCAAAATTGAACTTCTTTCCCATCTGCTCTTTTCTCAATGACCATGTTACTTGCACTGATGCAATGAAAATCTACTTTCTTCTGAATCATCAGATTGTGGGTTCAAACCCCACCCAAGGACATAAACTCACTCACAGAAAGTATGGTATTGCTTGAGATGCTGTCTTTTAGATAATGTATTAAGCTGAGGTTCCTTGGAAAAAGTGAGGATTGCAGTTGCTGGAAAGTCAGAGTTGATAAAATGTGGCGTGACACATTTTATTAACTGAGGTTCCCTTCCATATGATCCCAGTCACAGTTTTGATGAAACAGCAGAGGATTTCCCAGTATTCTCACCAGCCCTTGTCACAAGTCAACACTTATCCATTTGCCATTTGAGGAACCTTGCTGTGTTGGTGACTATGTTTGCCAACAAGACAACCCTTAAAATATTGTCTGTAAGCAGGCAAGGCAAGATTTCTCCAACTTCTTCGTCACTGCTGTTCTCACATAATATTTCATCCGCTACTGGGTTTCCACTGAAGATTCACTGAAGTGGGCGGCACGGTGGCACAGTGGTTAGCAGTGCTGCCTCACAGCGCCAGAGACCCGGGTTCAACTCCCGCCTCAGGCGACTGACTGTGTGGAGTTTGCACATTCTCCCCGTGTCTGCGTGGGTTTCCTCCGGGTGTTGCGGTTTCCTCCCACAGTCCAAAGATGTGCAGGTCAGGTGAATTGGCCATGCTAAATTGCCCGTAGTGTTAGGTAAGGGGTAAATGTAGGGGTATGGGTGGGTTGCCGCTTCGGCGGGGCGGTGTGGACTTGTTGGGCCGAAGGGCCTGTTTCCACACTGTAAGCAATCTAATCTGTAAGCAATCTAATTCATCAGGTCAATGAGCCACTATTAAGACAAATAGAGTAAGAGTTCTATTTGAACTAATCTCAGTCCCTGGTCTTGAGAGATGATGCTATAGGGCCACAAGGTACATTTGGACATGGATGGTTTCAATACCTGAGGAGTCATAAACAGTGCTGAACATTGCGCAATCATAGTGCAATATGTGATGGACATTGAGCAGGCCAATGTGACGCACTCTACACTGCTTCTTCATAAAGGTGCTACAGCATCTGAGAATACAGATTGCCCTTTACGTTTTGGGAGACCGTACCGGTGATAGTGCAGTGAAATGCTGAGGGAGTAAAAACGTAGAAAATCGATGCAGACCATTTGACCCTTAAAGCCTGCCCTGCCATTCAGTATGGTCATGGCTGATCATCCAACTCAGTCCCCTGTTCCTGCATCCTCCTCATGTCCTTTGATCCCTTTAGCCCTCAGATGTGCATCTAACTCTTGAAAAAGTTCAGTGTTTTGGGCTCAACCCCTTTCTGTGGCAGAGAGTTCCACAGGCTCCCCACTCTCCGCCTGGAATCTCCGTTCATGTCCCTAGAATGGGCCTTAATACCTCAGACTCAATGGGAGCTTCACGTACTGAGCTCCAGCTGATAACAGATCATGGTGCACCAGTGCCCAAAGCTATGTAAAAGCTCCTATTGATCCAACAATGCACAAAGTAAAATCGAGACCCCCTTCCTATCTCCGCATCCAAAGGGTTAAAGAATTACTCTAACCAGTTCCAACTGCCTCTGCATGCTGAGCAGTACATTCTGTATTTACAGAGGGAGGGTTCAAGTCAAGTTTCCTGTCATCTGGATGCCAATTGAATGTGTACACTCAGCGTTTTTCACTCACCTCCCCTGACCCCACTTCAGGGCCCTGGGTCGGGTCGAATTACCTGCTGGTTTGCACATGCTACGATTCTGAAAGAGGTGAGGGAGCTGCTCAGTACACTCTGCATTTGTTCATCAAAGCAAACATATCAGGTTTCAGACTGTGGGCTGAGTACAGCAGTTGTCAACAAATACAGAAATTGCTGGAATTGAATAGAACTGAAGAAGGGTTGCTGGACCCTGAAACATTAACTCTGATTTCTCTCTCCACCAACACTGCCAACCAGCTGAGTATCTCTAACAATTTCTGCTTTTATTTCTGATTTTCAGCATCCACAGTTCTTTCTGATTTTTTTGTCAACAAACAGGTCTTGGCTTTGACTGAAACACTCTCGCTTTGTAATTTGATGGATCGTGGATATCTGCCCGATTGAATGGACCATTCTGAGCGAATACTCCTCTGTGGAGTATTGAAGGAGTGCTACACTGCTGTTTTTCCAATAAGACTCCAACAGAACACACTTTGTGCGTGGGAAATTATGTCTTACGGACTTGATTGAGTTTTTTGAAGAAGTAACAAAGAGGATTGATGAGGGCAGAGTGGTGGACATGACCTATATAGACTTCAGTAAGGCGTTTGACAAGGTTCCCCATGGGAGACTGGTTAGCAAGGTTAGATCTCATGGAATACAGGTAGAATTTAGCCATTTGGATACAAAACTGGCTTGAAGGTAGAGGGTTGTTTTCAGACAGGAGGCCTGTGACCAGTGGTGTGTCACAAGGATCGGTGCTGGGTCCACTGCTTTTCATCATTTATATAAATGATTTGGATGTGAACATAGGAGGTATAGTTTAGTAAGGTGACACCAAAATTGGAGGTGTAGTGGATAGCGAAGAAGATTACCTCAGATTACAATGGGATCTTGAACAGATGGGCCAATGGGCTGAGGAGTGGCAGATGGAGTTTAATTTAGATAAATGTGATGTGCTGCATTTTGGGAAAGCAAATCTTATCAGGACTTATACACTTAATAGTAAAGTCCGAGGGAGTGTTGCTGAACAAAGATCTTGGAGTGCAGGTTCATAGCTCCTTGAAAGTGGAGTTGCAGGTCAATAGGATAGTGAAGAAGGTATTTATAGAGTCATAGAATCATAGAGATGTACAGCATGGAAACAGACCCTTCGGTCCAACCCGTTAATGCAGACCAGATATCCCAACCCAATCTAGTGCCACCTGCCAGCACCCGGCCCATATCCCTCCAAACCCTTCCTATTCATATACACATCCAAATGCCTCTTAAGTGTTGCAATTGCACCAGCCTCCACCACATCCTCTGGCAGCTCATTCCATACACGTACCACCCTCTGCATGAAAATGTTGCCCCTTAGGTCTCTTTTATATCTTTCCCCTCTCACCCTAAACCTATGCTTTCTAGTTCTGGACTCCCCAACCCCAGGGGACTTTGCCTACTTATCCTATTCATGCCCCTCATAATTTTGTAAACCTCTAAAGGTCACCCCTCAGCCTCCGACGCTCCGGGGAAAACAGCCCCAGCCTGTTCAGCCTCTCCCTGTAGCTCAAATCCTCCAACCCTGGCAACATCCTTGTAAATCTTTTCTGAACTCTTTCAAGTTTCACAACCTCACCTGTGACTATCGATGTTACAAATATCTCAGCAAGAGGAGCAGCAATCACTTCTCTAGCTTCCTACAGAGTTCTCGAGTACACCTGATCAGGTCCTGGGGATTTATCCACCTTTAACTGTTTCAAGGCAACCAGCACTTCCTCCTCTGTAATCTGGACATTTTGCAAGATGTCACCATCTATTTCCCTACAGTTTATATCTTCCATGTCCTTTTCCACAGTAAATACTGATGCAAAGTATTCATTTAGTATCTCCCCTATTTTCTGTGGTTGCACAAAAAGGCCGCCTTGCTGATCTTTGAGGGGCCCTATTCTCTCCCTAGTTACCCTTTTGTCCTTAATATATTTGTAAAAACCCTTTAGATTCTCCTTAATTCTATTTGCCAAAGCTATCTTATGTCCCCATTTTGCCCTCCTGATTCCCCTCTTAAGTATACTTCTACTTTCTTTATACTCTTCTAAGGATTCACTCAATCTATCCTGTCTAAACCTGACATATGCTTCCTTCTTTTTCTTAACCAAACCCTCAATTTCTTTAGTCATCCAGCATTCCCTATACCTACTAGCCTTTCCTTTCACCCTGACAGGAATATACTTTCTCTGGATTCTTGTTATCTCATTTCTGAAGGCTTCCCATTTTCCAGCCATGCTTTTACCTGCAAACATCTGCCTCCAATCAGCTTTCGAAAGTTCTTGCCTAATACCGTCAAAATTGGCCTTTCTCCAATTTAGAACTTCAACTTTTAGATCTGGTCTATCCTTTTCCATCACTATTTTAAAATTAATAGAATTATGGTTGCTGGCCCCAAAGTGCTCTCCCACTGACACCTCAGTCACCTGCCCTGCCTTATTTCCCAAGAGTAGGTCAAGTTTTGCACCTTCTCTAGTAGGTACATCGACATACTGAATCAGAAAATTGTCTTGTACAAACTTAAGCAATTCCTCTCCATCTAAACCTTTAACACTATGGCAGTCCCAGTCGATGTTTGGAAAGTTAAAATCCCCTACCATAACTACCCTATTATTCTTACAGATAGCTGAGATCTCCTTACAAGTTTGTTTCTCAATTTCCCTCTGACTATTGGGGGATCTATAATACAATCCCAATAAGGTGATCATCCCTTTCTTATTTCTCAGTTCCACCCAAATAACTTCCCTGGATGTATTTCTGGGAATATCCTCCCTCAGCACAGCTGTAATGCTATTCCTTATCAAAAATGCTACTCCCCCTCCTCTCTTGCCCCTCTTTTTATCCTTCCTGTAGCATTTGTATCCTGGAACAAATCGGAAAGATGTTGTGAAACTTGAATGGGTTCAGAAGGATGTTGCCAGGGTTGGAGGACTTGAACCATGGAGATAGGTTAAATAGGCTGAGGCTGTTTTCCCCGGAGCATCAGAGGTTGATGGGTGACCATAGAGAGGTAAGATCATGGGGGGCATGAATAGGATAAATAGACAGGGTGGAGGAGTCCAGAACTAGATGGCATAGGGTTAGAGTGAGAAAGATATAAAAGAGACCTATGAATAGGAAGGGTTTGGAGGGATATGGGCGGGTGCTGGCAGGTGGGACTAGATTGGGTTGGGATACCTGGTCGGCATGGATGGGTTGGACCGAAGGGTCTGTTTCCGTGCTGTACATCTCTATGGCTCTATGACTTCATGTGTGTGTGTGTGTGTGTGTGTTTGTGTGTGTGTGTGTGTGTGTGTGTGTGTGTGTGTGGTGGGGGGTTGTTGGATGGAGATGATGATTAGAATAGGATTAAAGTCCATGCTGTCAATCATAATCAACCGAGCAATTAAACAGAATCAAACAATCAAAGAATGGTTACAATACAAAAGGAGGCCATTAAACCCATCTATCCTTGATATTTATCTGCAAGAGTATTATAATTTTGAACATGACACATCATCTTTCCTCTCGGATGGATGTACAAGGTCCGCTATTTCAATGAACAGGGTAGATAGCCCCAGAGTCCAAGCCAATATTAGGATTCTTACCCAATAACTTTAACAGAAATAATCTCACAGTTATCTACCAACTTGAGCTGGGACCTGTCTGTGCACTGTTTGAGCTCAGTGGCCATCGGTCAGGGAAAATTCTCATCCCTGTCTCCAAATCTGTGGAGCCTCACCCACTCCTGATGCTAGTAATGTGCCTAAATCTTGGGGAATGTATTAAGGAACACTTACGAAGGACACTTTGTGAGGGACATGAGTGTTGGTGGGCAGTAATTGTAGAGGTGGTGATTCTGTCCATCAGTAAAGCCAACATTTAGAAATGTAATCAACCCAACAATAACCCAGAATCAGCAATTCATAGTTACAGCACCTAGGGAGGCCATTCTGCCCTCTCTCAGCAAGAGCAGTGTAGTTAGACCCACACACTCCTCGATCCCTTCCTTAGCTGTAGCTCAGCTATTGAAAATGCCTCCACCTTTTTTCGTCGGCAACCATTCACTGTGTAACAAAGATTTTCCTCATGTTGCTATAGCTCTTTTTGACAATCATCTTCCCTTTCCCTTTTACACCACTCATGCAGTACCCATGGGGAAACAAGAGGCAGTATGTCCTGATATCTAAAGAGTAGTGTTGCAAACCCTCCAGGATTGTCCTGAAGAATTGTGTGAAAGAATGGGATTTAGCTCCCAGACACTGTTTCCAGGGAGAAATCATGGTGTGGGGTTGGGATATGAACAATAAATGTGTGTTTTGTTCACTTGCTTGAATACAAAGGCAAGTAGAGAATTGCAGAGGGTGGTTCAATGTGAGGGTCATGAAACATGCAGCAAGATTTCCATCAGGTTTGATGACCTTGTTCAATATGGACTGACGATGGGTCTTTAAATCTGAAACATTGACTCACAGATGTTGTCTGATGTGACAAACTTGCAGCTTCTTCTGTTTCTGTTTACTTTCTGCCAGCATCTGCAATTTTTTTAAAATCTAAGATAAATCTGTCACAGAGCTGGTTTGTCACATGCTAAGGAGCAGGAGCAGAATCGTCTGGGCGTCTTCCACAAACTGAGATATTACACCAACTGAGGCATTTAGTGGCACTGAGGCATTCCCCTTTCAGGTATCTGTGAAAGATCGCATGGTACAATTTCAGACAAAAGCAGGAGGTTTATTCCTGTTATTTTAAGCTGGTGCACCTCCCCAAAGCAAGACCATTGAAAACAAGCAATCATTATCACATAATTTTGGGAATGTTGCTGCGTGAAGAGTGGCTGCGAATTTTCTTCTCTGAATATGTGGAAGTCTCTTCACAAATCTTTCTTTATGTTGGGTGACATCAATTTCTATGAAGATCTGACCTAGTTAGCTGGAATTGAGCAGCTTCGTTACAAGCTGATAGTAATAGCAGACCAAAATCAACAATCTTTTCAGCTCCTTTTTGGAGTGGCCTGGTGGCTCAGTGGTGAGCACTGCTGCCTCTCAGCACCAGGGCTCCATGTTCTATCCCAGCTTTGGGTGACTGTCTGTGTGGGGTTTGCAATATTTACCCTGTGTCTGTCCTCTGGGCGTTCTGGTTTCCAAACGTGTGCAGAGTAGATGGATTGGCCGTGCTAATTTGCCCCATGGTGTCCATGGGTGTGTAGGCTAGGTGGATAAGCCATGGGAAATGCAGGGTTACAAGGATGGGAGGGGGGTGCTCTTTGGAGGGTTGATGTGGACTTGGTAGGCCAAATGGCTTGCTTCCACACTGTGGGGGGCTATATGATTGTTTAACTACTATAATGGCTACTTTGAACTACAGCCTCCAGGGGTGTGTACTAAAATGTCTGGACACTGGATTTAAAATATTCAAACACTGTTGGGACCTGCTAAATCTAGTAGCTGAGTAAACCTACATCTGGCTGGGTTTGGCATGTGTTCTTCTTGAAGAAGATTCGTACAACAATGAGTGCTTTTATATAGCTCTGTTAGTCACACTCGGTAAATGAACTGAGTCACGTAGAACTTCTTAAACCCATAACTGATGTACCATTGCGCTATGAATCACACCGGGCATTCCCAAAATACACACATCTTGTATGAACAGGCTCAGCTCGTTGGCATAGGCATATGGTCGTTAGGGGCATACTTAGAGATATGTGATGGAACACTCCTGGATTTGAATTTTTAAAATTCATTCATGTAATGTAAGTGGCGCTGGCTGGGCCAGCATTTATTGCCAACACTTATTTCAGTTCATGATGTGGAGGTGCCAGTGTTGGACTGGGTGGACAAAGTCAGAAGTCACACAACACTAGGTTATATTCCAACAGGTTTAATTGAAAGCACTAGCTTTCAGAGCAGTGCTCCTTCATCAAGTACTCCACAACCACCTGAGCTCCAAAAGCTAGTGCTTCCAATTAAACCTGTTAGACTATAACCTGGTGTTGTGTGATTTTTAACTTTGTACACCCCAGGCATCTCCAAATCACAGTCCAACAGGTTTATTTGAAATTACAAGCTTTTTCAGAACATCTGGATAATAAGAATGGAGAAAGTGAGGACTGCAGATGCTGGAGATCAGAGCTGAAAAATGTGTGGCTGGAAAAGCGCAGCAGGTCAGGCAGCATCCAAGGAGCAGGAGAATCGACGTTTTGGGCATAAGCCTGAAGAAGGGCTTATGCCCAAAACATCAATTCTCCTGGATAATAAGGATACCTTTATCAGGCTTCTACGTATTGATTACAGCTCTACCTTCAACATTATAATCCCAATCAAACTAATCCCCAAACTCCGAGATCTCTTCTATGACAATTCTCAACACTGGTGCCCCGCAAGGCTGTGTATTCAGCACCTTACAATGCTCCCTGAACACTGATGACTGTGTGGCCAAATTTCATCTGAACTCCACCTACAAGCATCGCTGATGACACCATCATTGTAGGCCACATTTCAAGCAATGATGAGACAGAATGCAGGAAATTGATAGAGTGTTTGGTGGTGTGGTGTAAAGATAATAATCTCATCCTCAACGTCAGCAAAATGAAAGAGCTGCTCATTGGCTTCAGTAAGCAAGGAGGAGGATACTCCCCGCCTGTATCAATGGAGCTGAAATGGAGAGGTTCGAGAGCATCAAATTCCTAGGAGTGATGATCACCAATAAGCCGTCCTGAATCACCCACATTGTTGCAATGGTCAAGAAGGCACAACAATACCTCTTCTTTCTCAGGAAGCGAAGGAAATTCAGCATGCCTATAACGACTCCCACCAGCTTTTATAGATACAGCATAGAAAGCACTCTATCTGGATGAGTTCTGAATGGACTTCTGAAAGCTCAAATGTACCGTTGATCTTATTTTTTGTGCACCTCCTCTGCAGCTGTAACATTGTATTCCTCGCTCTGTTCTATTGACCTTCTGCATTTTGTCTGGTATGATCTACCTGTACTGCACGTAAAACAAAATTTTCACTGCCCCTAGGTACATAGAGCCATAGAGTCATAGAGAGATACAGCACGTAAATAGACCCTTCGGTCCAACTCATCCATGCCGACCAGCTATCCTAACCTAATCCAGTCCCATTTGCCAGCACTTGGCCCATATCCTGCTAAACCCTCCACATTCATATACCCATCCAGATGCCTTTTAAATGCTGCAATTGCACCAGCCTCCACCACTTCTTCTGGCAGCTCATTCCATACATGTGCATATGACAATAGTAAATCAAATCAAATTAAATCAACACTTAAGAAGCTTGACACCATCTAGAGCAAAGCAGTCCACTTGATTGACATCACATCTTCAAACATTCACTCCCTCCACCACCAACACACAGGAGCAGAGTGTGTACCATCTACAAGATGCACTTCAGAAATCCACCAAGGTTCATCTGATACGCTCATTTACATGTACAAAGACAAGGGCAGCAGATACATGGGAACACCACTACTTGCAAGTTCCTCTCCAAATCACACACTGTCCTGGCTTAGAAGGATTTCTCTGTTCCTTCGAATTGCTGGGTCAAAATCCTGGAAGGCCTTTATGAACAACACTGTGGGAATCACTTCACTCCGAGGACTTCAGTGGCTCATGGCTGGAGCTTATTACCCACCTTCTCTCAGCACAATTAGGGACAGGCAATGAGTGCTGGCCCAGTTAGCGATGCCCACAACCTATGAATGAGTAAGAAGAAATATAGTAGTAAGTGTTCAAACAAAGCCAGGTGCTGAGATTCATGGAACACATTTTTGTTTTCCACAGAACTTCAACAGGGAGAAAGTGAGGACGGCAGATGCTGGAGATTAGAGTCGATAGTGTGGTGCTGGAAAAGCACAGCAGGTCAGGCAGTATCCGAGGAGCAGGAGGATTGATGTTTCAGGCATAAGCTCTTCATCAGGAAACATCGACTCTCCTGCTCCTCGGATACTGCCTGACCTGCTGTGCTTTTCCAGCACCACACTCTTCAACACAGAATTCCTACAGTGTGGAAGCAGGCCATTTGAACCAAGTCCACAACAGCCTTCCAAAGAGCATCCCACCCAGATCCACCATTTCCCATGGTTAATCCACCTTACCTGCACATCCCTGGACAATACGGGCAATTTATCCTGGCCAATCCACCCTAACCTGCACATGTTTGGACTGTGGGTAGAAACCAAAGCACCCAGAGGAAACCCACGCAGACACAGGGAAAAGGTGGAGAAAGTGAGGACTGCAGATGCTGAAGAGGTCAGAATTGAAAACGGTGGCACTGGGAAAGCACAGCAAGTCAGGCAGCATCCAAGGAGAAGGAGAGTCTACGTTTCTGGCATAAGCCCCACATGGCAAATGTACAAACTCTACACAGACAGTTGCCCGAGGGTGGAATCGAAACTGGGTCCCTGGTGCTGTGAGGCAGCAGTGCTAACCACTGAGCCACTGTGCCACCCTAATACTGGAAAGTTCTCTTGTATTCTGTCACGGAATGAATATGTCACTGGCTGTGTCTGCATTTATTCCCATCCCTAAGTGTCTTTAAGGAGATGGGGGTGAGCTGTCTTCTCCAGTGCATGTGACAGTCCTGAGATGTTCATTAAAGCCAGGGTGCTGAGATTCATATAATACATTTTGTTCTTGATTGGACAAGCTGTTTACTATTTTCCTTCCTATATTGGAACAAGGGAAAGATTCGAAAAGTATTTTCTGTAAATCATTAAAAAGTATTGTATAATAACTTGCCTTTGTATGGCACATGCAATGTAACAAAAGGTCCCAAATCAAATAAATGTCTAATAAGCAAAATTGAACAAAATGACACTTTAAGAAACAGATTGTTAGGTTTTAAGCAGGTCTTAAAGGAGGGAAAGGGAGGAGATTCTGGAGCTCGGGATCCATACAGCTGAATTTTTGATTTAATTTATTGTAGTCATGTGTACCTAAGTACAGTGAAAAGTTTTGTTTTGTGAGCAGTACAGGCGGATCATAACATACAAGAGCATACACATCATAGGGTGCTTCGACAGAGCGAGGTATACAGGTTAAGGTTGCACACAAGGTGGGCAAAGCAAATTCAACATTGGATTTGAAATTTGAGAAGTTCATTTAGCAGTCTAGTAACAATGGGGAAGAAGTTGTTCTTGAACCTGCTGATACGTGTGTTTGAGCTTCTGTACCTTTTGCCTTAAGGAAGAGGTTGGAAAAGAGTATAACCTGGGTGGGAGAGGTCTTTGATGATGGTCATTGCCCTTCCACGACATTGAGAAGTGCGATGGAATGAATGAATGGGAGGTTGGCTTGCATGATAGTGTGGGCTGTGTTCACAGCTTTCAGTAGTTTCTGGGCAGGTTGTACCAAGCCGTGATGGATCTGGATAGAATGCTCTCTATAGTGCGTCTGTAAGGGTCCTTATGGACATGCCGAATTTCTTAAGCTTCCTGAGGAAGAAGAGGTGTTGTGTCTTCTTGACCATTGCATCTATGCAGGAGGGCTAGGGCCGATTGTTGGTTATCATTACTCCTAGGAACCAGGCTGCTCATGATAAAGTGATGAAAAACAGGAATTGAAGGATTGTGGAGCCAGAGGAGACAGAGATAGAGAGGGGTGACCCCCCCATGGGGTCTGTAGATCACAGGAATGGAAATGTCAAGATGGAAATATTCTAGGTTCAGGAACCGGTGTGAGAACCCAGTGGGCACAAGGGTGATGGGTGTGTCACAACAGAGATAAAGAGATAAAAGTTCTCATAGTCAGGGCTCAATTCAGTAAATCTTGTGAAATCCACACAATTTAATTGAATATCTTAACCGCTTAGTCTGCACAGGAAGTGATGTCTCACAGCCTCACCTGATTCTGGTAAGACTGACAACATGATACATCAGAATGACGTGACAACATGTTGTAGACAAACCAGAAACCACAATGTACATTACATTGATTACTGTAAAAAGGCAACAGCAGAACCAAACATGCCACAATCAGACTGGTGACTCATCATGAGTTACAGATAGGAGGCTCTTGTTTAATCTATAGTATTATAGTGTTATTTTGTGACTTGAAAATGTGTTGCTGGAAAAGCACAGCAGGTCAGGCAGCATCCAAGGAACAGGAGAATCGACGTTTTGGGCATCAGCCCGACTTGTCCAATTCAGCATTAACACTGTCCTTATATTTCACTCAAGTTGCTGCTCCACATCAGGAGTTCCTGTACAGTCAGTAACAACTGTTGAATTCGATCATGCAAATCTAACAAAGCGTCAGGGAAGACATCAATAAAAGCAAAGTGTTGCAGATACAGGAGATCTGAAATAAAAAGCACAAAGTGCTGGAAAAACTCAGCAGGTCTGGCAGCATCTGTGGAGAGAGAAACAGAGTTCATGTTTCAAGTCCAAAGGCTCTTCTTTGGAAATGAAAGGCTCTGGACAGTGAGGAATTTTGTGCTGTAAATAAACTAGAGTAGCAGAGATGCAAGTAAACTTCTGCTTCAGCTGGAAGGTACTTGGGGCCTTAACCAATGAGGGAGGAAGTAAAAGGGCAAGTGTTACACTGTCTGTAATTGCATTCTTTCCTCAATTAAAGGAAATGCTTCCTTTGTCAAAAGAAAAAAAACCCACGTTTTTCCACTTCCCTTCAGGGCGGCATGGTGGCTCAGTGGTTAGCACTGCTGCCTCACTATGCCAGAGATCCGGGTCCTATCCCAATCTTGGGTGACTGTGTGGACTTTGCACATTCTCCTCACATCTGCGTGGTTTTCCCCTGAGTGCTCCAGTTTTCTCCCACAATCCAAAGAGGTACAGTTTGGGTGGATTGGCCATGAATTGCCCATAGTGTCCAGGGATATGAAGGCTAGGTAGATTAGCCATGGGAAATGCAGGGATAAGGTGGGTGGGGTGGGAGGGGTGCAAGAGTTCTGGATGGGATGCCCTGCAGAGGGTTGTTGTTGACTCAATGGGCTGAATGGCCTGCTTCACACTGCAAGGATTCTTTGATTCAGTTCTGAAGCACACTCAAGCTGGACTGGAAACATTAACCCGGTTTCTCTCTCCAGGTGCTGCCAGAGCTGTTGAGTTTCTCCAGCAATTTCTAAATTTCATATCAGGAAAGTCTTTAAGAGCCTGTCGAGAGTGCAGTAAGCCTGAAGTTTGCTTCCGTTCAGATTTGCACTTTCATTTCATCATTACCAGTGAGTGCATCAACCTCTGCAACATCAGTCATTTCTCGGCTTATCTCAACAGATCTGGAGCTGAAACCCACACCATACTATTATTAACCTCTAGCGAGACTCATTGATAGAAATAGTCTCCAAAGTCTCTCTTTGCGTGTGCTAATCTAAACTTTGACTGGCCATACCCTAACTCTTCCTCAGATTGTTCACTCATCAACCATGTGTTAGCTGATAGGCTTCTGGTCAGGTAACACTACAGTGTTCAATCTGTTGTCCAAATTCCTTCATAGTCTCACCTCTTTCTACTCATAACATTTTTCCAGCTCTAACACCCTCCTGTGTTCCTCCAGTGCCAGTCTACTGTGTATGTTCCATTTCCTTAGACTGCAAATGGCGAACTTGCCATCAACTGGTTAGGCCCTAGACTCTGGAATTTCCCCCAAAACCTTTATTGCCTCTCCATATCATTGACCAAGTTATTAGTCGATTGTCCCTTATGTGGCTCAGTGTCAAGTTTTATTGCACTTTTCTCCAGCAAAACAACCTGGGAAGTTTTATGTCAAATGCATGAGGTAAATGCGAGTTACTTTTGCTGCTGATGTCAGTAGATCTAAAATTCCGGCAGGCATCTAACTTTTCAGTGACTTTACATTATTGCACCATGTCGTTAATTATCCCAATCAGTCATTTGGTAGAACAGGACTTGAACCTTGCTGGAAAAAGAGACAGAGTAATAGAGTCACACAACACAGACACGGACCCTTTGGTCCAAGCAGTCCTTGCCGAATATGTTCCCAAACTAAACTAATCCCACCCACCTGTGCTTGGCTGATACCTTTCCTTTATTAAACTGGAGAGGGTTCAGAAGAAATTTACCAGGATGTTACCAGGTATGGAAGATTTGAGTGATAACAAAAGGGTGGATAGGCTGGGACTTTTTTCACTGGAGTCTAGGAGGTTGAGAGGTGACCTTATAGAGTTTTATAAAATCATGAAGGGTATAGATAGGGTTAATGGTTGGTGCATTTTCCATAGTTTGGGGGATTTCATGACTAGGGAACACATTTTTAAGGGGAGAGGAGAGAGATTTACAAAAGGCAATGAGTGGCAACTTTTTTTACATTAAGGGTGGTTCGTGTGTGGATTTAACTTCCTGAGAAAGTGGTGAATGTGGGTACAATTATAACATTTAAAAGACATTTGGATGAGTGCATGAATAGGAAAGGGTTGGAGGGATAATGGGCTGGGGCAGGTAGGTGGGACTAGATTATTTTGGATTGTGTTCAGCATGGGCTGGTTGGGCAAGAGCCAACAACCTGTTCTGGACCTCCCACGTAGATGCAATGGTCAAGAAGGCACGGCATCTCTTCCTCCTCAGGCACCTCAGGAAATTTGGCATGTCCAAAAGGATCCTCACCACTTCGACAGATGTACTGTTGAAAATATATTACCCAGGTGCATAACCGCCTGGTATGGCAACTGCTCTGCCCAGGACGGTAAGAAACTACAAAAGGTTATGTGCATAGCCCAGCCCATCAAGGAAGCCAACCTTTCATCCATGGATTCCATTTACACAGTTCGTTGCGACAGTAAGGCTGCTAATATCATCATGGACCATCGCACCCTGGCAACGATCTCCTACAACATCTGTCAGGCAGAAGGTACAGAACCTTAAACACAAACACCAGCAGGTTCAGGAACAGCTTTTTCCCAGCCGTTATTATACTGATGAAAGGACTCTCTAACTTCAAAGAATGCTGTTCTTGCTAACGTTGATCTTACCCTGTGCACATGCCCTGTGCAACGTACCCAAATGCCTCTGTCTAAGTTTGTTTACTTTGTCATCCTATGATCATATGTCCTTGCTTACTATGATCTGCCTGTACTGTTCATAAACAAGGTTTTTCACAGTACTTACGTGACAATCAAACAAACAATCAATCAATCAAAGGGTCTGTTTCTGTGCTGTATGACTCTATGACTATTTATGTACTTATCCAAATGACTTTCAAACGTTGTAACTATACCACCACTTCCTCTGACTGTTATTTCCACACACGAACCACCCCTATGTAATAAAATTACACCTCATGTCTTTTTTAAAACTTTCTCTTCTCACCTTAAAAGTATGCCCCCTAGTTTTGAACTCCCCTTACTTTGGAAAAAACCTTTGCTGTTCACCTTCTCTATGCCCCTCATATTGCTGAGGTTTTTCATCCAGCACTCATCAGGACAAACACCAGAATGCCAAATTCTAATACTTTATACGACAGAAGGAAAGAATGCTGATTGGTTGGTAAGTTGACTCTGATTGGCTGAGCTGTTGCCATGAGGAGAGTAACAAGGATTGGCTCTCTATGTTTTCAGAGCTGAAAATGTGTTGCTGGAAAAGCGCAGCAGGACAGGCAGCATCCAAGGAACAGGAGAATCGACGTTTCGGGCATAAGCCCTTCTTCAGGAATTTAACGTCGATTCTCCTGTTCCTTGGATGCTGCCTGACCTGCTGCGCTTTTCCAGCAACACATTTTCAGCTCTGATCTCCAGCATCTGCAGTCCTCACTTTCTCCTCTCTATGTTTTCACATGATTTCAAAAAGGTACAAGGCTTAAACATATAAATTTTGTTTGTAGAGAATGACTCTTGTGCATGTTGCTTTTAATAATTATGAATAAGCTACACGGCTCATATAAAAGCAAAACACTGCAAATGCTGAAAATCTGAAACAAAATCAGAAATTGCTCAAAAACTGAATTCTTCGGGAACTCAGAGGTTTGGAAGAAGGGTCACTGGACCCGAATTATTAACTCTTGTCTCTCTCCACAGATGCTGCCAGACCTGCTGAGATTTTCCAGAAGTTTCTTTTTTTTTGTGATTTCCAGCATTTGTAGTTCTTTGGGGTTTTTTTTGGAGAAACCCAGCAGGCCTGGCAGCTTCTAGGGAGAAAGAAACAGAGTTAACAATTCAACTCCAGTACAACTCTTCATTAGAACACTCAGATCTGTTCTCAAAACCAAGACGAATATGTTTAAACCTTGAGCCTTTTTTGAGTTACTCAAGAGCTTTCGGAACCAATAGCTTCTCACCATTTAATCCATGGCAACGTTTCAGCAGGTCAGAATTGACTTGCTAATCAATCCGCACCCTCGTATCCATGAATCAAACCAAAGTCTAGTGTAAATATTATCTGGTCTGAAGAGTGTACCAAGTCACATTATACGGTCTTGATTTGGTTTATATAGTGTCTCAGTGGGTATCACTCGTATCTCTGAGTCACAAAGTCAGAGATTCAAGAAACTTGACCCCATAATCTAGTTGACAGTTAGGGGCTGAATGGCCTCCTAGTGCACTGCAATGACTCTGTAACACACTCAGCATTACTGAGGGGGTGCTGCCTTTTTCAATTAATGTTGTCTAAGGCCCTAAGGTACTATTTGAAGGGTATGGATGTTTTCCCTTCCCTACGGTGGCACAGTGGTTAGCATTGCTGCCTCACAGCGCCAGAGACCCGGGTTCAATTCCCGCCTCAGGCGACCGACTGTGTGGAGTTTGCACATTCTCCCCGTGTCTGCGTGGGTTTCCTCCGGGTGCTCCGGTTTCCTCCCACAGACCAAAGATGTGCAGGTCAGGTGAATTGGCCATGCTAAATTGCCCGTAGTGTTAGGTAAGGGGTAAATGTAGGGGTATAGGTGGGTTGCGCTTCGGCGGGGCGGTGTGGACTTGTTGGGCCAAAGGGCCTGTTTCCACACTGTAAGTAATCTAATCTAATCTATGTCCTGACTAATATTTAACCCTTAATCAAAATCACCTCAGCAGATTATCTTGTCATTCAAACTTTGCTGTTTCTGGGACTTTGTTTTGGGTATTTGGTTTGTTAGGTTTTCTGACAAAACAATATTTAAAAAGAATGTGTTGACTGTAAAACACATTGTTAAACCCCGAGAGCTTGAAAGGAGCTAGAGAAATGATTTGATTGGTCAGAGTACTGAGTACAGGAGTTGGGACATCATGGTGCAGCTGTACAAGACATTGATGAGGCCACCTTTAGAATGCAGCATACAGAGCCCTGCTATAGGAAGGAAGTTATTAAACTGGAAAGGGTGTATAAAAGATTTACATGGATGCTGCCATGGTTGGAGAGTTTGAGTTATAAGGAGATTCTGGGTAGGCTGGGGCTTTTCTCCCTGGTGTGTAGGAAGTTGAGGGGTGACCTTATAGAGGTTTATAAAATTATGTGAGGTGTAGATAAGTTGAATAGCCGAGGACTTTTTTTGCCAGGGTAGTGGAGTCCAAAACGAGAAGGCATAGGCTTAAGGTGAGAGGGGAAAGGGTTAAAAAGGAATTGGAGAGGGTTCAGAAAAGGTTTACCTGGATATTGCTAGGATTGAGGGTTTGAGCAATAAGGAGAGGCTTGATAGGCTGGGACTTCTTTCACTGGAGCACAGGAGGCTCAAGGGGTCGAGGTTTATGCAATCGTGAGGGGCATGGATAAGGTGAATAGCAAAAGGTCTTTTCCCCAGGGTGGGGGAGTTCAAAATTAGAGGGTGTAATTTTAAGGTGAGAGGAGAAAGGGACCTGAGGTACAACTTTTTTCACATGGAGGGTAGTTTGAATATGGAATGAACTGCCAGAGGAAGTGGTAGATGCAGGTACAGTTACAACATTTAAAAGACATTTGGACAGATACAAGAATAGGAGGGGTTTAGGAGGATATGGACCAAACATAGACAAGTGGGACTGGTTTAGTTTGGGGAAAACCTGATCAGCAATGGAATGAAGGGCCTGCTTCCACACTGTGTGACTCTATAATTCTATCTTTTAAAATTCTCAATTCAAGATAGCTGTGTGAGAGGATAGAGTGCATCCAATTCCAGGGATTTTTCCAGTGACATTTTAGGAAGAAAATATCATATCTGTATTCCATTGAGGAATTACTTTTTAAAATGTAGCAACCATTGTTGGGGAAAGACATGAGAATTGATTTATGGGACGAGTTTATGGAATGAGCTGACAGTTAATTGGACTTTTTCTTAATATTTGTTGATGCAGGAATAGGTTATAGAATGCACTGCTCTCAGGAAACTTACCATTAGATAGTCACATCTGCAATCCTGTCAGCAGCCAGGACACTGCCTTTCAGAAGAAGCATTAGAAATAACTCCCCATTGCCCACTTGGCAGACCGCGAACTATGTAAAGGAAGAAAATGAAAGTCCTCCTGGCAATATTTATCTGCCAGCCAATGTCAATAGAACAGCTTATCTACTATCTTCTATTATGAGACGGTTTGAACACTGTAGTGAGAATGCTTTGTTTAAGTTATATTACACATTGTTCAGAACGCATCTTGAAAACTGTGTGCAGTTTTGGTCTCCTTATCTCTGGAGGAATGTAAATACCTTGCAGTCGGTTCAGAAGAGGGCTACCTCTTGTTGGCGGCACGGTGGCTCAGTGGTTAGCACTGCTGCCTCACAGCACAAGAGACCTGGGTTCAATTCCCGCCTCAGGCGACTGTGTCGTGTTTGCACGTTCTTCCTCTGTCTGTGTGGGTTTCCTCCCACTGTCCAAAGACGTGCAGGTTAGGTGGATTGGACATGCTAAATTGCCTTATATCAGGAAGGGCTTTTGCCTGAAACGTTGATTTGGCTGCTTGTTGGATGCTGCCTGAACTGCTGTGCTCTTCCAGCACCACTAATCCAGTATATGATACATGTGGGCCTACAGAGATAGGGTTGGTATGGGTTGAATGGCCACCATCTGTCCTGTAGAGATTCTATGACCAGGTTGATAGCTGGAATGAGTGGATTGTCTTCTGAGGAAAGATTGGATGTGTGGGGTTCCACTGGAGTTTAGAGAAGTGATCTGATTGAAGTCTATAAAATCAAGATGGACTTGGAAATTTTATTTCTCTTGTGTTTGAATCCACCCGTTAGGGTCTTTGTTTACAAATTAGCAATCCCCTTTTAGGACAGAGATAATGACATTGCGAGAATAAAACAGAATCTGCAACCTTGGAACATTCCATTGCAGAGGAATCAAATGTTGTCAGGGATAGACGGGAAGGTGGAATTTGAAATACAAGCAGCTGAGCCATGAATTTATTGAATAATTGGAGTTGAATAACCCCCCTGCTGCTCCACATTCATATATTTACTAATATGAGCAGCAGTGCAATCATATTGAGGCACCCAAGAAAGAACAGTATGCTGTATGGAGACCCAAGTTGAATTTTATTGCACTTTCTGCAAATTTCAAGTTGAAAAATGTGAGGTTTACATAAGTTTAAAATCACAAGTTGGGATGTTTTAATTTACTTCTACAAATTTTACAAATAGCATATATTTTTGGTGGAAAACATGCGAAAAGCGATGAAGCTTTGCATTTACGCACCATCACATCTCTCAGCAACAAATTCAAGCTTTTTACGGTGAATTGTTTTGAACAGCAGCAATGTCTTCATGGGCAAGTACAGCAGCAAATGTAGAACAAACAGATCTGTGATAACTGCTGTGAAATGCCTTAAGGGACATTTCACTGTATTAAAGGTTCTAAAATGAAAGGTATTTCTGCATAGATAAGAAACTGCTCAGAACTTAAACCACAGGTGGAAACTTTTTTGTTCAATTAAATCAGCTAATGATGAAAAGCTTTGAACATAACCACCTTTTATCCTGTTTATATACACTTGTTTTAAAAAACAGCTTCATTTTATAAAAATTAACCCAACTCCTCGGGAGTGTTTTGTTAACGCTTTGTATGCAATGGGATGTTGGACCTGCCACGATAGTTAGAATTTTGGTCAGTAGGTTAGATCATGCAGCAGCAACGCTATTAAATGTGCGTCTTAAAGACTTTGCATATCAAAGGACAACCAAACCGAGCAAAACAAGTTACTCGTTTTTCCTCCTAGGAGCGCCTGGCCCCAAAGGATGTGGTTTTAAATTGCAAAATATTGTACAAACAGCTCAAATTACAAAACCCAATGCACCTGGGTCCTAGTGCCATCAAGCTGAAAATTAATTCAATCATGACACATGATTTTCTTCTGAATGTTATGTTTACGTCACTGTCCCAAGTGCACTTTTTCTCCCAATGTTTTTCTGCCACCTTTCCTGACGCCTCTTGCACTGTGTAATCACAGGAGATATACTTATTATTAAGTATGACACAATACTTCCAGTATAGGAATGGTCCCAGAGGACTGATGCAAGTGCATATGTTCAAATATCCTCCTGTCATCATTCGTCATTTAAAGAGCTGGTGACGGAGTAAACAAGAACCCCAGGTTGGTTTTGGGGATGTGGGTTCAAAGTTTCACCTTGGTAGATGGTGAGATTTGAATCCAGTACAAATTAAAGCGAGCCTAATGACCACCATGTAGCCTTTGTTGGTTGTTGTAAAAGCTCACTGATGTCCATAAGGGAAGGAAATCTACTGTCCTTTCCTGACCCTACCTATATGTGACTCCAGGCCCATAGCACTGTGGTTGACTTGCAGTAGAAATGGCTTTGCACGGCAATTTGGCAATAGGCCTCTAACACACGTGATCAAATTTTTAAAATGTGCTTACAAAATATTTTCCCATTGTGACCACATTTTGACACTCGAAAATTGTTATGATCGCTTAATGAGAGCTGTGAAAGTGGCTGATGGAAAGACCTGTGAGAGCATCCAGGGGATGAAGCTTGTTAGAGGGTGAGCAGGGCTGCTCTAACGTGGCTGAACATCCACACTGGCAATTACTGTCTCAGGCCTCATGACCCCAAAACCTGACATTAAAATCCAACCACAGGCCCTGAGGCCTTGATCTAACTCCATCAACACATCATTCTATTTCTGTCTCACTTATCGATATTTTTCTCAAGTATGTCAACATGATACAATTTGTGACAATAAAGCTAAAAAAAATTATTTATGTGGAGATCAGAAATGTTCAAAGTACTCCAAGTGTATTCTAAACAAGCTTCTATATAATTTTTTTTAAAAATGTCTTTTCTTTCCAATCCTACCCTCTTAGAAGTAAGCCCAGTGGTCATTTGTCTTTTGTTTAAGTCACCTTAGATAGGAGCAGAAATAAGGCCCTTCAGCCTATCGAGTCTCCTCCTCCATTCAATCATGGCTGGTAAGTTTCTCAACCTCATTTTCCCACTTTCTCCCAGTAACCCTTGATCCTCAAGAACCTATCTATCTCAGTCTTAAATATACTCAATGACCTGGCCTCCACAGCCTTCTGTGACAGTGAATTCCATAGATTCATCACTCACTGGCTGAAAACATTTCTCCTTATCTCCATTCTAAAAGATCATCTCTTTACTCTAAGGCTACGCCCTCCAGTCCTAGTCTCTCTTCCCAATGGAAACATCTTCCCAACATCTACTCTGTCCAGGCCGTTCGGAATTAGAGTCATAGCACGGAAGCAGACCCTTCAGTCCGACTCATCCATGCCAACCAGATATCCCAACCTAATCTAGTCCCACTTCCCACACTTGGCCCATACCCCTCTAAACCCTTCCTATTCATATACCCATCCAGATGCCTTTTAAATGTTGCAATTTTACCAGCCTTCACCACTTCCTCTGGCAGCTCATTTCATACACGTACCACCCTCTGCGTGAAAAGATTGCCCCTTAGGTCCCTTTTATATCTTTCCCCTCTCACCCTAAACCTGTCCCTTCTAGTTCCAGACTCCCCTATCCCAGGGAAAAGACCTTTACTATTCATCCTATGCCTCTCATGATTTATAAACATCTCTTAGGTCACCACTCAGTCTCCCACGCTCCAGGGAAAACAGCCCCAGCCTATTCAGCCTCTCCCTATAGCTTAAATCCTCCAACACTGGCAACATCCTTCTAATTCTTTTCTGAACCCTTTCAAGCTTCACAACATACTTCTGAAAGGAAGGAGACCAGCATTGCACGCAATACACCTCTCCCAAACAGGTTCCTCCAAGATCAGTTGTGAATTTTGCTGTCTGTTAAATTTTCCTAGATGCACTCCAATGTCCAGCGATACAGATATTCTGTATGCCTCAGATAGATCCCCCCTCATCATTCTAATTGAGGGTAAACCCAGAGTCCTCAAACGTTCCTCATATGTGAAGCTTTTCATTCCTGGGACCATTCTCGTGAACCCCCTCTGAACACGCTCCAGGGCCAGTCCATCCTTCCTGAGATATGGGGCCCAAGAGTGCACACAATACTCCGAATGTGGTCTGACTAGAGCCTTACAGAGCCTCAGAAGTACATCACTGCTTTTATATTCAAGCCTTCTGGAAATCCAAATAGATCACCAAATCCAAATGGATGCTTCTGTGGACAACCAGTTCAGATTGCTGAGCATTCTGACTCTGAGGCAGGTGTGTATGTACAATATCAGTTTTGGTCTCTGTCTCCCTTTCTACTTTCAAAATCCACTTAAGAAAACCGTTGTTTCGTCCTGGCTTTAGACCATTACCCTCACCTTTGGTTTGCCACTTCTGTTGCGTAAATGTAAAAAGATGAAGTCACCATAGTCCTGATCTCCCTTTACAGGGGGAGATGACTGGTGATTATTTAACCTCAGGGTCACCACACCTCAGCTAAGGGGAAAGAAGAGCCCTTCACGGAATTGAACCCACGCTGTTGGCTCCACTCTATATACTTGAGCCAGCTGTCCAGCCAAATGAGCTAACCAACCTCTGTGAAATTCAGAACTTGTGATGGTCAAGAACTGAACTTGGTCAACTTGCTTGAAAGGGAGCTACGCTCCCCACCACAGCGCCATCCTATCGTTACCCCCAGCCCATCGACATATACATGAGGGTTGTATTAGAAATGCACATTATTCAACTAAATGAAACTTTAGCAGTTTTAGACCCGTGGAGGAAAAAAAGCCAAGCTTGACTGCGATCCAATTCAATTTAAAAAAAATAATAATTGACTCCGAGGAACCTGCTGAAAAGGCTTAGTGTAGATTCAGGTCTGTGTTTATTTAGTCATCGGTCACACCCAGCACTGGAACCTGACAGTCAGCTTTATTTTTAAACTGAATTGGACTTGTTTGATGTGATTTGTATGTTCTGGGCCGGCGGTGGTCTCAAAGCCCTCCACCAACACCCCACCCTCCTCCAACACTATTTATCTTTCGATAGAGCACCTTTGAACTTATTCAAATCAACTTCTCAGGGACAAAGGACAATTCAAACACTGCCAGGCTCATAAACAATTGAAGATCACTTTTAAGAGACAATAGTAAATATGACTTGTGAAATAAATCACCATGGAAACCATTAGCAAATATAGAATAGTCCAAATGCAGAGAATATGCTGCATTTAATGCTACAAAGTATTACATCCACTGTTCATATTTAGCATACATAAATGCTTGAATGTCCACTGCTTAGTCTCTGCTATCAATGGAAACTGCTCCCGTCCTTTTGAAATCTCTCCACTCCTCAATTCTGTACTTCCAAATAAACCTGCTGGACTATAACCTGGTGTTGTGTGATTTTTAACTTGGTATATCTTCAGCAGTCTGAGAAACCCAAGAATCTCACCCAAAGCCTCTTTCTTCTCCATTATGATTTAAAGTCTATATCTTTGAACAAACTTTAGATCACCTGGCAACTATCTGTTTATCTGGCTCATTATTGGGTTTTGTTCAATAACATTTCTATGAATTATGTCTTGGAATATCAAAAGTACTGTTTGCAAGCAAGTTTTTCTTAATTTACACATATTACTGTGACAGTGGCCTCACTATTTTCCCAGGTAGGAGTTAGAAATAAAGACCTGAGCTGATATTGCAACAAGGAACAGTAAGGTAACGAAAACTCACTTCACTTTGGAAACAACTTTATGCAAATTTCTAGCATGAATTCTTTATCAGAAACATCTCATCCGCAATACATTAGATGTCTACTGTTGCTTGGTGGTATCTCCTCTCAATCAGAAGGTTATATGTTCGTCTTTCACTCCACAGAATTGAGTAGATAAAACATCATTAACACTCCAGTTTGTCCTGTGCTAGAGAGTTAGTGATATCGTCTTTCAGATTTAATGTCAAACCGAGTTTGTCCTCTCTGCTGGTTTTAAACAACCTGATCCATTTGAAAAGACAGGAATTTCATCCCTGCTCTCCTGCTCAATAGTTCTCCCTTAACCAATATCCTAGCATTGTCATTTGTCATATTACCATGTGTCCATTGCAGTTGCAACTTCCTTACAAAAATTAAGGAAGTTAATTTTAATTCACCGTAAAATTCATTGACATTTTTTCTCTTCATTCTTGTGTAGGATGTGGGCTTTGCTAGCAAATCACATATTTGTCCTCCATCCTTAGTTGCCCTCAAACTGACTTGCTTTCTAAGCCACTTCAGAGTCACAGAGATGTACAGCACAGAAACAGATCCTTCCTTTAACTGGTTCATACCGACCAGATATCCTAAATTAATCTAGTCCCATTTGCCAGCATTTGGCCAGTATCCCTCTAAATCCTTCCTATTCATATACCCTTCCAGATACCTTCTAGATTAGATTAGATTCCCTATAGTGTGGAAACAGGCCCTTCGGCCCAACAAGTCCACACCAACCCTCTGAAGAGTAACCCACCCAGACCCTTCACCTAACACTACAGGCAATTTAGCATGGCCAATTCACCTAACCTGCACATTTTTGGACTGTGGGAGGAAACCGGAGCACCCTGAGGAAACCCACGCAGACACGGGGAGAATGTGCAAACTCCACACAGACAGTTACCTGAGGCGGGAATTGAACCCGGGTCTCTGGCGCTGTGAGGCAGCAATGCTAACCACTGAGCCACCATGCCACCTGCACAGTGTTGTAATTGTACCTACCTCCACCACTTCCACTGGCAGCTCATTCCATACACCCTGTGTGTGAAAATGTTGCCCTTTAGGTCCCTTTTAAATCTTTCCCCTCTCACCCTAAGACCTACGCCATCTAGTTTTGGACTCTCGTACCCCGGGAAAAAGACCTTAGCTATTCACCATATCCGTGCCCCTCATGATTTTTATAAACATCTAGTGACCACATTGCTGTTGGTCTGGAGTCACGTGTGGCCCTGACCAGTTAAGAATGAAAGTTTTCATAGAATCATAGAATCTCTAGTGTGGAAACAGGCCATTTGGCCCAACAAGTCCACACCATCCCTCTGAAGAGTATCCCACTCCCCTACCCTATTACTCTACATTTCCCCTGATTAACGCACCTAATCTACACATCCCTGAACACTATGGGCAATTTAGCTTAGCTAATTCACCTGACCTGCACATCTTTGGACATTGGGAGGAAACCGGAGCACCCGGTGGAAACCCACGCAGACACGGGGAGAATGTGCAAACTCCACCCAGACAGTCGTCTGAGGCTGGAATCGAACCCGGGTCCCTAGTGCTGTGAGGCAGCAGTGCCGCCCTTCTCTGAAGGACATTAGTGAACTAGATGGAACATTGCAACTAGCAGTAATGGTTACATTGTCACCATTAAACTAGTTTTGTTTAAATTCCAGTTTTTTTATTGGATTACAATTTCAGCATCATGGTGGCATTTAAACTCCTGTCCCCAGTAAGTTCTAGATTACTGTGAAATTGCTATAACAGGACTACCTCCCTGTGATATCTTGAGAGGCTATAAAAATGTAATTCTTGCTTTAACTGCATCAGATTGAGTAACGTTAGTTTATATGTTCAAATCCTGCAACTGGGCTTCAAAACACAATCTCTGCTCCATAGACTACAAACTGGGACAGGGTTTAAAATTTCTTTCCATCATCTGTGACCTCCCCTCCTCAAGAGTTGAAGATACTGAAGATATATTATATATATATATATATATATATATATATATACTGATGCAATTGCATATGGGCTGGCCTGGTAAAATAGATGAGACCAGTTGATGGGAGTCATTGACCACAAAATTATTGCATCAGTACTTTATCCTGTTGTCACTTGAAGTGCACAATTGCAGCTATACGTTGGAAAATGTCCATTCCTATCAATCACCTCAATAATTCCAGTGAGTTTGTTACAAAGGTTCATCCATGGTACGTGGGTGTCATTGGCTGGGCCATTCCTAGTTGCCCTGGAGACGGTGGTGGTGAGCTGCCTTCTTGAACCACTGCAGTCCATTTGCTGTAGGTTGACCCATAATGCTGGTAAAGAGGGAGATCCAAGACTTTGACCCAGCAATGCTGAAGGAATGGTAGTATAATTCCAAATCAGGATGGTGAATGGTGTGGAGGGAAACTTGCAAGTGGTGGTGTTCCCATGTATCTACATCCTTTGACTTTCTAGATGAAAGTGGTTATGGGTTTGAAGGGTGATGTCTAAGGAGATTTGGTGAATTTCTGAAGAGTATCTTGCAGATGGTACACACTGCTCTGACTGAATGCAGTGTTTGGTGGAGGAGAGAGTGAATAAAACAGTTAATTAATCAAAACCAGAGCCAGTGTCACTAAGACGGCCCCTATCCCAATATAAATGCAGTTTCATACATCATATGTGGGCAACATGGTGGCTCATGGTTAGCATTGCTGCCTCACAACGACAGGGACTCAGGTTCGATTCCAGCCTCGGGCGACTGTCTGTGTGGAGTTTGCACATTCTCCCCATGTCTGCGTAGATTTCCCCTGGGTGCTCTGGTTTCTTTCCACAGTCCAAAGATGTGCAGGCTAGGTGGATTAGCCATGCTAAATTGCCAAAAGTGTCCAGGGATAGGTAGGTTAGGTGGTTAGCCATGGGAAAATACCAGGTTGCAGGGGTAAAAGTTAGGGGTTTTGGGGGTGGGGGTGGGGGGGAATGCTCTTTGGAATGGGCCAAATGGTCTGCTTCCACACTGTTGGGATTCTGTGGTATAATTAATATCCTACATATACATGTAGATTAATTCTATACTGTTTAATGTATTACTTTGTAAATGGGACATAGTATTCCATACAGTTTATAAATATATAAAAATATTTTAGAGTGATGTTGAAGTGTATTTGGTAGGGTCCCTTTTTCTGGGGCAGAAGCTGATGATCATTCATAAGGCAACCAAAGAAGTTGGGTATAAATCGAACAAATCCTGCCAGCACACACAAGAGACGGACAGATTCCTGGTTACCCACGTTAAAGAATAGAGCCTCTGGCATCACCATCCAGAGCTCCATATTACCACAGTACTCAGACTCCCTGAGTGAACTGTAAAACACCGTCACTGTCAAATTATTTCATTACAAAGTCACCATTGTACCAGAGTGTAGGGCTACTCTCTCATTAAAGAGAGATGTCTGATGATAGTTTAACCTGAGGGCCACCACACCGCAGGTGAGGGGAGAGGTTGTGAAGGAGATCCTTTGTAGTAACCTCAGCCGGTATGGGAATCGAACCCACCAGAGTGTTAACTCTGTATCGCAAACAAGCCGTGCAAGCTAACAGAACCCCTCCATAAATATAGATGACTTACAAACTGTGATTTCTCTATAACAAAGCAAAAAAAGCAATCAGAATTCACATCTTCTCTCAGTCTGAAACTAAATAGCAATGAGTCATCACCCTTGTTTGACTTTGATTAAAATCTGTGAATAATGATATCTTTGCTTCATCGACAATTTCATTGTATCCAGAACCAGAATGGTTCCCGCATCCAGATTGATGGTTTCACATGGATACTCACAATTCTACTGTGTAGGCTAAAACTAAATTGCAAATAAATCCCAATTTATCCTCTGTATAAGTACTTCTAAAAGCATCAATTTCATGTAAAGTATTTCCCTAACGTTGGAGGAATTGTGTCAACTATGTTTGTACAAATAATACTGCAATGCCTCTAATCTGGATTTGATACAAACGTTGCTCTCAGGCAGAACATCTAATGTGTATCTGTTTCCTGGAGCACATCCTATAGCCCATGAATGATTTTTAAGCTTGTTCAATGTTGTCATTTTCTCAAGTTTGTTGCCATGTGTTGCGATGGATGGATTTGCTGCAAATATTTAGATGTTTTCTAATTTCAAGCATCCATATTAAGCCTCTTTTTAAAGTTTCATGTCAGTTAATATATTATGAAGCTTCCCTCAACTCAAATAGTTTGCTACTTATCTACTTGTTTTACATGTATTTACTTTGGAAACATTTAAAGCATGTCTTTTATCCTGTATTTTCTGACAGAAGATATATTTGTTGGACATTTACAAGCAACCGGATACAGTCCAAACTTAATCTGAACAATAACATCTCTTTACTGCTCTTACAAGGTCAGGCTTGCTTGCAAAGAACTTGGAATAACTTTAAGAAATAGCCTTCCAGGCTGAATTAATATAGAAGTAAATATATATGAAGCAATGTAAACTGCAACGTTTGAGAAGGCAACTCACCAGCGTCTTTTCACAGGCATTCAGGGAAGGGCAATAAATACAGGCTAGCCAACACAGTCATAGAAATTGACAGCAGACGAAAAGCCCTTCCACCCACCATGTCTGTGCTGATAGGAAGCACACCGTCAAAAACAACCATCTAACTATTCTAATCCCATTTTCCAGCACTTGGCCTATAGCCTTGTATGTCTTGGCATCACAAGTGCACACCCAAATACTTCATCAATGTTATGAGGGCTTCTGTCTCTCCCACGCTTTCACGCAGTGAGTTTCAGTTTCCCAGCATCCTCTGGCGAAAGAGATTTTTTTTCTTTTAAGGTTTTGTCCTGACTATCCTATCTTTGTTCCTCACAAAGTTATACATCTCAATCCCATTCCCTCTCAATCTCCTATGTTCTCCTTCCATGAAAAACAGATTAATAATCCAGAGAGTTTGCATTAGTTGAAGGCATTTAGCAAGAGATGTAAAGAGATTTAAGAACAAAATCAGAAATCGCTGGAAAAACTTAGCAGGTTTGGCAGAATTTGTGGAGAGAAAGCAATGATTTGCTTCCAGTGCCTCTTCTTCAGAATTGCTTTAATGCAATAATATTTAGGGTTGGCAGCAGGAGAAACCTTTTCACACAGAGCACTTGAGTCTATCGGAGCTAATTTTTAACAATTAAAAAGCATTTGATGTGGGTGTCACTGGCTGGACCAGTATTTATTGCCCAGGGTGCTGTTTGGAGTCAACCACATTGGGGTTTGCCCAGAGTCACATGGAGGCCAAACCTAATAAGCATCATATTACCTCCACTAAAGAGATACTGGTGGTTGACGATATCATTCCCATGAAAAGGGAAGGGGGTGGGAATAAAAGAGCAAAGAAAAGGGGGTCATGGAGACTGCCCATCTCTGCTGCATTCCCATTGGTAAAAACAATGACTGCAGGTGCTGGAAACCAGATTCTGGATTAGAGTGGTGCTGGAAACACACAGCAGTTCAGGCAGCATCCGAGGAGCAGGAAAATCAACGTTTCGGGCAAAAGCCCTTCATCAGGAATAGACGCAGTTCCTGATGAAGGGCTTTTGTCTATTCCTGATGAAGGGCTTTTGCCCAAAACATCGATTTTTCAGCTCCTTGGATGCTGCCTGAACTGCTGTACTTTTCCAGCACCACTCTAATCCAGATGCTGCATTCCCATGGCAACCCCTTGACCAATGAGAACCTGCCTGCTTCATCTGAGAACTAAGACTGACGGTTAGTTGTTCTTGCTGCATCTCCATGCCAGGGATGACCCTGTGAATCAACACCCTCTTGTTGTACAAAGTAGTATCTCTTTCTGTTTCTTGACCCCACGCCTGATGAGTGCAAAACGAAACTTTGACTTTGAGTCTCCTTTCAGCAATGTTTACAATGTAAGAACTGCTGAGACGTTAAGGCATATGGAGACGAATGACATCATGCAGGTAAAAAAGCTCTGAAAATGAAATGCAAGATGTTGCATTTTGGTAAAACAACAAGAGCAGGATAGAGTTGTAGAAGAAGTGCTGGATGTCTTGAAACATGTAAAAGGGGATAAATCCCCAGGACCAGATCAGATGTACCTTAGAGCTCTGTGGGAAGCTAGGGAAGTGATTGCTGGGCCCATTGCTGAGATATTTGTATCATCGATAGTCACAGGTGAGGTGCCAGAAGACTGGAGGTTGGCTCACGTGGTGACACTGTTTAAGAAGGGTGGTAAGGACAAGCCAGGGATCTATAGACGGGTGAGCCTGATGCCGGTGGTGGGCAAGTTTTTGGAGGGAATCCTGAGGGACAGGATGTACATGTATTTGGAAAGGCAAGGACTGATTAGGGATAGTCAACATGGCTTTGTGTGTGGGAAATCATATCTCACAAACTTGATTGAGTTTTTTGAAGAAGTAACAAGGAGGATTGATAAGGGCAGAGCATTGGATGTGACCTATATGGACTTCAGTAAGGCTTTCAACAAGGTTCCCCATAGGAGATTGATGAGTAAGGTTAGATCTCATGGAATACAGGGAGAACTAGCCATTTGGATACAGAACTGACACAAAGGTAGAAGATGGAGGATGGTGGTGAAGGGTTCTTTTACAGACTGGAGGCCTGTGACCAGTGGAGTGCCACAAGGATCGGTGCTGGGTCCTCTACTTTTCGTCATTTATATAAATGATTTGGAAATGAACGTAGGAGGTTTAGTTAGCAAACTTGCAGATGACACCAAAATTGGAGGTGTAGTGGACAGTGAAGAGGGTTACCTCAGAATACAACGGGCTCTTGATCAGATGGGGCAATGGGCTGAGACGTAGCAGATGGAGTTTAATTTAGATAAATGTGAGGTGCTGCATTTTGGAAAAGCAAATCTTAGCAGGACTTAAACACTGAAAAATGTGTTGCTGGAAAAGCGCAGCAGGTCAGACAGCATCCAAGGAGCAGGAAAATCGAAGTTTTGGGCATAAGCCTGAAGAAGAGCTTATGCCCGAAACGTCGATTCTCCTGCTCCTTGGATGCTGCCTGACCTGCTGCACTTTTCCAGCAACACATTTTTCAGCTCTGATCTCCAGCATCTGCAGTCCTCACTTTCTCCTAGGACTTATACGCTTAATGGTAAGGTCCTAAGGAGTGTTGCTGAACAAAGAGACCTTGGAGTGCAGGTTCATAGCTCCTTGAAAGGGGAGTCGCAGGTAGAGAGAATAGTGAAGAAAGTGTTTGGTATGCTTTCCTTTATTGGTTAGAGTTTTGAGTACAGGAGTTGGGAAGTCATGTTGCGGCTCAATTCCACTTTTCTGCCTTTTCCTCCACCCCCTTGATCCCCTTACTGATTACTTTGTCATGCTTGTGTGCATGTACACATACACACTCTCAATGCACACACGCATGCACACAAACCCACACACACTCTCTTTCTCCCTTGCGCATACACACACAAATACAAGTCTATGGCGTGAATTTGCAGTTGCAGAAACATTCTATTTTATTCAAAAAGCACACAATCTGTAGGCAGTCAGTCCTTGTGACATTTTATAAATTCCTGCTTGGGAAACAGATCCAGTCTGATTCGAGATTGGGATACAGACACAAACCTCACACCTTCAATGCATTGTCTGAGCTGTCACCTTTTTTATATAAAACCTTAAGTTATCTCTGTGACTGTGACTCTGGGATTATGACTTGAAAGAAATTCTGGGATTTACATATAAATGAATCGAAACTTGCATCCCTGTTATAAGTGTCACAATACTGATTCTTTTTAGAAGATTACGATACCCTTGAGTTTTTTTCAGAGAAGTTCTATTGACCCAAGGTTTCATCATATCTGAAGTTTGACTGGTTTATTGGGGCCCTTTGTTTACCCTAACAGATAATACCTCTAGCCTAAGGCTTTCATGTCTTAAAAAAAACACTTTAATCAAAATGGAGAGGCCAGCTGGCTGAGTAGCTAACCTTCGTTTAGATTAGAATTTTTTTATATTTCAGTTCAGAACTTTAGTGAGTTCAGTTGCAGCAGGGGATGTGTGAAACAGGCGGCTGAGTTCTCTCTCTCTGACTGCAAACTGTAAGCTGTCTGTGTCACTTTTACTCTTTGTGCTCAGGGATGTGTGTATTGGGACTGTTGGGCAAGTAGTTTTGGAACAACACCATTAAGTTGGATTTGGATAGGATACGTTCGACTATAAAACATAAGACCATAAGGTATAGGAGTGGAAGTAAGGCCATTCGGCTTATCCAGTCCACTCCGCCATTTAATCATGGCTGATCGGCTTTTCAATTTCACTTACCCGCACTCTCCCCATAGCCCTTAATTCCTTGCGAGATCAAGAATTTATCAATCTCTGGCATGAAGACACCCAATATCCCGGCCTCCACTGCACTCCGTGGCAATGAATTCCACAGGCCCACCACTCTCTGGCTGAAGAAATGTCTCCTCATTTCCGTTCTAAATTGATCCCCTCTAATTTTAAGGCTGTGCCCATGGGTCTTAATCTCCCTGCCTAACGGAAACAACATTCCAGTGTCCACCCTTTCTAAGCCATACATTATCTTGTAAGTTTCTAATAGACCTCCCCTCAACCTTCTAAACTCTAATGAATACAATCCCAGGATCCTCAGCGGATCATCATATGTTAGGCCTACCATTCCAGGGATCATCCGTGTGATCTGGTATTTGGTTTTCTGTTCTTCGTGTTTCATTCCATAATTTTGTATATAAATTTTGTCTGTTTAAAACTTGACAGTTGAACCAGCTAATTTACTGTGGGAATAACCACCCTATACTTACCTAAAACAAATAGCAATGTTACAGTCTGGGCTACCCGCTTAAAAATGTTTTGAAGGGTCTGGCCTACTCTACAACAAAAGTGATTACAGACTTAACAGCAATCTAGGATTGTTCAATACATCACATCAGTTGTATGACACTTGATCTTTTACTATAAATTCTGTATCCTGTGATCCTGCCCCACTAGCTACCTGATAAAGGAGCTGTGCTCTGAAAGCTTGTACTTCTAAATAAACCTGTTGGACTACAACCTGTTCTGTGATGTTTACCTGTGTGAAAAAGTGTGGTGCTGGAAAAGCACAGCATCTGAGGAGCAGGAGAGTCAACATTTTGAGCATAAGCGCTTCAACACATTCCTGATGAAGAGCTTGTGCTCGAAACGTCGACTCTGCTGCTGCTCGGATGCTGCCTGACTGGCTGTACCTTTCCAGCACCACACTTTTTGACTCTGATCTCCAGCATCTGTAGTCATCACTTTCTCCTATCTGATTTTTAACTTTGCCCACCCCAGTCCAACACCGGCATCTCCACAACATAACTCAGCCTAGTGTATACTTACTGACAAGCCTTGGCAGTTCTCACTGGTAAAGAATTCCAGAATCACCATTCGCTCAGAGAAAAAAAAAGTTCCTATCACCTCTGCTTTAAATGGGAGACTTCTTTCTCTGAGATTACACCCGTCAATGCTATACATAATCTCAAACAAGGAGTCAGAAGAGAGGGTCTTAATTTTCACAATACATCAATACATTCCTGTTGGTGCAGCACTCCCTAATACCTTGGAATATTCAGCTACATCTTTATGTTTGTGACTCTAAGGTAGAATCAAACCTATGATCTTATAACCCACAATCAGGAGTACTATTCAGTGAAACATAGCTGATGCTTGGAAATCTGCCTTAAATCTCTTCTCTATTATCATTATCATGTCTGTACGTTTGCAAGGGCATAACTCCTCCTCCACGAAGTACCCAGTGCTATTTTTCTATTTTAAAATGTGGCACATAGTTGCATGCTATTGTTGCTCAGTTTACAAACTGAGGTTCAATCTGGCTCAAGCAGACGTTAAAATATCCTTTGGCTGCACTGGAAGAGCAAAGCGTTTATTTTTGGTCACATCCCTCCTGAACCAGCTCCAATAAAAACACATCCAACTGGTCATTGATTTCATTCCTCTTGGTAACATTTGTGCAGTGGCAAAATGTCTGGCTTCTCTACCTCCTCCCATCACAATTGCTCTTTCACATAAGTCACCACAACAAAAGCTTAGAGATGCTTCAGAGCGATTTGATAACGCACTGATAACGACGTGCAGCATTTCTGAATTATCAAATAGAAACTGCAGTTCAGTTGCAAATCCTATTAGAACAGATGGGGGGGGGGGGGGAGAGCAGGGCTACATTTTGCCTTTTAAGTGGAGAAAGAAAATGCCAAATCCGAGAAATGGCATATCAACATTTTCCCATCTCACCTCCCTCCCACAACTCCATAGCTCTTGCACATCTGCTTCGCATCATTTTGACATAACCATGCAGATTATGTTGCGAAGGTTTCTGTAATTCCCTCCAGGGAATGCACACTGTACTGAGCCGGACAGATTAATAACGTGCCCGAGCACACAGCCCTCCCTTGCTGGCGCCATGCCAGACACTCTTACGCACCCCCCCCCCCCCCTTCCTTCACACAAACTGTCCGATCTGCTGTTGGCTCGCAGCCCAGAACAAACTGCAACAGAGAGAGAAAAAAAAACAATGCAAGATGAAAACAACCGCAACTAACTGGGGATCTGAAACAAAGGATTCCTAACTTCAACACGCTGGGAATCTGAAAAGTCATAAACGCAGGGACAAAACAAGACACTGCCAGAGGCTGGAAATCTGAAACAAAAAAAAATAAACAGAAAACCTGGAAGATGCTGGAAGCGTGAAACAAAAAGAAAAGGCTGGAGGTACTGGGAATATAAAAACGTCAGGCATGGAAAAGCATGGAATATGCTGAAAATCTGAAACAAAACTACAGAAAGGCTGGAAGATTTCTGAAGCAACAGACAGGGAAAACCTGCAAGATCCTGGATATCTGAAACAGACAGACATGGAAAACCTGGAAGATTATGGCAATTTTAAACAAACAGGCACAGAAAATCTGGAAGATATTAGAAATGTGACATCAGAGAAACCACTGCGGACACTCAGTAGAAGCAGTAATTGAAAAGTTAACAAAAAAAACACTTTGTGCTGCTGTGCTATAGTTGTTGTTGTTTTGCAGATGCTTTCTGAGAGCTCCCCCTCAACCCCATGTGCTATACTGTTGTGTTCCAGAACAAACTGTCCCAGGGACAGAGGGAGGCTGCAGTGCGCAGGCGCGGATTGGGGGGAGAAATAGTTACATGGTTATGGAACGTGAGGAACGTGCGGCGTGCTCTGATTGGCGGAATCACCGACTCCTTGTATCTATTCCACGCCCTATATGGGGAAGGGGCGGGGCCACGGCCTAGGGGGCGGGTCTCGGCTCCGTCCCTATATAAGGCCGAGCCTGCGGTCTTTTCCATGCACTCCGCAGCTCGGAGCCGGCTGTGGATGTGCAGCTTTTGAAGTCACCTGCAGCCTGGGTCTCTGAGAGGTTCCCCCTTCACGGTACCGGGCAGCGTACGCCTCCTTCTCTTACCCCCGTCTCGGCTTCTTCTTCTCCTCCTCCTACCGTGTGTGACAATGTGTCACGGCCGTGCAGTCGCCCCTCCGGCCCCCCTGCCGTCTCCCACTCCGTCCTCCTCGTCTTGGGGCAAGCTTCTGCAGAGGATCGCCGACCTGACCTCCGGCTCCCCACCTCCGACAGCGGCCCCACTCCCTCCTAAAGCGGCTGAGGGCCAGCCCGCACTGGACTCGGACAGCGGTGAGTGCACATCACTTTTTATTTTCTCCCCTTTTTTTAAATGTCTCCGGGTTTTCCTAAATCTTCACACCCACCCTCTCTTGAACAGTCTTGTTATTTTGACATTAAGTTTTTTTTTGATATTGGCTTTTCTTTTTAGTCTTTAATTTCATTCCCCTAATCTCCTATCTTAAAATAAAAACAGTTAAATGTCCTTTCCTCCTATTTGAGTTTGACTTGTTTAGCATTAACTTTATATTGATCTCCCCACTGTTGTAATCCTTAGCTTGAATGTATTTAATGCACCCTTATTCCATGCTAGGAGAGCTGTCTGCTGTTAACTTCAGATCTGTGAATGTACAGGGTTACATGCCTTAACATGCCTTAAAATTGCTTAGGTTATCCAGTGCCCCTATACAGAGGGAATACAAATCGAATTAACACCAGATTAAAGATATTCAGGGAATAAGGGTGCATTTTGAAACTTCTATAGCAAATGTGCATGATAATTGCTCCCCTTACCTGAAGTTTAATGATCGCTTTCACTACTCTTAAACTACAAACAAAATCAAGGTGTCAAGTTGAAAGTTAATATCCCACTTGTTCCCTGTTATTTGAATGTAAACTGTTCCCTCTTTTGCCCTGGTTTTAATGGTTTGTCACTCCCTCCCCATCTCTCCCTGTGCAGATTACGGTAGTTTGGATTCAGACAGTGACTCCCTGACTGATGATCCCTATGAGGAGTTCCTGTGCGCCGATGTGATGCAGCTGATCGAGCAGAGCCTGAGCGATGCCAAGCGCGGCGCCCTCCGCTGCTTCAAGCTGCTCATCCCCGACCGGCTGACGGCGCAAGTCGCCGAGGAGCTGCTGCGGCTGGCGGCGGGCGAGCCGTGCGGCCTGCGGGGAGCGGTGCTCCACCTCAGCGTCGAGGAGCCGGGCGGCTGCAAGGACGTGGACCGCATCGTGGTGGACGCCAGCCTGCCGCCCACCTTCGAGCTGACCCTGGTGCTGAGGCTGGAGGCCGGCCTGTGGTCTCGGATCCAGGACCTGCTGAGTTCGGGCCCCTCGTTCACCCCGGGTTACAGCCAGGCTCTCCGGCTCAGCCCCCACTTCACCATCATCAAGAGGAAGCTGTATAGCTCCACTGGCCTCTTCATCGAGGAATGCTGAGACAGATGGGTAACAGCAGGAGGACACTCAACTCAAAACAGACCAACCGGCCCCAGAGTCTTTCCCTGGACCGCGAATATGATTCCAGTCACTCATTCATTCACCAGGCCTCACCTGCACAGTCAAACTGGGACAAAAGTTACTGGATACGAACTTTGTACACAAGTTGCTTCTCCCTGAGGGAGAGTGCAGTGTTAACCTGGAATGGGGCTCGTTCTGTACTGTCCAGAGACTATCTTTAGCAGTCAGATGGCTTCAGATACAAACATGGTGCTAGTGTGTGTGTGGTCACAAGTTAATGCCCCTTCCTGGGGTACAGCAGGTCTGCCGGGCAGCCTATCATAAGGACTTCAGTTGATTTGCATTCAATAACTTTTTTTGATACTGGTGTAATTCAATTATGGTTTGTACACATTTTTAAAATAAAGAACCTCTCTTAACTTGCTGTCTCTAAAATTGTTTAAGATGAGTCTTGCTCAGAAATGGTCCATTGACAGATGGTTGAAGGTGCACTATCACTTTATCAACTTTAGATTATGAAATATTTACATCTAGTAGTGGACATTTGGTTCAAATTAAGAATTGCATCAGCTAGGGTTGCCAGCTGGTGTTACATGTTGGTGTTCTGTTGGGTCCTAGTGCTCAAGGATCTGAGGGTTTTATTTTACTGGTGATCCTTAACTCTCTCCACTGTCTCCTGCATTAGCCAGTTGTCCTGCAATAATCAAATTTTAACTTCTCTACCGAGCCTGCTAACTAGGTAGAAGCCAGCTTCTCACTAGCACGAATACTGACTTGCTTCTTGCCTTGTCTAGACTCTTTTTTTTTTTCCCCCATACCATTACAGCTTGTGAAATAAAGCTGTCCTGTAGACCGAGACGGTAAGTCCTCTTGATGGTTATGAACAGTTGGTTATGGATTTTGAGTGGAGACAGCAAATCAAAGGAGATTTGCTAAACAAATTAGACCTAGAAACTAATTTCTGACTATCAATGCTGCCTCAGCACTAGTGCTGGGGTGTGAAGGCAATCTGTCACAGCCCCCTTTCCCCACCAATGATTGGTCTCAGCAGCATATGCATAGGGGTGTACTGGATATATCCTGACCGTTGAGCTTGAAGACCCAAGTTCACATCTCACGTGTTTTGCAAATAGGCATGTTAGGGAATATGATTTTTAAAATTTCTACAGGAGCCAGCTCCATTACATTGGTCACCAGGAAGCAAATGTAGTCACTGAGCAGGTCTCTACCTGCTAGCTGAACTTCACTCACCCCTAATTTGGGGGGGAGAGCAATAAAGTCAGGGCAAAAGCTTCCACAGGCTGTTATACTAGAAATAGGTAAGGTATCAGTTTGTACAGCCACCTACAGACTCACCCTGAGAGTGGAACAGAGTCATCATCCTGTGTGAGGGGCTGTCAATGACTCATGCAGTTCCTTAAGTTCTGCATTATCAGCACTTTCTTGACATTGTTCTTCAGGCTTAATGGCCATGTGAGTGAGATTAAAAGCAAGAGAAACTATTGTAGGGAGAAAGTAGATGGTTGGGTCTGACTGGAAGCAATAAGTATAACGAAAGTAGTTAAAAATTACCTTATAGTCCTTTATTCTTTTGATTAAATATTTCCCACAACTGTGCAATTTTATCAGCAGCTAGAACTACGCTACTTCCTTTCTGATCAGCAGCTTAATGATGCTGTGTCTATGTAAGTAGATCATGTGAGCCTTTACCAACGAAGTACCAACGAAGACAGTGAATCATTTGTCCGAATGTTGCAATCTTCCAACTGGTTGCATTCTGTCTCCTGACCACGGTTTCGAAGAGAAAATTGGATGTGTGCCAGACTTCGTTTGAAAAGGAACCTGCTGTTCTGAAAGGGCTCTGCTTTAACCAAATAAGAAACAAAACCGGGCCTCCCTGAGTGGTGGCTGAGGGCTACGTCTGGAAACTAACCACTAACCAAGTGATAGTACAGACGATACAGCAATGCATTTGTAACTTAAGGTGTTGAGGCCATATTGTTGGCAGTCTACTGATTCACCCATTGACCAGGTATTGGGTCCAGTGTCTTGTAGGTAGGTATTCATGGAGTTAAGAGTCACCATGGCATGGAAAGAGGCCATTCTGTCCATCAAATCCATACCGGCTCCCTGGACAGCAACCCAGCCAGTCCTATTCTCCCGACTCTACCCCATAATTCTTGGTATATTTCCATTGCGGACCCATCCGATTTCCTTTTGATGTTTAACGCGATCTCTACTTCCACAAGATGGAACGTTCAAGATTATATGCACAGTGGTTAGCACTGCTGCCTCACAGCACCAGAGACCCGGGTTCAATTCCTGCCTCAGACAACTGTCTGTGTGGAGTTTGCACATTCTCCCTGTGTCTGCTTGAGTTTCCTCCCACAGTCCAAAGATGTGCAGGTTAGGTGAATTGGCCATGCTAAATTGCCAATAGTGTTAGGTGAAGAGGTAAATGTAGGGGAATGGGTCTAGGTGGGTTGCTCTTCAGAGGGTCGGTGTGGACTTGTTGGGCTGAAGGACCTGTTTCCACACTGTAAGTAATCTAATCTAAATCTATGAAGTCAGAAATGCACTTGCTCAAATGCCAGCAGCTACCCATATGTCTTGTCCAAAATCTCTGCCTCTTTATCTTTGCATCATCATCAAATGGGAACAGCTCTTTGTTTTTATCTACCTTAGCCAAACCCATAAGTTTGTATGCTGATCAAATCTCTCCTTGATTTCTTTTGCTTCAAAAAGAACAATCCCAACTTTTCCATTCTAACTTTGTAGCTAAACACTCTGCCCCCTCCCCCCACCAAATAAATCCTGGAACTATTTGAGTAAATACCCTCTCGAGGAACTTCACGTTTTGAAATGTGGCGACTGGATTCAATACTCGCAAGAGTAGCTTAACCAATGCTATATAAATCCTAAACACAAAAATACCAAAGAACTGTAGGTGCTGGAAATCAGAAACAAAGACATAAAGCAACAACAGAAATTGATGGAGAAACTCCGCAGGCCTGGTTATCATCTGTGGAGAGAAAGCAAGAGTTAACGTTTCTGTTCCTGTGACCTTCTTCAGAAATGAAGAACTTAGTTCTGAAGAAGGGTCCCTGGACCCCAATCATGTTTTTCCCATTGGAAGATGCTGCCAGACCTGAGTTTTTCCAGCAATTTCTTGTTGCTTTATGAATCCCTTTCTTTTCCTGAATACACCGACACACAAAGGGTGGCATATTTACCCCTCACCTTCATGGGACTTCAGGGTCACGAGGTTTAAAATATATTGAAGTGTACATCGAGCCTCTCCCAGAGCCAGGTACACTGGATGAATAACGTCTGTTCTGGATTGCTCCAGCATGTTTTCTTCATGCTATGTAATTTTATATCAGCAATATGAATAACACAAAGTGGGAATTTGTTGGTCGAATTGTTTTGGCAGGTTGATTTGCTTTTCTTTATTCTTTCATGAGATGTGGATGTCTCCCACAAGGCCTGCATCTGTTGTTGATCCCTAATTGCCCTTGAACTGCATGGCCTGCTCAACCATTATGGAAGGCAACCAAACAAATGACTGTGGGTGTGGAGTCACATGTAGGCCAGACAGGGTAAGGATGGCAGACTTCCCTCCCTAAAGGGCATCAGTGAACAAGTTTTTTTTACAATTAATAATGAGTCCTATGACAGCATTTACTAAACTTTACAATCCAAATGTTTTAATTTTTAAGTTTCATTAGCTGCTGTGGTGGGATTTGAATCCATGTTATAAACTCATAGAGTCATAGAAACAGATCCTTTGGTCCAACCTGTCCATGCTGACCAGATATCCCAATCCAATCTAGTCTCACCTGCTGAAACCGGCCCATATCCCTCCAAACCCTCCCTATTCATATACCCATCCAAATGCCTCTTAAATGTTGCAATTGTACCAGTCTCCACCACTTCCTCTAGCAGCTCATTCCATACACGTACCACCCTCTGTGTGAAAAAGTTGCCCCTTAGGTTTTTTTTGTATCCTTCCCCTCTCACCCTAAACCTATGCCCTCGAGTTCTGGACTCCCCGACCCCAGGGAAAAGACTTTGGGAAAACAGAGGACTGGGAAGCTTTTAAAGAACAAGTTGAATCTTTTGGAAACAGTAGAGACAGATGACACTGCCAGTCCGTGAGGCGGCCAGGTCTGTCAATCAAAAGTTGGCGCGGCGGCAGAGCGGAAGAGTCGGACATCGCACAGAGCCGTGGTAATGGGGGACTCCATAGTGAGAGGAACTGACCGGGGTTTTTGTGGCAGCAGGCAGGACTTAAGGATGGTGTGTTGCCTTCCTGGTGCCAGGGTTAAAGACATCACAGACAGAGTGCAGGAAATCCTCAAGGACGAAGGTGAAGAGCCAGAGGTGGTGGTACATGTCAGCACAAATGATGTCGGGAAGAAGAGGAGGAACATACTACAGCGGGACTTCGGAGAACTAGAAAGAAGGCTGAAAAGCAGGATGTCCAGGGTGGTTATCTCCGGTTTGCTTCAAGTTCCTCGGGCTGGAGAGGCCAGAAACAGGGAGATAATGGACTTGAACGTGTGGCTGGGGAACTGGTGCAGGAAGCAAGGATTTAAATTCTTGGATCACTGGGGTATGTTTTGTGGTAAGCATGAATTATACAAGAGAGACGGTTTGCACCTTAATAGGTTAGGGACCAGCATTCTGGCAGGCAGGTTTGCTACTGCAACACAGCTACGTTTAAACTAAGTAGCGGGGGGAGGTGGGGGGGGGACAGGATGTTTAAGAAGAAAATTGAAGGGAAAGTTAGAACAAGGGAAGTCAAGAAAGACAACTGTATCAATGAGGCAGAAAATTCAAAAAGGGATCATGCTGTAAGGTTGAGTGAAATAGGAGTTGATGGGAAGGGTGAGGGTAGTAACAAATTAAAAATACTATATATGAATGCACGAAGCATTAGTAATAAGATGGATGAGCTTGAGACTCTTTTGGATATTGGCAGATAAGATATTGTGGGGATAACTGAAACGTGGCTTCAAGTGGACAGGGCCTGGGAAATGAATGTTCAAGGCTACACATGCTATCGTAAGGACAGACTGACGGACAGAGGGGGTGGGGTGGCCATGTTGGTAAGGGATGATATTCAGTCCCTTGCACGGGGGGACCGAGAATCAGGAGATGTAGAGTCAGTGTGGATAGAGTTGAGAAATACTAAGGGTAAAAAGACCCTCTTGGAAGTTAACTACAGGCCCCCAAACAGTAGTCTGGATGTCGGATGTAAGTTGAATCAGGAGCTGAAATTGGCCTGTTGCAAAGATGTTACTACAGTTGTTATGGGTGATTTCAACATGCAGGTAGACTGGGAGAATCAGGAAGATATTGGACCTCAAGAAAGAGACTTTGTGGAGTGCCTCCAAGATGGATTCTTAGAACAGCTGGTGCTGGAGCCGACCAGGGAGAAGGCAATTCTGGATCTGGTATTGTGCAACGAACCAGAATTGATCAGAGACCTCGAAGTGAAGGAGCCATTGGGAAGTAGTGACCATAATACAATAAGCTTCAATCTGCAATTTGAGAGGGAGAGGGTACAATCAGAAGTGACAATATTTCTATTGAATAAAGGGAACTATGGAGCTATGAGGGAGGAGCTGGCCAAGGTTCAATGGTGCAATACCTTAGCAGGGATGACAGTGGAGGAACAATGGCGGATATTTCTGTGTATAATGCAGAAGGTGCAGGATCAGTTCATTCCAAAAAGGAAGAAAGATCCTAGGAGGAGGCATGGGTGGCCGTGGCTGATGAGGGAAGTTAAGAAACATATAAAGTTAAAAGAGAAAAAGTATAACATAGCAAAGATAAGTGGGAAAACGGAGGGCTGGGAAGCTTTTAAAGAACAACAGAGGATTACTAAAAAGGAAATACGCAGAGAAAAAATGAGGTACGAAGGTAAACTGGCCAAAAATATAAAGGAGGATAGTAAAAGCTTTTTTAGGTATGTGAAAGGCAAAAAAATGGTTAAGACTAAAATTGGGCCCTTGAAGACAGAAACAGGGGAATTTATTACAGGGAACAAAAAAATGGCAGAAGAATTGGTACTTTAGTTCTGTGTTCACTGGGGAAGACACAAGCAATCTCCTTCATAAGTGGCTGAAAGACCTGAACTTAATGGAATTTATATTTGCCAGGAATTGGTGTTGGAGAGACTGTTAGGTCTGAAGGTTGATAAGTCCCCGGGGCCTGATGGTCTACACCCCAGGATACTGAAGGAGGTGGCTCTAGAAATCGTAGATGCGTTGGTGATTATTTTCCAGAGTTCGATAGATTCGGGATCAGTTCCTGCGGATTGGAGGGTGGCTAATGTTGTATCACTTTTTTAAGAAAGGTGGGAGAGAGAAAACAGGAAATTATAGACCAGTTAGTCTGACCTCAGTGGTGGGAAAGATGCTGGAGTCTATTATAAAGGATGAAATTACGACACATCTGGATAGTAGTAACAGGATAGGTCAGAGTCAGCATGGATTTATGAAGGGAAATCATGCTTGACTAATCTTCTGGAATTTTTTGAGGATGTAACTCTGAAGATGGACGAGGGAGATCCAGTAGATATAGTGTACCTGGACTTTCAGAAAGCTTTTGATAAAGTCCCACATAGGAGGTTAGTCAGCAAAATTAGGGCGCTTGGTATTGGGGGCAAAGTACTAACTTGGATTGAAAGTTGGTTGGCTGATAGGAAACAAAGAGTAGTGATAAATGGCTCCATTTCAGAATAGCAGGCAGTGACCAGTGGGGTACCGCAGGGATCAGTACTGGGACCGCAGCTTTTTATAATATGTTAATGATATAGAATATGGTATTAGTAATAACATTAGCAAATTTGCTGATGATACTAAGCTGGATGGCAGGGTGAAATGTGATGAGGATGTTAGGAGATTACAGGGTGACCTGGACAGGTTAGGTGAGTGGTCAGATACATGGCAGATGCAGTTTAATGTGGATAAATGTATGGTTATCCACTTTGGTGGCAAGAACAGGAAGGCAGATTACTACCTAAATGGAATCAATTTAGGTAAAGGGGCAGTACAGAGAGATCTGTGTTCTTGTACACCAGTCAATGAAGGTAAGCATGCAGGTATAGCAGGTAGTGAAGAAGGCTAATAGCATGCTGGCCTTCGTAACAAGAGGGATTGAGTATAGAAGCAAAGAGGTTCTTCTGCAGCTGTACAGGGCCCTGGTGAGACCACACCTGGAGTATTTGTCTCCAAATTTGAGGAAAGATATTCTGGCTATTGAGGGAGTGCAGCGTAGGTTCACGAGGTCAATTCCTGGAATGGAGGGACTACCTTACACTGAAAGACTGGAGCAACTGGGCTTGTATACCCTTGAGTTTAGAAGACTGAGAGGGGATCTGATTGAGATACATAAGATTATTAAAGGATTGGACACTCTGGAGGCAGGAGACATGTTTCCGCTGATGGGTGAGTGCCAAACCAGAGGACACAGCTTAAAAATACAGGGTAGACCATTTAGGACAGAGATGAGGAGAAACCTCTTCACCCAGAGAGTGGTGGCTGTGTGGAATGCTCTGCCCCAGAGGGCAGTGGAGGCCCAGTCTCTGGACTCATTTAAGAAAGAGTTGGATAGAGCTCTCAAGGATAGTGGAATCAAGGGTTATGGAGATAAGGCAGGAACAGGATACTGATTAAGGATGATCAGCCATCTCCTGCACCTATTGTCTATTTACCCTATCCATGCCCCTCATGATTTTATAAACCTCTATAAGGTCACCCCTCAGCCTCCGATGCTGCAGGGAAAACAGCCCCAGCCTGTTCAGCCTCTCCCTGTAGCTCAAATCCTCCAACCCTGGCAACATCCTTGGAAATCTTTTCTGAACCCTTTCAATGTTCACAACATCTTTCCAATAGGAAGGAGACCAGAATTGCAAGCAATATTCCAAAAGTGGCCTAACCAATGTCCTGTACAGCCACAACATGACCTCCCAACTCCTGTACTCAATACTCTGATCAATAAATGAAAGCATACCAACGCCACCTTCACTATCCTATCTACCTGCGACTCCACTTTCAAGGAGCTATGAACCTGCACTCCAAGGTCTCTTTGTTCAGCACCACTCCCTAGGACCTTACCATTAAGTATATAAGTCCTGCTAAGATTTGCTTTCCCAAAATGCAGCACCTCGCATTTATCTAAATTAAACTCCATCTACCGCTTCTCAGCCCATTGGCCCATCTGTTCAAGATCCTGTTGTAATCTGAGGTAACCCTCTTCGCTGTCCAGTACACCTCCAATTTTGGTGTCATCTGCAAACTTACTAACTGTACCTCTTATGCTCGCATCCAAATAATTTATGTAAATGACAAAAAGTAGAGGACCCAGCACCGATCCTTGTGGCACTCCACTGGTCACAGGCCTCCAGTCTGAAAAACAACCCTCCACCACCAACCTCTGTCTTCTACCTTTGAGCCAGTTCTGTATCCAAATGGCTAGTTCTCCCTGTATTCCATGAGATCTAACCTTGCTAATCAGTCTCCCATGGGGAACCTTGTTGAAGCCTTACTAAAGTCCATATAGATCACATCTACTGCTCTGCCCTCATCAATCTTCTTTGTTACTTCTTCAAAAAACTCAATCAAGTTTGTGAGACATGATTTCCTATGCACAAAGCCATGTTGACTATCCCTAGTCAGTCCTTGCCTTTCCAAATACATGTACATCCTGTCCCTTAGGATTCCTCCAACAACTTGCCCACCACTGAGGTCAGGCTTACCGGTCTATAGTTCCCTGGCTTGTCTTTACCGCCCTTCTTAAACAGTGGCACCACGTTTGCCAACCTGCAGTCTTCTGGCACCTCACCTGTGACTATCGATGATACAAAGTCCCACAGCATTAGTCTGGGCCTCAAGATTACTGGACCAAAGACATTACCACTCTGCCTATATTTGCTAATGAAGTAACTTTGAACAGGGTGTAAACTATTCTTCCTTTCCTAATCCCACGCTGAGAGGTAACTTACACTGAGTACTCAAGCTTCAAAATACTTAAACAGGAGCTACCATCCAGTCATTTGAGCTGTTGTCATTCAATAAGGTCATGGCCGATCTTTCAACTCTTTCCATATTCCCACATTGTCACCAGATCCCTAAATTCCTATCATATTCTATTCCATTCTATTGATCTTTGGCTTGAACATCCTGAACAGCTGAGCTTCCAATGAATTGCAAAAGAAGCAAAATCTGTCGAGTGAAGAACGCTCTGCTCGGATCAATCCTTATGGACTGACCCTTCATTTGAGACTTAGTTACAGAATCCTTGATCGGGGAAACAGTCTTTAAACTTTATTCATGGGATATGGGTATCACTTAGTCATTATTTATTACACGTCAATAGTTGCCCTGGAGAATGGGATGGTGGTGAGCTTCCTTTTTGAACTGCTGCAGTACACTTGGTGTAGGTGGACCCACAATGCTGATAATGAGGGAATTCCAGGATTCTGACCCAGCACCACTGAAGGAACAGTGATATATTTCTCAGATGAGATGTTGAGTGGCCTCGAGAGGGACTTGCGGGGGTGGTGGTGTTCCCATATATCCGCTGTCCTTGTCCTTTTAGATTTAGATTTTATTGTCATGTGTACTCAAATACAGGGTACGGTGAAAAGTGTACATTGTTGTCACACACAGGGCCATCTTGGGTACAAACAGCTAGGTACAAAATGCTAGATACAGAAAAAGAAAAATAAAGAAAGAAATTAAAAAGTTCAGCACTATGGTCTTCTTAGCAGAACAGTAGAAACATAAAGCTAAAATGTCAGACATGGGCTTGCAGATGCTCCAGGCTGGGGTTGCCCCAAGAGGGCTTCGCTGTTCCCCTGCGCTGGGCTGAGAGCTGCCCTGGAATGCCAGGCTTTGTCGCTCCTCGTGAAACTTCAGCCCTGACCTTCGGCTGTATCACCGCTGACTGCTCTCCGGGCTGGTGCTAGACCCAGCCTCTGTCACACTCCGTCACTGCCTCTACACCCTCCAAACGGTGAGTAAGAAACAATAAAGGCTAAAAAAAGACAAAAAGGAAAGAAAAGAGGAAAGCAGGTGGAATGGATGAGATTCGGGCTGAAGAGCTGCCTACCCCACCCGCCACCACCTTCAATCAGCTGCTTCTCTGATGGAAGTGGTTATGAGTTTGGAAGGTGCTGCCTCCAGAGCTTTGGCCTCTCATAACCTTTAAGTCTTTAAGAATTTTATACATTACTTCTCATTCTCCGAAATTCCAGTGAATACAGAGGTCGTTTACTTTGTCACTTCTAGTACAATAAACCTCTTCTATGTGGAAGCAATTGGCATCTTACTCCTTTATAGATTTTCCTATCATTTGCTCCCCTCCGTACCTCTGAATTGTATTTGTGATACAGAGTCAAAGGCTTCTCTGACGTCCCATGTAACACAGCTTTATCTCACACCCCCTCAGAAAAAGCACTAGAAAGCCAGAACGCCCAGACCCAAATGTTTTTTGGAAAGATTTATTCAGTTCCACTTGCCTTAATTAGATTGTTGGAGGTTCACACTCTTCAGTATTCCCTGTTAAAATCAGGTCTGTGCTCATCAATTCCTTTCTTTCCCTCAATCTCACCAGGTCAGAATGCTTATTGGGACAATGGAGCTGCCTCATGAAAAAGCAGCCTTTAACCTTGCTGTGCTTTACACAACATATTCAGAACGCAAGTGACAGCCCCCCAGGGCTGAATGGCCTACTCCCATTCCTGTGACAATCTCTTGCAAAGTTCAAGTCACTTTAAACATTGAGAAAACAAGGTCCAAACAATCCTCCTCGTCATCTGAATGTCAGAGATGAGCTCAGAGTTTTAACATTTTACTCCATCTTTCTCAGATTTAATCTGGATTAAGTCATCTATGATTGATGGATTACAGTGCATGCCGCACCATTGTCTCCACAGCCAGGGAAGACAAACTCCTCGTTATTTTCAACTTTGTGGGACTGATCTCCCAATGGCATCTCGGACCTTCAACTACGAGGGGTCAACATTATCAAAATCCTGGGTGACCCATCACAATTAGAGTTTGCTCTTCTGAGTATTTGAGAAGCCATCCTGGAGTCTCCAAACAGCACACAGCCGATCGTTCACTTGGTTCAGTTGCTCAAAGACCGCAGCATCCCTTGTTTGGTTGTAACGAGCAAGTAGAGGTTGTAGGACAGTGATGGGAAGGCTGAAGTTCAGGTGGGGATAGGAGGCCCCTGCACTGTTGTTCTGTGCGTTGCTAGATACAATGCCTGTATGGAAAGATCACATCAATTTCATACAAATGCAAAATAGTGTGACAGCGTCGTAGGCTGAGGGGTGACCTTATAGAGGTTTATCAAATCACAGGATGCTGCCGGGTAGTATATAAAGAGTTATAAAGAAAGACTGCATAGGCTGCAACTTTTTCCACTGGAGAATAGGAGGTTGAGGGGTGACCTGACAGAAGTTTAGAAAATCATGAGGTGAATAGATAGAGTTAATGGTCGCTGTCTTTTCCCGAGGATGGAGGATTTCAAGACCCAGGGGGCACATTTTTAAGGTGGGAGGAGGGAGATGGTTAAAAAAAAGACATGAGGGACAAATATTTTACACAGAGGGTGGTTCGTGTGTGGAATAAACTTCCTGAGGTCGAGGCGGATGTGGGTACAATTACAAAGTTAAAAGACATTTTGATAAGTACACGTCTAGGAAAGGTTTGGAGGGATATGGGCCAGAAACAGACAGGGTAGATTAGTTTAGTTTGGGATTATGTTTGGACAGGAGAAAGTGAGGACTGCAGATGCTGGAGATCAGAGCTGAAAATGTGTTGCTGGAAAAGCGCAGCAGGTCAGGCAGCATCCAAGGAGCAGGAGAATCGATGTTTCGGGCATGAGCCTGAAGAAGGGCTCATACCCGAAACGTCGATTCTCCTGCTCCTTCGATGCTGCCTGACCTGCTGCGCTTTTCCAGCAACACATTTTCAGCAGCGATTATGTTTGGACAGGACTGGTTGGACCAACGGGTCTGTTTCTGTACTGTATGACTCTGAGGGGCATGGATAAGGTGACTAGACAATGTCCTTCTCACAGGGTAGTGGAGTCCACAGCTAGAGAGTTTAAGGTGAGAGGGGAAAGATTTAAAATGGACCTAAGGGGCAACGTTTTCACAGAGAAAAGATTGAGCTGCCAGGGGAGGTGGTAGAGGCTGGTGCAATTACAACATTTAATGGGCATCTGGAAGGGCAAATGAATAAGAGGGGTTTAGAGGGACATGGGCCAAGTGCTGGCAAGTGGGATTGATTAAAGTAGGAAATCTGGTTGGCATGGACGAGTTGGATCGAAGGGTCTGTATCCATGCTATGGATCACTATGACAATATAAAACGCTGAAGAAACTCAGCAGATCTGGTAGCTCTGTGGAGGATAAATAGAGTTAATATTTTGAGTCTGATATATCTCTTCTTCAGAACTGACATATTTTCACCCTGGAGGACGTTTCAAGATGACGAAACTCCAAAGGTGGCTGTGTGATACAGAACAACCTCGGTTATCCATAGTTAGACGGTCTTGCCAATGGCTAAAGGTATAGAGTCATTAGATTGGATTACTTACAGTGTGGAAACAGGCCCTTCGGCCCAACAAGTCCACACCGCCCCGCCGAAGCGTAACCCACTCATACCCCTACATCTACATCTACCCCTTACCTAACACTAAGGGGATTTTAGCATGGCCAATTCACCTGACCTGCACATCTTTGGACTGTGGGAGGAAACCGGAGCACCCGGAGGAAACCCACGCAGACACGGGGAGAACGTGCAAACTCTACACAGAGAGTCGCCTGAGGCAGGAACTGAACCCGGGTCTCTGGCGCTGTGAGGCAGCAGTGCTAACCACTGTGCCACCGTGCCGCCCTTTACATCATAGAGATGTACAGCTCAGAAACAGACCCTTCGGTCCAACTCATCCATGCCGACCAGGTATCCTAACCTAATCTAGTCCCATTTGCCAGCATCTGGCCCATATCCCTCCAAACCTTTCCTATTCATATACTTTTTTATATCTTTCCGCTCTCACCTTAAACCTATGCCCTTCAGTTCTGGACTCCTGCACCCCAGGGAAAATACCTTGTCATATTGTACTTTCTCAACAAGTGTCTTGACTCAGCTCCCTTCTCTCCCCATCACTGCCCAGTCACTGAGGTTTGTTGTCAGGCAGGTCACATGACTGCTACAGTCCTCTGTTCTATCACCAGTTAAAACAGACAGCCCCGAAATAATAACTACCTCATAGACTTCATCTTTCTAACCACAGACCATGACTCCTTTTTTTTTCAGTGATGTTCACTGTGAAGTAAACACTGGAGAGGAGAGCAGGGAAAACACCCCTGCTCCGCTTTGAATAGTTGACAAAACATTGTCCTCTACAGTCCCTAATTCATGAGGTGATGACACATTACGTACCCAGTAACTCTCCGCTGCTTGTTCTGAAGACAGGTCCCCCACTGGCCCCAGCATGAACTGCACAGGTTGTCTGAAGCATCGCTGGCTGCTGGTCCACTGTGATCACAGCAGAAAGCACACCAGCTGTCACTGAAGGCCCACAGCTCTGGCCAAACACCCCATAGGCAATGACACAGACATCTTCTCCTGTTGGCGAAGAGACAGTTTCACTGAAGGCATTGCGTCGAATAAACAGATTAAGGTGATTCAGGCTTTACTGATGTCTTTGCGTCCCCAGAATCTCCTCCCAGCCCTACTAGTGGGTGGCACGGTCGCTCAGTGGTTAGCATTGCTGCCTCACAGCGCCAGGGACCCGGGTTCAATTCCACCCTCGGGCAACCGTGTGGAGTTTGCACATTCTCCCAGTGTCTGCTTGGGCTTCCTCCGGGTGCTCCAGTTTCCTCCCACAGTCCAAAGGTATGCAGTTTAGGTGGACTGGCCACACTAAACTGCCCATTGTGTCCAGGGATGTGCAGGTTCAGTGAATTAGCCTTGGGAAATGCAGGGTTGCACAGGGTGGGCCTGGTTGGGATACTCTTTGGAGTGGACTTGCTGGGCTGAATGGCCTGTTTCCAAACTGGAGGGATTCCATAATACATCAAACTCAATCATCCTATTGCTTCAGCTGTTTGTCTAGTTTCCCCTTTGAAGTATTCACCTCCTGCACCCACTGCGATAGCCAGTTCCACATTCTCACATTCTCCTGGTAAAGGATTTTCCTGGTAAAGGATTCTCTAGGTAAAGGATTTTCCCCTAAAATCCTTATAGAACCTATTAGTCTCTGTCTATCAACTCATTCAATTACCTTGAACACACGATAAGTTGGTACTGCAGTTTCCTCACAAGTGGAAACATCTTCTCTACACCTTTCCTATCAACTCTCATTTATAGTTTTAAAGACCTTTGTTAGTTCACCCATTAGTCTTTATGTTGTTATAGGAAACAGCCCCAAGGTTAGAAATTTAATTTGGGGAACGGAAATGGATACTATCATTTTGGCTGCTTGTTCAGTCAGTGACAATCCAATATTGTTCGAGACAAATTTCTAGCCCTCTTGTCTGTTTAACCTTCCTGATATTGATAAACTCTCAGTTCTGGGGGCTGTCCTCGCATCCTTTTACTTTCTCTAGGGTTTTCCTGTTCATCTGGATCCGTTATGTCTTATGGAGATCGGAACTGATTGTTCATAGAATCCCTACAGTGTGAAAGCAGGCCATTGTCTGATTTCGCTGCTTGTTGGATGCTGCCTGAACTGCCGTGCTCTTCCAGCACCACTAATCTAGTATTTGGTTTTCAGCATCTGCAGTCATTGTTTTTACATTGTCCCCATCAAGTCCACACCACCCAGACCCACCCACCTGTACCCTATCCCCATAACTTTGTATTTCTCATGGCCAATCCATCCTAACCTTTGGACTGTGAGAGGAAACCGGAGGAAATCCACACAGACACGGGGAGAACATGCAAACTCAAACCCGGGTCTGTGGGGTTATGAAGCAGCAGTGCTAACCATTGAGCCACCGTGCTGCCCCTGTTGTTTAACCCAGTTTTGATACACATACAACACAATTTCTCCAGTTTTCAATGATGTTCCGCTGGAGAGCAAACCCAGAGCACAATTTCTTGTTTATAGGTTTGTTCCCCTGCATTGTTACAAGTTTCTGAATCTGCTCCCTGGGGACCCTTTTGCTACTCTACCCCATTCAGATTTTTGTCTCTGCAAGGAGTATGCGACCCCTTAGTCCTATCAAAACACACAATGCCACATTGATCAATACTGCATTTAATTCCCATTCACATATCCATTTGTGAAGATAAAGGATACATAAACAAGAAAACTCAAGCTTGTAACATGGAAATCAAAACTAGGATGCTATTATATCAATCTCTGTTTGTCTCAGAAATGGGCATAATCATAGATTTAACAGTACAGAAGGAGGCCATTTGACTCATCGTGTCTATAGCAGCAGATGTAATAAATAACGATCTGTTGAAGAAATTCAAAGCTTTTAAGATACGGTTAAGGCATCATCATCATCAATGTCCATTAAACGAATGAAGATGTGCTTAAAATCACAAGAACAAGAAATAGCTCTAAAAGTAACATCCAGCAAAGAAAATGTTAGTGGTTTGGCTGTTTGATCACGGCTGAAAAGCTACAGAGATCTCTTCAAGAGGGCAAAGTGCAGGGCAGAGAAAAGAGAGTTTGTTCTAGGCATGACTGAACGAACAGGCAGTGGTAATGGAAAACTGCAGCACTCTCAAAGCCAATTCACTTCAATCTTTGTCTTTTGCCACTGCCCTCTGTGATTTGAGTCAGGTCGTTCCCCTCCCGGTTTAGTTCAGCAAGTTTAGCAAATGGTTCAGGTAAACTGTGGCCAGGATATGGATTCCTGTGAGACGCCAATTCCCACTTGCCATTTGTCTAACCAACTACCCTCAACCTGGGTATGGTCAAATAGTCTCCACCTATCCCTAGAATAATGAGGTGGCATGTACCTGCAGAAGTGAGGTCAGTGTTTTAGCACATAGAATGTAACATTTAAATTCAATTTTAGTTTGAAGTTTGAATGTGTGTCACTGTACACAGCAAGATCCCACACACATGAACACAATAGATAAGCAATTTACTCCATGTTTTTGTGGAGCAGGAAAATCGATGTTTCAGGCAAAAGCCCTTCATCAGGAACACAGGCAGAATGCCTGAAGAGTGCCCCCACCCTCCTCTCATTTATCTCTCCACTCTTCAGGCTCTCTGCCTGTATTCCTAATTAAGGGCTTTTGCCTGAAATGTCGATTTTCCTGCGCCTCGGATGCTGCCTGACCTGCTGTGCTTTTCCAGCACCACTTTAATTTAGACTCTGGTTTCCAGCATCTGCAGTCCTTGTTTTTACTTCCAGGGCACCTACTTGCGGAATTCTTCAGAGAACCCCACAGTCCTGTGGCTAAACACTTCAACTCCCCCTCCCATTCTGTCAAAGACATGCAGGTCCTGGGCCTTCTTCATCCCCAAACCCTGACCACCCGACGCCTGGAGGAAGAACCCCGCATCTTCCACCTTGGGACCCTCCAACCACGTGGGATCAATGTGGATTTCACCTGTTTCCTCATTTCCCCTCCCCCCCACCTTATCCTAGATCCACCTTCCAACTTGGCACCACCCTCTTGACCAGTCCTGCCTGTCCATCTTCCCTCCCACCTAGCCGCCTCACTCTCCTCTCCAACCTATCACCTTCACCCCCACCTTCATCTACCTATCGCATATCCAGCTACCTTCTCCTCCAGCCCCACCCCTCCCCCCATTTATCTCTCAGCCCCCTTGGCCCACAAGCCTCATTCCTGATGAATAACTTATGCTCAAAACGTCAATTGTCCTGCTCCTCGGATGCTGCCTGACCTGCTGTGCTTTTCCAGCACCACATTCTTAACTCTGACCTCCAGCATCTGCAGTCCTCACTTTCTCTCCTATGGAGGAATAGTTGTCAGGGAAATTAGTTTCATACCTTGTTCAAAAACTAGTGCCTGTGACAGTGCAGAACCACTCCCCCACTCTCAGCAGTGCCCTGGAGTTAATTTGTGATTGAGTCCTGGGCTTGCACCCAGAAGCTGATGATGACAGTTGTACAACCAGCTAAAGGAAGTGAACAAAGATCTGGAGTTATCAGGAGGAAACAGCTGTAAGGGAACTGGAGCAGCCTGATCTCAACCCGTTTAGTTTTGAGTTAAGGATGGGGGTTTAAGTTCATGCTTCACAGACAGTAAACTCAATTGCTGCCCTCTCACAGCAACATTCTTCCCTGAGAGCTGGTCTCACAGTTACCTATTGGCCTCCCCGCATTGTCACAGAAGAGACTCTGTGAGAAATCAGCTTAGCTAGCATTGCCATGTTTTCTCTGTGCAACAGCCTTAACCTTGCAGTGAAGCCAATATTAGGTGTTAGCCACTGCTTAATGGGTAGGATTCTCATCTGTGACGTAGAAAATTGTGGATGCAGCATAAAAATCAAGGCCGACACTCGTTCATCAACATCGGTGGTCAGTCGCAGATGAGGGATGACTCTCTCCCACTCTTGGGGTGAGTCTGTACAGACTGTGGGGGCTACTGCAGGCTCAGTTACACTGGGGGCAGGTGGTGGTCGCGGGAAGGGGGTGGGTGGGACGTTGGTGTGGCAGCGCGATCCTTTCCCTGTCTCCACCCGGCTTCTGCTTTTTCCCAACGGCAAGTCTCCAGGGGCTCACTGCCTTCCCGGATGGTCCACCTCCACTTTGGCCAGTCCCGGGTCAGTGATTCCCAGGTTTCTGTGGGAATGCTGCACTTCCCCAGTGAAGCCTTGGGGGGTATCCCTGAAGCATTTCCTCTGTCCACCTGGGGCTTGCCTGCCGTTTCACAGCTGGGAGTAGAGCTGGGGACGACGTGTCCAGCCCATCACAGCCGATTGGGAGGGGGGGGGGGGGGGTGGGGTCAGTGCCTCAATGCTGGGGATGTTGGCCTGGTCTAGGAGCCTAGTGCTGGTGCGTCTATCTTCCCTGAGGATTCACAGGATCTTGCGCAGGCAGCGTTGGTGGGACTGCTCTAATGCCTTGCAGTACTCCAATGCAGTACTGAGAGACCCCTGCATTGCTTTAGATATTACCTTAAACTGAAGCATCTCAGGTGAGAGAACCCATGGGACCATTATAGGACAGTTAGGGGAGTTCTCCTGATTGTCCTGCTCAATATGTGTCACTCAACCAGATGATCTGGTCATGGTCACATTACTGTTTGCTGTGTGAACATTGGCTGCTGTATTTCCTACATCACAACAGTGGCTACGCTTCAAACAAAATTTGTCAAGTGCTTTAGGACATAGTGAAGTTGTAAGAAGTATTATGTATAAATTCAAATCTTTCCTCTTTATACTTTTATACGGCTATGCCAGTAGCTTCCACTCAACTAAGTGTTTTCCGAGGGAGACAAGCTCAGCTGCCAGACTGGTTTTCAGGAAGACTATGTAAATGTGACACCAGTATTGTTCTCAGCCTCATTACAGATATTGCCAGACAATATTCAAGGCCATTTTACACAGCTGTATTTGGATTCTGGGAGAGCTGTGCTGTGACCTAACTCCTGACATTTAAATCCAGCTCTTATCCTGAAGCTGACACACAGACAAAGTTTATGCTCAGTCAGCAGTTTGCACTTGCTAGTCTAGTTCAAACTAAACAGAACCATATCTGGTGCCTGGCCAGTGTTGCGCCTGGCGATGATTGTAAAATATTAAAAGAATTTAATTCCCCAACACCAACCTCTCTTACCCTGAAAAAATACACGTTGTAAGCTCAAACACTGCTTTAACCTCCCTGAGGCCTCCTCTCAAATGTAACTCAAGCCTGCTTACAAAAGACGTACAATCTGCCCTGTTAATGAATTAACAGACAGCAAACACTCCCCTGTTTAAATGGGTTCTCACACAGTGACAGGGAGATAAGGTTTTATCAAACCCTACAGTGTGCCTTTGTCCCTCAATCATTACAATGCAACGTCGTGCACTGTCTCTGCCTCATTTGTGCCTTTACTCGGGGAGCTCTCTGCCTCACAAGCAGGAGGTGAGCGTGTCACAAATGTGGAACATGATATTGTACATATCTGGGAGAAAGTACTTCAGTCAACAGGTAGCAATCTCCACATATCAGTCTGATTTGTAACTGAAAACCTGTGAGTAACTCACCCATGCTCCTCCAAAACCATGATCACTACCACCTAAAAGGACAAGGGTAAAGGCAGGAGGGAACACCACCACCAGCGAGTTCCCCTCCAAGCCACTCACCATCTTGAACTGGAAAGATATCATCGTTCCTTCACTGTCACTGGGTCAATCTGCTGGGCCTCCCTCCCTGATGGACTGCAGCAGTTCAAGAAGGCAGCTCACCACCAAATTCTCAAGAGAAATTAGGGATGGGCAATAAAATGGCCTACTCCTGCTTATGGCCTTAAAATGATGGCCCAGTCAGCCCTTCAACAAATAAAAACAAAACCGGTTCCTGAATTCAACAGTAGTCTCACATGCCCATAAATGTGCCAAGACTTGAGTGAGAATGTGTAAACTTAAAGATTGACGCCATAACTGTAAACAAAAAGAAAGAAATATCAACCATAAAATCACAGCATGTTTGTGGCACAGACAGAGGCCATTTGGCCCACTGAGCCCCCTAACCCAATATAATTTTAAAGCATTTGGTCCATTGCCCTGCAGCCTGTGGTGCTTGAGGCTGGTGAGTATCCAGGCAGCATTTTCATCAACTGCAGGTTTCTGGGTGAAACCATTTTCCTCATCTCACTTCTGACATTAACTTTAAAGGAATATTTCTCATAAAAAGAATCACTGGTTTCAATTCCTCAATTAAGCAAAGCTGCACCACTTCAATTAACACAAATTGTTGATTATTTAAAAGTGACTTTACAGTATGTTCCATAGAATCATGAAGGTAAGCTAAAGTCGCCATAGTCCCAGAGAACCGTGGGGCTGCTCTCATTCGAGACAGATGACTGGTAGTGTCTTAAGCTGAGGGTCACCCTGCCTCAGCTGAGGACAGAGGTTGAAAAGGAGAGTTCTTCAGTGGTAACCTCAGTCATTGTGGTAATTAAACCCCCGCTGTGGGTGTCATTCTGAATCACAAACCACCCATCCATAGAATCATACTGCACAGTACAGGCCATTCGTCCCATCAAGTTGGTACTATCAAAGCTACACTAAATGTACACTTGTCCCACTTTTCCACTTAGCCTAGGCCTAGTGGTATTATCACTAGAATATTAATCCAGAAACTCAGCTAATGTTCGGGGCACCTGAGCTTGAACTCTACCCTGGCAGATAGTGGAATTTGAATTCAATGTATAAAAAAACCTGAGAGTTAATGAAATGATTGCTGGGAAAATCCCATCATGTTCTCTAAAGTCCTTCAGGGGAAAGGAACCTGGTCTGGCCTGTATGTGACTCCAGCCCCACAGCAACATGGCCGACTCTCAAATGCCCTCTGAAATGGCCTAACGAGACACCCTGTCGTGTCAATTGCCATGAAGTCTCAACGAGGAAATGAAGCCAATGAAATGTCAGATCCTGGGGGGCACATGTTTAAGGTGAGAGGGGGAAAGGTTTAAGAGAGAAGTGTGAGGAAGGTTTTTTTTACACGAAAGGTGGTATGTGTCTGGAACGTGCTGCCGGGAAGGGTGATAGAAGCAGATATATTAGCAATGTTTAAGAGGAATTTAGACAGACTCATGAACGTGCTCGGAATAGAGGGAGACTGACCATGGGCAGGCAGATGACATTAGTCTAGAAGGTCATCACAGTTGGCACAGACATGTTTCTATGTTATACTATTCTATGTTCTATGTTTTAAGTTCAGCAGGTCTGGCAGAATCTGTGGAGAGAGAAACAGAGTTAACATTTCAAGTGCAGTGCAACTGTTCTTAAGAACCCAAGTCATATTGGATGTTGCTGTGACTGAAGGGTTTGCGTTATAGGGAGGGGCTGAATAGGCTGGAGCTTCTTTCCTGGTGCATTGAGGCTGAGGGGGTGACCTTTACAGAGGTTTATAAAATTGTGAGGGGCATGGGTAGGGTGAATAGACAAGGTCTTTTTCCTAAGGTAACTTTTTAACGCAGAGGGTGGTGCGTGTATGGAATGAACTGCCAGAGGAAGTGGTGGAGGCTGGTACAATTACAACATTTTAAAAGGCATCTGGATGGACATATAAATAGGAAGGGTTTAGAGAGAGATAGACCAAATGTTTTACAATATTTAAAAATTTGGATAAGTCCATGAATAGGAAAGGTTTGGAGGGATATTGGAGAGGAGCAGGCAGGTGGGACTAGTTTAGTTTGGGATTATGTTCGGCAGGGACTAGTTGGACGGAAGGGGCTGTTTCCGTGCCGTAAGAGTCTATCTCAGACTCAAAACGTTAACTCTGCTTCTGTCTCCATAGATTCTGCCAAACTTGTGGAATTTCTCTGTTTTTTTCAGCTTTCCAGCATCCACAGTATTTTGCTTTTGTTTGTCTGCTATTGTTAATTCTGGTTAAAAAAAATTGTTCTTGTATTATATTTCGTGCCTTTCCTTACCTTTGTTAAACCCAGAAGCAGCAACAGGTATCTCAACATACAGCAGGTCTTCTTCCAGTTCCACCAGTGCCACATCATAGGCTGAATTCTCTTTCGTAGCAAATAACACTCTTCCCTTCAATGTGAGGCGACTGTAGGTAAACAGAGGGAAGAGTTGAAAGAAATTTATTGGGGTCTAATCACAAGTGAGGGCCTAAAGGAGAGCAATTATTCTGAGATCAAATAGTATCGGATTTGTTGTAGCACACCAATAATGTTGGAGCACACACATTAATGACTTGGTCACATTGTCACATGCCAAAAAAAAATATTAAATGCCTCAAGGAGGGGCACAGGTAGATCCTTCTTTTAAAAATCTTTTCTTGGGTGTTTTCTTTTTTAAACTTTTAACGTTTCTGAGACGGGAATGGAGAAGGCAAGGTCCCAACTGGGGGCCATCGTGGGGCGGAGAGATGTGGATCAGAAGCTGGCATGGGGAGGCGATTCCTAGAGACGAGTCCCAGAGTGGAGGCCGGTGTGGGGAGGGGAATCCCAGAGTGGAGGCCGGTGTGGGGAGGGGAATCCCAGAGTGGAGGCCGGTGTGGGGAGGGGAATCCCAGACTGGAGGTTGGTGCGGGGAGGCAAGGCCCTTGCGGACTGGAGGTGAGGTCTTGAGTTTTGAAGCCCGGTGCAGTCTGGAGGCTTGGCGTGGTACAGTGTGGAGATGAGGGCCCGGTGTGGCCTGGAGGAGAGGGCCCGGTGCGGCCTGGAGGAGAGGGCCCGGTGCGGCCTGGAGGAGAGGGCCCAATGCGGCCTGGAGGAGAGGGTCCGGTGTGACCTGGAGGAGAGGGCCCGGTGCGGCCTGGAGGAGGGGGCCCGGTGCGGCCTGGAGGAGGGGGCCCGGTGCGGCCTGGAGGAGAGGGCCCGGTGCGGCCTGGAGGAGGGGGCCCGGTGCGGCCTGGAGGAGAGGGTCCGGTGCGGCCTGGAGGAGAGGGCCCGATGCGGCCTGGAGGAGGGGGCCCGGTGCGGCCTGGAGGAGAGGGTCCGGTGCGACCTGGAGGAGAGGGCCCGGTGCGGCCTGGAGGAGGGGGCCCGGTGCGGCCTGGAGGAGGGGGCCCGGTGCGGCCTGGAGGAGGGGGCCCGGTGCGGCCTGGAGGAGGGGGCCCGGTGCGGCCTGGAGGAGGGGGTCCGATGCGGCCTGGAGGAGGGGGTCCGGTGTGGCCTGGAGGCTCAGTGCGAGTACAGACTTGGTTGAAAGGACTGTAATTGAGCACTTTTCTTTCATTTTTGTTCTTTCGCTGGACTTTTATTTACTATCCTGTCAAATTTGTACCAAATATTTAAGCAGCTGTACCTAGATACCTTGTACCATGAACGAACACCAATGCAAACTTTTCACTGTATGCATTCAAATGCACATGACAACAAAGTTAATTCAATTTGATTCAAAGATCTTATAGATTTTGATTGAAACTTTATAAATTTTTTAATAACTTTTGACAGAAATATTTTGAACAAGTCCCTGATGCAATTGAGCCATCTCCATTCTAATTAGCTGCTTTATTTATAGCCACATAAGTCAGGTAACAGAGAGAGCCCTAATGTGCGTCAAACTGTATCTCATGTGGGCTAACACAGATATCAGCTGGTTTCTGTTTTACAAACTCTGCAAAAGATTTGTTTTACACAGGGTAACCACAAAACAGAAAAAGTGACATGTTGGCTGAAGCTGGTTGAGAAATAGCCTTTGGGCTTCACTAAATTGAGTTCAACCAAACATTTACATTCTTTGTTCCTGACTTGTACTCAGCCCCTTTCACCCATCACCTCTGAGCTCATCCTTCTTATGCCCCTAAACGTTGATTCTCCTGCTCCTCGGATGCTGCCTGACCTGCTGTGTTTTTCCAGCAACACATTTTTCAACTCTGGTCTCCAGCATCTGCAGTCCTCACTTTCTCCTGGTTGGTTTGCAAAGCAGTGTAACACCAACAGCATGGGTTTGATTCCCAATAACTGGCTGAGGTTACTATGAAGGATTCTCCTTTCCCCTTGCCTGAGGTATGGTGGCCCACTGGTTAAATTGCCATCAGTTGCTTCTCTCTCTAATGTGAGAACAGCCCGATGGTCTGGTAAGACTGTGGTGATACAACTACAATAGGGAAGTAAATCTGGAAATTAGCCTCTATGTGACCGATGTTTGGTTCAAACCCACATCTCCTGGTTCAGAGATGGGGAATGCCACCAAGAACTCTTGAAATCAGTTTTTTTTAAATGATTAGCTTTTTTTTTAATTAATCTAGATTTCTAATCAACCTGCCCAGAAATGTTATGACACACCTCTGGAACAGGTGGGACTTGAACTCGGATCGAGATAGGGACACTACCACTGCAGTGCAAGAACCCCTGAAACCAGTTCTTAAAAATATGCCCCAATGAACATCAGTTACTCTTAATCGTACCTCGTTAAAAATCATACAACACCAGGTTAAAGTCCAACAGACTTATTTGAAAGCACTAGCTTTCAGAGCGCTGCTCCTTCACCAGGTGCAGTGCTCCAAAAGCTAGTGCTTCCAAATAAACCTGTTGGACTATAACCTGGTGTGTGATTTTTAACTTTGAGAAAGTGAGGACTGCAGATGCTGGAGATCAGAGCTGAAAAATGTGTTGCTGGAAAAGCACAGCAGGTCAGGCAGCATCCAAGGAGCAGGAGAATCGACGTTTTGGGCATAAGCCCTTCTTCAGGATTTTTAACTTTGTCCACCCCAGTCCAACACTGGCATCTCCACGTCATGGTTAATCATACCTGGCACACATATGTCTGCACTCAATTAGCTCAGAATGAGCAACAGTAACTGTGAAAAAGATCCATTATGTACCATAGAACTATCCCAAAGTGTTTTGTGTTCAGTGAATAAAAGTGTAATGACTGTTATGTAAGAAAATCTGTCCTCTTCTGGCACAGTGGTAGTGTGCCTATCCCTAGATCAGGAGGCTCATGTTCAAGTCCCATCTGCTCCAGTGATGTGTAATAATAGCCCTGAACAGGTTGACTGGAAAAATAGGTTAAATTTAAAACAAAAACTGTCCACAATCAGAATTTTAGGCACACGCTATCATTGATTTTCTGACCACTGATGGAAATTTAAGGAGGTAGAGTTAATGGTAGCTGTTTTTTTCCCCAGGTTGGGGGATTTCAAGACTGGGGGTACATTTTTAAGGCGGGAGGAGAGGGATTTAAAAAAAGACATGAGGGGTAAATTCTTTTACAGAGGGTGATTCACATGTGGAATGAACTTCCAGAGGAAGTGGTGCCTGTGGGTACAATTACAATGTATGAAACATGTTTAGATAAGGACATGAATAGGAAAGATTGACAGGGATATGGGCCAGGAGTGGGCAGGTGGGACTAGGTTAGTCTGAGATTATGTTTGGCATGGACTGGCTGGACAGAAGGGTCTGTTTCCGTGCTGTCTGACAAGATTCGGGTTTTGAAGCACGTTTGTTCCTCGGGGTCCTTTCAAAAAGTGCAGACTCTCAGAGTTAACCCTTACAGACTCAACTCCTGGAGAGAGATCTAAATCTGCAATCTCCAGTTCAAAGAATGGATGTCATGTACAATTGCAACATTTAAGAGGCGGGTATATGAATAGGAAGGGTTTGGAGGGATATGGGCCGGGTGCTGGCAGGTGGGACTAGATTGGGTTGGGATATCTGGTTGGCATGGATGGGTTGGACTGAAGGGTCTGTTTCCATGCTGTACATCTCTATGACTCTATGTGCTGAGGTAACATGCTGTGCACATTGCTTGGTCAAGGAAGACTTCAAGGCTATTTTGTTTTTACAAGTTCAGATGTTATGCAGCTCCAACCACACTTATAGCAATACAACTGCTTGACTTAACCCTCCAGCCAGGTGTACAGAATTCCTACCTGCCCAAGTCAGGCTGTATGTTCACTTGGACAGCTGATGCCCAGCCCAGCACATGGCGACACGTGAGTATCAGTCTGGGACTGACCACCACCCCTGAGCCCCACACGCCATCGCACTCCAGAAGGGCAACTGACCCAAGCAGCCGGGTTAGGTCACCCTGCCACCTTGGACTGGGCACGGGCAGGTGACCAGACAGTGGGCAAAACGACATGATCTTGCCATTCTTGCCGAGTGCACCCCAAATCCTTCTGATGGCTTTGAGTATGCAGGTGATAGAACACACCAGGGTCAGTCCAACCCACTCCTGGGCCTTCCAACACAGTGGGGCCACGATTACACCCGCTAAATAGTACCGACCGTGCAGCTCGAGATAAACGCCACCTCCTTCGGTCCCGGGCAGACAACGGGCATCAGTCAGGATCACCGCGTTGCGCTCTCCGGCCAGATTACTCACGATTCCTTTACTGAACGTGTTCATGAAGACCTCTGACCAGAAGCTGGCGAACGGGGAAGCGCAGCTGAACAGGGTCTGCCCTTTCCTCAGGTGCTCGCTCCTCACACACTGGGGGGTCTCCCCAGCCTGGGCACCCCCTGCCCAGCCCGGGCAATGCAGCAAGGCGAACCAGAACAGACCATCGAGTTCAGCCTCCTGGTCATCCAGGTGGAAGCGCCAGCGGTCAGCCTCCTGGTATACACACTGGAAGGCTTCTCGGAATGCCTGGCAAGGGAATGCCACCAGCAAAGTGGCCGGGCTGGTGCCCCGGGACCTCGCCATGCCTGAGGGTGGCACCTCTGGGTGCAGCTCAGGGCTGGGGGTACCTGAGACAGGCTCGGGGGGGGTTTGGGAGCGTGGGCTGGGGTTGCCCGCAGGGAACTGCACCCGGATCTGCAGCTCCCCGTGGAAAGCCCCGGGCAGCAGGAAGGGCTGGCGGCTGAGCAGCTGGCGCTGCCCGAGGAATGGGGAGAGGATGTGGGCATGGCAGAGCAGCAGCCCCCGCTGGTCATCCAGGAGGAGACCGCTACAGCTCCGCGCTCCATCCCAGTCCCGAGCTCCGGGAGCTCCGGCTCCGCTCCGCAAACCCGCAGAGACAATACAACTGCAGCTCTCCGGGGAAAACATCTCAGAACGAACCGCAATCCCAATGCAAACTTTAATCTCCGAACCCGGAAGCCGATGCATTTACCATCCCTTCCCTCCCTCCCTGGTATCTGCAGCTTTCTCAGTCAATCAGCATTCAGCTTCCTCCCTTTTATCCTCTTCCTGGCTGGCCCAACCCTAATTACCCTTTGCTTGGCTTATTTCACAGAGTGGTTACGGAGTAGGCCAGAACCAGGGAGTCTCAGAATCCCTACATTGTGGAAACTGGTTTACTGCTGACTGCAGGGGATGAACACACATTTGTAAGGATGTTGGAGTCGAGACTTGTGGTATGCACTACACTCTAGACTCTGATCTCCAGCACAGATTGGAGTGGGGCTGGAAAAGCACAGCAGGTCAGGCACTACACTCTAGACTCTGATCTCCAGCACAGATTGGAGTGGGGCTGGAAAAGCACAGCAGGTCAGGCACTACACTCTAGACTCTGATCTCCAGCACAGATTGGAGTGGTGCTGGAAAAGCACAGCAGGTCAGGCACTACACTCTAGACTCTGATCTCCAGCACAGATTGGAGTGGTGCTGGAAAAGCACAGCAGGTCAGGCACTACACTCTAGACTCTGATCTCCAGCACAGATTGGAGTGGGGCTGGAAAAGCACAGCAGGTCATGTAGCATCTGGGGAGCAGGAGAATTGACGTTTCGGGCAAAAGCCCTTCATTAGGAATTCCTGATGAAGGGCTTTTGACTGAAGCGCCGATTTTCCTGCTCCTCGGATGCTGCCTGACCTGCTGTGCTTTTCCAGCACCACACTCTTGACTCTGAGCTCCAGCATCTGCCGTCCTCACTTTCTTCCATTTACAAGGATGTTGCCAGGGTTGGAGGGTTTGAGCTACAGGGAAAGGCTGAACAGGCTGGGGCTGTTTTCCCTGGAGCTTCGGAGGCTGAAAGATGACCTTATAGTGGTTTATAAAATCATGAGGGGCATGGATAGGATAAATAGACAAGGTCTTTTCCCTGGGGTGGGGTAATCCAGAACTAGGGGCCATAGGTTTAGGGTGAGGGGGTAAAGATATAAAAGAGACCTAAGGGTCAACATTTTCACGCAGAACATGGTACGTGTATGGAATGAGCTGCCAAAGGAAGTGGTGGAGGCTGGTACAATCGCAACATTTAAAAGGCATCTGGATGGATATACGAATAGGAAGGGTTTGGAGGGATACAGGCCAAGTGCTGGCAAATGGGACTAGATTAATTTACGATATCTGGTCAGCATAGATGAGTTGGACCAAAGGGACAGAGACACAGGAAGAAATATGCAAACTCTGTACAGATAGTTGCCCGAGGTTGGAATTGAACTCATGTCCCTGCTGTTGTGAGGTAGCAGTGCTAATCACTGAGCCACCCCAAGGGAAAGATGGCAGACTTCATTCATGGGATGTGAGTGTCGCTGGCTGGGCCAGCATTTATTGCTCATCCCTAAAAGCCTTGAGTGTAGATCAGAGTCAACCACATTGTTGTGGGTCTGGTCCAGCACATGTCGGCCAGACCAGGTAAGGATGGCAACTTCCTTCCCCAGAAGACATTGTTAACCAGATAGGGTTTTCTGACAATCGGCAATGGTTACTTGGTCACCATTAGTGTTGCTTTTTTTCTTTAAATTCAAGGTTTATAATTTTATTGAATTCTGATGCCAACACCCACCTTGATGGGATTTGAACCTGATTCCCAGAACATTAGCCTGAGATTCTGGATTATGTTAGTGAACCAGATGGGTTTTTCTTGACCAAGAACAATGGTCATCATTAGATTCATAATTCCAGATTTTTACAGAATTCCAGCTCCACTATCTGCCATGGCAGGATTTGAATCAAGGTCCCCTCAACACTCCCTGGGTCCCTGGATTAACAGTCCAGCACCTTCCTTATCCAAACAGCAGATAGCAACAGCTACCATAAAGCTAGTTCTATTTAAAAATGATGGAAAATGCTAGAACATAGAGTAGGCCATTCAGCCCCTGTGTCTGTTATAGAGTCACAGAGATGTACAGCATGGAAACAGACCCTCTGGTCCAACCCATCCATGCCGATCAGATATCCCAACCCAATCTAGTCCCACCTGCCAGCACCCGGCCCATATCCCTCCAAACTCTTCCTATTCATATACCCATCCAAATGCCTCTTAATGTTGCAATTGTACCAGCCTCCACCACTTCCTCTGGCAGCTCACTCCATACCCGTACCACCCTCTGTGTGAAAAAGTTTCCCATTAGGTCTGTTTTATATCTTTCCGCTCTCACCCTAAACCTATGCCCTCTAGTTCTGGACTCCCTGACCCCAGGGAAAAGACTTTGACTATTTACCCTATCCCATGCCCCTCATGATTTTATAAACCACTATAAGGTCACCCCACAGCCTCCAGGGAAAACAGCCCCAACCTATTCAGCCTCTCCCGATAGCTCAAATCCTCCAACCCTGGCAACATCCTTGTAAATCTTTTCTGAACCCTTTCAAGTTTCACAACATCTTTCTGATAGGAAGGAGACCAGAATTGCACGCAATATTCCAACAGTGGCCTAACCAATGTCCTGTACAGCCGCAACATGACCTCCCAACTCCTGTACTCAATACTCTGACCAATAAAATCCATCATTCAATGAGATTAAAACCGACTTTGGCGTAACTCAACATACCTTCCCCTGGCCCATATCTCTTAATATCTCCGCTTCATAAAAAAAGTTCTATCTTTAGATTGTTAATTAAAAACAGGTTTTGCATCAAGTGATGTTTGTGGAAGAGAGTCTCAAATGACTGTAGGGAGAAAAAGTGTTTACATTTCATGGTTGGTATAACTTCTTTGGGACTGTAAGATGTCGGAGCAAAATGAGTCCATTCAGCCCATCGAGCCTGCTCTGCCATTCACTGAGATCATTCGCTAATCTATTAATCCTCAACTCCACTTTTCTCCATTACTGTTGACTCCCTTTACTGATTAAAAGTCTGTCAGTCTCAGCCTTGAATATAATGGCTCAGCCTTGACAGTCCTTTGTAGTAAAGGATTTCACAGATTCACTACACTCTGAGAGAAGAAGTTCCTCCTCATCTCTGTCTAAAAAGTGCAACTCCTTACTCTGAGATGATGGTGTCTGGTCCTAGACTTTCCCACAAGGGAAAACAACCTCTCCATACCTACCCTGTCCAGTCCTTGCAGAATTGTATATGTTTCAATAGTCTTGATTTTCTAAAAAAAAATTCTGATTTTTATTGAACTTAAATTTCACCATCTGCCATGGTGGGATTCAACTCAGGCTCTGGACTATTAGCCGGAGACATTACCACAGCACCTTTGCCTCCTAATGCACCTAATTTTGAATAAGCAGGCTTTTTATGATCTAAAACAAAAACAGAAAGTGTGGGGAAAACTCAGCAGGTCTGGCAGCATCTGCGTACTGCTTATAAAATGATGAACATTCTAGATTCTTCCATATGAAGAAATATCCTCTCATCGTCTCGTTTGTCAATCCACTGTAGCACCTTACATAGAACATAGAACATAGAACATTACAGCGCAGTACAGGCCCTTCGGCCCTCGATGTTGCGCCGACCTGTCATACCAATCTGAAGCCCATCTAACCTACACTATTCCATGTACGTCCATATGCTTGTCCAATGACGACTTAAATGTACGTAAAGTTGGTGAATCTACTACCGTTGCAGGCAAAGCATTCCATACCCTTACTACTCTATGAGTAAAGAAACTACCTCTGACATCTGTCCTATATCTATCACCCCTCAATTTAAAGCTATGCCCCCTTGTGCTCGCCGTCACCATCCTAGGAAAAAGGCTCTCCCTGTCCACTCTATCTAACCCTCTGATTATCTTATATGTCTCTATTAAGTCACCTCTCAACCTTCTTCTCTCTAATGAAAACAGCCTCAAGTCCCTCAGCCTTTTCTTGTAAGATCTTTTCTTCATACCAGGGAACAAGCGAGTAAATCTCCTCTGCACCCTTTCCAAAGCTTCCACATCCTTCTTATAATGCGGTGACCAGAACTGTACACAATACTCCAAGTGTGGCCGCATCAGAGTTTTGTACAGCTGCAGCATAACCTCATGGTTCCGGAACTTGATCCCTCTATTAATAAAAGCTAAAACACTGTATGCCTTCTGAACAACCCTGTCAACCTGGGTGGCAACTTTCAAGGATCTGTGTACCTGGACACCGAGATCTCTCTGCTCATCTACACTCCCAAGAATACTTCAATTTGGTCTCCTCTTGAATTTCGAAAGTATAGGTTTAAAATGCTTAATGTCTCTTTGAAATAACTATACAGAAGCCAGTATCCCGTCACCTAGTCATCCTTTACTTACGTATGCACAATACATGGGCTGTGGCAAGACAGATCAAGACCAGTCCCTAGCCTGAAGAGGCCTTCAGAATCTCCTGTTTATATTTGAAATTTTTTTTTCTCTTTTTCTCAACTGAGGAGATTCTAAATCACGTTTTTTTTATTATAAACCCCTACACTACTGCTAAAAAGCAGTAGTGCTTATTGTTCCCCAGCACCCATGTCAAGTGTGTGCAGGTGTCACAGTGAAAAATAATCTCCTGTTTATTTTTTTAGTTTCCTTTTTTCTTTTTTTTATTCAGAGTGAACAGAACCTCCCCTGTTTATTTTTTTCATTACCCCCCACACTACCGCCTAAATGCAGTAGTGCTTATTTTTCCCAGCACCCATGTTGTGTGTGTGCAGGTGTGAGACACAGTGAGAGACACAAGGTGTATGAATCTTTATTCGATTTCCACCACCAGGAAAAAAGGAAAACACCCAAGTGGCCAGTGACAAGTACTGCCCTTCACAAAAGGCAATGCTGTGTGATCAAAACAGGGAAGGGGAGGGCAGGGGTTAAATCAAAATAGAGTTGGAGGGGGAAATGATGCACTCGTGCACTTTGTGTCTCTCACTGTGTCTCACACCTGCACACACACACCATGGGTGCTGGGGAACAAAATAAGCACTACTGCAGTTAGGCGGTAGTATGGGGGTAATTTTAAAAAAAACAGGAATAAAAAAAAATAAAGAAAACAGGAGTCTCAGAAATCCTGTTCACTCTAAAGCATCGTTGTTGTTGTAATGTAAGAAGCACAATCACTAATTTGTGCAGAGCAAACCTCTACTAACAGCAATAAAATGAATCACTGGATAATCTTATTTTGGTGGCTTTAATTGACAGATAAATGTTGATCAGGATAAAATCCTTTGCTCTTCAACTACATCTTTTATATCTTCAGCCACATGATCATCCACAGAATACCCTCTAAAAATCGAGCAGTCCTTCTGAAATGCGTGGAGCTATCTATCAGACTACGTTATGTGCTCAAGACCTGTAATTGGAGCATGAAACCACCGCTCACTGCCTCACTGTGATGTTGATGGGAGTGAGTAAGAAGGATGTTATAAATATAACTATTCACTTGTGGTTGCAAGTTCGGTGGGAAACCTTCAACCCACTCATTTTCAGTGTGTGTGGGTCCAGCTGCCTGTTATAGTTGCAAACTAGCACAGCAGAACATATGTAGGAAGAGCAGGAAGTGGCCACAAAACCCCTTTAGCCTCCTCCACCATTTAATAAGGTCACAGCTAATCTCCCACCAAAACACCATTCGCCTGCCCTATTACCAATCCTGTGATTTCCCCAAATATTCAGAGAGTTTGGTACATCGGAGCTGGAGTAGGCTATTCAGCACATTAAGCAATCCCTGCCATTCAATCTGATCACTGCTGAATGAACACTTGCCAACATTACCCCAGTAGCCCTTCTCAATATTTGCTATCTCGAAATCTGTCCATCTCTGCATTAAACATACTAAATACTGAGCTTGCACAGCCCTCCTATCTATCTAACTCAGACTTAAACTTTAACAACTCATCCAGCATCGGCTGCTGTTAGTGGAAGAGAGTTCCAAACCTCTCTCACCCTGTGTGTAGAAGTGCTTCCTAACATCTCTCCTGAACGGTCTAGCCCTAATTCTCAGAGTATGCCCCTAGTTCAAGAATCTCTAATTAAAGGAAATATTTTATCTCCCCTGTCTTTTCCTGTTAACATCTTGAAAGACTTTGATTGGATCACTCTTAACCTATATTTGAGAGAAAATAGGCCTACTTTGTACAAGCTCTCCTCATAACTTCATTCCTGAAGTCCAGTTATCATTGTGTAAACCCATTCATACATTTTGGCTAGCTAGCTCCCGCTTTCCTCTGTCAGACCTTGCATCCAAAAGTTGCTCAAAACCTATTACACTATCTTTCCCAGCTCTCTTGGAAGGTCACAGACCTGTAATATTAACACAAGTTCTAAAGAATTAAAAGATTCACCAGCCTTTAATTAAAGAGATCTCTTCATCTCGGTCCTCAATGGTTTTCCCCTTATTTTGAAACAGTGTCCAATAATTCTAGATTCCCCAAGTCAGAGAAACATCTTACCAGCTCTCACCCTGTCTACTACTTTAAGTATTTTGTGGATTTTAATCAGATCAGGCATGGTTTGCTCAAACTCTCTGTGTAGGACAGTTTCGCCACCCAAGGAACAAGTTTGGTATATCTTCATTGTATTCTCTCAATGGCAATAATATATCCTTCTTGAAGTAAGGGAAGCAAAACTACACACATTGCTCCAGGAGCAGTCTAACCAAGCATCCATACAATTGAAGCAAGACTTTGCTACCTCTGAGGTTATGATCAAAGTTTATCTTCAATATGATTGGTGTTGGGAGTGCTTCAGCTATATAAAAAAAAAGATTAGATTGGCTGAGGCCATATTCCTTAGGGCAGAAGACGCTGATGGAGGTATAAAAAGTTATGAGGGGCAGAGAGAGGGTACATAGGGAGAAACCTCTCCCTTAAGCAGACGGGTCATTAACCAGTGTCCACAACTTTAAAATGATGAGCATGAGGTTTAGAGGGAAATTGAGGAATTTCTTTACCCGGAGGGTGGTAACTCACTGCCTTAAAACGGTGGTAGACATTTGAGAACTATTTAAATGAACACTTGAAAAGCCAAGTGCTGATAATTGGGGAGAGGAAATCTGTGGAGAGAGAAATTGTGTTAATGTTACAGGTCTGTGACCTTCCAAGAGAGCTGGGAAAGATGGTGTAATAGACTTTGAGCAACAGATGGATGCAGGGGGCTGACAGAAGAAAGCAGGAGCTAGCTAGCCAAAACATATAAATGGGTTTACACAAGTCCTCAAGAGATTAACAAAAAAAGATGGGGTAGATAAAGATAAACTATTTTCATTGGTTAGGGATTCTTGAACTAGGGGCATTGTCTGAGGATTAGGGCTAGACCTTTCAGGAGAGATGTTAGGAAGCACTTCTATACACAAAGGGTGAGAGGTTTGGAATTCTCTTCCACAAACTGCAGTTGATGCTGGATGAGTTGTTAAAGCTTAAATCTGAGATAGACACATTTTTTTTATTAAGCAAAGGTATTGAGGGATGTGGGCCAAAGGCAGGTCTACAGAATTAAGCCATAGATCAGCCATGATCTCATTAAGTCATAGTGATTTGGTGCTGGAAAAACCATTCAGTTGTGTGTGTGATGGCACTTAAAAATCATGAGCTCATTGATTGGCAGAACAGGCTGAAGGGACCAGATTCCTGATGAAGGGCTTATGCCCGAATCGTCAATTCTCCTGCTCCTCGGATGCTGCCTGACCTGCTGCAGTTTTGCAGCACCACACTCTCAACTCAAGGGACTGAATGGATTAGTGGTGCTGGAAGAGCACAGCAGTTCAGGCAGCATCCAAGGGACTGAATGGCCTACTCCTGTTCCTGAGATGAGACAAGAAACAAAAGATGTGCTGAGAGCAGACATGCTGCTGACCAGAAGCATGAGAGAAACAAATAAAAGCTGCAAAGAGGAAACTAAATGTGTCAGAAATCATGGACAGAAATTGTTGAACTTAATGTCGAGAACAGAGTCTGTAAATCATGTAACGCAAGGGTGGGGTGCTGTTCCTTAAGCATATGTTAAGTTTCATCGGAACAGTGTGAGTTGGCAGAGTACAGAGGTGTTGGTGTGAGGGCAAAGCAGAGAATTAGTAAAGATTAGAGTAAAAAGATTCCCTACAGTGTGGAAACAGGCCCTTCGGCCCAACCAGTCCACACCGACCCGCCAAAGAGTAACTCACCCAAACCCATTTCCTTCTGAATAATGCACCTATCACTCCGGGCAATTTAGCATGGCCAATTCGCCTGACCGACACATCTTTGGACTGTGGGAGGAAACCAGAGCACCCGGAGGAAACCCACGCAGACACGGGGAGAATGTGCAAACTCCACACAGACAGTTACCGGAGGCTAGAATCGAACCTGGGACCCTGGTGCTGAGAGGCAACAGTGCTAACCACTGAGCCACCCAGGTGACAGATCATCAGAAACGCGGAGCTATGCTTGCAAGCAGGGCAAAGGTGCTTGGCAAAGTAGTCATCCAGTCTGAGCTTAACCTCTGACGTCACCAACTGAGTCGAATTGACATTGTCACTGAGCAGCATTTATAAAACATAATGACCATCAACGAAAATAACAAATGTTGGCAAGATGGTTGAGAAACTAGTTCTCCTGTCAGCAGTCTGGGAGTCACTGCAAAATCCTGTATTTGCAGAGGTAACAGTTATGGAAGAGGAAGTTAATTCTATTGCAATACCATTTGTAACATTCACGTGGAACTACGGAGTTCACGTCAGACAGTAGTACAGAACCGCATCAGATTTGAAAATGCTGAGCAAGTGCCATGTGGCATGGTAAAAAATGGTCCTCTTTGCAGATGGCTTAACTTCAGGTTCTGGACATTAAAGGTCCCATTTCACAAAGAAAATGTTGCCTCAGTGATCTGACTAACCTCTACCAACATTCACCCTCCCCTCATCAAAATAGGTCTTAGCAGATCATCCATCTCACTGTTACCTGAGAGAATGCTGTGCAAAAAATCATCATTGTGCATAGAGGTGTACAGCATGGAAACATCCTTCAGTCCAAATCGTCCATACTGACCAGATATTTTAAATTAATCTAGTCATATTTGCCAGCATTTGGCCCGTATCCCTCTAAACCCTTCATAATCATGTACCCATCGAGACACTTTTTAAATGCTGCCATTGTACCAGCCTCCACCACTTCCTCTGGCAGCTCGTTCCTTACTCACCCACCCACTGCGTGAAAAGATTGCCCCTTAGATCCCTTTTAAATCTTTCCCCCCTCACCTTAAACCTATGCCCTCTAGTTTTGGACTCCCCTAAACCAGGGAAAACACCTTGACTATTCACCCTATCCACCCCCCTCATGATTTTATAAACCTCTATATGGTCACCCCTCAGCCTCCAATGCTTCAGGGAAAACAGCGCCAGCCTTTCCCTACAGCTCAAGCCCTCCAACCCTGGCAACACGCTTGTAAATCTTTTCTGAACCCTTTCAGATTTGTTATCTCAAGGTGAACTGAAAGATTCAGAAATGGCATGAGGTGATGTATTGCTGGACATCTTTTAGAAAAGTTACAAGATGTTCCACTTATATAGAAAGTCACTCATGATAATGGAAAGTCAATGCATGAAGATATATAATTGTTTAATTCAAATAAAGCAATGATTTATAATACATTTATACATTGCAGGTTATCTTTCTACCAAATAGCAAATGAATTGAGTGAGGGAAAGAATAATTTTATTTCTAAGACTGAGGGGTTGAAGACATCAGATTGGTAAGGGGCTAAAGTGGTCACTCATACCTTCTCAAACAGTGAGGAGCACTGATGATAACTGCAAGAACCGAGTAATATTGCGGGTACAGTGCTTACATGTTGTGTTAGGGAGAAGGTGAAAGAAAATGTTAGGTTTTGCCAGTAACGCTTAGACAGCCAAGTCCCCACGACTGTGCCAATGACAATCATCCCAAGAATGGATTTACTGTAGACGCCTCTTCAGAGGGCAAAGACATTTTCTTTTCAATCACTCAACTGAGCACATAATTGGTTAAAAAAAACTAAATGTGAGTAAACAAACATAACATTCCTGTTAAATAGTTTCTATTACATTCCAATTTCAGGAAGCATTGAGCTTTCATTTGGTTTTGCCACATGGGGACCTAAGAGAGGTGAGCTCTTTTGTCTAAGAAAGCCATTTTCTCCAGCGCAGGGAGACAGTGCAATTTCTGATTCCAGCATCAAATAGAACTGGTTCACAGAATGCCTCCATTCTTCCAAAACTCTTTGAAAGAACATCACCATTCTGAACAGACAAAAGCCTATAAAAGCAGAAAAAAAACAATATAGTGTTGATTTACCACTACTCATTCCTTTTAAGGCGGTTCATTTGCTGTCCACATAAAATTATAATGTCGCCTCAATTTCACATCATAAGCATATCCCATGACAATGGAACAATGTAAAGTTCCATCCAGTCAGATCCTAACACACGCAAACTGTTGAAGTGTAAATGCGAGACATTTTCACAATATGCAGCTTACATGTCACGTCTCTGTAATCACTCTAAAAGCATCAACTGTACAAATTAGATTGTATTTTAGAAAATCTTTACAATTTAAAAAGTGTGCATGAAATTGTGCAATTTTCCCAAATGTCAGTGAGTTCCCCCAAGTTCCATCGTGATGTTAACATCTCGTGTTAATTTCAATTCACTCACTAATCAAGTTTAAAAGCGACTTGGCATTATACTTAATCCACTTGAGTTGGTTATGCATTTTCCCATTTCCAAAGTTTTTCCATACCAAATGGAAAAATAAAACTTTGTTGACGGAGCCATCATTCTGTCATATGTTTCATAAATCTCTGAAGTCCCAAAACAATTCTACTTTATGATTATGAATGTGCAGATTACAGGAGATAAGATATCTCTTATTAAAAGCTCAGCTCCTTCTCAATCACAAAATCCAACTTGCACGATATACTGATACAACAACCACTGGAGTAACAATTCTCAAAATAATTAGCCAAATTATTTGTAAATTTAGAAAATGACAGGAAATATGCCACTTAAATATCTCAAAATGTCATCACAATGTATGTAAATTGCATATCCCACCAGGAGTAAACCGAAAGCTGAAAGAATTGTTCTCTCAGCCTCATCTTGTGGGAATAACATGAAAGACGACATTTTGCTGGGTATATTTGAAAACCTACAAGACTGTATACTCTAAGTCAGCCTTGAACTGTTTGTAATTTATAAACAATTCCAAACACAAACCACGTCAATGCAGATAAAGACGGACAAGAAACGTGTTCTCACTTGTGATCAGACAACCACCTGACTTGGCTACAATATGGAGGGTTGATCAGACAGCTGCTATTCCATTTACAATGTCTTGTGGGACAGGACCAAGGACATACCTGCACAGCTTCAGGGACTACTGAGCATTTCAAAAAGGGGGACCCAAAAAAAACCGCATATATTTCTTGGAATATATGCCTCATTCTAATGTGAATTCTCAGCCAACACACATACAGGAACTGTAAAAAGATTACACTCTGAAAAGTACTTCCAATTTTAATCTAGATACAAACACCCAACTCGAAATTATATTTTAAAAATGCAGCTATTCTGAATTTCCTCCTGGTTGGTATTGTGATCTCATCAACAGATGCACATTTTTTTTTAATATAAGGAAAAGAAAACCAACAAAAACGTAGACAGCTGCAAACTAGTTCAGTCCCGAGTGGCAGAGATTTGTTTCGAGTTCAGTCAATGTATTGCGAAAGCCAGCGAAATCCTTCTCCATAGCCCTGCCTCTTCAGCACACTGCACATGAACACCTCCAATGGCCGGGTGTTTAAGTCTTTCAGTGGCACAATCCCCTGGAAGGGAACGAGGAAATGTAATATCCTGCAGAGTGTACAAGTGTTTCAATTCCATTTACACACATTTTTCATAAATGAGGTGATCACCAACGCTTCTGTGCCCCGACTGCTTTCAGCCACAAATCCGTCGGCCACAGTCTCTAAGAAGTGGTTGGTTAATTTTAATGTGTACAGTTTTGTAAACAGTAAAATTGCGACAAGTCAAATAATGGAACCCAGCTGTCAAATTCAAATGGAACACTAAAGTTTCACGAAAAGGAATTTAGTGAAGGCCAGACACTGAAAGTTTGATGTGAGGGATAAACATTACCACCAGATCACCATGAGATTTCACACACTCTTTGTCAAATAGTGCAGTGGGATCTGAGGGAGCTGAAGGACCTCAGTTTAACAGCTTTATCTGAAATTTAAACGGAACAACTGCAGAATTCTGAGGCGCACAGGAATTGAGGTGTCCTAATTCATTTGTTTCAAAACGTTAGCACACAGATACCGCACAGGTGATTAAGGCAGCAAATGGAACGCTACCCTTTGTTACAAGAAGAATTGATCATAAATGTAAGGTGGCAATGCTTTATTTATACAGGGCACTGGGGAGACCACATCTTGAATACTGTGTCGTTTTGGTCTCCTTATTTAAGGAAGGATGTAAAAACATTGGAGGTGGATCAGAAGGTGGTTTACTAGATTGAAACCTGGAATGAGTGGGTTGTCTTATAAGGAAAGGTTGTCTCCACTGCAGTTTAGAAGAGTGAGGAGTGATGTGATTGAAGTGTATGAAACCCTGAACGGTTTTGATAAGGTGGAGAAGATGCACTTTCCTCTTGTGGGAGGGCCCAGAACTAGGGGCTATTGTTTTAAAATTAGGGGTCGTCCTTTTAGAACAGAGAGGAGAAATTTTATTCTTCAGAGGAACTGCCTCAGGGGGTGGAGGAGACTGGATCATTGAATATTTTTAAGGCAGAGGTGGAGCCTTGTGGCGCAAGAAAAGCAAACATTATCAGAGATAGAAGGGAGTGTGGAATTTGAAACATAAACACACCAGCCAAAATCTTAGTGAATAACAAAGCAGTCTAGAAGGGCCAAATGCCCTACTGTGCTCTGAATTCCTGTTTGAAAAGCACCATCTCCCTCCACAGTGCACAGCTTGATTAGATTTTGCTGAGAGGTTTAATTCCCAAGTATTGAGAGTGGATCTTGAACCCCAGCTTTCTGACTCGGAGGTAAGTGAGGTCTACCCCATGGAACATATCTAAAAATATACCCTGCAAACAAAATGCACTCACTTAGCATTATGATACAGCCTCCTGTTTTGAAAGGCTTTAGAAGCCAATCATGATTCTCGAAAGGTCAAACAGACACAAAGCTAGAACAGCCTTTGATCTGCCTACAGTCTTATCGACAGAAGGGCCAAACCTTCAACTTGTTAAAACAGCTTGAGCTAATTGCATCTTCCGATTTAAAAAGCATTCTCTAGCAACCAATAAACTGTTCCCTTTTCTCAGTGGGGAGTTTGACCTAGTTTTGTTTTTACTACATATCTGTCTCCATTTATTTTCCTGACTGATCTGCAGAGTCAACTATAATAAGATCCCCAGTGCACTTTCTGCTGGCAATGACACACTCAGTACAGTAAATTTAGCCTCCTCAGTTGGGTCACCGATGTATACAGAAGTTTACAATTACCAGGTTCAATTGCTGGTCTGTACTGAGTTGGATGGTCTCCATCATAACTGCTTTCGGTGCCCATGGGCCATGGAAGCAAACAAGAAAATACGAGTGTTTTCTTGATCAGAGTCCACTTCCCCAGGAAAGTGAAGATGTGTGGGTGTGAAGCAAAGGCAGGGTCAGGATTGGCTGTGATCAACGACTCCCCCTCCAGTGCTGGAACATCCTGTGAACACAGAGTCCTGTCTCTCTCTCTCTCACACGGAGACTGGTCACTTGATCAAGATATCAAGCACCTCGGACCATCCCCCACAAGAATCAGCACTTTTACTTATTTCCTTTTAAAAGGACCATTACGCTAATGAAGGGCCTAACACTTCCATAATACAGTTCATTTAAAAACAACAAAAAACATTTCTTTCAGAATAGACAGCGACACTATTGTAGCACTGAGGGAGTCCTGTATTTCTAAAAGGTGAGATGTTAAATCTGGGCTGAATAGGTCACAGGGGTCATGCTCATCCATGCCGACCAGACACCCTAACCTAATTTAGTCCCAATTGCCAGCATTTGGCCCATATCCCTCTCAAACCTTCCTATTCATATACCCATCCAGATGCCTTTTCAATGTTGTAGTTGTACCAGCCTCCACCACTTCCTCTGGCAGCTCATTCCATACACACACCGTTGTGCACCCAGACAATCTCAGTCAGTCTCGAGATGCCCTGCATGGATGTGACAGGGGACAGGTGTGCCTAGAGTTAATGACCTCCTCCATTCTGCCGATACCTTACCCTCACACTCTCTGCCACTGCACCTTCTTCCCACCCAGGCTCATGCTCTCACTATTGCCTGCAACATCAGCCACCCCCACCCCTCGATCTCGCCTACCCACCACTAACTCTGTGCGGCCCACTCACTCAATCGGGACACCTCCCCACATACCCCAAACAGCAACAGGCAGTAATTCCCCTTTGACAGGCAACACGCCTTATGGGAATTCTGCCTCAAAGTTGGGAAAAATTAAAAGATGCAGTGAGATGTTCTGACATTGAGAAAGCCTACTCAGGACTGCAATCCTGATACAATTCTCAACTCAGCCCATTTCAGTCAGGCCACTATAAGGTTCTGGCCAGGGTTTCTATGATAAGAGCACTCTCTGTAGAAACTGATTTTATCACCACATTATAGTTTGCAAAACAAAACTGATAAGATCATTAATTTGATGACCAACATAGACTGCAAAATTGTACACTTCATATCATACTTATTTGACATTCTAGTTAACACCCTCAATCAAGAAGTCTTCACAAAAAGGCTTTTTTATTCATTCGTGGGATGTGGGCGTCGCTGGCTGGGCCACCATTTGTCACCCATCTTTAATTGTCTTGGACGTGGTGGTGGTGAGGTGCATTCTTGTACGTCTAGGCGCAGTCTATTTGGTGTAGGTGGACCCACAATGCTGTACAAGGGGGAATTCCAGGGGTTTGACACGGATGGAGCGGTTAATGTATTTCTACATCAGGATGGTGAGTGGTTTGAAGGGAGTCTGCCATGTATCTGCTGCCCTGGTCCTTCTAAATGCAAGTGGTTGTGAGGTTAGAAAGTGTTGTCCACGGAACCTTGATGAATTCCTGCAGTGTAGATGATACACAGAGCTGGTACTGAGCATCAGTGGTGGAGGGAATGGACGTTTGTGGATGTGGTGCCAATCAAGCGGGCTTTGTCCTGGACGGTGTCAAGCTTTTTGAGTGTTGTTGGAGCTGCCCCCATCCAGGCCGGTGGGGGGTATTCCAACACACTCCTGCCTTGTGCCTTGCAGGTGGTGGACAGGCTTTGGAGAGTCAGGAGGCGAGTTACAACTCCTAGCCTCTGACTGGTTCTTGTAGCCACTGTTTTTATATGGCTAGTCCAGTTTCTGCGAGGAGTCGCACAACATAAATTCTATAGATAGCCCAGATACATGGAAGATGATGTTAAAGAATGTTGGAGGAGTGGCAATCTTCATTCCACCCTCAACCAACACCAACTCGCAGATTCACAAGAACCCACTTGCTTCCAAAAGTAATTTGCCTTGTGCGAAGCCACGCAATTGGATACTTTACAAATCATGCTCTTCCTGCTCATAGCTTTACCTTCCCTGTCGTTTGTCCATACAGGCCAAAGATTTCCCGAAGCTTTTCCTCACTGATGGCCTCTGATCGATCGATTTTATTGCCCAGGATGAGAACGGGAACATTGGATATTGTTTCATCTGTCATTAATGCCTGGAAGGAAGGAAGGAAAGGAAAGGGATGGGGAGGGTGGACAGTGCAAGAGAAAGAGAAGCGATGGGAGTTTTTACTTCAAAAACACACTGTACATTTGATCAATGGAAACAAAATTATTAAAAAATTATTATCCAAGACTGGAACATAACGACAGCAACAGTTGACTGCAAAATGGACCATCCAACAATACCAGGCATCAATAACTTATAAAAGATACCTCATGGGAACACTTCATTTTCAATAAACTACCTCTCATAGATCTACACACTATTTTGTGTTGCCAGTATAAAATGCATTTCGTAGCTCAGAGACGGTAATTACTACTTTATTTCTTCCAATTTCCCTCGTCCTCTGTGATGTTGTCACTGAAGCAAAGAACAATATCTTAGCAGATGTTAAAGCTATGGGATAGCTACAGTTGAGCCGTGTCTCTGCATTTATAGCAAATATGAATGGCCATTCAGCCCATCAAGTCTGTTCTGCCACATCCAATAGTTGAGCTGTATCTTGTCTGGGGAGGCGATGATCTAGTGTTATTATAGTTGGACTGTTAACTCAGCCATCCAGATAATGTTCTGGGGACCCAGGTTCCAATCCCACCAAGGCTGGTGGAGGAATTTGAATTCAGTGAAAAAAAAAATTGGAATTAAGTCTAATGACGACCATAAATCCACTGTCAATTGTCAGAAAAAGCCACCCAAATTCACCGATGTCCTGAGGGAAGGAAACTGCCATCCTTACCTGGTCTGGCCTATATGTGACTTCAGACCCACAGCAACACAGCTCACCAGGGGAGTGCCACAAGGATCGGTGCTGGGTCCACTGTTTTTCGTAATTTATATAAATGATTTGGACGTGAACATACGAGGTTAAGTCAGTAAGTTTGCAGATGCCACCAAAATTGGAGGTGCAATGAACAATAAAGAAGCTTACCTCAGAGTACAACAGGATCTTGATCAGATGGACCAATGGGTTGAGGAGTGGCAGATGGAGTTTAATTCAGATAAATGTGTGGTGCTGCATTTTGGAAAAACAAATTAGAACAAGACCTTTACACTTAATGGCGAGGTCCTGGGGAGTGTTGTTGAGCAAACAGACCTTGGAGTGCAGGTTCATAACTCCTTGAAAGTGGAGTTGCAGGTAGAGAGGATAGTGAAGGTGGCGTTTGGTATGCTTTCCTTTATTAGTCAGAGTATTGAGTATAGGAGTTGGGAGGTCATGTTGCTTCCGTACAGGACATTGGTTAGGCCACTATTGAAATGTTGCGTTCAATTCTCATCTCCTTCCTAATGGAAAGATGTTGTGAAACTTTAAAAGGTTCAGAAAAGATTTACAAGTATGTTGCCAGGGTTGGAGGATTTGAGCTATTGGGAGAGGCTGAACAGGCTGGGGCTTGACCTTATAGTGGTTTATAATATCATGAGGGGCATGGATAGAATAAATTGACAAGGTCTTTTCCCTGGGGTGGGGGAGTCCAGAACTAGAGGGCATAGGTTTAGGGTGAAAGGGGACAAATTTAAAAGGGATGTAAGGGGCAACATTTTCACACAGAGGGTGGTGCGTGTATGGAATGAGCTGCCAGAGGAAGTGGTGGAGAATAGTCCAATTTACAACATTTAAAAGTCATCTGGATGGGTATATGAATAGGAAGGGTTCAGAGGGATATGGGCCAGGTGCTGACCAATGGGACTAGATTAGGTTGGGATATCTGGTCGGCGTGGATGAGTTGGATTGAAGGGTCTGTTTCCGTGCTGTACATCTCTATGACTCTTAACTTCCCCCTGGACAATTAGGGACGGGCAATAAATTGTGATCTATCCAGCAATGCCCTCATCCCCATGAATGAATTTAAAAAACACATCCATTGTCATTGAGTTGTTGGGTAATGATAAGTTGCCCCTATTCCTGTGCATCGCTAACTCAAGGAACGGAGGCCATGCCAAGGCACAGCCCTATCACTGCATCGAGCTAATTGAGGAGAAACCCAAAAGACCCTTATTTTCCTGCGTTCAAGCAGTCGCCAAAACATTGACTGGGAGGAGCTCCACATCCATGATGTAGCTAGCATCCAAAGCCAGCTTGTAATCACCTTTCAATTTTCTGTAAACGGCCCCACCCCGAGCACAAATCCCTCAACATTGCTCCACTTACATCAAGCTCAACTTTAGACTCAGCAAGCCGCGAGTAGTCTGCACAGTCAACCAGGAAGACAATTCCATTTATGGCAGGGAGGTAGTTCTTCCAGACTCGCCTGGCTGTAATTAAGCAGACATTCATGAAAGTGATATTAAAAAGCTAGCCAGTAAAATTAAAAATCCTAGGAGGAATTCCGGAGTGTGTTCCCCATCTACGAAGGTGGAACTTGCTACCACATGGAGTCATTGCAAAGACATGGACTTTCCACATTGTAGGGACTCTATGATTCTAAGGGGAAGCTAGAAGAACCCGAGGGAGGAAAAGAATCCGGGGATAAGGCAAGATAAAACATGGGCGATGGAGGCGGCTTGTGTGCGCCATAACCACCAAAATGGGCTGAGTGGCCTGTCACTGTGATTTCTATATTCAGCCAAACGGAGATTAATTGATCACTGTTTCATTCGAAAGGAGGTGTGGAAGCTAGCTCACATTGTACAGAAACACCCCAATAGATTGCTCATATTTGTGGCTTCATTTCATCTTCCAAAACGGGATGCTTGAATTTACATAAATAGGAGGAAATGCCACAAGCAGTTCTTTCAGGTAATGACTCGTTTGCTTTGGAACACGAAGGAGAAGCACATGCCAGTTATAGCAGCATCTAGCAGACAGCAGCCGAGCCAAATTTTACAGGCCAGCCAATCTTACAACGGAAATTTTAGTTGATAATGGAGCACTGAGAAAGTAACTGGCTGAATGCAAAGTGTTATAAAATGCTTCCGAGAGATGTGGTAAGTGCTTTTTAATTATTGAACATGAATAAATAAAAATCTGAATGAAATATGATTTTTCCCCTTTTCCTCCCAATCCCCCCTTAAAAAAAGTCTGTAGGGATACAGTCCCACTGACATTTTCCAAAAATCCACTTAAGTAAGGCAAACCAAGACGGGACTTTCAGTCAATACCACGCCTTTTAAGATAGTGAAACTTCTCAAAGTGCTCATCATAAACAGCATCAAGCAAAGATTTGACATTAAGCTAATGAAGGAAATGCATGAGACAGTTACGGATATGAGGACTTCCAGAAAACAATGCTGGATTGTGATCAGGAGCAGCAATTTTGGCCCATCATCCTAAATCTAGGCCTAGACATAGGGATTACAGGTTGGTTGACACAGAGATAATTTCCAATTCAGCAAGCTGGCACACTGCATTGTATATGCTAATCCTGATCAAGGGACAGAAAAAGGTAAAACATTCTGATGCACATGCAGCAGCTTCGTGTTTCCACACAGTAACCTACCTTGTGTATGACCTCCAAGGTCAAAGGTAGTGAACGTCATTCCGGCAATCGTCAGCTCCTCTGATGCTACAATGAAGACAGTTGCAATCAGAATACACTCTGGTGACCGACATTTAATTGTGATGAGCAATCAAATCCAGAACTGTTGCTAGGGGATGTAGAATTTGAATATTGCTCAAAAGAGAAAACATGGCCAAAGGTTTTCACTTTGCAAGCACCAGAACATACACAATAGTGACAAATTTCAAATGATTACAATTTTTACGACTGGTGGAAAGGAGACCTTGGGCTGGCAAATTGAATCTGACCTGCAGAGGCATTGTCATGAAGAAAGGAACGGGGGAGCTATAGAATTCCTAACTCCCAGGTAATTAAAAAGACTTCAACATATTCTTCTTGTTTGCAGTAAGCAGGCCATAAGACACAGGAGCAGAAGTAGAGCATTCAGCATCAAGGCTGTCTGCCATTCATTGAAGGCATGGCTAACAGGATAATCCTCAAGTCCACTTCCCTGTCTACTCCTTATAACCTGTCATTGCTTTACTGATAAAATATTATGGCTGTCTTAGCCTTGAATATCATTAGTGACTCAGTCTTGACAGTCCTCTGTAGTAAAGGTTTCCAGCTTCACTATTTCTGAGAGACTAAATTCCTCTTCTGTGTCAACAACCTTCCTGCATCCTGAACGGGTCCAGTGTGTGAACGTATGCTTCTAGTAAGCACAGATGAGTCACAACACAGGCTCGCTGATACATTAAATTGGTGTCATTGTTAGCCAAGTTGGGATTGCTCAATAAGCACTGTCCAGAATCACATCCAATAGTAGATCCTTTGTGTTTTGTAAGGGCAGGCTGTGTACTCTCTTTGTGTATTGTGAACAATGGAAGAAACATGCTGTTTTAATCAATTAGCCAATTCCTGGGTCAAATGGCTTTTGTATACTGACTAAAAGATGGTCTGCCGACATTACTACTGGGTATGTGATGTATGAGTTCCAATGCTGATACAATGCTGCGTATGATACCAGTACATTCCAATGATTGGATAGTATTTGCAAAACTAATGCTGAGCATGATCAAAAGCTTTGACAATGTCTTGCTTTTCAGGATGAAAGCCAGAGGCTGTACACTCGTACATAGGCAATGTGAGGTCAGACTGTACCCCTCCCCCAACATTCTCTCTCACACACACACACACACACACACACACACACACACACACACACACACTACACACACACACACACACACACAGTGCTCTGTATAACAGAGCTGGATTTGGGACTGTTTGTTCACTGGCTGCAGAATTACAACAGATCAGCTAGTGTTCATTCACTGAGTGATGATGCAGGGATTTAGAAGGCATAGGATCAAGTCATGATGTGTGTCATAATTCGTATGAACAGGTTGGTTAAAAAGTATCTATTCAGTAATTAAGCATAAACATTCACAGGATTCCTGTTGGGAAAAATACGTTCAAGGACTTTGAAAGAGAGCAGATGCAAATCTTCAACCTGCCATTTGTAAACCTGCCTCCAAGTATAGTTCACAGCTGCTACATTATGTAACTACAAAAGGGCACAAACACACAATGTTCCTACTCAGCTGCACCAACTTTCAAGTTGCTCAAACTAACCAGTTGTACTGCTCTGATTTGGGATTTACCCAGCAAAGGATTGGCAGCAAAAAGGGGAGGCCTTTTTAAATTGCCCAGCATAAAAATTCACCAGGGCTGGACACCAAATCTGAAGCACAAATTAAGACTTGGCTCTGTGAGCAGGATTCAAGGGGCTAGAGTCGAATACCGCTCCAGTTCCTTCTTGTATTGACTTTATTCAATGATGCAATCAGCAGAGTGGGAGAAGGAGAGAAACACATATTAATCAATTCAAGTTTGTGCACCAAAGTGAATACTCAGCATTTGTAAAGAAAGAACCTCGACACAGACCAAAGCAAGCCTCTGTGATTCCACTGTCAGTACTCACTGGGATGTAACGTGGGAACATGCTGCCCCAGTCTGTTATCTTTCAGCATGTGCAGTAAAGTGGTTTTGCCAGCATTATCCAAGCCAAGGAAGACCAGTTTTCCTGATTTCTTGTATAGCCCTGACAAAGAGAAACAAACAAAAACTAGATAATATAGTTGCATTTGCTCAATGTGTTTTGCAGTTTAACTAGCTGTTGATCCAACAGCATTACTTCCAAAAAAAAAAAAAGTGCCGAACGTTCTTCAAAGTGCCCTGGCTAATATCCATCTCTGAATCAATGTCACCAAAAACCCGCTCATTATAACCTTGATTCTTCTGGGATCTTGCTGTGCGCAAACTGGTTTGCACGTTTGTTGCATTACAGCAGTGAATACAGTGCAAACATGCTTCACTGGCTGGAGAACACGGAGGCAAAAACAGGAAGTGTTGGAGAAATTCAGCAGTTCTTGCAGCAACTGCGTTGAGAAAAACAGAGTGAAATCTCAAGTCCAGTGATGTGCGTTCAATTCTGAACTCAAGTGTCAACTTTGTTGATGCTGCAAGAACTGAGTTCCAGCCCTCGGTTTCTATTTCCTATCTCGTAGCAGCTGCAGTTGTACGGTTTTTTTTTTGAGTGCAAAGACACAACCTAGAAGTACTTTTAAACATGCCCCTTATTTGTCACATTACAAACATCTCACTTAACAGAAATGTTTCAATTCTCAGAGTGCTGTTACGTGGCTCGTGGTCAAACAGAGGAAGACCTGTTGCTTCCTCTAGTGGAAACTCTCACAACATATAATGTGTAATTCAGCTATATCCCTTTACTTCTGTACTGGAGTACACATGACAATAAAGAATATCCTGTTCCAAAAGCACAGCTTTTATTTGTGAATCTTCTTGCTGGGAACTACAAGTTAACTGTTCTTGCACAAATCCTCAGATCAGTTAATGATGTATATTTCTTAATAAAAAGTGTGACAACAAAAATTTGCCTATGTGATGCCTGATATCTAACAATTTTCATCTTGAACATGACTGGAAAATAGTTATGTCACATGTACAGCCGCTAGCTTAGAGCTTGATCACTTGCTGTCAGACTGAAGATTGAAAGCAGCTCATGTTAACCTTACACTAAAGCCTGATGGCTGCAAGACAGAGATTCAAATGCTTGCAGCTCTCAAGTTACACCTTTAACTGTGAATCATGCCAAAGTAGGAGAGAGCTCATAACATACAGAGCTCGACCGCTCCATTCGTTTCCAATATGTACAGAGATGCTTTCTCAAGCAACTTAATTTATCAACGTGAAGTCTGACGCAAGTATGTTTTACAGTCCTGTTTCATGTGACATTGGTGTTATACTGCCTCTAAATGTCACCCCTTTGTGATAGACTCTCACACTCCTGTATCCTGGAGTCAGATCGGGTTTGGATGGTGGAATTGGGTGTTTGCTTTGCCCTTGCTCCAAGTACAGCCTGCAGCCAGGATGAGGGGGGAATAAGGAAAAACCGATCCAGGACATGGCTCCGAGTCACTTACCCAGGAACTGTAGCATGCTGGTGAAGCCGTTGTACAGCCAGTCGAGAAGACCCGACATTGCTGACACACCTACAGCAGGAAAAAGAACAAACTCAAATCACAGCAGATCCCCCTGAAAATGAAATGCTCACCTCAGCTTATGACCACACAGCCCCTTAATTCACTGATTCATTCTAACTTTATCCACTCCCTTTGTCCTTTTATCCTTTGGTACCATTAGCTAGGAAAAATCCAACTAAACTGAACCTGTTCTCTGCTGCATCAAAGACCGCTTTATCACTGCCCAAGATACAGCAAATCAAATGCTGCTGATGAAAGATGGCAAGACATTTCAGATTGTGGGCCTGGGACACCCCAAAGTGGAGTCACAAACAAATTCTGGGGGCCCGTGTCTCACAGGCAGTGATGACCTGCTCTGAAGCTCTGACTTGAGATCATAACAATGGTCATCTTATAGCTCTCTCCACTCCCCTCGAAGTTGAGGGAATAGGTTTGGAGCACACGAGTGTAAGGTTACACCTCACCAGACCTCCTGGCATTAGTCGCTGAAGGATTTTCCCTTGATGTCTAGCTCAGAGAAGGAGAGTTGGGAGTTGAGTCTTTGATGTTCTGTATTGAAATGCAGCACAGAGAACAAGCAGGAATCTGATCAGCGCATTCTGCTGGTGCTGGCTCACGGAGGGACCTCTCTCATTAGTGTCCCCCAACCCCTGTATCAGCATTCCTGTCAAATTCAAAATATTAAACTCAACTGTCTGTGGGAAGTGAATCACTGACTGATCCACAGGTTTACAGGCCCAGCCCCAATCTGTTATCCTTCAGGGTTATAGTGCCTTTACTGTTTTATCCCAACCTGGATATACCGTTCCTTCTACCCTTAAATCACCAACACCCCCTACCCACCCCCCTCACTCACTGTCCAGTTCCTAGCCACAGCCTCTCCATGACCCTCCTTCACACATCTTCCCAGATCCCATCCCTGTTGCCTCTCACCAGCCCAATCACCCCATCCCCCCAAAATCCCTGCATATCCCCTCAACACCCAAAAACCCTCTCACTGACAACCACTCACATCCTCACACCCCACCAGCCTCCTCTCAGCAACAATCCTTCACCCCAAACACCCCACAGCCCCCTCTCAACAACAACCCCTCACCCCAAACACTCCCTCTGCCCCCCTCACCGACAACCCTCACCCCAAACAACCCCCAGAGCCCTTTCACCGACAACCCCTCACCACAAACACCCCCAGCCCTCTCTCACTGACAACCCTCGCCCCAAACACCCAGAGCCCTCTCACCAACAACCACTCACCCCAAACACCCCCCAGCCCCCTCTCACCGACAACCCCTCATCCTAAACACTCCCCAGTCCCCTCTCACTGACAACCCCTCACCCCCAAACACTCCCCAGTCCCCTCTCACTGACAACCCCTCACCCCAAACACTCCCCGAGCCCCCAGCCCCCTCTCACCAAACCCTCACCCCACCTCACCAAACCCTCCCCCAGCACCCCGCCTCACTGACAACCCCTCACCCCAAACAACCTCCCAGCCCCCTCTCACCGACAACCCCTCACCCCCATCCCCCTCTCACCGACAATCCCTCACCCCACACACTCCCCAGCCCTCTCAACGACAATCCCTCACCCCACACACACCCCAGCCCCCTCCCACCGACAATCCCTCACCCCCAAACACTCCACGCCCCTCTCACCGACAATCCTCACTCCACACACTCCCCCAGCCTCTTCTCACTGACAATCCTCACCCCAAACACTCCCCCAGCACCCTCTCACCGACAACCTCTTACCCCAAACACTTCCCCAGCCCCCTCCTCACCGACAACCTCTTACCCCAAACACTCCCCCAGCCCCCTCTCACCGACAACCTCTTCCCCCAAACACTCCCCCACCCCCCTCTCATCTATACTCCGTCAACCAAAAAACTCCCCCAGCCCCTCTCACCTCTAACCCCTCACCCCAAATGCCCCCCAGCCCCTCTCACCTATAACCCCTCACCCCAAACACCCCCCCAGACCCCTCTCACCAATAACCCCTCACCCAAACACACCCCCAGCCCCCTCTCACCTATAACCCCTCACCCCCAAACACCCCCCCAGCCCCCTCTCACCCATAACCCCTCACCCCAAACACACCCCCAGCCCCCTCTCACCTATAACCCCTCACCCCAAACACCCCCCCAGCCCCCTCTCACCCATAACCCCTCACCCCAAACACCCCCCCCAGCCCCCTCTCACCTATAAGCCCTCACCCGAAACACCCCCCCAGCCCCCTCACGCCAAACACCCCCCCCGCCCCTTTACCCCAAACACCCCCCCCAGCCCCCTCTCACCTATAACCCCTCACCCCAAACACAGCCCCAGCCCCCTCTCACCTATAACCCCTCACCCGAAACACCCCCCCAGCCCCCTCACGCCAAACACCCCCCCCGCCCCTTTACCCCAAACACCCCCCCAGCCCCCTCTCACCTATAACCCCTCACCCCAAACACAGCCCCAGCCCCCTCTCACCTATAACCCCTCACCCCAAACAACCCCCAGCCCCTTCTCACCAATAACCCCTCACCCCAAACACCCCCCAGCCCCCTCTCACTATAACCCCTCACCCCAAACACAGCCCCAGCCCCCTCTCACCTATAACCCCTCACCCCAAACACCCCCCCAGCCCCCTCTCACCCATAACCCCTCACCCCAAACACCCCCCCAGCCCCCTCTCACCCATAACCCCTCACCCCAAACACCCCCCCAGCCCCTTCTCACCTATAACCCCTCACCCCAAACACAGCCCAGCCCCTTCTCACCTATAACCCCTCACCCCAAACACAGCCCCAGCCCCCTTCTCACCTATAACCCCTCACCCCAAACACAGCCCCAGCCCCTTCTCACCTATAACCCCTCACCCCAAACACAGCCCCAGCCCCTTCTCACCTATAACCCCTCACCCCAAACACAGCCCCAGCCCCCTCTCACCTATAACCCCTCACCCCAAACACCCCCCAGCCCCCTCTCACCTATAACCCCTCACCCCAAACACCCCCCAGCCCCCTCTCACCTATAACCCCTCACCCCAAAACACAGCCCCAGCCCCTTCTCACCTATAACCCCTCACCCCAAACACAGCCCCAGCCCCTTCTCACCTATAACCCCTCACCCCAAACACCCCCCAGCCCCTTCTCACCTATAACCCCTCACCCCAAACACCCCCCAGCCCCCTCTCACCTATAACCCCTCACCCCAAACACAGCCCCAGCCCCTTCTCACCTATAACCCCTCACCCCAAACACAGCCCCAGCCCCCTTCTCACCTATAACCCCTCACCCCAAACACCCCCCAGCCCCTTCTCACCTATAACCCCTCACCCCAAACACCCCCCAGCCCCCTCTCACCTATAACCCCTCACCCCAAACACAGCCCCAGCCCCTTCTCACCTATAACCCCTCACCCCAAACACCCCCCAGCCCCCTCTCACCTATAACCCCTCACCCCAAACACCCCCCCAGCCCCTTCTCACCTATAACCCCTCACCCCAAACACAGCCCCAGCCCCTTCTCACCTATAACCCCTCACCCCAAACACAGCCCCAGCCCCTTCTCACCTATAACCCCTCACCCCAAACACAGCCCCAGCCCCTTCTCACCTATAACCCCTCACCCCAAACACAGCCCCAGCCCCTTCTCACCTATAACCCCTCACCCCAAACACAGCCCCAGCCCCCTCTCACCTATAACCCCTCACCCCAAACACCCCCCAGCCCCCTCTCACCTATAACCCCTCACCCCAAACACCCCCCAGCCCCCTCTCACCTATAACCCCTCACCCCAAACACAGCCCCAGCCCCTTCTCACCTATAACCCCTCACCCCAAACACAGCCCCAGCCCCTTCTCACCTATAACCCCTCACCCCAAACACCCCCCAGCCCCTTCTCACCTATAACCCCTCACCCCCAAACACCCCCCAGCCCCCTCTCACCTATAACCCCTCACCCCAAACACAGCCCCAGCCCCTTCTCACCTATAACCCCTCACCCCAAACACAGCCCCAGCCCCTTCTCACCTATAACCCCTCACCCCAAACACCCCCCAGCCCCTCTCACCTATAACCCCTCACCCCAAACACCCCCCAGCCCCCCTCTCACCTATAACCCCTCACCCCAAACACAGCCCCAGCCCCTTCTCACCTATAACCCCTCACCCCAAACACCCCCCAGCCCCCCTCTCACCTATAACCCCTCACCCCAAACACCCCCCCAGCCCCCTCTCACCTATAACCCCTCACCCCAAACACCCCCCAGCCCCCCTCAGCTATAACCCCTCACCCCAAACACCCCCAGCCCCCTCTCACCTATAACCCCTCACCCCAACACAGCCCCAGCCCCTTCTCACCTATAACCCCTCACCCCAAACACCCCCAGCCCCCTCTCACCTATAACCCCTCACCCCAAACACCCCCCAGCCCCCCTCAGCTATAACCCCTCACCCCAAACACCCCCCAGCCCCCTCTCACCTATAACCCCTCACCCCAAACACCCCCCAGCCCCCCTCAGCTATAACCCCTCACCCCAAACAGCACGTCCCCAGTCCCCAGTCCCAGTCCCCAGTCCCCAGTCCCCAGTCCCCTCTCCCCTCCACCCTGACCCTCCCCCATCTCACCCACCGGCAGCGCCTGCCCGCCGCCACAACACCGGAAACTCAGAGAGAGAGAGAGAATCTGCATCCGGGGTCACGGGGCGTCAGCTGACCCAGAGAGGGACAGGGGGCGGGGCTAAAGGAGAGAGAGAGAGAGAGAGAGGAGAGGAATGGGATAAAGGAGGGAGAGAGAGAGAGAGAGGAATGGGGATAAAGGAGGGAGAGAGAGAGAGAGAGGAATGGGGATAAAGGAGGGAGAGAGAGAGAGAGAGGAATGGGGATAAAGGAGGGAGAGAGAGAGAGAGGAATGGGGATAAAGGAGGGAGAGAGAGAGAGGAATGGGGATAAAAGGAGGGAGAGAGAGAGAGGAATGGGGATAAAGGAGGGAGAGAGAGAGAGAGGAATGGGGATAAAGGAGGGAGAGAGAGAGAGGAATGGGGAAAAAGGAGGGAGAGAGAGAGAGAGGAATGGGGATAAAGGAGGGAGAGAGAGAGAGAGGAATGGGGATAAAGGAGGGAGAGAGAGAGAGAGGAATGGGGATAAAGGAGGGTGAGAGAGAGAGAGAGAGGAATGGGGATAAAGGAGGGTGAGAGAGAGAGAGGGGAATGGGGATAAAGGAGGGTGAGAGAGAGAGAGAGGGGAATGGGGATAAAGGAGGGTGAGAGAGAGAGGAATGGGATAAAGGAGGGAGAGAGAGAGAGGAATGGGGATAAAGGAGGGAGAGAGAGAGAGGGAATGGGGATAAAGGAGGGTGAGAGAGAGAGAGAGGAATGGGGATAAAGGAGGGTGAGAGAGAGAGAGAGGAATGGGGATAAAGGAGGGAGAGAGAGAGAGGAATGGGGAAAAAGGAGGGTGAGAGAGAGAGGGGAATGGGGATAAAGGAGGGTGAGAGAGAGAGGAATGGGGATAAAGGAGGGAGAGGAGAGAGAGGAATGGGGAAAAAGGAGGGAGAGAGAGAGAGAGGGAATGGGGATAAAGGAGGGTGAGAGAGAGAGAGAGAATGGGGATAAAGGAGGGTGAGAGAGAGAGAGAGAATGGGGATAAAGGAGGGAGAGAGAGAGAGAGGAATGGGAAAAGGAGGGGAGAGAGAGAGAGGAATGGGGAATAAAGGAGGGAGAGAGAGAGAGAGGAATGGGGATAAAGGAGGAGAGAGAGAGAGAGGAATGGGGAAAAAGGAGGAGAGAGAGAGAGAGGGAATGGGGATAAAGGAGGGAGAGAGAGAGAGAGGGAAGGGGAAAAGGAGGGAGAGAGGAGAGAGAGGAATGGGGATAAAGGAGGGGAGAGAGAGAGAGAGGAATGGGGATAAAAGGAGGGGAGAGAGAGAGAGGAATGGGGATAAAGGAGGGAGAGAGAGAGAGAGGAATGGGGATAAAGGAGGGAGAAGAGAGAGAGAGAGAGAGAATGGGGATAAAGGAGGAGAGAGAAGAGAAAAGGAGGGAGATGAGAGGAGGAATGGGGAAAGGAGGGAGAGAGAGAGAGAGAGGGAATGGGGATAAAGGAGGGAGAGAGAGAGAGAGGAATGGAGGATAAAGAGGAGAGGAGAGAGAGAGAGGAATGGGGATAAAGGAGGGAGGAGAGAGAGAGAGGGGAATGGGATAAAGGAGGGAGAGAGAGAGAGAGAGAGAGAGGAATGGGGATAAAGGAGGGAGAGAGAGAGAGAATGGGGATAAAGGAGGGAGAGAGAGAGAGAGGAATGGGGATAAAGGAGGGAGAGAGTGAGAGAGGGAATGGGGATAAAGGAGGAGAGAGTGAGAGAGAGAGGAATGGGGATAAAGGAGGGAGAGAGAGAGAGAGAGGAATGGGGATAAAGGAGGGAGAGAGAGAGAGAGGGGAATGGGATAAAGGAGGGAGAGAGAGAGAGAGAGAGGAATGGGGATAAAGGAGGGAGAGAGAGAGCGG